>NC_044279.2:32080829-32707704 GCF_004027225.2 Strigops habroptila
ATGGCTTCTGATGGGAGGTCTTTTTTTCTTGCTAGTTATGGATCTACAGAATTATTGATGTGTGTGAATGCAGTTGCACATTCAGAGAAAGACTACATTGCAGATCCCAGCAATAAGTGGGCTTTTCTTTCGCCACAGACAAATTTGGTCTTATCCCACTCATAAAGAGCTTGCAGTTCATAAGCTCAAGATTGTGCAGGTGCAAAACAAAGGGAGAAGAGTTATGAACCAGTCAGGCAGGGCAAGGACAATGTCTGCAGTAAAATGAGGGCACTGGCAGAACAGCCCTGTAAGGAAGTCTGCAGAGTCTTGAGAGTCTTCAGTGCCAGACTGAGCTTACAAAACTCCTTTGGAAATTAACTTGTTAACACAGTTGTGTCCAGCATGCAGCATGGCAGCTCCTGCTTCTCATATCCCAGGAAGCTGAGTACCACTGATTGTCCCTGCCATTTGGAAATGGAAACAAGCCAGTCTTGCTAGGAGGCAATGGAAAAAGTCATCTTTACTTTTGCCATTGTTGAGTGACATCACCCATGAAGTAGCCCAGAGTGTAGGAATGGAAACATCTGCTGGGGAAAGATTCTGGCAAAGAATCCTACAAAAAAATCTAGTTCCTCACAGCACTGGATGGATTACTCACTCCACTGGGTTTTGTTGTTTTTGCTTTCTTTCACTGAACATTTAGAATCTAGACTTCAGGAAGAGCTTTTTAGGAAATCCCACTCTATTATCAGTATTTTGGAGTGGATGAAAGCAAGTAGCCCTAACACTTTAACTTTAGAGTATTATCTGATGAAGACAGGCACAGCTTTGCTCATCCAAATACACACTATTATAATTTTATTTTCTAGGGAATGTGTTGGCCTCACTTAGCCCTATTTTGCTTTTGTTACTTTTCTTTGCTGCGATGTTGCATTGGCTTTGTGTCCTTGGGGTTTGTGTCCAGGTTATTTTTTCATTACTTTGGAAGTATGTCTTGTTTATTTGATGTACCTGTATTTCTGATTTATGTTTTCTCAGGTTTTGTTCACCCTTTGGCCACAGCGTGGCATGCAGGGCATCTGGGCACTGGGACACCAGCAGAGAAATTTTTCAGAAAGCCGTGAAGGGTGAGGGAAGAGGACTAGCAAGGGAGTGATGATGAAGAGCTACTTTCCTTTACAACAGGATTTTTATTTGAAGAATTAGTAGGAAAATCCAGCCTGATCTCTGGTCTTGATGTGCCAAGTGACAGCTCAGGCATTGTATACAAGCAACAGACAGACAGAAAGTCTGGGGAGATTTTTTTTTTTTTTTTTTTGTGGCTTTTGAAAGAGCAAGAGGTGTTTAAGAGAAGGGTATGATATTTTCAGCCCAACAGGCAGAAATAGGGCTGAGATAACATGCATGATGGCCATTGGGTATATAGACAATGTAGGTATGTATGGACTCTGACAGAGAAACAAAGACCACTGTTTCCAGTGACGGTCCTGGTAGCAGAATTCCTTCTTTAACAGAAGCTATGCAGAGCACTGTGTGCTGGCTTAATGTGAGCAGGGTTTAGGAAGCTTGTATTTAGTTGAACAAATGAAGTCTGTACAAAGCATCCCAGTGCAAGCTCTGTGAGCATACTGTGAAATTTATGGGCATATAAAACAAATAATTATGAACTGATATTCGGACTTTCCATCAGAAATATGCCAGAGACAGCAGGGAATATGCAGCACTGCCTACAGTGCAGGTCAGTACCTGTATACTGGACTGCCCCAAATCAAAGATGCCCTGTTTTCTAAACATTTCACGCAAACCTGTTATCCGCCAGGGTTTGCATTATGCTTGCAATGACAGCCTTTTTCTATTCACATAACAATGATCTCCACTGAGCAAATAGAAGATTCATATGTGACCAGCATCTCAGATTTCTGCAAAGTTCAAGAGAGCAAAGTTGTGAATGACATCTGTGATGGGAGCATGTGACGGGTGATGTAGCACGCCAAACAACTTGTCTAGGGTTCGGTTGTCCAGACTTCGGAGAATAATGGCTATGTTCTTGAACACTAGGACTGCAGTGTGGAGACATTGTAGGTAAATTAATGCCAGGTACTTGACATAGTTTGTTGAGGATGGCCCACTGCATATGGATGTTCTGTACTTACTACTGATTGCAGTAGTGTAGAGGAAAATGAGATGTCACAGCCTTTCTCCTCCAGAAATGTCATTTCTGCATGTTAGGTTATGCAAGGTTGAGGTTATGACCCTGTCTGCTATGAGGGATTGTCTGTAGCCACTGGCAGTGAAAAAAAACCTGCTCAAACTTCTGGCCTATGTTGTGCATAACCTCTTGTATTGTATAAGATGCTGGATGACAGATGCCAAATTGTTGGTCAGCTTGGTCAAAGCTCATGGTCCAAGAAAGTGCTGTTGTGGGAAGGTGCAGAAGCCGAAAACATCTGGTTTGGCTCTTGCTATGTGTGTGAGGATGAAATTAATGTTCTACTGTCAAATGAGGGTCAGCAGCTGTGGATTCAGTTTGGCATGAGTGACTTGTCTTGGCAAATTCAAGACCAAACTCAGCCCTGGCTACCGAAGATTATAGAGATGCAGTCCAAAATGTTACCTGCTTCTTGAGAGGTTCCTGGCAGCAAAAATTCCTCTCATCAAGCTTTCCCACATTTCAGTGTAGAACCAAGGATTTTAGGTCATCACTGGCAATGATAAGCACAGTAACTGACTTTCCTGGACCTACTGAATAATTTTAACTTTTCAGTAAGCAATTAGCCTGAATGGTGGGGTTTTTGCAGACTTTTTTTAATTATTATTTTTATTCTTCAAAAGACAACCTTGTGTCTTGAAAAGTATGAGCTAGGTTGTAAAATGTGTGTTATTGTAGCTGACTAGGTGCACAGGGCACATAATCATTGAATACAGTAAGTTAGAATTAGAAGTGAAATATAAAAGTGAATTTCCTCTGAAGTAGAGACGGAAGTTGTGTTTCTTAATGTCTGGTACAGAAAAGAGTCAATCCTCTCTTGCTTTTCCCCTCATAGCCCTTCTGTAAGCAGAAGATGGATAGGTCCTGCCAGCAATGCTGTGAATAGTTTGATAGCATAGCTTTTTCTCAGTAATTTGCATTTGCAGAATAAAGGGCAGAGTAGACTGGCCTAAATATTGCAGGGTAGTTCACACTGGTTCATCTGGTACAATTATGTCAAGTTAAATGAAATCCTCAACTTCTCTTAATCCCCAGGACGCTGGGGCAATGCTGCACTTTCACAAGAAGTGAACTGAACTCTAACCCAGACAAACTCAGTTTGTAACAACTCTAAAAGCATGTATTGAATATCTTGCTGTGTTCCAGTATCATAGGTCAAAAATACAACTGAGTGCTAATTATGCTGTTTAATGCAACCATTTCAAAAGTCTATTTCTAACCTTTTTTATTGGTTTCACATTTTCTTATTCTATTAGCAGACAATTTTCTTCTCCCTTCCCTCCCTATTTGACATTTCAGAATGAATAATAAAGCTGGTTTTTAAGTACATATGCATTTCCTCAAAGAAATGAGGGCTTGAACATCACACTGGTCTTTGCATGCATGCATAAAAATATGTTTGCCTTTGCTTGCATACATGCCAAAGTCTGACATTCCATGGTTTGAACTCTTTCTCCAAAACACAAATGCATAATTCAAGAGGACTGAAGAAGAATAGTGTTGAGCATAACTTCTGGGTACATCGTTTCCACAGCGAACTATGTAGACTTGAATTATGGTTCTAAACTGACCATGCACCAGGAGATATGGGTTCCTCAGAAAGAGAATGAGGAAAACCAGTATGCCCAACAGCCAGGGCAGTCTGCACCTGCTGGCAGACAAGTGC
Source organism: Strigops habroptila (assembly GCF_004027225.2). NCBI lineage: Eukaryota > Metazoa > Chordata > Aves > Psittaciformes > Psittacidae > Strigops > Strigops habroptila. Next base: position 32,084,687 of record NC_044279.2, read on the forward strand.
TGAGGACTCTGTTCTTTATGGAGAACCTCTCAGCTAAAGGGAGAACATTTACTTCCATGTGAATTTCAGATATGAAGGTGAAAAAGGTGGAAAAAAGACACCCTTGAGAGTCTCGAGACTATATGCAAGAGAAAAACACTGTCATGAATCACCTTTCTGAAGTGAACCATTCTGGGTACGTGCCAAAGTGGAGCTTGTAGAAAAGCCAGTCAGGTTTACTGACAGGTGAAATGGTAACTAAGCAAATGTTTTGGGGATAAGCAGGCTTGAATATTGCTTAGGTCTAATTAAGTCTAATGTGCCTCATTTGGGTTTTTTTCTTGCCCAGATGGTGGTAGTACACTCAAGGGATACTGTTATGGTGCCAACCACAGTTTTGAGTATAACTGAATTTATTTATTAAGAATAAAAATAAATGTTCAAAGGTAAAAGTGGTAGCAATTGTGTCATTTTGTGTCTCATTATATTGTGAAGAAGCACAGCACATCACGCCACAGAAGAATAATGCTTAGGAGTCCAAATGTGTATACTACTGCTTATGTGCATATTTATTTTCCCTTCCAACACAGACACAGCCAAGGCTGATGTATAAAAAGAACTATGTACAGACTGGTATCCTGTGACTACTGGCATACCAATTTCTCTTTTACGCTGTTGAGTATTTGTCCTGTTTGGAAGTGTCATGGGAAATAGACTTCATGTTGTTTTACAGCCTTCGGTAGCTGAAGAAAATGAGACTTTATTGCTGTAGAAAAAAACCTCTACCCTGCCACAATTATTTAGCTGCATGTGTGCATTCAGATGTTGATATGCCCCTATTATAGCACAGATTTACTGACAGCAATGGCTACTGGGAGAAGCCTTGCTCCCCCTCAAAATACCGGCTAAATTTGCCTGCTTCCACGGTACCAGGAATTCAATCAGTCATTGCTGCCAACTCTGAAGGATATCACCAAAGTGCTGCTGAAAATGATGCAGAGTTATTTTGGGGGGATAACTTAGAAAGATATTTTCTTAAATGCCATATTGCAAAATTGTATGAATTAGCCAAATGTGTCTTCTGGAATTCTCATAGCATTCATATGGAGGCTTTACTACTTTTGTAATTCACTTTTCACTGGCTTCTTATAAATGCCATAAGATGTGTTTAAAACTTGTGCAAAGGACATCTTAGGAGACATGAAGCAAAATCTTCCTAGAACCCCCAGAATTTACTAAAGATTAATTTAGTGCAATGAACATTTATTTCATACAGTCGTGTTTCTATATAAAAATTAGACTTCATGGTTGGTATCCTATAGCTCCTACAGCTGAGAAAAGACTTTTCAAAAGTTCTAATGTCTTTGGTGCTTTAGAAAATGTTCTCTCAGATTGTTCATTTGAATTTGGCCTAGATCATACAGTCTTTGGTACATTATGATAGTTTACTTCTTTCTTCTTTCGCTTAATTGGTTTGCATCTTCAATGAAAAATATGGAATGAAGAACAAGAGTGATACATTCCAGCCTGATTTCACAAAATGTTTAGTACTAGCTCCTAAATTTCTTTTTAAAGGATACAGCTGACTGCTTTCCTATTTTGAATTAAATGATTTGTTTGTACACTTAATTTTCTTCAATCTCTTTTCATCAGCAGAAAAGTGTTGATAAAGCACTAGTTGACCATTAGAAAACAGATAAAATAGAATGATGCATCTTCATTACTATCATATTCTCTCTGAACTATTTTTTTTTCCCTTGCAGGACGGTTCTATTTACGCTGACCTCTGTAGTTGTGCTTGTCATCACTACTGACTGGATCAGCTGGGACAAGCTTAATCGTGGATTTCTACCAAGTGACGAAGTCTCAAGAGCCTTCTTGGCTTCTTTCATCTTGGTGTTTGACCTTCTTATAGTCATGCAGGTACACTCTGCTAATCTCTCATTCAAGCTGCTGAGGCTGCCTAGTCACTCTGTTTCTTCTAAAGCAAATAGTGCTTAGCTAATGCAACATAAAGGTAAATAAATGTTTGGTTTGCAATGACTATTAGTATAAACCATTATAAACCATTTTCAGTGTCTCTGCAAAAAATTCCATTGGCCTTTTATTGTGAAAACACTGCTGATTTCTCTTCTTAGACTAGCAGGTAAGAACTGCATGACTTTCCAAATTAGAAGGTGTTTTCTGAAAAAAATGACCTCAGAAAAAGAAATAGAAGCTAATTATTTTGTAAATTCGAAGTTTCTCTTAGGAAGATGAGAGAAATTTCGCCAAACAAGAAAGAAATACTTCCATATTTCAAGCATTTATAATATTAGGCATATACACAGTACCACGTCTTAATAGATGAAAATCAGTATTTGCTAATAAGATTCCACCTTCCACTTTCACATGAAGATTTCTCTACTTTGATGACAGGTGATTGTACTGTAATGTCTTCTGCCAGTGAGGTTAACTGGGGAGATGATTCCCTGTAGTCTGCCCGATGTCTTCTCCTTTGAATCTAGCTGTTAATAAAGGAATCTGGGTCACAAGTAGGTGGCCAAAAACTTTCTTCATGTGATGCTGCACTCTTTGCATTTTTTTGTGGTCTGAGCCTTGTGTGAATAACTCACCCAACACTCTGTGAAAAATTAAATAATTTGGGCTGAGGCAAGGAAAAGGATCATTGAAGGCTGGAGTGATTTTGCTATTCCTAGACGTGTAGACTGTTGAACTGAAGTTTAGCAAACAATTTGAGAAGAACTTTAGCTCCGATATATTACTAACTCCACTAGCAAAGATAATTTCTGAGACACTTAGTTCTCTTTAATGAGATATCTATTGCTTGAGTAATTACCATAGAGGTGGCACTGGTGGCACTCAGAATTTATCACTGCTGTACTAGGGCATTAAAACTGCATAAAGCTTTATCTTCAGTTTTGTTTTCCGATGTCCACCACTGTTCAGTGCTCCTGAAGGTTCATGGTTAGAACAAGGAGGATAAGAAAAGGAATACTTTTTTCCTAGTAAGATTTCTGGTGGGTTTTTTCCTCTCCCTTTGCACTTTATATTTTATTTACATTTTCAAAGAGATTCAAGGGAATGTATAATAAATGATTGTACTTTAGAGAGCTGTAATGAAAGCGTGAATGAAAATACATGATGTATTAAGCTACATTTAATTTGATATTGTATGCAGGATAGAGAAACACAATTGTCTCCATTCAAAATAATTATTAAACCATCGTTTTGACTCTGAAAAATGAAGTTCCAGTACTTTGACCTTGGATTTGCTGAATCTGAATATAGGGAAGAATTTTATGTGAAACAGCCTGTCCCAAAAACTGCTTCATATTTTTACAACACAAAGCAAGACCTTCATTTTAATTGCATTTTTGACTGCTCTTTGTGTGATGGAGTTATTTGAAGTTATTTATTTGGACTGTACAATGAAGTTGGCATTTTTTATTTACAGTGTAGTTCTAGCATTATTGCATTGCTATTGCCATAAAGTCAACTTGAGACAGCAAAGTATAAATCACAAGTGAAGACCATCAGGATCATGATCCTTTGATTGAAGTATGCTATAGAGTTACCTGTCTGTAGAAATTCTTTCTAAGAGTGTTGTCTGTTTCACAGATTTTTTTCTAACTTAACAAGCTTTAGCAACAAAATGGTAAAATTAGAAAAAAGAACTCAGAACAAACCCAAATCACCTAATATTAAGCAATTTCTATTTGAGGCTGATGTTAACTAAGCACGGTTGAAATCTCATTTGATTTTTGAGTACAAGCATTTTCTGTCCCTCTGAATGGTTGCCTTAATACTGCAAATGTTACTGTGTTTCAACAAGAGAAAACCAATTGAGTTTGGATATCTGTTCTCCATGCTGTGAAAAATAATCACGTAATTGTAAAGGTCATCTTTGCCTTCTTAGTATTATTATAATTTAGGTCTACGTAGAGCATAAAAAAGAAATAAAGGTCCAAGCAACCTCTGCCCTGAAGAGCTACCTTTTTTCAATTAGACATAACCCAGGCAGACATGAAGAAGAGAACACTGACAGCTGAACCCTACAAAGACAGTTAGACATGGGTAATACTTAAGGGTACATGAACTTCTTACCTTTGGTTTCCATCCTGCAACATGCCTCCCAGCACCACTCTCCTTCTAGTGTGCAAAGGCTTTCCAATCTGAGCGATTCACTGAGTATTCAGGGGATGGGTCAGGGAGACATGCACAGATAAGAGACAGAGTAGAAGACAGAGACATGTGACTGAAATGTAGATGTGAAAGTTATGACCACAAAAAATATTAAGACAATCCAAAAAAACCACAGATCATGGAGAAGGCTGCAGGACTACAACAGGACCTCATGGATAGTGTGGCCTGCTTCTGGCTCAGGCTGTGTTCCTACTTCTACCAACCTCGCTGTGATGCATTGCTTCATATCTGCCCTCCCTAGAGCAAAGGGACCCTGAGTGCCTGTTCTAGATGGCTGCTGTGTATACATCTTCACCTGATTTTAATCACTGTATCTTGTAGTCAGTGGAGAGATGAAGGTATAGTTGGGGTGCTTTTAAACATCTACAGGAGAATGAGAAACAGCAGGCCCTGGAGTTGCACGTTTCTCTACACTGAGAATAAGCAGACCTAACAGGATGGCCTGAGAGGAACCACCCCTTAAGCTAGATGCAGAAAAAGGGTTATGAGAGTGGCTTCTTTTGAGTCCAGAGCTGCAGCTCTGCAAGAATCCTTCTCAGCTATTTCCACAGCTGCTAAAAGATCCCAAAGTAGCATTTCTCTGCCAGTGTTTTATCATAGAGACTCTTCAGAGCATGTCTGACTTTTGCAGGCAGGATGATGTCTCCTCTGCTGCTTGGCCATGGTTTGAAACGAATTTGAGTTTCACTGGGTCTAGGACAGCATATCAAAGATAACACCTGTTTTAAGCTTTTTGAGAGGCAGCACAGAGGTCTCTATTCCAGTCCTGGTTGTCAGAACATTTTATCCAATGTTAAATACAAACACTGGTGAGTTTTTTTTAAGTATAGAGATTGCATATTTTCTCTCTGAAAAACAACAGATTGAATGAAGTCCAATCCAGATGAGCATCAGTTCATTTTAAAGAACAAGTGCTTGCTTGTAAGAAAGTAAAAGCCCTACAAGTTTGTTATTTTTGCGCAGTATGGAAGTGATGAAATTAGTAATTTTTACAATGTGTTTAATTATGCCTGCCCTGATAATTGAGATGGCAAGATGCCAACACATGTATATTTCTGGCACCCAGAGCAATCACATGGACATCATTATGTTATTAGCCTTCGTTTCAGACTGAGTGCAAGACCACACATATTAAAGCTGGATATGTAGCAATGATGTTACCGTGTAATAGTCCTTTTTACTATTTTAGTGAAAAATTCACATAGTTAGTTCTCTTTCTCAAAGATGTAATGAAAAAGTTGACAATCTGTTAATTAAATGAGTAAATATGAGAAATGGAACTATAATCCCACTTTCTGGATACCTCTATTTGAACAGTAGACAGTAACTTGTGCATTAGCCTATATACTGCTTTTTCTTCTTTTTTTCTGGTGTCATGTTCTTAGTGGCTTTGCTAATGGGTAAGAGCCTGTGGTGGTTGGATTATTAAACCTCATGTGTCCAGGCAAGATGAGTTGTTTTATCTCTGCAGTGTCTTTTGTGAGCATTTACAGATTTCTACAGGCTTCTGAAAGACTGTAGAGTATTTCAGCATCACCATGGAGTTACATGCTATAGCTACCTTGCTGAGCACTTTGCAAGTCCCATGGCATTACCTCTTGCAACTCTTATGACTTACTGCAACTTTTTATCTGACAAAACAATCAGACACAATGTCTGAGTGATTTAAAAGCTACCTGAAAATACTGTTTGGTTCCAAAAGGAGAATTTATTCTTCAATAAACTGAAGAAACTCTGTAGCAGCTGAGTGGAATAAACAGAAGCTAGACAGCACTTAGGTCTAAGATTCTTTGAGAAACCTCTTGTATGTGAATCTTTAACCAAACTAGCAAAATAATGCCATTAATATCATTAACATAATATATTGTAAATAAGGAGAACAGAATTTTGTCCTTCTGGGTAACTTGAAAGAAACAAAGATCAAAGAGAGTTTGATAATTAACAACATTCCATATGACTAATGCTGGATCTCTGTTAATGTAAGTATTAGGATATCAGCAGACAGATTCTTTTTATTAATAATAATTTTTCAAATCTTTTTCACAATATTTTTGTGTGTAAATTACTTTAATGTGTAACTGAACATCATTGTTTGCTGCTGCAGTTAAGAATCAGAATATTTAGTGAGTGGCCTGTCACTTCTTTATAAGAGAATTAGAAGGTTAGCAAATTGAAGAAAATCTATATTTAGGCTCTTCACTGTTTTTTTTTTTCTAGTTCTTTTCATTTACCTGAAAAAATAAAGTTATGAAGCTAATTTGTAATGTTAATTAGGTTTGGTATATGTCATTGTTAAACAGTAACACACTAATGTTATTGGCAAAATGGAACAGACTCTGGTCTTGTTAAGATGCATAAAACAGGGACAGTTCCATTTATTTTCTGTTTTACACCAATGGAGAAGCTGTTTTGATTAAAATCTAATAGGATGTGTGAGCCCATTAAAAAACACCATCCACAATATCAAGTGCATAGAAGAAGGTATAATTTGCTTGAATAGTTAAAGTAAACGATGAAGTCAAAATACAGTCTTGTCCACACAAAGTAGGTAAAGATTTGATTTTTAGAGGGTTGGGGATTTTCTAGATCTGTTTAACTTCTCAAACATGATGTAATTTGACTTTTAACTGGATTTACATTCAGTAATTTGGTAGAATTAATTTAAATGTATACAAATGAGAGGAGAATCTTGATATATACTTTAAGCAGAATACATAGGTATAGTAGTTGTCCTCTGAAACAGATAAGCAAGAAATGGGTTGTGTTCCTAGACAAAGCAAGATATACAAAATAATTTGTCATTTCTGTCAGAGTAGACCCTCTCAGCTGTACATTTGATTCAAGAGTGGGTTTTTTTATTTGTTTCCTAACAAAACAGCAAAAAGTACCAATGTATAGGTTGTTCCCAAGGAAGTTACAAACTTTGCACAAAAATGTCATTCTAAAAAACTCCCATTCAGCATAATTTCTGAAGAAACAAGCACTTGAATGTCAGGGTACTTTCATTCATGCCTTTGCTGGGTTTTGTAACATTTGAAAACACAATCATAAAATACAAGCCAAAACCTGTGAGAAACATCTGTGTTAGTGATGTTAGCAAACAGCTTTTGCATCATCTTTGACATTCAGGATTTCTGTATGTGAGGGGTTACTAAATTTTTTTTATTTATGTACTACTTGCCCTTTCAATTTGGGAACCTAGCCATAGGGGCAGGTGACCAATGACAAGTTTTTCAGAGGAGTCAGGATAGATGGAAATTCATGTTTAGTAAAACTGACGGCAGATTCAGCTCCATTACTTGTCTCCCCAGCCATTGCCATATGGCAAGCTTTTACAAGGAGGAGCTATACACCCTGGACTACTTTTTTCATGTATTATGTGGAGTGTTTCGTTCCGCTCAGAGTACATTGCTCTTCACTAGCAGATTTTAGACATGCCTGTCAAACAGCATTACAAAAATGGATAAGCATTTTGAGCACACACTTGTACTCAGCTAATCATGCAATGTTTGCCGAAGAACCCTACTGTGAGAGTTGGCTCTGTGGTACTGTACTTCTCATGGCCTGCAGATCTGTGAAGGAGAAGGGACAAGTTCAAGTGAGGTAACCTTGGGAGAAACCTTACTGTAGCAAGTAATAGATTTTCCTTCCTGAAAGCACAATAACTTCCCACGTAGGAAAGGCTTTCTCCTCTTCTTTTATCCTTTCTACATGCTTCTCCTTCTGTGGATCATGGAAATATTTATTAGCACTGATGTAAAACATTCAAAAATAATGCTAAAAAATAAAGTGAATTAGGAGTAGAACGGAACAATTATTGATCTACAGCTTTGCTTTATTTGTACTTACTGCATTTCAGGTGACAGGCCTGAGTACATTACTAAACACCATTTAACCAACAAAATCGTATTGTTTCTCATGCCATTATTGGCATCATGGCATTTCTTTCTAGTGGGTCAGACACAAGTCTTTCTTGCCTATCCCAGAATTGTTCCTTTTCTTGAATCTGCCTCCAGAGCTGCTACTTGTAGATTTCTATTATTGAATTTCTCAGTCCCCAGATGCTTTCTTTCTATGAGATGGACTGGTTTCAGGGGTATCAAGTCTTTCTCCTTTCTATTTTGATCACAGAACAGTAGCTCTCCTGAGCTCTGCTTTCTTCTATCCCATCAGACATCTGTTTTCCGTAGCTTTCCTGCATCTTCTCTCTGTGACTGGTATCAAGGGAGTAGATTATTTCCTGGCTATTGTGTACTTAGAGGAACAAGGTAGTGTGGTCCCAGAGCATTTGACAGCTCAGGAACAAGCAGCTGGAAAAAAAGTCAGTGTCCCATAGAGTGAAATGTCCCTGTCCCTTTCCTGGCAGGGAAATAAGGCTCTGAGGAACCAGTACATGGACCCTCCACACCTCCTTCACATTGTTGCTTTCTGTGAACAAGGCAAAGAGAATGGAAGTGTGCTCTACTTATAGATCAGAGAATAAAATTATGCATTTGAAATCCTCTGCTTTTATTTTGAAGGGAAACACCTTTCGAGTTTGATGGATGCATATCTAGTATTTATGTAAAAGGATGACGACAGGGTAAAAGTACAGCATTATTATGCATAATTAAAACCTAGATGTTCCTGTTGGAATATTTTCAAGATTCAACTGGATGTATGAATTCCTTTCGAAAATCCCTGAAACATTCCGTGACCCCCTTGCCAGAACCCACTATAAAGTACAGTTTATTTTTTCAAGTCTTTCAGTTACTTTGGGACTGAGAAAATGATAAGCGAAATCATTTCCCCTTGAGAAAAGGGGGGTGTATCTTGTCCCTTATTGCACATTACATACCTACCTTTTTAATGAGCTGTCTGCTTTATATTGCAGTGTTGTCTAGTTTGATAACCGGCACCATCATATTATGCTGTAGATTTTGTCAAACAAGACGCGTGAACTACAGTACTTTTAAGTGCATTTCACCCTTTACACTGATTGTGGGTGGTTAAATCTTACTTGAGTGCATTAAATTTCTCTCAGGCATTATAGGTTCAACTCCAGACTTTGCTTCAGCTGCTGTAACTTGACGTATTTGTGCTGACCTGACTCCAATTGTGCCAATTTATACTGGCTGAGAGCTTGGCCCTTGTTTTAGCTCTGTGACTCAGTTCCTCATTTGCTGAAAACGAACAGCTGTAGTTCTTTCACTAGTTCTGTGATTGTCTGCTTAGCCCCTAAGGTGCTCAGAGAAGGATGCTGTCTGACTTGGTACAACTTCTAGCATAATCAGGCACCAGTCCCAGCTGGAGCCTCTTGGCTCTGAGATGACTACACACAAAATGATTTAGCTGAAAAGGTTTCTCATTTGTCACAGTCACTCCCTTTTATCCTGACAATGGGTATGTGCCATACATGTGGCACTGAGGCCCTTCTTCTGCAGTGCAGATATTTGCAGATAAGGAAGCAGTTCTCCAAAAGCAGACATAGGATTTTCACACACTGCCCCCTGAAACCAGCGTATCCAGTTAAAATTCACAAAACCCATGGAATTCTAGGAGCAAGAAAAGCTGGAAATGGTTTGCAAGTCTTTCACAGGACTATTTTCATCTTTAGTTGCAAGGAGAGTCTTTTCACAAGTTCTGCTATAATCAGTGTGTGACAGGCTTTTTTGCTGATGTATGTTTGATGAGTGTTGCATTGCTTAAGATTATAGTGCAGTGATATATGTTGATATAACAATAATGGTGACATTCAGATAATTTCAGCTCTCCACAGCAATGCTTTGGAATATAGTATATGAATGTAGAAATCTGCTTTGTAATGAGCGTTGTTGCACAGGTTTTTACCTGAAAATGAAAAAACTGAGATGAGATTAAACTGGTTCAGCTGTTTTCTAAGTGATAGAATTGCATGCAATTTGTAAATGCAGCCATGTGAGTTAAGAAAGATAAACCTGAGTTTGCCATCACTAAATAGAGTGTTTCCTTAAGACGCGTTTTATGCTTATCCATACCTGATATTTAGCTACATAGCATATTGAATTTACAGGACTTAGTGACAGGTCATACCTGGATATACAGATCCACCTGGCAACAATACTGAGTTGAAGTAAGGAGCAACTTGGTTGCTCTTAATCAAACCTTAGAGGGGGAACAGAAACGAGAATATGCCCAATATTGGTGCTCTAACTGTATTATTTCTGCAAAGCTGATTGAATGGCAGTTGTTTATATTTCCTTGGAAAGTTTGAAGACTGTTATATGAGACATTAACAAAAAGACATGCTCATTTTTATTGCCTTCAAGTTCTTCTAACATGCTATAAAGCTGCTGCTTTTCTTTGTATAACAAAAAGGACATATGTAGTTAATCACTGAGTGTCTTGAGCTACTGAGTACATGAGATATTTTTGCATCTGTTAGAATCAGACTTTACTCGACCCATCAATAAGTAATTCATTCTCACATATATAGAGGAAGGGAAGTATTCCCTACTGCTTTTAGTGATTTGAAATTATAGTTGCCGTGGTTTATGATTTTGAACTAACATTTAATTACTCAGCTGTATAGTGTTCGGTATCATGATGCTATGGGTTGCAAGTGTTGTATAAATGTGGCTTTAAGTCAACCAGGCTTCTAGTCTCCTACAGGACAGGACCTAAAAGCTGGAATCTGATGATGTTTGCCTGCCTGTCCTGTAATGCTCATTAGGGAGAAAAAGACTCCCCAGCATAACACTTACCAGATCTCACAAATAGGTTGGGGACCAGCATTTCATGACACAGTGTGAATCTGTGTTTCCCACTGGAGCAGCGAAGCAACTAAATCAACATGCCTATAGAGTCTCCCAAATAGTCTCAGTAGTGCACTGCAGCTGACTGTGGACTGTACTACATCTCAGCTGGTCCCCAAATAATTAACCTCTTCTCTATCTCTTCTTTGTACCTAGGTAGTATTTGCAATATGATTTTTCATTAAGATTCCTTAGAGCCCTGCATGAGCCAACGGGTGCTGTAGGTGCATTAATACATTGTTGAAATGGTACAAACAGAGATGAAAAACGACGTTAATCAAACTGGGAAAGAGCTGTATTTTTCACCTCCCTCCCCCAACGCTTGTTCAATTGCTACAGCAGCCAGCACTGCTGAACTTGTCTTGATACCTCTGGTGCCAGAACAATGCAGCCTCAGGTAGTATGTGATGAGCACAGCTGGCTCTGTATGCCTTCATCTCTCACTTCATTAGCAGGGAGGGCAGCTGCAAGCACAAAGGGGACTATCCATTATCAACCAATGCGAGGAGGAGCTGTCAGGGCCTCTGAACTTAGTTACACCTGGCACTGAATCTATTTCTCTCTGGGTGAAGATAGGCAAATTAAAGAACCACTTTTGGGACCAGCTCTGGGCAAGGCAGTCTGTGTTCTAAGGCAGCAGGTTGCTGGGGGTGGTTTGGAGCACTCAAAAGGGCTATAAGGGAGAGAAGGGTCCGGGCCTGCAGCTCCAGCTCCATGCCTGGCCACCTCCAGCTTGAATCAGCCATTTGCAAGCAGTTCCCTGTCTCTGAAGAAAGACCATGGTGGTAGCTGGCTGGTCCTACCATGCAGGATAGCATGGCAGCAGGGAGAAGGACTTAAAAGTGGCATTATCACTGGCAGTCCTCTCCCCCCATCCAGCAACATTGTACATCAGTGTACATCAGTGGCACAAGACGTGGGCATAGAGCAAAGGCAGATGTTGATGGTGGAGCCCCACTTCCGGGATTAAGTACTCACATGGTTTCAGTGACTCAAACCTGGCAGAGCTGGTTTTCTGCTGCAGCCAGCCAAATTTGACTCATACCTTCAAGAAGCTTTTATTCTGTCCTTGTCAACTGTTTCCATCTCTTCTTTAACAACCGTAGAAGCCTATGGAGCACTGTGTTTCTCAGTGCATTTATGGCTTGCGCCCTGCCATCATTAATTACGTGATACAGTAATCCAGAAGACAGCATTGCAGCCTTTCTGGCTGGTACTCGTCATTTTGTGCTGTGGTTTTATTTCATCTTTCAGGAGAGACATTGTAGCTCTTCCTTTCATAGGCAATCAGCTTTGATTTCACTCTCCATCAGTTCTCAATGAGCTCTGCTATGATGTTGTTTCCCACATCAGGTACCACGCAAGGAATTAAATGATGGAAATTTGTGGCTAATCCATTTTATCACCTGGAGGTGAAAATGACAAAGCAGTGTACATCTCTTTCTAATGTATCTTGCTATGGGTTTAAGTATATAATCCTATAATCCCTCTTGGATGGCTTTTTGCTTTTAGCTTTTCTCAGGTGGTCTTTGGGCTTGACTATATACAAGGTACAGCACACATTAGGTTTATAATGAAATTTCATCCACTTCAGAACTGTGTGCCCAAAGCAGAGAAACAAACAGTCCTCAACAGCAGCAGTGATCCCATGTACAGCACACAATTTGTTTAGGAGTAGGTGGCAGAAAAGAAGTGATTAAGTGATCTGCTTTTTCAGGCAGCCAGTTAGAGGAAGCCAAAGGGACTCTTTTCCCATCCTGAGTCTGCAAGTGTACTTTTTGATGGCACTGATTCAGCCTGGTTTCTGCAGACTGTTTGTCAGAAAGGCTGCTCAGACTGTCCAGAGTGTGCCCTGTAGCATTTCTGAAGGCATCCTGCTTGGTGCTGCACCAGCAACTGCGGCTGCCACCTCCTTGGCTGCAAGTTGGTACTTTTGTCCTGACCTTAAGTTGTGAAGCAACAGCTACCTCTTCTGAATGAATGCTAAATACCCCTAGAGATGTTTTGGGCATCTGGGCCAAACAATTACTGCACTACTCTAAATTATACAAACTCCTACTGTTCCTCAAGGTCAGGATGCAAAGATTTGCATATCTGGACAGAGTGTTTCAGATACAGAGGACGAGAGGAAGAAAAGCATCACACAAATAAGCCTAATATCAGAAATGAGCAGATTATGATTTAAGCAACACAAATACAACACATAAGAAATGGTATTAAAAATAAGACAACACTACTGAGGCTGCAGGGTCATGTTTTCAGAAGTTTGGAGATGCCAGAATTAAGGTCGGCAGAATAATCTTTTCACCCCTATTGTGTGTATGCATTATGATACAATCTTTAATTCTCTATTCACATCCCATTTTTCCACAGGACCTCTCTGTCTCACTTGCTGTACTGGATGAATGGTGTTCAATTAATGAGAAGCTATTCAATATTTTGGTTTACCCTTTCTGTGCAGTGTGTAGCCCCAGGTCTTACTGCACATTACTGAAACCTTGATATGAAGATGAAATCATTAATTTCCTTGTGGGCTTTTTTGTGACAGTCATCGCTGTACTTCCTAAGGGCTTTTCAAGCATTAATGTATTTATCTGCACAATAGCCTTCATAATAGGAATATTATTGTCCCTTATTGTCCACATTTTATACTGAGGCACAAAGAAATTAAAGGGTCCTAATTCGAGATGTCTGAAAACATTATTATGAAAATTTATATTATTACCCATCTTTTAGCTGAGCGGTTACCTAACTGGGGGAGGAGGGTCATTAGGAGCAGGCAGAGCTACATATTTGCTTGAGTAATCTTACATATTATTACACCAACAGCCTTATTTCCCTTGTAGAATTCAAGCAGCTGTAAACTCAGTTTCTTTGCTTGTTTTGAGTGATGGATATAACTCTGTCATATGTTTAGCTCCATAAAAAATACTGGTTACTTTTTATCCTGATGTTAAAGGAGCACAGGACAGTCCAATCTAGGTAGTGCTATGAACTACAGGAGTCTTGCTTTCCCTGCGGATATTTTGCCAGCTCTTCCTCTTCTGGTGAGTGGAGATATATTCAGGTCCAGCTCTCATTAATTCATTGATTTCAATACCAGCCATGGGCACTTGTCACTTCAACAAATCTAAGCTTAGATGGGATGTGCAGGCAATCACACACACCAAAAAAAGGGAAAAAGAAAAAGGAAAAACAATTTATAATGCCTGGGAATAGTTTAGGTTTAGCAATTCACAGATGCGTTGTGGCAGAGTTGGCCAAATGATTGTACCATGTATACACACACGGTACAGATAACCATAGGGTGACGTCTCTCAGTTCATGAGTCTTACCCTTGAAACCTCCATAGAGTTCCCTGAATGAAGGACTTTCTGTGTGCATATATCCTTTAGTTTTTACAAAAATATGGCAATCTCAAAATCAAAGGTCTGCCATATGAATCTGATGTGTCTTATCAGGGTACTGACACAGTTAATTCCCCTGCATGGATGTGCCATGTGTGCTACCTGCTAATAGCAGCGTGTTTTTTTAGTTCTGATGAGCCACTTTAGGAGGAAGAGGAGACACCTACTTTGCCTCTGGGCTTCGCATCTGCTTCTTAACAGCAGAGGGTGGTAATAATTGGAGTCACGGTGACCAGTCCAAACTCCTGAGCCAAACAGGTACTGACAATTTCATAGAATCATAAGATGGTTTGGGCTGGAAAGGACCTTAAGATCATCTAGTTCCAACCCTGCTGCCATGGGCAGGGACACCTCACCCTAGACCCTGTTGCCCAAGACTCTGTCCAACCTGGCCTTGGACACTGCCAGGGATGACGCATTTGTCACTTCTTTGGGAAACCTCTTCCGGTGCCTCACCACCCTCACAGTAAAGAACTTCTTCCTTATTTCTAACCTGAACTTTCCCTGTTTTACTTTAAACCCATTACCCTTTGTCCTATCACTACAGTCCCCAATGAAGAGTCCCTCCCCAGTATCCTTGTAGGCCCCCTTCAGATACTGGAAGGCTGCTGTGAGGTCTCCACGCAGCTTCTCTTCTCCAGGCTGAACAGCCCCAACTTTCTCAGCCTGTCTTCATACAGGAGGTGCTCCAGTCCCTTTGTCATCCTCATGGCCTCCTCTGGACTTGCTCCAACAGCTCCATGTCCTTCTTATGTTGAGGATACCAGAACTATTGTTAGCAACATACCTGTATTCTTCCCAGGCCGCCTGTCCTTACTTCCACCTTCTATAAGCTTCTTTTTTCCCCCTCTAAGTTTCCTCAGCAGCTCCTTGTCCATCCATGGAGGTCTCCTGGCCCTCCTGCCACACTTCCTTCTATTTGGGATGCAACGCTTGTGAGCTTGTAGTAGGTGGTCCTTGAATATCAACCAGCAGTCTTGGGCCCCCCTGCCCTCTAGGGTTTTATCCCATGGAACCTTACTTAGCAGGTTCCTGAAGAGGCCAAAGTCTTCTCTCTTGAAGTCCAGGGCAGTGAGCTTACTGCATGCTCTTCTCACTGTCCTGAGGATCTTGAACTTGACCATCTCATGATCGCTGCAGCCAAGGCTGCCCTGGAGCGTCTCATTTCCAACCAGTCCCTCCCTGTTGGTGAGCATGAGGTCAAGCATGGCACCTCTCCTTGTCGGCTCCTCTATCACTTGTAAGAGGAATTTGTCTTCCACACAATCGAGAAACCTCTTGGATTGCTTGTGCCGGGCCGTACTGTCCCTCCAACAGATATCAGGGTAGTTGAAGTCCCCCATGAGGACAAGGGCCTACAAGCATGAGGCTGTCTATATAGGGCTTCATCCACACAGTCGTCCTGATCAGGTGGCCTGTAGCAGACCCCCACAGTAATGTCCCCCATGGCAGTTTTCCCTTTGACCCTGACCCACAAGCTCTCTGTTGACTGATCACCTATAGCCAGGCAGAGTTCCAGACTCTCCAGCCTAATATTGACTTAAATAGCTACACCACCTACCTGTCTGCCTTGCCTGTCTTTCCTAAAGAGCCTATAACCTTCCATTCCAACACTCCAGTCATAGGAGCCATCCCACCATGTTTCTGTGATGCTAATGGTATCATATCCCCATAGACATGCACACATCTCACTCCTCTTGTTTATTCCCCATACTACGGGCGTTTTTATAGAAGCATCTCAGCTGAGCTCCAAATGAAGCCGACTCATTGGCTGGAGCAGCTGAAGTAGCTCTGCATCACTCCAACCATCCATTACAGGTGCTGGCATCTGACTGGTAGATTTGGGATGGATGGGTGCACCCCTCCCCAACAAATCTAGTTTAAAGCTGCTTGACTCCAATGTGGCTTTTTCCTTCCTGTTACTTCTAAATCTTCTCTCCCAGTTTCCCTCTCTGTCCCCATCCTGGATCCGCCTCATCCCTGGTTCTGTGACATCTCCCATTACTTTCATCCAATTCCAATTTTTAGTCTTTGAGTCTCTCATTTTTAGTCTCCACATCCAGTGAATCCTAGTAATCCACCCTGAGCCAGCTGTCCAAATCAAAATCTCTCCTTTTCTCCCTTCCCTCTCTCCCCAGGTCCGTCCCTTTTCCTTAGCCAGCCAGTCCCAACCTCCTGCTCCCATCCCCACCATCCTTTCTAACACTCAACCCTCTTGCCCTCATTCAATCTCTCCCCTCCTCCCACTCCTTTTGTGTAACCTATTCTGATTTTCTTATCAATCCTTTCTCTGCTCTCCTTCCCCTTCACAGCATGGCCCAGGTGGACACAGACTTCATTTAACCGTGTGACTGCACACGGATATGCCAAGCTGCCTGCTCGGCCTCTTAGAGAAGGCTTGTGGGGAGGAAGGAGGACAGGGTTTGGGCCACTGCATCCCTGCTAGACTCAGACCCAGAGGTGGGAGCTCTCCTGCCCCATCTCCCTCAGCTCAAAGTGCCTGGCTTCATCTATGTGCAGAATGCTTAGGATCGGTAATTACAGGAAAGCTGGCTCTCCATCCCTTGGCTGCTGTGTGGGGACAGCTCAGTCCCTGTTTGAGAGCAGCTCAGAGCCAGCAGCAGCAATGGGGGTGGGAGGCAAAGGCGGAATGAAGGATGCTCTGTCTCTCTGCTGAGAGTGGCAGTTTCATAGTCTAATGAGCTCTAGGAGCATGCTGTGTTATGCACAGTTTGTGAAGATACTAATTTCTGAACCTTTAGCTAAATTCTTGCAAGTATGAAAATTACTGACTTTTCAAAGGTACCTTAAACTCTTCCAGTTTGGGACTGATATTCACAGGGAAGCAAAAGGATATCTCTTACACAAAGTTATTCCCTTGCCAAACCATACGTCTCTACTTTAAAGCATAAGGCATTTCTCAAAGCAAACCAGCTTATTTTCTCTTCGGTCTCACTCTCAGAAGTGTTCGAATAGTGCTAGTTGAAAATGTCAAAACCCTAAAACAGAAACATGGAGCCAAACAGGAAAAACCAACAGCCTGAGGCAGACACCTGGCAGTGCGTTCAACCCAAGCAGTCAAATTTGGAAAAGTTATAAGCAAATGAAATCAGTATAATCAGTACACCAGCGCACTTGAATAGTAAGCAGCAGTGTTGATTTCTATCTGTTCTATATAGCACCTGCTCTGGTGGTAACTGGGTGCGTTTGTGGTATGGGTTGTATGAATTCCTCTAGTGCCACTTCAATAGCAAAATATCCCCAGAAAGCTCTGTTCTCATAGTGCAAAGAGTTTGTTGCTTTTTTGGTTTGCACTTCTAAACCTACAACTAAGGACTGAGAAAGGCCAAAATCAACAGGGTTTCCCCTACAGAGTTTTCTCACTCTGTTGCTCTGTCTTTGGGAGGGATCTGGAAAAGAACAGCCTCTGCTCCCCTCTCCTGCTGAATTTCAGATCGACAGAGGTGAGGCTCTTCCCAGCTCTACAAGGCTGTGCTCAGACATACTGGCTCTATGTTTAGCCTTCACTCACACAGTGGCTTCAACTTGACACAATGGTATTAATTTGCAGGCAAAATGCCTAGTTCATCCTGGTGATGCTCAAAGTCTTAGCAGAGATGTTAGATAACCACTTCCATATAATCATTTTGCAGCCTTATTTTCATATTCATTTTTGTAGCAATACTACTCTTGTTTTTCCTTTACATAGCTTGTAAGTTGTAAGTATAAGCAACTTTGACATGATCTGGAAAATAAAGTTTTTATTCCCCATACAGAGCTCATTAATAAATTTCTACAGTGTGTCCCAGTGCAAATATACACAGTTATGATGTTTCTTCTACAGAGAATGCCTCAGTGAGTATTGCTGAAGGGACTACCTGTCAGGACAATATTATCCATCAAATGCAATTATTTACTCTATAAGTTGCCAGTATTCTTAGTTTATAAGACACAGATTGCTATTGGAAGTACATAAACGTAGCAAGAGTCTTAAAAGATATTAGTTAAACTACAAATTCCCCTTGGGATGGAATAATCATTTATGTATAGTCACACAGAACCATACTGGCATACAGGTTAGATGGGCTTCCAGGTTGTGTAAGAAAATTAAATAAAATTATCAATATATTTTATGGTGAAATTGTAGATTTTATGACATTAAAGTCAGAATGAGAAACTCAACTCTTTCTCATTATTTTTCTCAGTTTTCCTTAGTATCTATTTCTAAAAGGTAACATATTCTGGTAGAAATTCTTGTGCAGAACCATACTTATAAAAAGAGAAATTGAGAGAGCAGGTATGTGGTAATTGACTTTCTGTCACAGAAATCGGTGAAAACTTTTGGTGTTGTTTTCAGGGAACCAGAATATTTTCATTAGTGGCAGTTAAGTAGCAAGCGTTGAATAACTGTTTTCTGTCAAAGAAACTGTTTCATAGGGCTTTTCTTTCTTTTCTTTTTTTTTTTTAAGTAACATTAGGATTTCCATTATCTGTCAAGGATTCATCTAAAACAAGTCATTAGAATTAAGTGTGAGACAGTATATACTGGAACTGTATGTTTATCAAGAAGGAAATAGTGCTGCTGCTTCTTAAGTGGTTGCTACAAAATATACAAAAGTGAAATGAGTGATATTATCCTTTTATTTTGACTCAGCATTTAAAGAAAGAAGTTTGGCAGCTGACTGCAGAAAAGCTCAGAGAAGTTGGAAAATGCAGATAAAATGAGAGGAGGAAAAGTCATGAACATTTTAGGAAGGAGCAGTTAGTTCCTGCCTATTTAATGAACTCGTTATTTTTTCTTTCTTATGAAAAATTTGGTCATTTTAAGTAATTGTTAAGGATTAATTGATACTTTGATCCACCTTTATATTGATCAAGATTACAAGAAGATAGGGAAATGTTACAATGAGCTGTGTGTCCTCAAGCCCTATGGATCCCCTGTGCTGTGTTACTATAGGAGCTTCTAACCTTCCACAATGCTCACCTGAGCCATAATTAAAAAAAAATCTGTTCTGGTGAGTGGTTTTTAGTAGCCCAGATCAGAGGAATCTGTCTTTTGTGAATATCTGTGATTTGCAGTGAAAAGACTATGAGATTGAGCTTTCAGATCCTTTCAGCATCTGCAAGGCCTAGCAAGGTCTTTGCCAAAGTACATTAACAAATGTTATTTTATTAATAACTCGGCTTTTGAATTTTGGTTCTAGAAGCCATTGAAATTGCTTTTAAGCCAGACTAGAGCATTTGGCCAACCTCTGCTGTCAGGCATGCTGATGCAGACCAATAGCCCAGTAGTCTTTAATTCCTAAATAGTACATTGCCGTAATAATAACCTGTGGTGATTCTAAATTGCTTTCCTGCATTATACCTCTTCACCTTTGATTATAGATTCTTTGAAACTGCAGTAATACTTGTTATAATCTGGTTTGTTCATATTTCTTTCACACTTGGATGCTTTACAGCCATGCTTTGTATATGCAAACTGGATAAGCCTTAGTAAAATTGTATTGAGTCTGAGGAGACATGAAAGCAGCAAGTCTCTGTTTTCTGTTAAAAACATGTTAGCAAGCATATTGCTTTCTGGCCTCTAAGTGGATTTACATATTTAACAGCAGAAGTGCCCATCCAATAGTCATCACATGGAAGGTAGCACTGCTACAGACCAGCACACCCTTAAATATATTTCGTAGTGCATTCTCACA
Organism: Strigops habroptila; assembly: GCF_004027225.2. Classification (NCBI taxonomy): domain Eukaryota; kingdom Metazoa; phylum Chordata; class Aves; order Psittaciformes; family Psittacidae; genus Strigops; species Strigops habroptila. Next base: position 32,104,751 of record NC_044279.2, read on the forward strand.
TACCTAAACGGCTACATTTAAGTGTGCAGGTTTTATCTATTCATTATTTTGGGAAATGTAGATTGCCCAGGACCCTCCAATGTATAATTATATGTTTGAATGAGCACAGCAACTTCACTAGCAGACATTTGTTCAGTAGACATGCTAGGAGAATTATAATTGATGCCTTTTTTATCACTGAATGAAAAAAGATAAAAGTGCTGCTATAAACTGGAAGTTGAAATAAATTATGTAAAATACATAATTCGCATAATGACTGTCCCTTTATAAATGTTCGTATTGAGTAACCATATCATTTGGGATAATTCCTCCTTGAGGAATGCTGTGAAAGAATAGCTCATTCATTATCTTCACTTGGTGAATTGCTCTAAAACAGCTTCTCTGATGAGAAAATTGATTTAGCATTTATTTAAACAATTGAAAATAATGCGTGAATTCTGTATTTTCCTGTCCAGAATGTTTCAATAACTCTGCATTAGATGGCTTTGATTAGTTAAACTGAAACTGCCCCCAAAACCCATGCATCTAACTCTCCTCTACATGCATGTACATATTCAGAAACATGCTTTAAAACCCTACCCGGTCTATTAATCAGACTGAGAGAGTAATCATTCAGCTGCTATACTGTAGCTCCCTTGATTCATTGATGTCAGTAATTAAAAGTTTTGCAGTCATACTCGTAAGTTTCAAAGCCACACATTTATCTACAGGCAGGATACTGCTTCTGCTGACTGCCCTCGTAACAGCATCTCTCATAGTGGGCAGCATGTCATTTGCCCAAATTTTTGTCGGGAAAGTTCTTAAAATTAAAAACATGAACTATTGAATTAAGTCTTACCACTTGTAGATGTTAAGGAGAAAGTCATGGAAGAAAATTACAGTAAAGGGAAAAGCACATAAGTACTACCGTTAGTGGCAAAGATTAGAGAAGTGTGGGGTTGTGTGGATAGGAGAAAGAGAGCCAAATTTCTGAAACAGAAAATGGTAGAAGAAACCATCTTCCCCTCCAGAAAGAGGAGCTTGTGGGGCACTTACAGTTGACCTCAAAGAAAATTCTCTGTGGAAGGAAATTAACAAATTGTCTTCCAACAGTAGCATTGATAGTGAGGGGGAAAAGGGATTTCTTGCAGATCAAAAGTAAAGACTGAATAGAAGGGTTGCAGGAGGGCATTCTTCAGAAGGGTCTGTTAATTTGGATAAGCTTCTGCCAAGTGCTGCATATACAGTTTCTTATCTACACTGAATTTCCAAACCTTTTGAGGTTGTCCACCCTGTCTCATCCGTCATTTTTTTAAATTGTAATTCAGCCTTTCCTTGTGATCAGGATAGTTGCTATATTTAGATTCAAATCTCACTTGCAGAACACTTTAATTCATTGCACACCACCAGCCTCTGATTTTGTCTTTGAGATTCAGAAAGACACCTTAACAACATTCTCTCTGCTCCCAAAGATTTTGATGGAAACAGTTTTGAAATTCAAACCAAACTGTTGTGTTTGTCAAGACCAGAGTGAGTTTGTGCAATTAGAACTTGGTTCACTGTGTTTTTGACAAGTTCTCCCGGGAGGTTTCTAAACATCGAAAACCTTTTAGGATGAAGTTCATGTTTTCTGCATGTGCTTGCCAAAGGTAGATATATTGCTCCAGTATAAAAAGCTGAAATTGCATTTTTCCTCTCTCACAGTCAGGAAGTGAGCTTTGTATTAGGGTCAGAGAGGAGGCTGCAGAGAACAGTTATCTTCCCTAATTTTTATTCACATTCGAGGCTGTACTTTGGGGTTGATGATTTTGTTCATTCTTTAAGGCATGTGATTTACATATGCATAACATAGGGAGAGTACTGGCAGCATTTCTTTTCCCCAAGGGATAAGAAAATGAATGGATTTTTAGAGAGGAGAGGGCAGACGTGAAGAGGAGATCTTAAGTAAATAATTTCTGCAACTATGAAGTGACATACACTCTCTATAATAAGAGAATATTTTATGTCACTGAACTGCAGTGAATGGCTAACGTAATTCTGTGGTCTATATGGAAAATAATACACTATAATAATCCAAGCAGCACACTAGCTTTATGTAGCCTCTTGTTATTACTGAAAATAAGAAAAGTAGTAGACCTGTATTTACACAGGGAGACTATTGTCTTCTTATTTTTCTCAAAGAAGTCCCTGTGGTCAAATAATGTACAATACAATGAAATAAGGGTATTTTATGACAAAAATCATACAATGATTCTTAGCAACTGAATTTTCCTATAGTTTTGCCTCTGCGTGTTGATGATTATGGGTATGTTTGGTGTCTGATTCAACTGGTTTGTAATTAAAGAATGTCTTGTTTTAGAAACTGTGAATCTATTTAATATAATAGAATAAACCAGAATTTAAAAACTTAGTAAAACACACTGCACATCACTTTGAGGCCTTGATCCAGTGCTGAGTTCTGTACTCACCAGAAATTGTCTGAGATTGGACCACTACTGGTATGAGAACCTCTCGTTTTATCTTTCACAGTCTCTTCTGTTAAACAGGGCAGGGGAGGGGAGAGAGCACCTTTGAGTTTATCTCTCTTTTCCCTTATCTAAATGGTTGGTGAAGACCTTGTTGCCGTTCAGCATCTCAGTCTCTGAGGGGACACTGTAAGTCAGAAAACCTTCTGGACAAACTGCTGAGGACTCTGAACTGGCAGGTTTAGTTCTGTGGTCAAACAGTGTCCTGGGTCTGTTGTTAATGAATTTGGCAGTCTATATCTCATGCTCCAGACTGAGTCTGTATTTCACACCAGCACAGTTAAGAAGGCTCTTTCCTTTTGTTTTGATGGATATGTACTTTCCAGGAAATTTTCCAGTCCCTTTCAATCAGAAGAGTGGACTATTCCACTCAAATTCTGTTGCAATGGGTAATAGTTTGTACTGAATTTTAATTTCAGGGGGCAAAGGGAGGTGCATCCGTTTGACGAGGATGCACCTCAGTGGAGCAGCTCAGGGAGCGCTCTGCTGTTTAGCTTCACTCCCTCATCCTGACCTGATGAGGGAGTGAAGAGAAACTGTCTCATATGATTATTAAAATTATTATGATTCATGGAAATAACTAGGTAGATCATGACAAACACAGAAAAGGTATTCAGAGGTCATTAGACCAGCCATCATTTCCACCTACGGCTTATGTATTCTGAAGAACTTTGGTGTGAGAAAGAACATCTGCTTTGTAGCATGTACTGGCAAGCTGTGACTTGGGCTTCTGGAGTGGGACCCAGCTGAAACACTCTAAGTGTGATTTACCTTGAAGATCAGGATGCCTAAATGTAAGTGGCTGCAAGGGAGCTAGCTGTATGCTCATTCCCATTCTGGTGGATGGCAATCTAATCCACAAAATAAATGTCAGAGACTGATTTGGCAGCATGTATAATGCAAGTAAGAATGGGCAAAATAAATGCTCATATAATATATATCCAGTTCCACTTGTATTGTAGATGGTTGATGACAGTTTGGAAACATATTCCAGAGGTACTGATATGCAAGCAAAGCTGATTTTGTTTTTATATGCATGACTCCTAAACTTTATGTGTTTCCTTATATCCTTTTTTGCTACCCAGATGTGTTTACATAATGGCTATGCAATCATAATCTATGCATTTCCTACTGCCACCCCAACTGACAGCAAACAATCTGCTGTTACTTCTGGGACAGATGTGCCTAATGGCCACACTACAGCTCTTGAAGATAAAACTGAGGGTAGAGGGGGAGCACGGAGGAGGAGTTCTGGAATGGGATGAAGGAAAATTAAGGCAACTCATTCACAAGTACAGTATGCTGCCACTGCTAATTCTATTAGCAGGCTACAACGCAAGACACAGAAAATTATCGTAACTTCAACTAAAAAACAAGAGAGGGAGCTGGGAAGACTAAATGTATTACACCATGTTACTCTTGTCCCTGAAAAAGACTTAAGTGCAGATAGCCATGTTTTGCTAAGTCAGTCTTTCTTCTTTCCATATTTGCACACAGTTCCCTTTTTCTTTCCTTTTATATATACTTATATATATACTTATATATATATACTTACATATACTGATATATTAGTTAGTACAAGTTATAAGGAGGAAAATAATTTTGGAAAAGTTAGTACTCTTTTTTTAAAGGAATCTTTGCACTGACTTGTTTGCAAACCCCACATTTAAATTTGAGACACATTTTTCCTTGCGTTCCATATGCATCCAATGTTTTTACTTTGTGTCATCCTCTTAAGCTGTATTAATTATTTCAGTATCAGTCACATGCAGCATATAATCCTGGTTTTTCTTCAATAGAAAATTAATATTACTGTTTTGATGCCTGAATCACAAAAGGATGAACAAGCACATGTGTAATTTACAGTTACAGCTAAACCAAAACAAATTGGAAGTAAGTTTTGGACTTAGACCATTAGCCCAAACCTGCCACTGCAGATCATGCTTAACGTCAAAGGGCAAATCTGTAATTTGGTTTATAACTAGCCCCAAATTTTCTCAGAACAGATGATGATAAAACTCTTCAGAGCACGTATGATCTGAAGGAAAAGAATGGCTCTTCAGTCCTCCATTTCTAATATTGAGGCAACTGATTTACTTTCCATCTGCCGTGAGTAACATACAGTAATCCCCTTGCTCCAGACACTCTTCATTTCTATAACATCCCTTTTATTACATTGCAAAGCTCATAGTGAGGAAAATATCTGCTCAGGTATTTTACTGCAAATCTATCTTTGTGGGCTTAGTTAACGCTATAAAATACCATTAAGATTTGAGTATCAGACAACAAGGAAATTCATATATGTGGGTATTTAGATAGAGAAAGGGAAAATATAATTTTGAATGCAGTTGAAATTAGCTGGAGACAGTTGCCTTAATGCAAAATGACTTCAGAACTCTTAAGTAGAGCTTACTGTTCTCAAATAGATACAAATATCATTAGCAGTCTTTACAAATCCTGAAATGCTCCAGATTTCATATTACTGTTCAACTGCAATGTGGGTATGTTTTCCACAATGCAATGGTATGTGTATTAGTGCGTAGGTACTCATATTGTTGAAGATGATTACATAGCAATGTATTTAAAATTTATTTTTATTCTCCACCTCATAGTCAGACATTTGGTCTTCTAGGGTACCAGAAAGACTGGTCTGTTGTAAGTGATTTCCCTTGACAGCAAGCTGTAGTCTCAGTAAATCTGTAAATATACATATTGCATATTATTAGTGAATATTCATTTCTCCAATTCACCACAGAAATGTCTTTCATAAAGTGAGCCACTGAGGTAGGTAGAAAAACCATTACTACTGACTTGCAGGTGGTTTAGGGAAGTTTCATGCAGGGAATAAGACACAGTAGCTTTACAGGAGCTGATTTCTTTGTTTCTTACAGGTACACAGTATTGTAACATTACCACTTTATTTAGCAGCTTGTCAGACTCAAGAGCTCACACTGGTGTTTCTCATCCAGATGAATTACTTGATACCTATTTAGCTCAACCAAGATTAGACATGAGTGAGACAGTAAAGCAAGAGTAAAAGCTTACAAAATTTGGAGAAACTCAGAGAAAAAAATAGAACATTTACCTTTGGGTAGCTTTAATCAGCCTTTTCAGCAGTTGTGATTAGCTAATCAACAGGCAAGAGTGAGTTACAAAGAAGAGGAACCTCACAGTGTCACTGAAATCTGTGATGCGTCACATCTGCCTGATGGAAAACTGGTGGACTTGCTCCTAGGACATCCTGGGTATGCGCACGGACTCTGCTTAGTGATGTCTGCTGCAGCTTTTGCATGGATGGAGTTTACCTAGCTCCTCTTTGCCTCTCATGAGTAGCCGAAACTTAAATGGTAGATGTAAGAAAAAACAGTCATTGCCCTCAGTGGAAAATGGTAATTACTGTTGTTCATGGTCACTACACATCTCAAGATGGGAGACCTTCTAGTGTCCATCCTTCCTTGTGTACTGGCTTGTTTTCAAACACAGTTAGTTCCTAACATAACAGAAAGAATGGATAGCCATTAATTCTTAACTCTACTAGCAATATCTGTTCTATCAAGAAACCAGCAATGGTCACTAAGAACTGGGGAAGTATTGGGCTAGATGATCCTCAAAGACAACCAAAATACAAGTCCAGACCTAGAGCATGCGAAAGAAAAGCCTAGAGTTATGGCTGCTTAGACAGGCAGGTGTAAGCAATAGTGACTTCATTGGTCAGGATGACAGATAATCAAGGATACATAACACATGACATCCTCATGTTTTCTTGTAGCAAAGAAGAATTATAAGGACAATGAGAAAGGAGAAAGCTCTGCAGCTGATAGGAAAGTGCATAGGGGAAAGTTTCTTGAAATAGAGAAAAGATTATAGCCTGAATTTATAGACTGATTGAAGGAGTAGCTGTCATATAGACAAGTCTGTACCTAGAGTAGTGAAAGATCTGAAGGGATTCGAATATGAAAGGAAGTGGCCTATATTTTATTTGATCAAAGAGAAAAGTGACATGGTCAAAGAAACAGACTAGAAGAATGGTCTTTGCAGCAGCATTTCTGTATCACTGGAGAACAACTGCACTTGTGAAGGCCAGAGGGAAAGATGCCGATGTAACTGAACAGATGATGAGAGCCTCGATAAAAATTGTAGCTGTGCAGTTTGATAGAAATTGTCATATCTGTCATATGTTATGCAGAACAGATCTGCAGTATCAAGACACTACCAGGTTGTGAAGGGTGAACAGAAGATGATACCCAATCTATAGTCACAGGGGAGAGAGAGGGAGTCTATCACAAATCAGCATCTGCCCATGGGTATAGGCTTGGATATGGGTCTTTCAGTGAAATGCAAGTATTTCTTATTTTAGGCAGTCTGAAATGTTGAGATCACTTTGAGCTTGCTGTGGAAAAGCTAAATATCAATTCGGACATTTCAGTAACAAGGGTCACTGTTTTGAGGACGTGTGCATGCACAGCTTCGTCTACACTCAAAATGCATTAATGTGTAAATTTAAAGTGCAGAGACCAAGGCTTGTTTGGGACCTGGTGGCCTGGGAATTGTTGCCTTTAAATAAGCAGAAATGGATAATAGACTAAAGGATTCTGTAATGATTTTTTAATGGAAGGGGTCATTCAAGGCCAAGCACACACTTGAAAAGCGGTCATATTGCTGCTTTAACTCTCAAAGAGGGAGTTATTACTATCGCCTTATTGTTTTCTCAAATAAGGGAGAAAATGAGCCAGACTTGCAGTGCTAGTTCTAGAGAAAGGCCAGGAGCTTGACGAAGCTAAGCAAAGACTTAGGAGAACACCACAGAGATTACAGGGAATGACAGTAAGGTTGTGGGTATGTCCATGCCTTACATTGCCGTATAGTTCAGGGATAGCCTTTCTATACCCAAGTTTGGTGCTGGAAGCTGTCTTCAGTCTTTTGTCTCAGCAGCTTGGAGCTCAACTGAAGCAGTTACTCCACTGTTACAGTGGATTTTCCGTATTTTGAATTCTTTGAATCGAGACTGAGAGACAAAAAGTGTAGCTGTGTTTGCGATTAGTGACTTTGTGCCACAGTTCCTGGTGGGGTTTTGTAATTGTTGTTGCCAATAACAATCCAAGCAGGTGAAGCCAAAATAGATGAGCGGATCAAATAAAAGTTTCAGGACTTGAAAACTATGAATAGGTTAGCACTGATAATACCAACATGAAGCAGGAGGTCTTTTGAAGAGTAATATGTCATCTTTCACTGTAGGAACTAAGTAGTCCCACTGAAGCCATAAAAGTACAGGTGATAATCTTAAAAGTAGATGTATATTTTTCGTTTAGTGATGGCTAAAAACCTCAATGTCTATCAAACTTTCTTCTTATTTAACTAAGGTATTGTCAAAGAACAGAAGGACAGAAACTGAGCAGTGGATTTCATCTCACAGACATGAAAGTGAGTTCTAGTCACAGCTGCTGACTTCTCTTCTTATGTGTGTTTGAATGAAATATGCAAATGGTGTTTGTACTTTCGCAGCTCACAGCTGCAGACATCTCAGCTGAAGAGATCACTGCAAGTTGCAGCACTGCAGTGAAGTTAGAGATATAGCCACAGAGGAGTCGTGCCTCTGTCTCTGAATTCCAGCTGTTCATTTCTTACTTCAAACAATTGCAAAATGTATAGCCTTTGCCTCTCATTAAATTTCCTCTAGCTGTCTGCCTGTCCGCCATGTCTGAGAGTTGAAACAAAGCTATCTATCTAAGAGATGCAAAGATACCTGAAAATGCACAGTCTTCTATCTCACAAGCCAAAAGGATTTTAATAAATTTAAACAAAAACTGCTAGCAGCAGTTTCTGGAACACATATGTACATTCATATATACATTTTCTCAGTTTCTTCACTCTATTTTTATTTATTATCCCAAGGGCTTTAAAGTACAAATGTTTTCCTAGCATTAAATATAGCATATATCATCACTACTTAAAGCAGAAATATACAGTGCTCGTTTTTCCTCTTTCGTGATTTTATCTGAACAGCGTTTATATTCTTTTTTATGTTACTTCATAATTACTTTGTAACAATAAATATATTTTGAGCTATATTCAGAAGGAGAGATGAAAGCACATTTGTTAACCATGAAGAGTTACTGGTTTTTAATCCCAGTCCCACCTTCTCTGGCAGTTTTCCCGGGGTGTAAAGGGGGTGGCTGAGGCATGTGGGGTCGTGTGTGCATGTAGAATAGGAGGGCGAGTGCCGCCCTCCCAGACACACTGTGATCCTTGCTGAGTCCTGCTGGCACCTGGTCCAGGTCCTCTGGGGTTGGGAGGCATGACCCAGAGCCTGCAATAAAGGCCATCAAGCAGCAAGGAGCCAGCCAGAGTGCTGGGTGCTGCCAACATGCCCCTGGGCTGCTCGCCAGCAGCTGGCCAGGAGCCCTGGGGCTGCTGTGTGTCCTGGCTGAGGTCTCTTTTCCTCAGGCAGAGAGGGGCCAGATCATACCAGAAAGTGTGGCTTTGATGCTCAGTTGCCATTACTAAATATATCTTTTACTTAACAAAATATCAAATCAGTGCTGCCAACTCCACTGTAGGGTCTTAAATCAGTACCTGACATTGCAGCAGAGAGTGTATGCATTAATTTGGTGTGGGGAACTCGAAACAAAGGGAAGAAAACCAAAACTATCATGATCACTTTTGCAGCATCCAGTTTTGTCTGTACTTCTGGGTTTAATGAGGTAGCTGGTGGAAATCAGAGGTGCTCCCTTTGCCCATTGCAACACTAGAATGAACCCCTCAGCAATCTTAAATTCATCCTCTGGCTGCCCTTTTCTCATGACTAGAGTGAAATGAGGCAGTAACCTAATTTGATTTGCACATCCCACAAAACTTGCCAGTGAGGTTAGAGACCTCTGTGCAGCTAATTTAAACCTGCTGGTTCTGGGTTGGTTTCTTCTTCATAAACTGCATAGAGCTATGCTGCTGACCTGCCAGGTTGGAAACCACTGAAGTAGATGAATATTAGAAATATGATGCTGATGGATTTAAAGAAGAAACAATCTGTTTGTGCAATATGAGAGTTACAAATATGAACTAACAGTTTGGTTGTATGCCTTTAGTTTTCAAACTCCGCCAATAGAGATGCATTCTAGAGATGGCATTTTGTGCCCAATTCCTAATGAGGTCCCAGATGTGTCAGAGTACAGGCACCTCAGCAATAAGGACTAAAGCTGATCACGTGAACTTTACAAAATCATGAGCTAAGAACTTAAAGAACATTGCATATGTCACTCATGTCCCAGAGGTGAGCACAGACTGATATCAGAGACCATGGAGAGAAAATAACTGTGTATGAAAGCATGATGCAGATCTGATCTGTGTTCCAGTTACCTATTAACAAATGAGGCAGATTATTCCTGTGAGGCGCCTTGAATTTCTTGGAAAAATAGTTTTTAATAAGTTGTTTTTTGCTTGTCAGTAGGAAAAGAATGATAAAAAAGTCAAAAGATTTTGGGCAACACTTTCTAAGAATCTAGATGGCAAAATGGCCGTTTTGTTGGTTCTGGATTTGACGGCCTAATACTGGCATTAGCCCGAAAAGTTAATAGTCATCTCATCTTCTCCTGCACAGTAATAATACTACACCTATATGTCCACAGGTGATAATGTCACTACATGGACTGTAAATGCTCACATTTACCAAAGCTGTGAGCCAAATGAAGCGCTGAAGGCTATTTAATCACCTAACTTGAAGTTTCATTTTCCTAAGTGCTGTGGCTGTAATGACTTTCATAGAAGTCGTTAGATGTAACTCATTATTTTAGTTTCCTTTTTTAATATTGCTTTCAAATACCTTTTATTGTGATTTGTTTTATTTTGTTGGTGTTTTTTTATTTCTGTATTTTCAGTGGGACTTTTCTTAAATAACAGATTTTATAATCATACCGGTAAAGGTGTTACATTCAAAATGTTATTTACGGGCGAAGAAGAAACACCTAATAGATAAAGCCAAGAACTTATTATTAGCATCATTTATATTTTAACAGTGTAATCCAAGAATCATTATTAGTTGAGATCTAATTACTACAGAAAATAATACTTCTGTGCAGAAAAAAGTTTCAGTAACAATAATAATATCAATATTGTTCTACATACACTTCTTGGCTTCTAACCCTTTTCCTGGTATTTCGCTCACCCTCCCCCTGCTCCTGCAGGTCCTGAAATGGGCAGTTTCAGTCCGCTGGGGATCAGTGGGGCATTATGGTGTATCATTGGCACCTGGAGTCCTTTGCTGGGAAGGATATTATGTTCATTGTGCTGGTTTCTTTTCCCTCACTCTAAGATTTACTTGGGGGCATTTTTATGTTTGCTAACACACTTTTAGACCGTGATGTTTTTTCACTGATCTGAAGCTCCACTTGCAGCTAGGTTTGCTATACACACTGCCTTTCACATATGTTAGATACTTCTTTGTTCTTATTGCTTCTAAAAGCATTTTTGCCCAGCCCCAATCTGCATTTCTTTAGCTAAGCACTGGTAAGTTGTTTATAGCTGTGAGGTCTCATATTCGAAAAATCCTGGCAGTCAGGTGAAGTTCCCGATGACTGGAAGAAGGGTAATATAACCCCCATTTTCAAGAAGGGGAAGGTGGAAGACCCAGGGAACTACAGACCAGTCAGCCTCACCTCTATGCCTGGCAAAATCTTGGAACAGTTTCTCCTGGAAAACATGCTAAGGCACATGAAAAACAACGAGGTGGTTGGTGACAGCCAACATGGCTTCACTAAGGGGAAATCCTGCCTGACCATTTTGGTGGCCTTCTATGATGGAGCCATGGAACTGATGGACAGGGGCAGAGCAGTTGACGTCATCTACCTGGACTTATGCAAAGCGTTCGACACTGTCCCGCATGACATCCTTGTCTCTAAATTGGAGAGACATCAATTTGATAGATGGACCACTCGGTGGATCAAAAACTGGCTCGAAGGCCGCACGCAAAGATTCTCCAGTGCCAGCCTGTGCCCATCTCTCTGGCAATGGCAATACCATATTACAAGGCTGCAGGGTAACAGAGGTCATGATACAATTCATACAGGCTTCATACAATATGGGGTATGTAGGTAGAAAATGTGAAATAATGTACGCGTGAAAGGTAGCCATAGTTTAAGTGTCAAACATATATGTTTGCTGAGACAAATAACAAGTAAATGGCATATCTGACAGCGCTGGCATTCCAGTTATTCGTTATCAGGTAATGTTCATACAGATCAGAAAAAATGCTGAAGTTTTTATAAAACTCAGATATAAGACACAGTCCAATATAAAATTCTGTATGGTGGAATTTTATTTGTAAATCAGCAAAAGGCACTGTAGGAACACTAGGGGAAGGCAAGAGCAGGAGGCCAGATCTATAGTCCCATGTTTGCTTATTGCTAATGCAGCTCTCCATTTGATTATCTTCAGGAATATGTAATGTATTTCTTCCTATTTATTCCTGTGTGGCTGTATGTATGACTTAACATGAGACACCAGTCCAGGGAGAGATACTGTGAGCTGAGAGCATACACCCATAAAATCTTTATATTTGGGCTCTTTTTGAATGCCTACCACCTGCGAGGGGATGTTTGGAGATTCAGTGTAAGGGATTGTGCATCTGGGAAGTTATACCTTGTGACCAGGAATACATGGTTTGCATTAGTGATAAGGCAAAAGGAGAGCAGCCTTATTTCTGGTTTCTGCATCTGTAAATTGGTACTTTCTATATCTCTGTGAGCACTGAGAAACAGGTACCGAGGTTCAAGTTTTCTTGTTGCTTGTACTCCTGTTAATCCATTTAACTCAGTATCACAAAGAGTTAGCACAAATCAGCTGCTGTTAGTGTTTCGGCCATGCTATTCCCTGCTGACAAAACTCTTTCATTTCCCTTCCACTGCAGAAAATGTTGAAGCGCTTAACAATTCTTGGAAGTTAAGTTATATACAGTGATTTATCTCTCAGAGATGATTCTTAGTTTTGAATAACTTCTTTCATTACCCTGGTAGGAAAATTTCAGCCTTACAAAACTGGAAAAAAGAAAAAAAAAAAAAGAAAAGAATTGGCAATGGAATTGGGAAATGGCTGCACTGGAATGGTTTTTGTGTGAAGGAAGTGCAAGTCACTTAGAGAGTTCCTCCCATTTCATATTCCTTTATCTTACTTTTAGTAATCAGGTGCTTGTTGCACTAACTTGGGAGATAAAAGTCCAGAGGTATGCATGGAAACAGGGCCAATATGTTTGTAACAGTAGATCACCAACAATCTGCAGTGCACAGAGTAAGCACTCAGGCAGTAATCCCACTGACTAGCACTATTGCTAGGCTTTCAGTTTTGGCTCTAATGAGCCATGCTGTTATACCCATTTTCAAGTGACTGATGATGGGTGCAAATAACCAAGCGAAAAATTCCTTTAAATGCAGATCCTCCTCAGCTGGCTTACCACATGCTTCCACATTTCCAGCATTACCCTGTCGGGTGAAATACAGCAACAGAGAAAACTGTGCTTGGATTGATTCAGGCAGATTGCGCTGAAGGGCCTGCACTTGCAGGGTGTTTATTTAGATGTATTAAGGCCAAATATAGAAAACACCCTATAAGTTGAATACAGATGCATTAAATGTTTGAAGGGGTCAGGCTTTCTTTGCCAATTTTTATCTGTAAACTGTTTGTCATATTAGTAACAGAAGTTGTAATTGTATTGCAAGCTTGCTATATAGGTATTCATATGCTTAGACTTGGTATTCATATGCTTAGACTACTTTGTACTATCAGCTGTTACGGTGGGTTCAGTATTGTCATTGTGAAGTGAACTTTTAAACACATAATTGCATGGAGCTGAAGTAAAAATAATATTTTAATATCTAATATAAATAAGGTATTCTATTTCAAGTGGTTCAGTCAACCTTAAAGTAAGAAAATCCAATCATAGAAGGCTTAAAAATAGAACCCTTCCCTTTTATTAATTTAAGCCATTTTAAAGGGCAAAAATATACTGTGAAAGCTTATATTTAGCTCTTAACTTTTATTTTTTAACAGGACTGGGAGTTTCCACATTTTATGGGTGACGTTGAAGTGAATCTTCCAGGCTTACCATCTGCACATATGCAGTTCAAAGTACCTTATTTCCAAAAGATCCTCAAAGAGGAGTATCACATACATATAACAGGTATGTCATGTTTTAGATTGTGACAGTCACACAGTTAACTACTTCTGTGTAATAAAAGTATGCTAACATGTTCTTAACCTCATACATTTGTGTGGGTGTGTGTCCCAGATTGCTTTTTTTCTAGCTGTTTCTGTCCAAATCTGTATCATCCATACATAAAGATCTCAGGAAAATGAGGAACCTGTATCTTACAAATCAAAGAGACCTGCTGTTTTTCATGGATTTCAGCAACTTCTTGTGACACTAAGTAATACCTAATGTAGCTTTATAGATCTTTTATCTAAAATTACTCTCCTGGGGAATTAGCAGCTTATTTCATCTTCAAATCTCTTATGCTTTCAGATGCTTTTGCTATGATTTATGCTAATATCTTTTCATAACTTCGGTCATTCTCATCTGGTAAAGGCCACTCATAACCATACTTCCATCAGTCATCTAACCAGAAGCAGACAGTTAAATAACCTCAAATAAAATAGAATTGCAGTTATTCAAATGGATGGTACATATAGATAAAAAAGTGTCTGATCCTTGCATACTGTGAGACAGTACTTTAATAACAGTAGGGAATGAAAAAGAGAAAAAGGTTGAATAGGGATAAATATTTTGGTTTTACCTTCAAGCTATGCAGAAGGAGCATAGCTCCACTCTTTGCTTTGGGAAAGGTTGGATAATAATGGATAGCAAAAGAATGCAGGTGTGAATTGACAGGGGTCTTTAACTGCTAATATAAACAATCACAACCTGTGATAGTGTACAGGAATAAGATGGAGGAGGGCATCCAATGGCACAACTGTACGAAACTCCTACAGATCAGGGACAAAAGGAGCATTCAGAGGTGACACAAAGAGAAGGTCAAGAGCTAGCAGATTAGTCACAAGCTCATCAGGCAGCAAAAGCCAAGGGAAGAAAATGTGCCGAGGAGGAAAGAATGATGAACTGAGGGCTCAGTCAAGGTAGGCTGAATGAGGCCTCAGAAAAGGCATTTTCAGTAGAGAAGGTAGAAATCTGAGTAAGCAGTATAAAACCAGAAGAGAAGAGAAAATGATTGCAAAGTTATGTATTGGCTGTTGAATGAGTGTCCTGGGTTCAGCTACAGCAGTCATTTTTCTCCTTCTCAGTAGCTGGTGCAGTGCTGTGTTTTTGACTTTCAGCCTGGGAACAGCGCTGATAACACCGATGTTTTTAGTTGTTGCTAAGTAATGTTTACTCCGACCAAGGACTTTCTCAGTCTCATGCTTTGCCAGGGAGGAGGGGAAGCCGGGAGGAAACAGAGACAGGACACCTGACCCAAACTAGCCAAAGGGGTATTCCATACCATGGCACGTCATGCCCAGTATATAAACTGGGGGGAGTTACCCGGAAGGCCAGATCACTGCTCGGGTCGGGCAGCGTATCGGTCGGCGGGTGGTGAGCAATTGTATCCTCTCCTCTTGTTATTTCACTAATCATCATCACTGGTGGTAGCAGTAGTGGTTTTGTATTATACCTTAGTTACTGGACTGTTCTTATCTCAACCTGTGGGAGCTACATTCTTTTGATTCACCTCCCCATCCCTCCAGGAGCAGGGAGAGGAAGAAGGGGGGGAGTGAGCGAGTGGCTGTGTGGTTCCAAGTTACCGGCTGGGCTTAAACCATGACAATGAGGAAAGGCAATTGGCCAGTAGGAAGTATGGATGGAGGCATAGAATGTTTTCCAAAATTGCATGTAGATGCCATGCTGGAATACTGAGAGAGAACAGACAGTCATCAAGAGGAAAGAAGGGCTGGGGCAAGTCTGAGTGAGACTGTTTGAACCACTAATAGTTTTGGAACAGGATGAAGTAAATGATCTCATGGTCAGTAACTAGAAGGTGTAGGCTGAGAGGAGATTGGATGTGTACATGATGAACGCATTTTTTGTCTCCCAAGTGAGCAAAAAGTGTGTGTGAGGGGGAAGAGTATAAGCATCAAATAGTTGATATGAATTATAGGCATGTTAGTGAAAAATACTTTTTTCTTACTTCTCAGGACCAGAGCATGGATTTGGAGGGGCTGAGTCCCATAATGCTCCCAGATGCCCTGCAGTTATTCCATTGTATAAGGAGAAGTAGTACAATGGATGCACAGAGGGGCATGAACAATGACTAAGGCATGGTAGGATGGGTGGCACCATTGCATACAGAAATGCAGACTATTATAATTAATGTAGATGGAAAACAATGGGTGATAGAAGAGGGACTAAAGAGCAAAGATCAGTTTTGCATTGTAGAAGAGACAGGGATATGGAGGATAAACAGGGAAGAGCAAAGAACAAGCAACAGTAAAAAACATCAATTATCAGATCAGAAATACAATTGCTTGCAGTGCCGCTGTTTGAAAACAGACCAACTGAGAGAAACCAGTATTTATGCATTGTAGAGTCTTCTGCAGAGAGGACTGGAGGCCTTTCCGATTTTCTGGCAAGAAGGCATTCTTTTAATAAGGATGAGCTAATGAATAGGGGCTGAGGAATATTTTTCCCTGCTCAGTGTTAACAAGATCCATTTATTATATTCACTAGACAAATCAATCCATTTGACTGCACATCACGTACTCTGTCTACTGAGTGCCTGTTTTATCTTGGTGCTACGCCACCCTTTAGGAGATCTAATAAACAGTGATAACACATGGCACAAGAACCTCCCTTTGGGTAACTTTTGCTTGAACCATCTGTTCTTGCCATCAGTTCTTGTCTTAGGTTAGGGTATCGTCTTGGATCATTTTCAAGCTCTAGCTATTGTGTGGATGTGTAGATACTTGTAATTTTCTACTCAAACCAAGGAGCTAATAAAAGGAAGGAAGTACTGGTTAAATATGTATATAACAAGATGAATGTAGTCCAATCTAAAATGATGGTAGAGAGTGATGCATATGAATGCAACTGCAGCAGATGACATGGGGATAGGACACTGATAATGGCAGGAAGCCTGCTGTATTTAAGCCCTGTTTAATACATGGAATCCAGAATGTTAAATTAAACCATATGACTACTTTTTAGTAACAAGCAGGAAGAGAAGACTAAGGCCTGAGTATTTTTTATTTTAGTACTTGCTATAGGGATAAAGTCAAGCTGTAAATCTATGACCCGTGCCCTGATTTGTAGAAACTAGAAACACTTTTCTCCCAAATAGCAAGGAGAAAGAAAACGTGGCTGAAACAACACTTACCATCTTTTACCTGGGAAATTTTATTCTTTTACAGTCTGTTTTGGTCACTGTTGATTGATATAAGTAAGAGCAGCCCTAGGACTCCCCTGAGCAGCCCAGTTCGATGCTGGGTTGCTCTAACAAGCAACAGTCCCACAAAGAACCAGCTGTAAGTAATGGAACATTCAGAGGAGTAAAAGACTTTAAACCACCTTTCTGTTGATGTGTATTTAATGGCTTTGTGCAAGTGCTGTACAGATGAAAGATTTCACAGTTACACACTCTGTGTTGCCAACTCTCCTGATTTTATCACAAGTCTTAAGACGGTTGCTTTTTTTTTTTTTTTCTATTTTGTCTTAAAGTCTTAGCTCCTGAATTCAGGAGTCACTGAAAAATCATAATCATAAAGCTTATGATTGCAGAGAAAAAAGTAAATGTTGCTTCTACATAACTCCAGTGTCTAAATGGAGAGAAATATAACAGTACTAAGTGTATTATTTTTAATCCATCTTGCTACTTTAAACTACTAGCATGCTTTCTTAGGCCTGACATTATTTCTGAATGGTGTAAGTTGGCAGTAACATCAAATTAACATCTGCAGTCTGTAGCTTATATGCTTCAGAGTAATTTTAAATTTACTATCAAAAACATATCTTATTTTTACTGGTAACAGTACCTCATTTTGCTCAAATTTCTTTGCTTCTAAGAACTCCTAGCAAGAATCTACTCAGTATTAAATATTTTTATCCTGTTTTGATATCTGCTTTTATCTATGAACATCAAAAATAATTTGAATTCCTGCATCTGCTTATCTCATCTGGATTTCCCTTGACAGATGGTTTGTTGCAAAGTGTGTGTTTTCCTTCTTGGGCTGCTGTTTATGAAAATACATAGTCTACCCTAGTTTCTATAGTACCCAGGGAAAACTTAAAAGTAAATTTTGTTACTTCAGATTCTTTCATGGTTAAAAGGCATTATGGGGCCTGGCTGGTACCCTTTAATAGCAGCACTGGAGATCCAAGAGCATCTGCTGTCAAGTGTGCGAATAATTTTCAAATAGGAAATATTAAGGTTTGGCCATCAAAACAGATGGAAAATTTTTTTGGGGTGTTTATAAACATGTTTCTGAGTGCTGATGTAGCCAGAGTGCCCTTCCACCCAAAGGAGAAATCATCATTTTCATTGGCAGCGAGTGCCTAGCATGGCTGGCTTTTGGAGTTAAACCAAAATGTGTTGAGATTCAGGCCAAGCATCACCTATATAGGGAAGCCTGAGGGGGCCTGTGGGCAATACCAGAAAAGTTAGAGGTAAAAACAAAGCTGTCTGTGCACACAGATATGAAAAAAGTCAGTTGTGGCTTAGTTCACCTGACAGTATGCATGTATCTAGGTCATAACACTAATGTGACAGAAGATATGAAGAACATTTCAAAGATACCTGAATGTTTTACAGAGGTGTCCGAGAAGTCAACATTTCCTATACTAGCCTCTGGCTGTGGTTGCACAGCATGAGGCCACTTGAGTCTAACCTTAATAAGGAATTTTCGCATTTCCTCTTGACCTCAGGAGGAATGATGAGAACCGGCTTCTACATGAGATCTCTTTCTTTTAGAATATGACTGTTCAGGTACAGAGTGGACATACAAAAATAAAAATGCTCCAGAATCAGCAGCTGGTTTGGAATACTTGGACCTGCAGGATCTGCCGCAGTTGCCCAGTAAATCAGTTACATGTTGGATTGTGGACTGGTTGCTGAACCTCTCATAAACCTTATCAGCCTCTTTTAAAATGACCACTGCCCAAACGCCTTGTTCAGTTGGTGAAAATAGTTGCCTTTCTGGAAAAGTGAAAAAGAAAAATCCATACCTCTTTCGCCATGAGAAGGCCCCTGGCATTCATCTGCATGCACAGTTGTTCAGCTTCATCAGGGAGGGGAGAGTATTTCTAAGCAGAATCCCATACAGGCTGGTGTTCAAAGCATGGACCTACAATGCAGGGCCAACTTGCCATAAGTGGAGATTGTTTTACAGTAAGGGTTTCCCTTTTGGTGAATGCCCTAGCCATGAGGATACAATCCTCCTCAACAGCCATGCTTGCTCAGAAAATAGAGATCAAATTTTCATCCCCAAATAGTGGTTGTAGCCTGCAGTGCCTAGGAAAAGGTGTCACATTTTACATCACAGCCTCACAAATAGAATTAATATCCATAGCTTCATAATATATTTGGTTTGACCCTTTGCAACACTAAAAACTTGAGCTTGTTTGGGTGGAAGGCGAGACATCAGGAGTGAAGTCTAACTTATAAAGTTTATTTCCTATATGAGCTTCATGTATTACTTAAAGTTTGTTATAAAAAGCATTATAACTTTATAACATTATAGCTAAAATTAAGTTGCAATAGACAATAATTTTATGTACATAGATTATACACATGTATAATGTTAAAAGTTGGTCAGTATAGTAAGTCTCAAAAGTTCCTTGTCATGGGGAATTACCGTTAAATAGGTGTTTGTGAGTGGATACTGTCAGGCCTCTTGGTTCAGTCTGCTCCAACACATTTGTCAGAAGGTTTGCTGACAAACAATCTAGAAGGTTTGCTTGGTAAACTGGACAGGCTATAATACCTGCTAGTACAGCAGTCAAGTACATGTCTTGGAAGAGGGATAGACAGCAGAGGACACTGTATTCTAGGAAGACGCAAATACTTTCTGTAAGTAACCATGACAGCACTAACTCCCAGTGATTTTGTGTCTAAGGAGATTAACACAGTGCTTGGCTGCAGGGAATACTGAGTAGGAGTAGGAAGATGACATTGTGTTCATATATGGTTATAGTGAGACTGTTACTCATATACAGTGTTTGGTTCTGATGACAGCAGTTTTCAAAAGAGAAGGAAAAATCACAGAGCTCATCAAGCATGACAGTGATGCAGGGGATGGAAAAATTTTCTAGAAATTAGAAATTTAAGGAGTTTTGAGAAGATCCACTACAGAACAGAGGCAGGTCTCAGGCAACTAGCTGCCACTTAGACATACAGGTTGCGATTCATGTTAAGGGTGTCTGCATCAAAGCTGTTTGTCTAAGCACCATTTATAGTCCACACTGACCCAACAATCCCAACAGCAGAGCTTAGGGCTGTGCTCCTGCCTGCCTAACTCTGTCTAGGAGCTGAGCGAGAGATTTTCAAGTTCATGCTTTTTATGAAACAGGAATGCTTGAAATGTGTATCTCAGAGTAGGTGAGCAGACAAATTCTTAATATAAGAGAGGTGGAGCCTTTTTTAGGCAGATGCATTTTAGAAGAGATTCACAATTACAAAACCACAGTATAGGATAGATGCTACATGAAGCCTGAGATCAAACACCTGGCTACCTCTATTCAGCATTTTTAGTGTTTTCTGCTAGCTTCTTAGTCAACTTCTTCACCAGCTGCAGGCTGCTGTCTCAAGTCTTACTCCTTAGGTGGATTGCTCTACACGTTACATTTAGGACAATGTGGTCACAGAGGTGATTGCTGTGAAATCCACTGGGTGCCGTCATACCCAAAAGGAGGTAGGTCATGGCTCAGCATTGCAATGTCTAAGTTTCCATTGTCAGTCATAACTGAAACCTACAATCAAGAAAACCTTACCAGTGGTTTTTGGCCTTTATAAAGGCCATCTCAGTAATGTCCCTATTTCATTATGCTTCATATTTTGATCTTTCAGTTGTCTGTTTTCTCCCTACACATCTTCATTCTTGCCATGTCTAGATGAAGAGAAAGAGCAATACTGGTCCTGCATGAGTTTTTCCCCTTCCTACAGTCCCTAGGATCTAGCAGATCTCTCCGGAAAATCACCAGTCTTGACTCTGAAGAAACACAAAGCACCACAGACAGTATTTTGATGGAAGGTTGTTTTTGTATGGGCTTATGATACATTTTCCTGGGAAAAGAATATGGCATAAGGAATTAATTTCAGAGCAATGAAGCAAGGGGTTAGTTTCTGGTTGAAACACAGAGTAATAATTTGATGAAAAATTACTGTTTCAAAAAGTGTGTTAAACACAGTTGCTGAAATACAAGGTGTTGCCATTCTTACCCCCCTGGAGCACTCTGGTTGTACAATCTGAACACACAGACTTTTAAGAACTGGAAGCCGTTTATGCTTTACAAGCCAACAGTGTAAGTCAATTGATAGGTACTCTGATACATTCATTTTCTATTTCACTTGGAACATATTTAAATATGATTCCAGCACAGACCAATATCATTCATCACCAGCAGGAACATTCCTCCATGCATGTCCTTTCGTATAATGCTAACATGTAGATTTGCTGGGTTCTTGGGTGGTGCCAGTCATCAATGCACAGCTGATCTTAACATGTGTCCAGCTAGAATGTAAAAGAGATGATTTGACTATGAAAATAGTATAATTTGTTTTGTGTATTCATAGAATGGATGCCTGGAGTTCATCTGTTCCAACACCCTATTCAAAGCAGGGTGCAATTGCATAAAGTTATCTTTAATGTCTTTTGGATGCCTGGCGGAGGCATGCAAAAGAGCAATTTTAAACAATAAAAGGAGAAACGTTTCCTCCTCCAGCACTGCAGGAGCTTAATGTCAGACTATGAGTCACTCCTTGGAGGAGCATTTCACTACATGGACTGTAGGAAAAGCTAAGCTCACTAGCCTCCCAAGACTACAAACAGCCCTTGCTATTTCTTGAGGGTGTAATATCTCTAAATCACAGTTCATCCAGTTGTCTCCACCTGAATATGTCTGTGCACCATGGTTGTGTATCAAACAATTTACATAATTACCAGCCCCAAAAACTTCATTCGTTCATGACATATAAACAGTTCCATCTAATATGGCCTATTCATGGAAAACTTCCATGTGAATATTTTGTAAACCCTGGAATTAATGCTTCTTTTAGGTGTATTGATCTATACCAGATCACCTAGTTGTCTAATCAACAGGTCACCTACAAAATGCAATGTTAATTCATTTGAAATACTGCTGTGCTCGTGTTACAAAATTATTTTATAATGTGCCCAGACCTAATTGTGAAATGCTAGAGGATATGCAGGAAAAATCTATAGCGGGAATTTCATTACAGCTTTGCTTTATAGATTAATAAAAATGAATGTGGGTTGGTTTGTTTGGTTTTTTTTTTTTCTCTGAGTAGCTTTTACACAGGACTACATTTATACTGCTTCTAAAATGGATATATCAGATGACAAAACTTTCTTTTTCCAAACAGGCAAATGGTTTAACTATGGAATTATCTTCCTTGTTTTAATCTTGGATCTGAATATGTGGAAGAACCAAATATTTTACAAACCTCATGAATATGGTCAATATATCGGTCCTGGGCAGAAGATCTACACAGTGAAGGACTCAGAAAGCTTGAAAGACCTTAATAGAACTAAATTATCTTGGGAGTGGAGATCCAATAACACCAACCCATTGACGAACCGGACCTACGCCGAAGGAGATATGTTCTTGCACAGCAGATTCACAGGCTCTAGCCTTGATGTCAAATGCCTGGCTTTTATTCCAAGTTTGCTGGCTTTTGCTTTGTTTGGTTTCTTCATCTGGTTCTTTGGGCGATTTCAGAAAACTGATCAAGGCATGGAGAATTTAGACAAATCATACACAAGAATGAAACGAAAGTCACCGTCAGATATGGGAATGACACGAGAAAATACACAGGTGTTAGTAGAAGAACCATTAAGTTTTCAAGAACCACATCTCGTATCCATAAAATCAGACTTAAGTGAAATAGTTTTTAATTCTTCTCTCCTAACTTCTGAAAACTTGAACGCACAACTGAATGAACAAGATAGTCCTTTACAGCCAGTACCAGAGTCCTCTGTCCCTAAGAATAAACCTGTGACATAAAGGCAAATACCCAGGAAAATCAGTTTAAATAAGCAGTTACTATAAGATTTCAGTTTTACCTTTTCTAAGTTAAGATTTACATAGTGTTTAGAATAAGAAACTCAACCTATACCAAAAGGTGCTCAGCATGCTTTTTCTAGGAATTTTGTTTTTTATTTGTATTATAGTATGTGCCTACTGTATATCTAACATTCCTTTATAGATTGCTTCCCAAAATTGCACAAGCTGTTTATTAATACATTACCTTAACTGTATAATAGTGTATTAGATGATTACTTGCAGGTATAAAATTCTACCGTGGTGGTGCCTTGAGAAATTAAACTGTTTTTTAACTCAACACTAGATGTATAGCACAGTTCTTCTAATCTACTTTGCAAAGCTTTTTGTATATGGTTATTGTAAGTACCATTTGATGTTTTCACAGAGGAGATAAATATAGTTATTCCTAAAAAAGGGTTTGTGTTAGGACATCACAACTTGACTTTGTTATTTACTCATCTGCAAAGCCAGTGACTTTGATGACCAGACTGCAGAGAAGCATGTTGATTACCTTTTAATTTTTGCTGACTAGCTGCCAAACACAAATACAGATTCATTATGTGGTAAACAGCAGAGAGATAATTCAGCACGGGTCACTACTTGTGAAAATATGACTTACTCCATCAGTAATAGCAATTAGGTGATAATGCCTAATTATATTTTTCCTAATTAAAGATAAACTGCTCCTTGATTAAAAGTTTTGCCCTTCACCTTTTAGAAACAGAGGTGAAAATACATTGTTGAAGTAACTCTTTCCATCATCACACCAAACATATGCAATATCAAGGAGCCAATAGAGTGATTACAGTAAAGGACACAAAGCCCATTAAATCCAGTATTTGAGCAGTTTGGTACAAATATGGTCTGGACATACATGAAACATACATAGAAACACACCACATATGGACAGTCTAACTTCTCCAAAAACTAAAGCCATGTTTATGGGTCTTAATTAAAATACATTAATAACTGAGTTTTATTGTAACTTTTTTTTTGCCTTCATTCCTTATCCATGAATAAGTGTTACCTGAAAGCAGAAACAGAGAGAAACTGGGTGGAGGGGGGAAGGGCTGTGTTTGCTTTTTTGAAGGGGACTTTGTAAAGTGAATTCCTCTGCTGTATGATCAAAATACATGCACTGGAGAAATTGCATATCTAAAACATCAGAAGGACTCTGATTTGCCTCTAATTTATTTTATAAATTGTTGCTACAAGTTACTAAATAATAAGCCATTTTTAAGTCTGAATTATTTCCCTGTCATTTACTGGTGTTGCTGTATTTTGTCTTTGTGACTTTTTTATCTTCGTTGTTTTGATCTATCTGCTTTTAAGTTTTTGGAATGCTGAATTTAGCATGCATAATAGAATTATGCATTTATTAACTGTCACTTGAGAGCCAATTTTAATAAACATCATTCAATGATTGTTTATTATGAGGCAGGAACATATTCTGTTACTTTTGCCACTTTTTTTGTACATTTTATCCATGCATTGACCTGTTTAAAATCGTAAATATTTCCGACACTAAAAAAAGGCAGTATCACGGCAATGTCAAAATCAAATAATTTGCTTATGGGACATTTAATATCTCATCAAGAGAAAGTTCACTTTAAAACCAAACTAGAATTTTAACCACTAAAAATTATGACTAAAATAAATTTGTTAGTTTTTGCCTGCTACAGCCTATAAACTTATCTAATTTACTTAAGATATAGTCAAAGACAAGCCATTAGTTATTAATGGTAAAACACGGTGAGATCCTGCTCATACTATATGAGAGGTGACTATATTGATGGTTGACTTTGAAACAGCATTTGAATTCTTAAGTAGTTACAGAAATAGCTGATAAATTTTTCAGATACATGCTTCTCTGTATGTTTTGGACACTGTAAACCCAAGTACAGAAGATCTCTGGTTAACTCATTTCTCCTTTTTGTGCATAGGAGTGGTTAAAGCCAGTAATATGGAGACAGAAAATGAAAGAATTACTTGAGCCTTACAGCCTGTGTGATCACATGACTCTGAGAAAACTGTTATTAAGCAACTGATCTGCAGCTGAAATAATTCTGTGACCTCACATGGAGTTAATGCTTTTAAGGTCATTATAAGCCCGCATGAAAGAGAGAAAGGCATCAAGTAATCCTAGATTTTGCATGAGTGTTTAAATTAATGGTCAAGCAGAGAGACTGCTTGTGTCATGAATTCATAAGAAGTTAAAAGATTCCGTATAGCCACTCACCATGGTCAACTCATCAATTTAATTCAAGGAAGAAGGACTCCTCAGTTGTGTGGGAGTCTCATTTGTAAACAGAGACACAGATGGGAGAGGAGTATTTCCACTCTCCATTTCTACTGTTAAGGTTGAGAAGCCTGAGTTAGGTGGCTAGGCTTACCCTAAGCTCCTTCTGAAGCAGGCAGAGACTGGGGAGCTGAACACCCTAAAGGTGATTTGGTACCTAATGTAGTCATTTTTCTCTGCATTACTAAGTAGCACAACTTGATAGGAATGGGTTTGTGGAGTGAAACAGTTGGTGCTGAGGACCCAGTGCCCACAGTTTGTGCATTTCAAGGTTTTAGTTCAGTTCAGCTCTTCCCTGATCCTTATAAACTGAATGGACAGTAGCGGCTGCAGTATGTTTCAGACAAATCTCATTCATGTGTAGAGACTGTACAATCTGAATTAGGGGACAGTAAGTGGGCGCAATCTAAAGTGCATTCCTGAGCTGAGCTACTATTGCAGTCATCCTCGGCCTTCTGAAGCATCTTGTCTTCCTCTGTGGACTGTAGAAGGGTCCATGGGAGACTGGGTGGCTAAGTAGGAGGCCTAAAATTGGTTACCCAATTGGAAATTCTCCTCCTGGAAGTACATTCATTGTTTTCAACTGTTGTTCATTATTAATATTCTGAAATGCTTCGCTAACTCAAAACACTCTGAAATGCTTTCTAGTCTAGTTCCCATGACTAGGACCTTGATATGGATGGTTGACCTTTTCCTGAAAGCCTATTACGCCAATATTTTAGGGTTTTTTTCCTTTTGTGAAGAAGTTGGAAGAATCCATAGAACAGAAAAGATGAAGTGTCAAATTCTTCACACACTGCACAGGTCTCCATTCTGCCCTCTGTAATAAACCATCCGGCAGCAGCCATCATTACAGGGCTGGCCTGTGTCTGCTTTGTCAGAGATCAGATTTGGTACAACAGTTCTTTTTTTTACCACAGATACATTGTATAGTGATGAACGATAGATGCTGCCTAAAATAGCATACATAGAGACATATCTAGGATAAGCACATAAGATTTATGAACCCACAGGTGTTTATAAATTGCCTTAGCATCCCCAACCTTTGCTGAGGTGCAAATGACATGGAGCAAATAGGAGGCAAGAATATTTGTAGAAAGTACCTTAAATATAATATTCATACTTATGAAAGTGTATATGTATGTCTAAAATCCAATTGTATAAGATGTATATGTGTAAGTGTGTGTATGTTAGGAGCCTAGGGATTAGTTGATTCTGTTGGGGGAAACTGCTGAGTCTCTCAAACAGATGATTTACTACTGCCCTCTTTATTTTACATTGCTTCAGGAGTTACTTACTCCAGGTTGCTTCATCTCCCCTGCCGCCACTTCTATTGCCTAGAAAATATAAAACCAAAAAAGAACATTTAATTGCACTATCATCTGCTTCCCCAAATCATGTTTTTTTCTGATTTATGCAGAAAGGAAATTTGTTCTCTTTAAAAGATTTCTGTCCTCTCCAGCTAGTGTCATCATACTCTGGGCTACTGCACTGTATTACAGTATATGTTAAATTATTGCTTTTCCTGCAGTGAATAGCCTCCATCATGACAACCACCTGGAAACAAAGAGCAGACACCTCTCAAAGACTGGAAAGGCAGCAATTCAGTTACTGGACTGGCAAGCTCATTTTCCCACAAGCGAACAGGTTATGACTCACTCGTAAAAGATGTAACAGATTTTTAATACGCTGCCCATAATTTTAACAACCTCCTAGGAGGGGCTCCATGGGAGATGACTTTTTATCTCAGGCCATAAATTTGAAGTAGTTACAGTCCTGCAAGCAAGGTATTTCAGTTTTTTAGGTTGCATTTAAAAGTAACCGGTTTAAACTTTGAGCAGATTAGAAGATAAACCAAACTGTTATTTGATTCACTTGTAGCTGTGCAGTGCAGGATATGGACAAAACACAAATTTACCAGGGGTTAGAGTGACCCTGTGCTTGGGATTATGGACAGTGACGTGCAAAGATTCAAAATGCATTTTTTAGCAAAGAGTTGCAGTCCCCTTGTCAGCAGAGATGCCACTGCAAACGCCAGACAGACCAGCTCTTCTACTGTACTGTCTCTCTCCTGTCCATCATTCTAAGTCACAAATGACAAAGGGGTTGTTCCTTTCCCTGTGCACTCAAAACTGTCCTGTGGGGAGGAGCATGGGCTCCCTAAATGTGATGTGGCATGTCGTTGCAATGCATAACATACAAACTCCAAATAGGACAACCAAAGACAGGCAAAAGGAGGAAGTCTGGTCTGTGAGTTCCACATCCTTGAGGTGAAGCAGAATGGCTTATGTGACCATTTCAGAAGCAATTTAATATAAATGGAAGTCCTGTTTCATGGGAACAATGGAGACATTTCATGGGACAAATGGAGAGACAGCAAATCACTAGAAATCCTTTCCGTCTGCTTCAGATACTCAAACAGAAGCAGCAAGACCTAGTACCCCAATGCTCACAAACAATTCTCAGCTTCCAGATGACTTATGGGTGAGAAGCTCTTCCACGTGATGAGGTTTTCACACCATCTTATTTCCCTTCTAACACTTCCTCTGCATGGGGGATGCCAGCAGCTTTTCACTATTTGTGGGAAAGAAGTAGTTTTCTGAATGGGAAGTAGGGAAGAAAGTTATGAAGGAGAAACCCCATGAGGCTGGTACTCTCCACAGCAAACTCCTTATTTGAGAGAGCAAAAGCATGAATCCAGCTGCTTAGCAAAGACAAGTGAAGTAGCATCATATCCTTTCAGAAATAGATGTTACAGCAGCAGCACAGGCACGGAGATGCTTCTAATCTCATGCTTTTTCTTTGATGTGTAGCAATTGGGGTCTGCATAAGAGCAGCTTATCTGATTCCTGCAGGCAGGTTATAGACCTGGATCTCATGCTGCTTTGTGACATCTAGAGCGCTTCTTGGCATATTGAATTCCTTCTTCTCTTCCTTTTTTCTTTTTTTTTTTTTTCCCCTAAAGTCTGTTTCATGCTTCTGTTTTTATTTCCAGTAAATTTTTATTGTTAGTGACCTAAATCACAAATCACCCACCAAAGGCCCATAATGGCTGTTACTGATGCAGTACCATCTGTACATCTCTCCCTCCCTTTAAACAGAGAGAAGTGTTGTTGGTGACTGCTTCTGAGACACTGTATGCCTTGCTGACCTTTCCTTTGAGAGATTTAAGGGGACATAGAGGGAGTTGATGTGCTGGTGCCTACCAAGTCTTTTGGACTACGAAACACAGACATCGTCACAGCTTCAGTATTTAATTTTTCTTAAAATCATTTGCTGAAAGTAGGTCTAGATTGAGCCAACAGCAGCTAAAGTCAATATATTCCAGTACTGTAGTGGCTCCAGCTGCTCCAGATGTTTGACGACCTTTGTGAGGTTCATTCCTTGTCAGCTGTGGCAGCCTTGCCAGGTAACACTGCTAAAGATGCATGTGTGGCTTAACTTCCGTGTCATCCAGTGATAACACAAACCTGATCCCACAAGTACAGGAAATTTCCTG
Organism: Strigops habroptila; assembly: GCF_004027225.2. Lineage (NCBI taxonomy): Eukaryota > Metazoa > Chordata > Aves > Psittaciformes > Psittacidae > Strigops > Strigops habroptila. Next base: position 32,133,301 of record NC_044279.2, read on the forward strand.
TAATCATTGTTTCTATGTTTCCATGGTGACTAGAAAGAGAAAAAATTCTATTTTTGCTTCCTGAAACTATAGAAAAATGGAACATTTTCCAAAATCTCTGCAAGGTTAAAATTAACTTCTGAGCAGACAATATAGCCATTTTCCCTTCATGTGTGCCACCCCTTTACTCTCTTTCTACCCTTTCCATCACTTCTGACCTGCACAAATTCCAGCAGCTCCACAGCAAAGCTAGTCCTCAAAAATAATCCGAAAAGGAGCATGGATTAAACTCTTTCCTATGGAGTTCTGGAGAGACTTTAGGCATTTTTAATTCAAAAAGAATGAAAGAAAAAAAGAATATTGATTCCAAGGCTTAAAGAGTTTGTTATTTATATAAAAGCAGCTAGAGCAGGTGTGGCAGAAATCAACAGTAACCTCCTGCTGCCCTGAAAAAGGGTAGATTTAGATTAGATGTCAGGAAGAAATTCTTCACTCTGAGGGTGGTGAGACACTGGAACATGTTGCCCAGAGAAGTTGTGAATACCCCGACCCTGGCAGTCTTCAAGGCCAGGCTGGACGGGGCTTTGAGCAACCTGGTCTAGTGGAAGGTGTCCCTGCCCATGGCAGGGGAGTTAGATCTAGATGATCTTTAAGGTCCCTTCCAACCCAAACCATTCTATGATTCTATGAGTTTTCACAGCAGGTCTGCCAAAACGGGCCAATATAAAAATATGTCAAATGTACGGGTTCAACTACAGGTAGGCTTAGTGTGTAGTACTTAATGAAACCTCTATGGAAATGTGTTTTGTTACACCTAAAACAGTGGGGGATTTTTCAGTTTTCAAGCCCAGGCTATACCTAGGCTCAAGAACACAGTTCCTTAGTTAACAGTCAGTCTGTACTAACAGGTTCTTGAAATTCATGCAGGGCCATCCAAAGGTACAAGCTCAGGTCCATGTGAGCTATATGGTTATTTTAGGTCACTGCACCTGAGCAGTTAGCCCTATTGCTCTAGAGTGTTACAAAGACACAGTGTAATACTGGTCTAACTAGGCTTCAAAGACAACTAGTTCATTTGGGTGTACTTTAGTGCCTTGCAAAAGGCACGTGAAGGAATAAACATGGATAGACCAAAGATCTCTCCTCATGTTTTGATGGCTCCAGCTTTACATCACAAAAATATCCACCATCTCTTTGGAGAAGTGAACCAGGCAGTTGACCTTTTCTAGAGACCTCTCTTCTCCATCTTCTCGGGTCTCCTGGAAAAATGTACTTAAACTACCTATTCATCATGTAGTTCTTGTTACTATTTATGCTGCAGTAGCATGCAAGTGCCTTGGACAAATAAGACTATAAAGATTGGAAAGGAACTGCCTGAAGAATTTGCAGTACAAAGACTTGCAAAAGTAGAAAGAAAAATTAAAATGCTAAGACATGAAATCACTTGCCCAAGTTCCCAGAAGTCAGGTATTGCACTGCTTGTGTATTTGACTAGGAATTTGGCCTTTCTGGGGTTTTTTTGCTGTCGAATGTTTTCTTTGTCTCATGAGGTTCACACACAGAGGCACAGCATGAAACATGCCAGGAACAGGATTGGGCATATTTCACCCTGGTATATATTCTATCTGGAGAAATGGAGTTTTTGAAAGGAGAAGGCAGTTTCACTAGCATCAAACACACATTGTCTCCTGCCATGAAAATGCCTGCAGGGTGACCTTAATGAGAAATGGAAATACTTCTCTTCTTCCTCGTCTACCTTCCAGAGTTCGCTGATCTCAGCCTGGGTTCAGAAAAACAGATTTCGGCAGTGCTTCAAATCGCAGCAAGTAACATGCAAAGAAGTTACAAAGCTGCTCTTTTATTCCGCAGAATGTTGAGGAATTGACAAAGCGATTGCAAGAGAGAAGCGAGCCCTCAGTCTTTGGAGGCGGCTCCTGGCAGCTGTGAAGGAAAGGTTTCCCTACAAAGACGATATTACGAATCGCTCAGCCAGGCCTCCCCATATTTGTACTTCAGCCATCGTCCTCCATACCAGAGAGGCTTTAACCGCTTGGCTTGCTTAATTGCAGCACATGTTTCACATTCGTGAATAACCTGGGCAATAGTGTCCATCGTTAAGTCCACCCCTCGATCACGAGCCCATCTATATGTTGCATCTCTGCCTTGATGGCCTGAGGTGTCATGGGCCCACCGGGCTAAAAATAATTCACCCTTATGTTGCCAATCCAAGTCCATCTGAGCCACTTTAATCTTAGCAGCTTTATCCACTTGCTGGTTATTCTGGTGTTCCTCAGTGGCCCGACTCTTGGGTACATGAGCATCTACGTGGCGTACCTTCACCACCAGGTTCTGCACCCGAGCAGCGATATCTTGCCACAATGCAGCAGCCCAGATGGGTTTACTTCTGCGTTGCCAGTTGCTCTGCTTCCATTGCTGCAACCACCCCCACAGGGCATTTGCCACCATCCATGAGTCAGTATAGAGATAAAGTACTGGCCATTTTTCTCGTTCAGCAATGTCCAAGGCCAGCTGGATGGCTTTCACCTCTGCAAATTGACTCGATTCACCCTCTCCCTCAGCAGTTTCTGCAACTTGTCACAGGGGACTCCACACAGCTGCCTTCCATCTCCGATGCTTTCCCACAATGCGGCAGGACCCATCAGTAAACAAGGCATATTGCTTTTCACTCTCTGACAGTTCATTATATGGTGGTGTCTCTTCAGCACGCGTCACCTCCTCTTCTGGTGACATCCCAAAATCTTTGCCCTCTGGCCAGTCCATGATGACTTCTAGAATTCCTGGACGACTGGGATTTCCTATTCGAGCTCGTTGTGAAATTAGTGCGGCCCACTTACTCCATGTAGCATCAGTTGCATGATGTGTAGAGGAGACCCTGCCTTTGAACATCCAGCCCAGCACAGGCAACCGGGGTGCCAGGAGGAGCTGCGCTTCAGTTCCGATCACTTCTGAGGCAGCTCGAACCCCTTCATAGGCTGCCAGTATCTCTTTTTCAGTGGGAGTGTAGCTGGCCTCGGATCCTTTATATCCCCGACTCCAAAAGCCAAGGGGTCGACCTCGAGTCTCCCCTGGAGCTTTCTGCCAGAGGCTCCAGGTAGGACCATTCTCCCCAGCTGCGGTATAGAGCACATTTTTCACATCTGGCCCGGCCCGGACTGGTCCAAGGGCTACTGCATGAACTATTTCTCGTTTAGTTTGTTCAAAGGCTTGTTGTTGCTCAGGGCCCCATTTGAAATCATTCTTCTTCTGGGTCACGTGGTAGAGAGGGCTTACAATCAGACTGTAATTTGGGATGTGCATTCTCCAGAACCCCACAACACCTAAGAAAGCTTGTGTTTCTTTCTTGTTAGTTGGTGGAGACATTGCTGTTATCTTGTTGATCACGTCTGTGGGGATCTGGCGGCGTCCATCTTGCCATTTTATTCCCAAAAATTGAATCTCCTGTGCAGGTCCCTTGACCTTATTCCGTTTTATGGCAAAACCGGCCTTCAGCAGGATTTGGATTATTTTCCTCCCTTTCTCAAAAACTTCTTCCGCTGTATCACCCCACACGATGATGTCATCAATGTATTGCAGGTGTTCTGGAGCTTGCCCCTGTTCCAGTGCAGTCTGGATCAATCCATGGCAGATGGTAGGGCTGTGTTTCCACCCCTGGGGCAGTCGGTTCCAAGTGTACTGGACGCCCCTCCAAGTGAAAGCAAACTGTGGCCTGCATTCTGTTGCCAAAGGGATTGAGAAAAATGCATTGGCAATGTCAATTGTGGCATACCACTTGGCTGCCTTTGACTCCAGTTCATATTGAAGTTCTAACATGTCCGGTACGGCAGCACTCAATGGTGGTGTGACTTCGTTCAGGCCACGATAGTCTACTGTTAATCTCCACTCTCCATTAGACTTTTGCACTGGCCATATGGGGCTATTAAAGGATGAGCGGGTCCTGCTGATCACTCCTTGGCTCTCCAGTCTGCGGATCAGCTTATGGATGGGAATCAAGGAGTCTCGGTTGGTGCGATATTGCCGCCGGTGCACTGTTGTGGTCGCAATTGGCGCTTGTTGTTCTTCGACCTTCAGCAACCCCACAACAGAAGGATCCTCTGAGAGACCGGGTAAGGTGGACAGCTGCTTAATTTCCTCTGTCTCCAAGGCAGCGATACCAAAAGCCCATCTATACCCTTTTTGGTCTTTGAAATACCCTCTCCTGAGATAGTCTATGCCAAGGATGCATGGAGCCCCTGGACCAGTTACAATGGGGTGCTTTTGCCACTTCCTCCCAGTCAGGCTGATTTCAGCTTCCAGCATAGTTAACGCTTGGGATCCTCCTGTCACTCCAGAAATAGAAATGGGTTTCACCCCTTGATACCTTGATGGCATCAGAGTACACTGTGCACCGGTATCTACTAGAGCCTTATACTTCTGTGGGACTGATGTGCCAGGCCATCTGATCCGCACAGTCCAGTAAACCCGATTATCCCTCTCCTCCACCTGGCTGGAGGCAGGGCCCCTCTAATAGTGATCACAAAATTCTCCACTTCTGTCTTGTAGAAAGGGATTAGTATTCCTTATCACAGGAGCTGGAGTAAAATCAGCTCTTTCGCTCCATCTGGGAAACTGCTCGCCAGAGACTGGAGCAGCAGCTTTCCTGGGAGGATCATCCTTGACCATTGTTCTCCTCTTCAGTTCACGCACCCGTTGCTCCAGAGCTGAAGTAGGTTTTCCATCCCACTTTCTCATGTCTTCTCCATGATCCCGCAGGTAAAACCATAGGGTGGCCCGTGGCGTGTACCTCCTATATTTTCTTTCTCGAGCAGTAGGGCGCCTTCTGTTGATAGCTGAGACATGGGTTGGTACGCGTGGAGAGCTGGATAGATCGGATAAATCGTCTCTCAATTGTTTGAACTCCTGGGACAGTTTTTCCACAGCTGAAATGATGGAAGGGGTGAGATTGTCTTCGAACTCTCGGAGTTGACGAATCAGGAAATCCACTGTTGGTGATACTCCGTCATTCCAGGTCATTGATGCCAATGTGTGGGCATATGATGATGGTGCACTCCGTGTAAGTTTCCGCCACATGGGTCGTGTACATTCGACTTCATCTGGGTCTACGGATGTGTTCCTGGAATCCGGCCTACGATAGCTCATCTCTATAATGGCTGATTCCCTCAGGGACTGGATGCCTTTCTCTATCGTGGTCCAGTTGGCTGAGCGATTCGTAATATTGTCTTTGTAGGGAAACCTTTCCTTCACAGCTGCCAGGAGCCGCCTCCAAAGACTGAGGGCTCGCTTCTCTCTTGCAATCGCTTTGTCAATTCCTCCTTCCTTAGCAAGTGATCCCAGCTGCTTGGCTTCCCTACCTTCTAGTTCATGACCGTCGGCCCCATTGTCCCAGCACCGGAGCAACCAGGTGACAATGTGCTCCCCTGGAAGACGGGTGAAATCTTTTCGCATATTCCGTAGTTCGGTTGAGGTCCGGGGTCGAGAAGTGACCTCTTCTTCTTCTTCCTCTTCCTCTGACCCACGTAGTAGTAACTCTTGTTCAGGTGCTGTTGCATATAGTGATGGCACTGGGTCTTCATCTTTCTTCGCTTCGCGGGTTGCTCTTTGTGCCTTTCGTCTGCTTTTGCTTACAGGGGCAACAGACATTGTCACAAACTGGACATTTGGTTTAGCTGCAGTGTTTGTCACTGTGGTTGAAGTGGCTGCAGTGTCTGCCACTAGGATTGGAGTGGTTGCAATGTCTATTGCTGGGGTTGGTGCAGCTGCTGTGCTTGGGAGTTGAGTAACACCAACAGCTGCATTATCTGTTGCTGTCGGGGTTTGAGTAGCTACTGTGCTTGTCACTGGGGTTGGTGTAGCTGCAGTGCTTGGAGTAGCCATATTGTCTGTTGCTGTCGGGGTTTGAATAGCTACTGTGCATGTCACTGGGGTTGGTGTAGCTGTGGTGCTTGGAGTAGCTATATTGTCTGTTGCTGTCGGGGTTTGAGTAGCTACTGTGCTTGTCACTGGGGTTGGTGTGGCTGCGGTGCTTGGAGTAGCCACATTGTCTGTTGCTGTCGGGGTTTGAGTAGCTGTTGTGCTTGTCACTGGGGTTGGTGTAACTGCTGTATTTGAAGTTGGAGTAGTTGCGTTGTCTGTTGTGGTCAGGGTTTGAGTAGCTGTTGTGCTTGTCACTGGGGTTGATGTAGCTGCTGTACTTGGAGTAGCTGTGTTGACTGTTGTGGTCAGGGTCTGAGTAGCTGCTGTGCTTGTAGTTGGCATAGCTGCGTTGTCTGTTGCTTTGCCATCAGATCCAGAGACATTTTTTTCCCTTTGAAGGTGCTGGATAGTGTTGAGCAGGGCTCTGTAGGCATAGGCCAAGCCCCAGCACGTTGCCATGATTTGTCCCTCTCTGGTATAACCAGGACGACAGCACACCTCGTTTAAGTGTTTTACTAGTTTTTCCGGATGTTGCACTTGTTCAGTGGTGAAGTTCCAAAGCACTGGAGGGGCCCACTGGCCTAGGTACTTGCCCATACTATCCCACACACCCTGCCACTCATAACTGTCCAGCCTCAGGGAAAATCTCCTGGTGGTCCTCCTATATCGTCGTCTAACCCTAGACCAGATTCGAACCTGATACTGCTGAATTTTTGACATTAAACGAAATAGGATGTTCCTACGACGGGATGGCCGTGGGTAAAACACACTCCGTATGTTTGCCAACATGCTGATCCCCAGCACAATCAGCAGGCAGGTTTCAAGGGTACTCAAAGGCCATCTAAAACCTTCAGAACTCTCAATTGCTGTTGCAAATAGGCTGGTGGGGGAACGGGGGGTGAAAGAGAATGCTTCCTTCGTAAGTTTACCCCCCGAGGAGAAAAAAAAAGATATGCAATTGCTAAAATATTTCATTATATACCTCCCAATGTATAGAGGTGATGGCCACGCTGGAAGCACAAACCAGACCAGTTTCATGATCAATGAGTCTATTGTATTACAAGTCATTACCATGAAGTACAGTGAAACAAGAACCTTAGCCCAGGCCCCCCAGCTGATAAACACTAAAACAGCAAATAGTGGCTGTAAGTAAGGTACAACATGCTGAAACTCTGAGATCAAGCGCAACACGTCTGAGAGCCAAATAATCACCATTGTGATGAGTAGTAACAATGAATGCTTATCACAAATATGATTAAACACACTCTGGTCAGATCTGTCGTTATCTCAACCTTTCGAGCCCCATGTTGGGCGCCAAAAAGAACTGTCGTGGTTTGAGCCCAGCCGGTAACTCAGAACCACACAGCCGCTCGCTCACTCCCCCCCCCCACCTTCTTCCTCCCCCTGCTCCCGGAGGGATGGGGAGGAGAATGGGAAGAATGTAACTCCCACGGGTTGAGATAAGAGCAGTCCCGCAACTAAGGTATAACACAAAACCACTACTGCTACCACCAATGATAATAACGATTAGTGAAATAACAAGGGGAGAGGATACAATTGCTCACCACCCGCCGACCGATACCCAGCCCGACCCGAGCAGTGATCTGGGCCTTCCGGGTAACTCCCCCCGGTTTATATACTGGGCATGACGTGCTGTGGTATGGAATACCCCTTTGGCTAGTTTGGGTCAGGTGTCCTGTCTCTGCTTCCTCCCGGCTTCCCCTCCTCCCTGGCAAAGCATGAGACTGAGAAAGTCCTTGGTTGGAATAAACATTACTTAGCAACAACTAAAAACATCGGTGTTATCAGCGTTGTTCCCAGGCTGAAAGTTAAAAAACACAGCACTGCACCAGCTACTAAGCAGGAGAAAAATGACTGCTATAGCTGAACCCAGGACAAAGGTCCATCAGTGCACATGCAGGGAATGGTGAAAAGCCAACAGTGGGAGAAACTCTGTGCTCCTTTGATGTGCTTCATGGCACTGTTCACACACCTGGGCAGCTATGGAGATAGCTGCAGACATGGAAAACCTTGGATTGGGGCTGCCCAGCAATTTGCTGCCAAAAGCATATGGGAAGTGGCTGCTATCAGACCCGCTGCTGCTGTAAATTAAAGTTGGTGAGTGTAATCTTATTTCTAGGAAGTCTCCATGGGTAGAAGGAGAAAGCCAGCCCTCTCTGCCAGCCAGGTAGCCTGGTCACAGAGCACCAAGATGTCCCTCCCAACAGCAAATGCCTGGCACCAAAAGTGGCATCACTCCATGCCTCTGCCCTAAACAGGTTATGGGGAAGGAAGGTGGAGGGGGGCTGCACTCTGCATCTTCTATCCCGTTCCTTTACAAGGCACAGGCAGGCGGTTGTTTTGCTTGTGCATTTCATCTGTGAAAACTGTCTCATACCAGTGCCAATGTACTTCACCATGGGTGAGATAGCTGAAACATTCCCCAGCATGGGGCTCTCCGTGCTGCAGGAGGGGAATGCTGGTATGGATCCTTTGCTCTCAGCCTGCCTGGTGATGACTATTTTTTATGAAGTTTAACCAAGCCAAGTGCAAGGTCCTACACCTGGGTCGGGGTAATCCCAGGCACAGCTATAGCTTGGGCGGAGAAGTGATTCAGAGCAGGCCTGCGGAGAAGGACTTGGGGGTGTTGGTTGATGAGAAACTTAACATGAGCCAGCTTCAGTGTGCGCTTGCAGCCCAGAAAGCCAACCGTATCCTGGGTTGCATCAAAAGAAGCGTGACCAGCAGGTCAAAGGAGGTGATCCTGCCCCTCTACTCTGCTCTCGTGAGACCCCACTCGGAGTATTGTGTACAGTTCTGGTGTCCTCAACATAAAAAGGACATGGAGCTGTTGGAGCGAGTCCAGAGGAGGGCCACAAGGATGATAAGAGGGCTCGAGCACCTCCCTTATGAAGACAGGCTGAGAAAGTAGGGGCTGTTCAGCCTGGAGAAGAGAAGGCTGTGTGGAGACCTCATAGCAGCCTTCCAGTATCTGAAGGGGGTCTACAAGGATGCTGGGGAGGGACTCTTCCTTAGGGACTACAGTGGCAGGACAAGGGCTAATGGCTTCAAACTTAAACAGGGGAAGTTTAGATTGGATATAAGGAAGAAGTTCTTTACAGTGAGGGTGGTGAAGCACTGGAATGGGTTGCCCAAGGAAGTTGTGATGCTCCATTCCTGGCGGTGTTCAAGGCCAGGTTGGACAGAGCCTTGGGTGACATGGTTTAGTGCGGGGTGTCCCTGCCCATGGCAGGGGGGTTGGAACTAGATGATCTTAAGGTCCTTTCCAACCCTAACTATTCTATGATTCTATGATTTTGGTCTGAGACCAGGAAGGGCTTTTGGCTCCTGCCAAAAATGGCATGTCAGAAGGCAATGGTGAAAAAAACCTCAGGGGATGGGCTGGAGGAGGGGGGCGCTGAGATGCACTCAGGTTTAGTGGGGCCAAGCCACAGCAGTGAATGGTGGTTTCTTGATCCTGTAAGGGCCACTGGGTACAGGAACAGGTATAAGGAAGGTGGCTCAGGGACAGCCACTGGTCTCCAGCTTCCCCACTTCCCACTGCCCTTTCTGTGGAACAAAATGTGGAGATGTGGGGGTTCAGGTCAGGAGGTGCTGCTTGCATGCAAGTGCTAGTCAAGATCAGAGCTGTGTTGGTGGGTGAGTCCCACCAAATGACTGCCACAAGTCCTGCTATGGGACTGAGGTTTGATACCAGCAATGCAGCAGATAAACCGCATTACTAGACACTTAGCAAACGTCAACAAACACCAGTAAAATCCTAAACAGCCTTCTAACCATAAACCTTCTGGTCATCCACACTGACACACGTGTACATGGTTGCAGCATGGGCTACGTGCACATCATGTCCCCAGGACTGGCTGCTTCTCCAGACACCCCCCATCCCTCTGCCCACCTCACTGAGAGTGTCCACTGTGTAAATGACATTTGTACCTTATGGAAACCTTTATGTTTCATCCAGAATCCAAGGTGTTCTTACTATATGGTATTGTATGCAAAGTGCCATAAAGGCATGGTATGAGGTGGACTGTGCATTTCCTCTGAAGATCAGCTGTCGGCTGTATGGACCCCTACCAGTCAGCAGGCTTGATAACTGCTAATTTGTCTTCTTGTAACACAAGGTCAGCAAACCTGCAGCTCCTCAAACTGTTTAGGATTTTCACTTATCAAAATGGAGTGCCACAGAGTTCTAACCATAAGCACGAATAGGCTTTTAGGGAGTAAAGCGGTGTAAGAACTCTTACTCCTCTTTTATCATTGTCTACAACACTGTGCATATGATCTGAAAACTTTGTTTCACCTGTGCAAAAGACCCCAATAATATTTGACACCTTCTCAGCACAACTTGGGGACAGGAAAAATATGATCCATTCCTTCTAATCTCTTTGCTTCTGTGCCACTTCCTCTTAATCAAATTCAGGTTTGTGTGGGTGAGCTCCCACTGACTGTACTGAAAGACTGTCCCACCTGTGCGAGGATGACTTTGGCCCTTTCTGGCCAGATGAGACCAGGTCTTGATTCTTTTCTTAGTCCGAGACCTGTTTCTTTCAAACACATGTATCTGCAGACAGCTATATCATCCAGACTTAAACTTTCCTTCCTCTTAGCGGCTTGTGCCAAAACTTCACTTTGAACAATACTAGGGGGTGTGAGACTGCTAGAATTTTGTCCTGCTGACTGCACCCTTTTGCAGATGAATTCAACAATGCCTCCAGTTTTAATAACCTAAATTGGATATTCTTGTTGGCAGAAGAGCCTGGATATTGTTTCTTCACAGCATGGGAGATTTACCAGATGGCATAACAACATTTTCAATCAGAGCTGTAACTCTGAAGAAAAAAAAAAAAGCCTAAATCTGAAAGGGAAGAAACTAAAACTCATCAGCCTCTGAAACAACTGCAATATAGAGGAGCCATGTTCTCTATTCTGACAGTTTGTAGAAACCTGATATTCCCAGGGCCTTACCTCATACAGTGTCTTTAAGTTATTTTGGCAATGTTCTTGTTTTGGTAGAAGGAAGGGCTTTGAACTGTGAGCAGATCTGCAATTCAATCTTGAAAGAAATCAGTGTTCCCCTCCTGGAATGATCTGCAGTTGGGCACTGGTGTGAGTGGTCTGTTTTGGAGCCCCAGCACAGTGTGGGGATTTGCTGGAAGAGTCCACATTTCTCAGCCTGTGCTGCAGGTGTGGCCTGAGATCCTGGCAGGGCTGAAGTAGGCCTGTGGGGCAAAAGGGCTTACAGATACTTACTTAATTCTATGTAGAGCTTTCATCCCCCTTTCCCTGGCTTGTTTTGCACCTCTTCTAAAGAGAGTTCTCTGAATTGTGCCCACTTGCTGAGCAGTGCTTATCTCTGCACATGGGCCCTTGGACTCAAAAGGATGGTAGCCTTACATGTCCCTAAATTCACCCTGGAAGTGAAGGTGTGCTCACTTTCCCTGGCTCCCCGTGGTTGCTGCATTTAAGCCCCATTGCATGGGAGCACCTGCCCTCTCCATAGGCCCCAAAAAACCTTATCACCCTGAAACCATGCAAAAGAAATAATGCCACTGTAGAAAGTTTCTCCCAAGACTTAGCTCCCCAGAAGCACCTGGGGATAACACATGCTTGGTTTTCAGCAGAAGCTTGGAACTTCAGTCACACCTCAAAATTTAAGTCAATTCCAGATAATTTGCTGCATTACCTGGTTCCAAAAGTGTGCCATCTTGTATTTCCCAGCAAGGGAGATGATGGCTGCAGCTGTGTGGAGAGTGCAAAGAGGCTGCTGGTAGGAGTGACTTGAGGGGTGACCTTTCTGTGAAGGACATAAGGGACTTCTGGGGATGTGACTGATGGTGCGCAGCAATGCTTGAAGAGTTTCAAAGTGCCCATGGTGTTGCTCTGACTGGGAGTTTCTGCTGGTTATGAGCATGGTTATTTATCATTGGTAGCACTGAAACTCATCTTTTTGTTTTCTGGATTGAATTATCCTAGAGCTATTACCAGTCTCATTCAATGACTGCCAGAAGTCAGTTCCTCTGGCAGTGTTTATCTCACTGAGAGGCAATACTGAGTTTCTTGTGCAGGTCTTGCCAGGGTTAAAATGAAACACGTCAGCAGGCTCCATGTATAACTTCTTACAGATGTGACCCATGTAGGGCATGTAGTAGGATCAAATACCAGATAGTAACATGCTATCAAGAGCATATTAGCAGCTGAGTGTCAAAAGCTGACATAGGCAGCAATCTATTCAAACAGCTGTGGGGAACACAGAGCATTTGGGGTAAGAAGGGTCAGGCCTGTATCTTCTTTCATGTTTTAAAATGGCTTTCTTGGACTTGTTAGAGGACTCCTACAAAGATGTCATCAGTGCTGGAAAAGGAGGAAAAAGACTGAGTTACAGTAGTAAAAATCTGTTATTAAACTGTACTGCAGTCGGCAGTCCATCGGCAAGTCTTGATGGATGTGGGTGCTCAACTCTTTTCAAAACAGGAATACGTGTGTAGGTGGCAGAATACAAATTCAAGTATATCTTTGAGCAACACCAATTTGAACTTCAGCTGAAAAGATCCAGAACTGAGGTGCTTTACAGGGATTTGTTCTTATAATGGCAAAAATAATTTTTCCAACACTCAGCCTTTGTCCCTCTTTTCTGTCAGAGCTGTAACATCTGGTAGCCTACAGGAAGTGTCAGTGTGCTTCAGTACATCAAGGCTAAGACACTAATGCATGTTTAAGGGGAAAATGGCCTTTGGGTGAGGTAGAGCCTTCAAGTCTGAGGGGAAATGAAGCCTGACTGCAGGTCGTAGCTCAAAAGCAGTTTCCATACATTGGCTTAGTCTAACTTCAGAACTAAGCTAATCTAGGCCAGCAACTACAGATCTGTAGGGTTCCCAATAAACAGTAAGAAAGAGGAGCTGAGAAAGGGAAGTGCACCTCCTAGGATGCTTCCATTTGCTCTAAGCATCCCCTGGAATAATTCACTGTCCTAGGTGGTCATTATACCCCACTGACTTAACTCTTTTTAGTAAATCTGTACATTTTGATAGTTAGCTCTGCATTTATGTGTGTGCCTGTTGGGGTGTATGATATCTGAAGGGAAGGTGCAAAGAATATAGAGCCAGGCTCTTTGCAGTGACAAGACAGGAGGCAACAGACACAAACTGAAACACAGGAGGTTTCCCTGTGTTTTCCCTTTCCTGAAGGGAAACACTGTTTCACTGTGAAACAGGTTGCCAGAAGAGTTTGTGGAGTTTCCTTCCTTTGAGCAATTGAAAAGCCGTTTGGAGATGGTCCTCGGCAGTCGGCTGTAGGTGACCCTTCTTGAGCAAAAGGGTTAGACTGGATAACCTGCAGGCTTCCTTTCCAACCTCATCCACTCTGCAGTTCTGTGGTTCCGTGAAACAATCACAGTTTTGCAGATGTTTTCAGTGTATGTCTCACCTTTTTCTTGTCTCTCAGTGAGGATACAGCAGTAACTCTAATAATGCCTTTACTATAGTTGCAAATATAACAAAGTCAGTATACCCAGTGGATACTTGCTGACATTTAAGTCAACAAGAACACTGAGGGCAAGCATTTTAATGACCAAAGAAAGCTTCAGTGATGTGCTTGTGACTAGAAGTTTCCTACCTGCTGCTAGAGAGGTTGTGATATATTTCTGTGCAACAAATATCCACTTCACAGATACAGCCACCAACTTGTGGGGGACTGATCAGACTCACAAATACTGCTTTCTGTACAACAATCAAAGATCACCACGAAGCCATATGCCAGTTGCCATATGATGTAGTGAAAAGGAGTATGCCATAGGGTAGAAAAAGAGCACATGGACGTTGGCAAAAGGAAGATTTCCTCCCCACTGAAAAAGGTCTGACCCCATGTTCCCTTCCCAATGCTAAGATGCTGTTTGGTTAACCAGTGTCTCATTCCATTGTCTTACCTCTATGTGGAAATTCTTAGCTTTGGAGATGCAGACAGCCTGGTTGGTGCAAGACATACTCTTGTCGTAGTCCAGTTCAGGATTACCCTCCTCAAGCCACCTCAGGAAGCTTCTTCCCATGAGCTCCACCTTCACAACAGGGTTCACCAGGGTACTCCTGAGGTTCAGAACAGTTGACCATCTATACTGGAGATGGCCAAATGCGCCCTTAATCTTAGGCAGCACCAGGTTAATTGCTCTCATTGTCACCAAGAAGGGAGAACTGGAGCTGGGTGTTGCTGGGGTCCAAAGATCGGATTGCAAGGTCATCTTCCCCATGACACTGGTGTTTTTGAGGTCACAGCATGGGAGACTCCACAGGGAGGTAGCTCAGGTCTCCAAGCTATGCCAGAGGGGATAGGAATACATTTGTCTAATTATTAGCAGCACCTAACTAGCCACCAAGCATTCAACTACATACTTGGTATAATAAGACAGCAAATAAACCATAATTCAAAACACTTAACAAATTTTGATAACCACCTAGAAATTTCTAAGTGTCCTTTCCATGACTAACACACCCCACAAGCCCCCACACACCCCATAACACTGCACTCCATCAATGCCAGCATGCTGGCTGCATACAGGCTGCTCATACCATCTGGCAGTGGCAGGCTGCTGCTGGCATCCCCAGCCCTGGCCTTGGTGGCTGTTGTTTCCCTCGTCACACACCTGGCTTCCCAATTACAACTTCTCACACTTCCTTGAGATTCCTTTCTAGGCTGGCTTTCTACTTTCATGAATCTCCTGGTAATCCCTGTCTATTATTTAATTCAGCTGATGGTTGTCTCAAGTAAAAGTCACCATTCCTACTTTGCTCATCATGTTACCAGTTTCGGTCAACCACCTATCCAGAATGCAGAGTTTTGTGTGTTGTGTTCACACTTGCTCTGCACACTCACCTCACTACCATTGCTGTTTGGGCATGCTACCAAGAGGGAGCCATACAAACACCCCCACAGCAAACTGCTGGTGGTGGGTAGTAGATGTGGCTGATACTGCCAGCATAGGCAGTGGCCAGAAGACTACAGCAAATGCCAGTGAGATCTGAGGACAGCAGGGCAGGAGAGTGGCCACCACCCCACCTCTCAGAGCAGCAAGGTCCTGCAGGTCTGGCTGAAGCCACCAGGATCTCTTTCTCCAATGCAGGATGATTGGCAAGATTTTATATAGGAGGCTTTGGTGAGCATTGCTAAAGGCAAGGGGCTGAGATTAAGCTCCGCCCATTTTGTCTCCTGAGCTCCTCTTTGTCATATCAGAGCAATTCCAGCTAGCTGGAGCTGCTGCAACTCAAACATAACATTAATGGGAAAGACATTCCTTCCAAAAAATAAACACAAAGCACTATAAGGCTGGTCAGAGACAGACCTCAAATGCTGATGGACACTTGTACCGAATAGTGTGCCATGTTCTGACCCGCATAGATGTGGGTCAGAATGAAAAAGGATGCAGCATGGAAGATCAGAAAGATAACTTCAGTGAAGGGAGAAGGGATGAAGATGGTTACAGCAAGGGGTGCAGTGAGGATCACGTCTGTAGCTGATGCCAGCAGACATCTATGAGCCACTGATGGGCCCAGGGTGAAAGCGCTGGCACCTGCTCTGCAGAACCCAATTCCAGGGGCAATATTCTCAGCTGCAGGTTGAGGATGAGGGCACATGCTGAGAAATGCTGAAAATTAACTGATCAAGATGGCCAACAGTTTAGGAAACAAGTCACAGCAGCACTTTGAACTTACAAGTCTTCCCTCCTCCATAATAATTAGTCACTTTCCTTCTAAGGCTGTCAAGATTCTCCCTCACAGCCTCCATACCCCTCCTTGCCTACAGTGTTTTCAGATGTTTCTTTTTTAAGGAAAAAAAGCACCAAATGAACATGCTGACTGCAAACTCTCGCTCAGCCTTGATTCTTGGCTGTTGCACCTTGTTCTCTGAGCCTGTGCTTGCCTTGCCTTGTTCAAAAATAAACCCTTTTGGAAAAGAACTGTTCAATGCCCTGAGTTGTAGTGAGAATGAAGTTTCTCAACTGGGCACAGAGTTACCAATAACAAAAATACCTTTCTTCTTATTTACACTTGGCAGTTCTCAGCAGTCGTTGCCTTGTGCGCAAGTTATGTGGTTATGAGTGGAAAAAATAGCTTATAGCTACTTGCATGAGTGATGATATATCGTCAAGTAAAAAAATATAATTAGTGCTAATACATGAATTGAATGCTACACTCCCATGGTTTGGTGCTCAGAAACTGATTTATGCTTTACAAAAATAGCTTATAGCTATGATCTCCATGCTGCCATCACACCAAACCAATATTTCATCTCAATCTGTACATCCCCTGAGAATTTTAAGTGCAATCTGAGCATGCAATTGTCCAGAAAAGAAGAAGGCATTGCTTTTATGTCATGGTTTTTGCTCCTTCCTTAACTCCAATTTCTACCTTGAAGTTATACCAGCTAAAAATGAGTTGTGCAAATGTTGTTTCTTTGTGCTTCGTGATGCTTCTGACAAAATGATCTTTAAATTCCATTTCCAGAAGAACAGTACGGTATTCTTTTAATAAAATTAAGCTTCAAGAAATACAGTAGGGAACATTATATTCTGGTTTTGCCTGTGTTGATGTGTGGTGTCATTGATTTTGAGATTTCAATTGATATCAGGCAAAACAGAACCTGTCATCCGAATCAGCTACACTTCAGAAGTTACAAATGGAAGGAAAATGGATCCATGCCTCACTGTTTTAATTTTTGCGAACCAAAACCTGGCTTCCATAGCTTCCTCTCAGTCATTTAAGAAGCTTTATGCAGTCCCACTGTGTTTCATAGTTTTGTGCAAGCACCAGGAAAGACTATGTAATTGCTCCTGGTTTCCTCCTCTGAGGAACATTTCCTCCTCACATGAACATTGCATTAGGTTTGAGCCTCCTGGTTTCAGTTTAAGATTCTGAACCTGAAAACTCAAGGGTAAACAAAGGACCAAGCCCCTGAGCTTACAAAGTTGCACTGTGGTAGAATATATTGGCCTAAGGTTGTGTCAATGAGGCTCCAGAGTAAGCAAACTCAGCCTGGACGGGGGGCATTGTCACTCAGTCTGCACAAGGACTGGCTTCCCCAGAAACCTCGAGGTCTGGAGGAACTGGATGTGGCAAAGCAGAGAGAAGACCCAGGCTCAGCTTTTGGGTTCATCACAGAACTTTGACTGGTCTGCATTTGAAGAGGATTTAATATAAATTTTTTGTACAGATCTCGTTTGTATTCTGCTGCTTTCCACCAGCATATGAAGGGTCTGCATTTGCACACAAATTCCCTTTGTGAGTTGAGCTGCCTTTGTAGCTCTCCGGATGGTGACATGTGGAAAATGGAGTACCTGCATTTGAATTTCAAATTTCTTGTAATACAGGGGAATTAGGTATACTGATAGTACTTTAGACACCCTAAATGCTAACACTAGGTTTCTTGAAGCCAGCTTCACAACCATCTCATAAGGCAGTGACATATCTGTGAAGAAACTTTCATAGGAGACTCTTCATACACTCAGCCCCTGCTAATACAGAGGTTTTACAAGAAAGCATGAATCAGGCAAATGAATGCAGTTTCTTTTTGCCAAGCAGCGTCTCTATATGGAAAAAGTAATGTGTAATAAGCACTGTGAGTGGGATGGCCAACTGGAGCTAAATGGATAATTCTTATTTGGCACTCCTATATAATGAGTGAATCACTTGGCAATCACAAGGTCCAATTATCTTTTAATACTCTTTTTTGGATGTGATTATGATATATTGTGCATACAAATAGAAAATCAATGCTATCACTAATGATGTTTTTAATTTTATTAGTGAGTGCATTGCAAATATAACTTTTTCTAGCTCTCTTCTAACTGTGAATATATTTTTTTATACCAATATTAGTATTCTCCCTAATCCTGGTATTAAAAATCACCTGTTATTTTAATGTGTTCCATGACATCCACAGACCAGAAAAACACACTGTTTTTACTGCCAGTTGCCAACTTGTTCTGCAGCAGATATAAAGAGCTGTGCCATACGTCCATACAGGGAAACTAATTCCACCAGCAGGCATGGAAGTGGAGTTGCCAGGTTTTTGTAAGCCAAAATCTCATGACACCTTTTTTTGTTGGGTTTTTTTTGTGCTGATCAGCATGAGTCAGGCTGACCATCAATTCAGAACATCTCCTTTATTCCTTGGATAATCTCAACATTTAGAAAACACATGCAAAAGTAAGAAGCACTTTAAGAATTTATAACTGTACTTGGCAAGTAGGGGGGAAGGGGGTAAGAAATACAACAGAGCCAGCAAGACTTTAAAGCTCTATCATGATAAATCTTACCTGGAGAAAGTACTGCAAAGCTGTCAATAGCTGCTTGTAAACAGTAGAGCTTGAAATAGGGAAAACATGTTTCTTCCCTGTCAGAATTGCACAAAGCCTTGGCTGAAGCCCTCGCCTGGCCTATCCATCTGGCTGATGTGAGAAATGAGATATCGATTTTTCTTATACCATATGATCAGAAACTTAGAGGAGCCACAAAGCTAGCAAACAACACACAGTTTATTACACTCTAAGTGAGATGTTGGAAAACTTTTGCAACACACATCTTTCTATTTAGCAAATGCAACTTAATTCACATTATTAACCAAATAAATGTAGAACACACACTGCTAGATTTGCTTCTGCTGAGAATTGATATAGCTAGGAACGCATAGGCTTATGTGCTGCAGCTTTCAATGTTACAGATGATTTGTTCATTAAAAGGAAATAATTCTTTTGTTAGAAACAAGCTGTAAGTCTGCAATTTTCCTGAATCACTCCATTAAATTAGAAACATGGTTGCTTTCTCAAGGAAATGTGCACATCCAAATCTATTCTGTATCCTTGAAATTATCAATCTGAGTACCCAGAATAATCTCTTATCTAGAAAACAGTATAAAAGAGGAAATCAGAGTGGAAATTTTAATATCATATATTATATAAAATGTATATATTAAGAAAAAGCAAGGTAAAATCAAGAGTAGCTGTAGGTACTTTCAAGAAATTAACATCTCAATATACAACAATATAAGATACTTCATTCTTTCTACTCAAAGTTGCTTCCCTACAACAGCCAAAAAAGAGAAGTCTGAAGATCCAGAAACATGAGCAGAAACGGGAAAACATGCTGCTGTCTACAATATTTGGCATCAGTAGCATGTTTGCATTATTTTATCCCTGCTAGAAAGACACAGCAGTTCAAAACTTTCTTAATAAGCCAAAAAGTCCCAGAAGGCCGTGGTTTACCATAGGAGGTCTTTTAATGACAGACCAGCACTCACATCCTAAGCATCTGTTCTGGTGACTGCCATTACTTTAAATAGCCACTGCATTAGCCTGTCTGCATGTAAATAAGAAAAGGGAGAAATAGGGCCATTTCCATTTCAGAAAGTGTTAGTAGTGAGATGGACAAAACACCAGCAGGATGGCCACAGCGAGAGGCATGAGCCCAGGAGGAGCTGTATGCCCCAGGCCCACAGGCCTTGTTCATCTCATGGGCTGCAGGCTGTGAGCAGCTTTGTTAGGAGCACGCTGGAGAACACAGTGCTGTTCCTAATTAGTGGCTTTCTGGGGTTTGTTTCTAAGCAAGCCAGTTCAGAAGTGGGAACATTCCTCAATATTTCCCCCAGAACTTGGAGAAAAAACCAGAGTGAACCAGACTCTGCAATTATAATGAGAGGTGACAAAAGAAGCAAAACCGAAGCCCAGCAGTTAATGTAAATAATGAAAGCATGAGAAACAAGCCTGATTATCTGTACAGATATCTAATGTGAGAAAAACGTAAAAGACAGAGTCCAACCCTTTACCAGCACTAAGCTGATCCTGTGGAGTGCATGCAACCCCCTTCTCTGTGCCCCAGAGTTTTTCAGTTGGGACAGTATACCCCATCCTGGGGCCTGTGCTGCCTAACCAGGGTCTGTGGATACCTCCTGGGCACATCAAGCAAAGAGCTTTTCGCCTCTGCAGTGTTGTCAGAAAGTCCACCATCGCTTCAAACTCTGTGCCTTTTTCTGCTGGACCAGGTCCAGATTTGGTCTGTGCCCTGTGAAGGCAGGTGGGGACTCCCCAACTCTCCATGCCGATACCACCCTGGGAATATCTGCTTATCTCTGCAGTGGTTCACAGGCAGGTGTGGGGGTGAAGGTACCTCTTCTTAGCTGGATTGCACAGTTCAGTTTTGGGTTTTGGAGGCAGGTCCTCCTGGCAAAGTGAAGGAGGAGTGAGTGCTTTCCCAGGAAAAGAGGGATAGAGCTGTTCCATTTTTTACCTGAATTCCTGTGTCCAAAACACTTGCTGCATTGGTTAATAGCCCTTCTACTCTGTTTTGTTGTTCAGGATTGTAGCTACAACCTGTTCTGTCCTGGAAAGCTTCACAGAACCTGACAGACACCCTCTTCCTTCTACTGAAGGAATTTCATTCTGCTTTAAATATTCATTGCATCAATGAGAGGTACGTAAGAATGTCTTCTCTGGTTAATTTTCAGTGTGTTCCTTGTCAATACAGAGCTTTTTACAACTGACCTCCAATGAGAGCTCTTTGCTGAAGAATTCCCTGTGGCATATAGCCACAATAACCATGTGAGATCCAACTGGGTGTCCCTCTGAGCCAAGTCACCTAGTGTGCTCTTGGATTGGGGCAGGTGGGGAAGGTATGGAGTGTTGTGTTACGTGACAAAAGCTGCACATACACCTTCAAAGACCACCACAAACCCCTCTGCCCAGCAACTCCTGGGACCTCACAGGGACCATGAGTCCATGAAAGGCTCATCCCTACAACCCCAAAGGCATGATGGTAGAGGGACCCCAATGCCCTAGTCAGAGATGGGATCCCCTCTCCTGCCCCCAGGGCTGTCCCAGCACAGGCCCAGCCCCACAGGCCAGGGGACACCCAGCACCCAAAGTGAGTGAGGGTGCTCTCTGAGTCACCCCAAAGACTGGGGGTACTGCCCAGAGGTATAGGGCTTGTTGTGGGCTACAAGGAAGAGCATTTTGGGACTGCACAGGACTACACAGGGAGGACTGACAATGTAAAGAGAGCCAAATGCCTTACACCCCTCATGACTTGTGGTTCAACAAAAGCATGCCAGGAGGATTTCTCACTATTTAAGGGAGCCTGTATTCCCCAGTCTGGTGTGGCCCACTTCTATTGATTTGTGATGCCATTTTTCTCTCCTTTAAGTTTTCGGATTCAGGCTTAGAAGTGTATTTGTTCAACTAGGTTTGGGGTCATAAATAATTGAAAAGCACTAAGAAGTGGTAGTTTTGGTTGGCTGTTTTATATAGTGAGGAGAGTAAAGTGGTTGTGACCTTCTGACTCTACCTTTGACAGGCATATAATTGAAAGACAAGAAAGAGGCTCAAAAGCATGCCACTGCAGGGAAAACAAGCCACTTTTGCTTATAAAGATATGAGGTTTTTCTAAATTACCTCTCATTCATGCAATGCATAGTCTATATATTAATCTTTAACAGCCCTGTTGGCTTTTCCAGACATGCTGGATATTCCTCAGAGTCTTGTTTGGTTAAGTTTGGTTTTAGTGATCAGAGAATATGAAAGCAATGCAAGCCTCAGTGAAATCATTGTGCATACAGTGCCAGGAACCTCAGCAGATAAACCCCAGGAACACAGAAAAAGCAAGAGCAGGGAAAGGAAGAGGGAGGAGGAAAAATGACCAACCTGAGCTTTCATTTCTTTTTCTGTCTCACAAATGGCCCTCAAAGAAAGTCATGAAGTCCTTCATACAGACATGAACTCCCTTGGCTTAGCCGTGGCATGGAATCAGCTCCCTTCTTGGTCATTTGTGCTGCCTATGTGAGTTCATACCCTCGGCAGAGTTCATTGGCTTTATTTCTTCTATGTCAATTAAATCACACATGATCAGAAAGGGAGGACCATGTTCCTTACCTATCTGTTGTCATCTAAACATGGCAGGGACTCCACTGTACCATAATATAAACTGCTACAATGCCACTGTTTCTGCTCATCTGCACTGATCTAATGCTTTCAAACAGTTTATTATGTATGAATACAATCTTAGCTCTAGTGTAAAATATGTTGTTCTTTTTGAAAAATCAATCCACAGTATATTAAGCATGAATGGTATGGAATTTTTTATATTGTTAGCTTTTGATGCATATGAGGAAATGCACTTTGCATCAGTCCTTGCAGCCCTTCATGTCAATTTTTAATTAATGCTTCCCTTTGTAATTCTGTATTTGTTTCTAGTGTAGATGGGAAATAAAATCGGAGGTCTCCAGTGACTAATATGACATTTTTTAATTTTCATGGATGTTAACAAAAGACTGTGTGGTCCAGCAAATAAAAGCTACTTTATAAGTTAAAAATGACACTGAGATTATATTCCATGTGGATTTTTTTTTTATTATTAAAAATAATTCATTAAAATCTTGTTATTTTCTTGTAAGACAACATTCCCAAAAAAGACTTAGCAGTCCATAAATGAAAGGGGAAAGTTCATGATCAGCTGTCATTCTGTTATTCGACTAGCTCTAAATCTGTGTGGGTTGTGAGCACTGTTGTGAACCTGTTATCACTGGGACCTTGGTCTGTAGTATTCAGCTTTCTCTCTCTTAAGAGGCACTCACTGAAGTACACTTGAAAGCACCAACTTCAGGGCTTGGGGAGCACATTGATGGTGGGTTCTTCCTCTCATCCACCCCATGCCCTGCGGTAACTGGGCATCCAGGAATGCAAGTGTCCTGGCCACAAAGCTAAATATGGTATGGCTAGGCTTAAGGCTATGGCACTCAGCTAGGAGGATAGACGGCTTTTTTAATTAGATTAAAAAAGAAGCACAGGGAAAAGGTGGGGATAGGACCAGAAGGGTGCAGGTGGTAATGGCTGGGCACTTGCTTCCTGTGCTCCTCCATTCCAGAAGAGCACTGAGATGTGCCACTGCAGTGCAGTTTGACTGACTACAGCTTATATTTAGACAAGTAATTCTAGCTTGTCCCAAGGACCCTTTGAAATCAAGCATTCACCTGATTCGTTACTGCTCTCTGAAAAATTATAATATTGAAGCAAACATTTAAGCAGCAAAATCTCAAGTTCTATTCATTTCTTTAGGCTAAATATTTTCTGATATATACCTTACAATTTCAGGCCATGATAAATGGTGTTATTTAAAGACAGGCTTTGGTCTGACATATTATGTCATCATCCCACATCAAAAACATTGCCAGTTCTAACAATACACATTAACAAGTGAGCTTCAAAATACATTGAAAAAAATGTCTGTTGCTTTAACGGGGTACATATGTAAAACTGTAGCATAGGCCAAGTATGAAAGAAACACAGATTTGAGGAACTGCTACTGTGCAGAACTAAAGAAGAAAGTGATTAATAAGAAGAAATTGTATCAGCGTTAAAAAGCAATTTGGTCCCAGAATAAATACAAATGAACTTTTTGCTGCTTTAGAGTTTTGAAGGGTTTTGTTGGGTTTGGGGTGGGTTTTTTTGTTTTGGTTTGGTTTTTTGTTTTGTTTTGTTTTGGGTTTTGTTGTTGGTTTTTTTTTTTCCCCCTGGGTTTGAAGCTATTATTCTGCCCATAAAGGAGAGAGGGAAATTATACGGAGTCGTACAAATAGGATCAAAAATTTGTTCCATTTGAACTTTAGCCTGTGAACTAAATAGGATGTGGATTAGCTCAGGCTGCAAATCTGAGCAGAATTAGGAAATGTCAGCTATGTTAATGAGCAAGCAGACATTTATCAGGGAACCACTGTGAAAGTAATCTTCTTGCTAAGCTATTGAAGATATGCCAACAGGTTGCATCTGTAATTGGGGGCACCAAGGCACACAATTAGACAGACCAGACCCTTCTTTTCACAGCTGTGGTGTTTCAGTCACATGTCTGCAAGTCTTTCTTGTTCTTTGTGTCTGCAATTTTTTGCATCACTGCCCTTAATTTTGCACTCTTTGAAAAGCTGCCCTGTATCAACTCGATCCTTTTCTTTGCGACACTTCAAGGGACACAACCAGGGCCTTTCTGACGTTACCAACTCAAGCTCCCTCTTGGAAACCAGGGTAACTTTAAAACAGATAAGACTTTTTTGCTTTTTGCCTCGGTCAAACAAAATAGACTAACTTTATTTCTAGTCAACAGAATTTTCAGGTTTATATATATTTACAGCCTCTTTGAACTTTATCCCTGCAGAGAAGTGATGGAAGGGCATGTCTGCACTGTGCCAGATATGATGTTTAAGTGCTCCAACCCTACCAAAAACTATGGATTAATAGCACTCTTTGATTTAGCATTTGCATAAATATTTCAGGGCCTTGGTCCTAAGATGAGGGAAAATCTCTGCTGACTTCCCTGGGCCTTGGAACCACTCCCTGATGCCTGTTTGGTGTCTCCTTGGCCGGAGGTCATCTATCCTCAAGACAGCGAGCTACTGGTTGGCAACCTCTTTGCCAGGTCTCCTACTGCTGCAAGGTCTCCGTGACAGGAGGTTTCTTTCAAAATGAGGCACATTTAACTTGAACCGATACTGAGGATATGGCTGGAGAGCCACAAGCAGTGACAGTAATGCAGGCTGATCACCTGCTGAAGACCTTAGCTACAGAGCAGTAGCTGTCATGTGCCTGATCCTACCCCATTGTAAAGAAAGCTATGGAGGAGTCAGCTGTATCACAGCAGAGAGGAGGTGACAGCAGCATCGCTAGACTGCTCCTCCATCATCATTTGACAATGTGTTCAGGTACGTTTAACTAGTTGTGAATGTGTCTAAAGCTCAACACCTGAAGTTTTTTTAGTCCAGGACACTTTTTAATCCTGAGGGAGTTTTTAAACAGCTGACCAATATTTGTACTATTCAGTCAGTGCCATCTCAGGATTTCCTTGTGCAGAGCACTACAGCACTCAGTAAATACACTATAAATTCACATCTAAGCTTTCCTCTGATGCTGTTCTCACTAAACCTCAGGAAAATTTACTACTTAATTCACTTGCAACCATTCTGTATTTTTAATTTTCTACATAGAAAGCATTTTGGTCACACTGAAAACTCTGCTTCTCTGCATTGTTACAAATGTCCATGTGTCTTAAGCTTTGATTCACATCATGCAGACAATGGCTGCAGCTGACCACCTACTGATTGATTGTTCAGATATACTTATAAACTAGATTAATTCAAAACTGCTGGAACACAGCTGAAGAACACAATAAAACACAGAAAATAGTTCCAATACTAAATCAAACACAAGTTGGGCTTCACTGTTATGTGTACTGGGCCAAATTCAGCTCTCCGTAGAACTTGCTTCTGCTGACCAAGTGTAGCAAGGATATATTTCATAAATGAACCTTAAATTCTAACAGCTCAAGAAAGTCAAATCCACAGCTGAGAAGTTTTATGTTCAAATGGTTATTGCCCACAAGAAGCAATTCAAATACATGAAGCATGCAAAAATCATTTGACAGCTACACAAATGATGAAAACTTACTATATAAGAAATAAAAATATCACTTAAATGGGCTGCATAAATGTCTGAATATCTATGGCTTTGCTGGGAATTGATGAAGCATTTTAGATTTTGGATTAAGATGATTCAAGAATTCAGATCTGTGAGCATGTGTGTGCAAACTGGCCTCCTGGGCTGCAGATAGGGAAGCTGCTTCTGATAAAACAAACAAGTAAACAAAACCCTGGATCTTTGGTTTGCTTTAATCCTCATTCAGAAGAAAACCAAAGATTTCAGCAACCACTTTCTCAGTCTGGTTCAAGTCCCAGAGCAATAGAAAATACAGATGAGTCTGAACTGTGAAAATTGGGACTAAAGTAGGAGTTTGACTCCAAATTTATCCAAATTCAGTGACGTTAATTCTACAGCTTCTTAGGAACATATAAAATGCACAGTGGGAATGTGTTTCATTTTTGTAAAGGGGTGGTTAACACTGGCTGAAACCTCTAAAACAGCACAAGTGATCTCTAGCCCAAGGAGTGTAAGAAAGTTTGAAGTCATGGTGGAATAAAATGATCTGTTATGGGAACCATCAGTGCTGTGCTGAGATAGGCCAGCACTGAAAGTCATCTGCCAGGTACTGATACTGGTGCCCTTAGAGGAGTCATAGGCAGGAGCAGCACATCATTTCCTGAATAAAAATACCAAGCAGAGGGTAATGCAATTGCAAACCCCAGTATGTTGCCCTTTCCCCAGTCTATTTCCAGACAGAGGAAGCTAACCCAATAGATTTGTGGTGAAGGAGTTAATTTGTTGTAACAGGGATGTTAAAAGCAAGTGCTCTTGCTGCTGGGGCTGGAGGGCCCTGCCCTGAGCAGGCAGGGACTGGTCTAGGTGAAATGTGTATCTCTGCTGAGTTGTGCTGGTTTTGGTGGGATCACAGGCTCTGTGGGTTCCTTTGAAGGCAGCAGCAGCTGAGCAGCCTCTCAAGTTTACTAAGTGAGGAAATAATTATTTCTTCCTCCCTTGCTGCGTTCTTCACAGGAGCATCAGGACCCATCAAATATAATTATTACCCAACGGAAACTTAAAATGGAAAACAGACTAATTAAAAAAAGATCACTTAAGCAGTATCAGTATTGCCCCCTCATTTTGCCACCGGCAATGTCTGCAAGGCCAGATTTTCACACCATCTGCATTAGCTGGGCTTGGTCATCCATTTGTCACTAGCCTGACCTGGCTGGGCAGGGTAAGAGGGGCTGCCCGGTCCTGGCCAGGTAGGCACCAGTGGCAAGGCAGCATCCAGAGTCATCTCCCAAAAAAGGTCCTGCAGAGGGAAAGCTGGCCATGGGAGGGGGCTCGCTCTCAGTTGACTGGGGTAGCTTCCGCAGAGCCATATGGCCACGAAATACCAAAGCAGTGAGAGGATTGCACACTGAGGGGTTTGTGAGCACTCATATGTTGTCCGTGGCCAGTGTGAATGAGGCGAACACTGGATTTTTGCCTTGGAAAGCAAATAAAGGGCCTGGCTTCTTGCCTCTTCCTAGAGAGAAATACTTTTAAGACAAGAACTTTTTGTTCATGACTTGAAGGCAGGCATTACCTTTCCTGGGCTGTGGGCTGCACATGCTGGGGTAATAGGGGAGCTCCTGGGACAGTCCCAGTCCTACCCATGCATCCCTCTGCACTGACAAACCACTTGACTTGTGAAATCCATCTAAGGCAGCCAAAAGGTGGGGTTTAGGTTTCCAGAGGAAAGTTTAAGGTGAGTCATTCTGGTCACAGCTTATGGAAAACCCAACTACACATAGCTAATAGCAGGAACGCACGATTAGCTGGGGTGCTACCACCCACTAGACTGGTGCCTGCAGCTTGTGGTACAGTGCCTGGCTTCGAAGTGAGCCAGTCCCAATCTTTGCAAAATACAGTTTGCATTGTGATTGTCCTAAGCATTTTTTACATTTTTACCAAAGACACGAAGGAAATAAACTGTGGCCCACTCAGACAAATGAAATATTCAAAAGCAGCATCAGCTGAGGAACTTCTTGGTCAGAACTAAGGTCACCAGGCTGCATCCCTCTTCTTGTTCAGATCATCAGTCATTGAAAGAGGAACAGGACTGAGTTGGCATTGCTGGGATTGCTGGTTGTTTTTCTCTTTTGTTGCCTTTTCCCCTCAATGAAATTGTCCTACTTCCCCACCAAAAGTCAGGATTTTGTTTCTGCTATTTTATTTAGAAGGATGCTCTACCTGTGGTGATGCATTTCTGGTTACTTTGGCTTTCAAATATGACTCAGTCTTAAAACAAGCCCTTAAACAATCTTATTTTACGGTTCCAAGCAATATTGCTGATACACAAACGACATCCTAGGAGTTACATTTGGAGTCTAAAATGGTAAAAGGAGATTATTGATAAAAGCAGATTTTAAGATGAAGCATAGTTACTGAGTTTGGCTCTCTTATAGATGAAAATTTTGTGATCAATAGATTATTATGGTTTGTAGTAGTTAAAGTTTCATGTTATAGAAATAATCTATGAACAGATAAGTAGGATACAGGGTTGCAAATCTCCTGTAACAGTAAACAATGCCTATTTGGCATTTTACAGACGGTGTAAACGCTGGCAATAAGAAAATACTGATTAGTGCAGACCTAGATGAGTAATTGATTTTAACAATTGACTTTTTATTTTTATCATTTCGCATTAGCACCATACTGACAAAACCAAAAAGTGAAATACACTGACATGCCAGTGTCTGTTCATATGGCTGATGAACAGCTACAGACCTCTGAGTAACGGGGTTTTTAGCACTATCTTTTTCATTTCCGACTCTCTCTAAAACACTGCTTCTTACTCAAAAATCCAGTGGTACACTTTGTCTTTTCTTCCAGGACACACATTTGGCCAGCTAAAGCAACAAGAAGTTTTAAATTTTTAATTAGAAATTAAAATAGCAAAAAAAGAGATGGCCTGGACTGTGACTTGGCAAATATGGCTGTGACTTGGACAGAAGACCTGACTGTAGTGGGCTTTACTGGTGCACTGGAGAGATGCTTCTCCACAGGTCACCCACACAGGAGGTGCCAGAGCTGCTCTAGCTTTCTTATTCACATTACTCTGAAGCATTCTCTTTACATAGTTGGAAAAAGCTATCTGGTGATTTTTAACTTAAATTATTAACTGGTTTGGGGACAAGTTAAACTGCACTTGTCTATAAGTAAGTTTCACTATTAAAAAGTACTTAGCCAAGCCCTACTTTAAAGCTACTGCTATTTTTATCTGAGAAATCAAGGGAGCTCCTGCCTGTTGGGAGGCTATGTGAGCTGAGCACCATCACTGTGCTGCAGTGAGATTCTCTTTCAGTTTGGAAGAGACCCACTGTCTTGGTTTCAGCTGGAATAGAGTTAATTTTCTTCCTAGTAGCTGTTGTAGTGCTGGGTTTAGGCATTAGTCTGAGAATAATGTTGATAACACACAAATGTTCTAGTTGTTGCTAAGTAGTACTTACCCTAAATCAAAGACTTTTCAGTGTTCCATACTCTGCCAAGTGATGCAGACCCATTCAAAGTGAGATTCACCATGTCCATTGAGGAGATGTCACCCCATACACATCCTGCATTTGAAGACAGCAGGAAGATCCAGGCTCTGTGGCTCATGAGGTTGCGATTCTCTGAGGTGCCCAGGGTGAATCTGCTGTAGCACAACACAGTTAATGGCAAGATCCTACGCTGGCACTGAATGAGGGCAGTTTTACAGCACTCCCTGCAGGAATTTCCGCCTTTAGGCATTCTACAAAAAAGCAATGGCTAGTATTACAGTTAATGACCATGTTTCACCAGTTGCACTGTTAAAGGTGGAGCTCCCACAGAAGCAAAGATGTCCTTAGCCATAAGGAGGACTGAGGCCAGCCCCCTGTTCTTGCCTATGGCATATTTGTAAGTAGCAGAATTTGCAGCTGCAGTTAGCTCCCTTTTCAACATTTTACAATACTGCTGCTTTTTGTCAGCTTGTTTCACCATAGCATTGAATTCAGCATTGTAACTGAAGACATCTCTGCCTTTCTATCTATAGGTCTATTAACTTAAGGCAATTATTCTGCAGAGAGGTGATAATTCCTTTATGGAAGTTATTGAATTCTGGTACTGCAAACAGTGCAAACAGTGCATCAATAATGAAAGGCCAGTAAGAGAGCACAACGTACCTGCATTGTTCAGAAATATAATTTTGTCTTTATGGACTCTATCATCTGACAGATAATTTAGGACTAAAAATTAGACATCAATTTTTAATAATATTTAAATTTACTTTTCAAGGACAATTAAAAACGTGAGCTACTAATTACAGGCTTGACCGAACAGGAGGCAGATGGGGAAGAGAGGGTGAAAGGGAATGAAAACAAGGGTCACCGAGATGTCTCACTGGAGTTTGCTGGCCTTTAGAACTCTCAACTGATTAGAAACCTTGAATATTGATAAATTAGATAATATTCACTCAACCCATTCTCATGTTTTATTTAGCAGAGACTTTCAGCTTTGCTCAGCAGTATGACTTCTGCTCTTTTCATATATGTAATACTGACTGTCTCTCCAAGGACTCGATTCAAGGTTTAGCTATTACATTGTGTCTCAATTCCTGGCTTTTTACCTTACTTCTTATTGTATTGCACACTGGTTTACAAACCTACAATAGCAGAAAGATCCTGCAACACTCAGGTCAGGGTAGGCAACAAAAGGAGAGAGTTGTTTTCTACCTATACGCCATTTTATATTTGATTAAAAGCTGGGATTAAACACCAGTATTACTCTGACTTTGAGAAAGGATTGAGAAAATTCTTTGTCTGTCCATGGACCCAAAACAGGGGTGCTTACCACTGTTCTGTGGCTGTCTGCATTCTCTCTACCCACTCCATAGCTTTCCCTCAGAGCTTTCTGCAGCCTCTGTCAGAGCCTGAGGATTCTGCCCTTGAGAAATGTTTGCTCTTTTCAAAAATAGAAAAATAGAAGTCTGCTCTTCATGCATGTCCTGTGCCTATCATACACCTATTCCTGAAGGAAATTGATGTGCAATTCTTAAATGGTAACACTTTCTGCTAAACTTTCTCTCAGAAATGGGCATGCAGCTGCCACTGAAATCCACTGAAGATGTGTCTCTGTGTCTGAGAGGAAACCATGACCTCCTGACAACTACAGTGCAGGCAAGAAAACACTGTACAGAAAGCAGCTTCTTTTTCAAGGAGCTAACACTCTTTAACAACTTTGATTGCAGCTTGCCAGAAACTGGACAATACAGTAAAACCCTTGAGTATCTGTTATTTATAGACTAGGTAAGGAAAAAGGTTTGTTTAGTCTAAAAATCTTCATAACATTAATGGCTCAATGTAGACTATCCATTTGGGGCTTTTTTGCACATTTTTAGTTTCTTGGTTTTGATTATTTGTATTATTTACATTCAGTGGCCTGGCATCTCTTGTATTCCCTGCTCCAAAAACATACAGTACTCATCAGACATGAAGGCTCAAGGTAATACCTACCAGATACACACAGTTGCATGGCATTCCTTTTATCTCTTGCTGTACTGGAAACACTGTCAAGTAGCATTTGTTTGCAGGAAAAGAATTCTTTTTGGTATAAAACATATACATGGGCTTCCTTGTAACTTAATAATACACAGGGGTAATATGAATGGAAGTTTTACCTGTCCAGCTTGCATGAAAATCTACTGAACTGGTGAGAGAGATGCTGAAGAGCAGCAAGGCACTTTTTGAAAAGAACATGACTACTAAAGCAGTATTAAAAGGATGCTGTTATCTTGGGCAGCTTCCTCCTCTCCTTGTTTTGCCTTCACTGCTTGTAACACATTCCTTACAAATTCAGCCTTTTCAGCCTGTAATTTGTAAGCACTGCTTATTCTTATTTCTTTTCCAGAATAACATAGCTTTGGTCATGTAGCCTCTTTTCTTTATCGTCCCAAGAGTGCAGAAGTGAAAATAGGATTTGCATATTGAAGTGATCCCCATGCTTTAAGATACTTTACACAAACAACTTAAACAGCTGTGGAGCTTATGGAACTCATGGCAGCGGGAGAGAGGAGGAATCTGGAGAAGATCCCCTGTAAATCTGAACAGATGTAAGTCACATAAAAACGGCCTGTACCCACTCAGGGTGACAGCATCCCACTGGCACCTAGGGTCTGAGCTTTAGGCACATGAATTTGCTGATCAATTCACTGTAATGACTCGGATGCATGAATTCACTTAATGTGTTCTCAGAATAACAAAGATAATACAGGACGGGCATAAAGCTGTGCTGGGCAGAAGCTCCCATGCCTAGGCATGCTGGCAAAGAAGAAACAGTAACACACATGAAAATCACATCCTTGAAAACAAAAAGGAGCCCAAGCAGAAACTTAACATAACAGAAATATTTATTTAAATTTGCACAATAACGAGCTTATACTGAACAAATTCAACCAAGAAATAATAGTAAGTGCAGTAAAACAAGGAAATATTGATGACTTTTTCCATCAGAAAACATTAAGAAGCCATGCCTGTGCACCACGGGTTTTCTTTTTGATTTTTTTTTAGGTTTTTTTGTTTTTGTTTTTACAATAACTTCTTCTTTTTTTTTTTTTCAGCGCACATACTGTACATACCATATTTTAGCTGCTAGGTTCTTTATTCCTGAAGGCTTCATCCTTTTACTCAAATGTCTGCTAAATTCTGCATTAAGCAATCAAACACATTTGTGCAGTTCCAAATATGAATAGGTAAAACTCTCTGTATCTGGTCAAGTGTTAGAGTCTTAAAGCTTTGGAAGACTCTCTAAGAGCTCCTAGTTGCTTTTGGATCTTGACATCGTTAGGTACAGCATTACAATGTGTCACTTTACACTAACCTAAATATTCTGCACAATGATGCCAGACAGACAAATAGCCGGAAGATTTGGGCTTAACCTCATACAAAGGTATACACATCTGAGCATGTCTTGAATCCCATAAATTTCACTCTGATTCAGGTAACTGAGTTCATCACGTATCTGCACTTTAGGTGGACAAACCCAATCTAATTTTAGTTTTAATTTTGAATGATTTTTGGTCTAAAGGTCTTTATTGTGAAGGAAAATTCTTTAACCAGAAACTGCTTGTGAGAGATGGTTGTTGGTGTCACAGTTCCTGAAGGCACTGTGGATCCACTGAGCAACAGACGTGGCCATTCTAAAGGGATGAAAACAGAAAGAATTGAAACAAGCAGCGTTTAGTACAGAACAAGTAAATTTAACAAGCTCAGCCATTTGCAAACACCCACCGGGTTTGAATGTACAGACTTGTAAAATACAAGACATGTACAGATTTTTATCAGATTCATGACATTGTTGTCATGTCCTTCCCTTGCCCAAGGGAACAGGCTATTATGATTCCTCTAATTGCTTGATTTGCTGTGGTCTGTATCCCAGAGCACAACAGTCAAACCGAAAGAAGCTGGCATCACTGGAGGAGATGCCCCTACATGAAGGTATCAGGCATCTGCTCAAGTACACGATGCTGTGGAACAAGACAGGGCACTGGGAGTTTTATTTAGGTCAGGCAGAAGGACTTGCTTTTATTTACCCTGATTGCTTCAAGTTAATACATCCTGGCTGTAAAACTAGAAAACATTAATCCATAAATTTTTCCCTGATACTCCAGACATTCTTCTGAGAATATTAGCAATTAAGGGAACAGATTGCCTGTGGACATCATTAAAGTACCAGATAAATTGTTTTCTGCATCTCTATTACTTCTTAAGTCTGATTCTTACAATGCAAATAAAAGGTGTGTATTACTTATAAATTATTCCTAATACATTCAGTTGACTAAATTGCCAGGACTGATTAAAGACCAAGGTCTGATCATTTAAACATTTAAACATTTTCTTTTACTTCTTCTGTTACAGGACATTAGACAATCCTACTGTCCATCTTCTTTACTTGCAATTTGAAATGGTTTTGTGGCTAAGTCAGCTTTAGCTGATGCCCAGGTTTCTGAATTCTTAAAGGATTTGTGTAAACCTATTTTGCTATAGCGTGCTTACAGAGGCTTAGACCAGAGCTTTGACCTTCCATGTAAAGGTCTGCAAGAAAAGAGTGGGGTGACACAGGACAAATGAGAGGAAGAGCGATACAAAATGGGCACATGATTAACCTGATCTGGAGGGAGCAGGCTGCTTGCATGCAGAACTACAATATTAAAATGCTGCCAGTATAAGCAGATAGTGTATTTGAAAAAGACAACTCCTCTATAAAGAAAATTGAATAAGATTTAGCTTGCTGAGGGACAAAGTGATACATTCACTGTTACACAGGTTCACACCTGAGCCATATTAAAACTATGGGGTTTGAAAAAGTATCTGGTTTAGTCTTACGTAAGTTCACAATGCAGCATGGATTTTATTAGTCTGTGTATGTGTTTAGACTGAATACAAATTAGTTGATGCTTAAAGTTCAGTCTTTGCTTAAGAGAAAAAGGCGGATGGGAGCAGTACGCAGGTGGCCATCAGCAGAACTGATACACAGCTTCTGCATTGCCATTGATTAGCAATACAACAGTGAGAACACACTTCCCATCACTGAATCTCAAAAGCCCTTTAGAGAAGAATCACACCTATTTGTTTTACAGGTGCACATAAGCCTCCGCAACTTGCCCAAGCAAAATGTAACTTCTAGCACTGGAGTTGGTGTATGCCCCTAGCTATGGACCCCAAACGCATGGGTTTCTGCACATAAGCTTGTTTCAGCATCCTTTGGACAGCAGCTAGCTTTCTAACCATTAGCCACTCTGTCAAATCATAGAATCAAAGAATGGCTTGGGTTGGAAAGGACCTTAAAATCGTCTAGTTCCAACCCCATGCCATGGGCAGGGACGCCTCACACCAGACCATGCCACCCAAGGCTCTGTTCAACCTGGCCTTGAGCACTGCCAGGGATGGACCATTTACCACTTCTTTGGGCAACCTGTTCCAGTGCCTCACCACCCTCACAGTAAAGAACTTCTTCCTTACTCCTAACCTGAACTTCCCCTGTTTAAGTTTGAACCCGTTACCCTTGTCCTATCACTACAGTCCCTGACGAAGAGTCCCACAGCATTTTCTTCTAATCACCACGCCATTCTGACATCAAAACAAATGCCTGTGCTTACTTGGTGCATAACCTTTCCCTCGTGAAAAGGACTACGCCTCAACAGCACCAACTGCTGTTGCACACAGTATTGCACCAGGCAAAATGGAAAAAGAAGGTGGTACTTGACAGCTTCTGCTACATCATCAGTTACTCCCCATCTCTCCCTGAAAGAGGTGTTGCAGTTAGATTATTTTTTACAAGAAACTTTTCAAAGTAATCAATTGTACCATGTACTAGAGTTTGGGAAGTATCTTGCTTGGGAAGGACATAGACTAAGGACCAAAATCAGCTGTGAATTTCATAATAATTAAAGATCTATGGATGAATCCTGCTGTCTCTCCTTGGCTACTGTGGAAACACTCTTTGTCATTCTTCAGTATTGGATGATGGAGAAAACAGTTCACCTTACAGGCTTATTTTGAATGGAAAGATTTATTTTAACCTCCTTTCGCACCTTTAAAAAGAGATGCCAGAATTCATAGCCCATAGCCATTAACTTTTCTCCTCAGACAAGGAATTCCTTTGACTACAAAAACTATAAAATGTTTTAAACATTACCTTCATTATACTATTAATATTATTAATACTAATTTTAAATATTATTAATTAATAATTTTAAATTACTATATAATTATAAATATATAAATAATTATGAATGTTATAAATATATAATTATAGCAAGAAAGGTATGTAACCATATAACTAGTCTTTTAATTCTCAAAACAATTACTGTTCTCAAAACACAATCTGGTCAGTTCTGGTGACGCTATAGCATCTCAAAGAACAGATTTATTGTATGAAGTCTGGTCTTACATACCTATATGTTACTGCATACGTTTCCAAGATAGCATGGAGCTATATAGTAAGAACTGTGATCAAACTTGAATTGAGCTATCTTGCTGAAAAAGCAAAGCCCACTGCTGTGTCCACAGCACAGTGCACCATGAGCTGTTGGCCTGCTTCTGACCTGCTAGCGCATTAAACCATCCTTCTAGCATACACAAGAGTAAAGTTGACTAAGCTGAACACTCTTACTGTTATCTCTGCTGCTTTAAAAAAAGTGTAGACACCAACTGGTCACTGACCAGACTTACCGGGAAACAAGCACCTCGGCTTAATGTTTATGCTCTTTACCTTGCACTGGCAGAGAGTGCACTCTGTGCCATGCTTAATCCAAGAAGATCCAGTGAAGCGAACGACATTGGTTTCATCCAGACAGGTTTTAGTGATGTCATTGCGAATGGTGTCTGCTTGGCAGGGGTCAGTGACACAGTGCGGGCAGCACTCGTTCTCAGGGAGGACACTGAATTCACAATCCACCTCTGGGCATGGCAAGGGCCAGCAGTCAACTTCACCTTGCTGTTTAAAGTATTATAAGAACAAGAGAAGATTATTAGCTCTTATTTTGTTCATCATCCAGTCATCTGAATCAGCATTATTTTTCTCAGCTGGCTAATTTTGCCCATCTGGTCCTATTCAGAAGTCAGTGCAGAGAACACTGATATTCACTATGAGAGACACAGCAAGTTGGGTGCATTTTTCTGCATTCTGTTCAGGAAGTATATTAAATTTTAACTTTCTTCCAATACAGATCAAACTGCAGCTGGCAATTCTCCACAAATGTCATGCAATGCAGAATATGGACCTGTCCTTGTGAAGTCCTACTTCTGCAAGTGACAGAAGCCTTAAGAGGACTGCACTGCAAAAGTGCTTCAAAATCGCAGGTTTCACCTAATTGTTACTTTTATTCTGACTGTTTGCCACAGAAAGCCTTCAAATTGAGCTCTGGATGGGCGAGTTTATCTTTCATGTTACAAATGCATTGGCTGGAATAAGTATGTCCAGCTGCCAGCAGCCAGTGTAACTGGAACACCCCGTGCGTTTCCACTGAGAAGACCTTCACCAACTTACCATCCATTTAGGATGTTACTATCAGAATACCTGAACTTCCAAACTTAATCATACTTCCTGCATGATGGGTTTAGTACAGCCAGGATATGAAAAGGTCAAAGCAGAGACTTGTGTTGGGCCAGAATATTCTTAGGGGAAGTTACTGTATGCTTGTACATAAATCTATAGATGTCTAATTGTTCACGTGAGTTACTAGAAGTTGGGGTCAGCTTCTCTTCAATTCTGGACAAAGGCCCAAGTTTCAGATCTATTGGTCAAAGAAAAGACTTCACAGAAGTCCGTAATGCATATTTCTTCTGGAACAGGTCCATCTCTGACCTTCAATTTATTCAGCCCGTTTGAGCACAGATTGAGCAGTCTGTATTGAAGTGGGGCAGAGAGAATTTGTTCCTTGGACAGAAGTTTATTGACAAAAACTGTACCTAAGGTTTTGAGGATGAGGAATTCAGTATCTCCAGAGCAAAAGCTAAAAAAAAATTCTGAGGGATTTGCGATAGATTCGGATTTACTCCTCTTTTTGTAGAAAGTATTGTCAAGTTACTTCTACAAAATTCTCATCTGGGTCAATTTTCCTCTTTTTGAACCACATGATAGAATGAAAGCAATCTTTAAAACCAGTCATTCATCTTGATATTTCAATTTATGTTTGCAGTGATGGGCAGTTACAAGGAGTAGACAATACACTGTCACCCAAAAAAATCCCTGACAACTGAAAGAAAGCAGGCTTTAGTTACAGAAGTAATGTTTTGAAAAAAAAAAAAAAAAGAATTGAGATCCCAAACTGTAGGTTGGTTTGGTTTGGTTTGAAGACATTTAATGAAGCACCTGGGAACCTATTTCATTGGATTTTAGCAGTGGTAACACTGAAAGCAAAGTGTCCACAGAAATTGGTTTCTGGCTGTTATTTGTGATACACTGACAAGGCAAAGCTATGAGATGGTCTAGGATTTACATTTGGAGATGACCTGTGATAAAAGCTAGTTATTTTTATCTTGGGATTTTTTCTGTCATAGAAACTTCCTGAGTGGCATTATGCAGAGCAGTTTTTGCTCAGACTCTGAAATACATGCCTAGAAAAAGATTACAAGCTTAAACAGATTTTATTTTTTCAAACCTCATTTCCACTGTTTTGAAAAGGCATCAAGTCGTATTATTTTTCTGTTACTAAAAATGTCTGAATGAATAAAGAAATTTTAGTCTATCAGCTCTTCGAAATTATCAACTGTGATAACAAATACACATTTAGAATTTCCTTACTCAGCTTCATTGGTCTTTGAATGAGTGAACACATGAGTGCTGCTGTGTAGGAGCCATATCCAAATGACCTCCACTCTTTGCTAAAACAATCTTCATGATTGAATAATTTTAATTACGCCTATTGTGTCACAATGCATTTTTGACTGGAAATTCATAATACTGACAAAAATTCATGAAAACCAGATTTTGATTATACACATACTCCAGGGGAAATTAAATGGGTGCTAATGCATGAAAATTAACTATTCACAGATCAGAATATCTCATATCCTTTTTCCCTCATGTCTCTGCTCTGTAATCAAAGAGCCTTACCAAACAGCGACACTGCTGACAGTTCTGTATCCAGGATTCACCGCTGTTATAGGAAAGCTCCCCGCTCTGATGTAAACATTGACTGCTGAGCCTTGGGTCACATTCAGGGCAGCAAAAGAGGTCAACAGTGGGATTTTCACAGTCACAGACCATTCGCCGGCACATCACATATCCACTCTGTTGTTGGAAGACAGACATAGAGCTATGGCAGAAATTCATACAACTCCAGCAGTGCTTGTACTAAAATCTGCTTTCTGGCTTGACTCTAAGCCACTAGCAGCTCACAAGTTTTTCCACTATACCATTTCTTTGTCAAAATAAAATTCAAACAGAAGCAGAAAACACAATGCACACTCAGTAACTGCCATAAAGTTTCCCTGTTGTCTTACATACATCCTTCATACAACCAATCTTCAGGCACCTCTCCTCTAAGGTGATGAAACCCAAGGGTGTCATTCCAAGGGTCAAATTTTAATGGATTGCACTAAGTTTATGTCATTCTCATATGGATGCTAGTCAAGTCTTGCTTTAAACTTCCAGATCAATCCCTCTCTTCTGTAATTATTCACCCAAGAAAGATGATAGGTAATCTGAAATTAAATTAATGCTCATGAAACCTGAGCTGCTGAAATGCTCAGGATTTTGCCAGCAATGTATTGGGCATTTATTCTCCATCAGCACTTAACTTGTGATCAAGCCTCCCGCAGCAAACATTTGAGAAAGTTAAGCTGAATTACTCTGCAGATACAGAACCTACTTCTATTTATAGACATCTGCTAAAGACACTGGCGTCAGTCACCAACTCCAATATGTGTCTAGACAGACAGTTTCTTTGCATAAAAATATTGTTACTCCCACCCAGAAAACACAGGTGGCATCTCTGCTAACAAAATAGTCCTATCATCCTTCTCCCAGTATCATACAATAAACTTCATGTGGAA
The DNA here is from genome assembly GCF_004027225.2 of Strigops habroptila. NCBI lineage: Eukaryota > Metazoa > Chordata > Aves > Psittaciformes > Psittacidae > Strigops > Strigops habroptila. The sequence continues at coordinate 32,172,226 of NC_044279.2, forward strand.
GTTCTGCTCATGCAGGTTGGCAAGAGAAGCTCTCCCCAAAACTCTACAAAATATATAATTTCATTTTTCTGTAGCACTAGACGCACACTTGACAAGGCAGCTAAAACGGGAATTTCACTTGAATCACAATGCTCTTCCCTTCATCCCTAGTACAATCTTGCAAGAAGCAGCTCCTTCTATTTCTACTGACCTGGCATGAGCAGACAGAGCACCTGTCATTCTCCAGCACCCAAATCTGACCGTTGTGCTTGATTTTGTTTTCATGGATACAGTCTCCTGTGCAGTTCTTGCCATGGGGACATCGACAGTCGTACCCACCATCCAAGTTAAAGCAAACAGTGTCATTGGCACAGCTATGCCTTCCAGTTCCACATTCATCAATGTCTGCAAAAACATGCCATGTAATGCTCTTAGACCACATTCAATTAACAAAAATGTTCTTGCGGCACTCAATATAAATGATTCTTGGCCATTAAGTCATCAGCTGAAAATGAATTTGCACTTCACCAGAACAGGGAGAAATAACTTACAAGTTCACAAAAAATATTTTTCAAGTCACATCAACTTCTAAAAGATGATACTTTGAGTTTTCCTGTACTTCTTTTTAAGTGAAAGCTATTAGGTAAGGTAGTTAGAATGAAGAAATCACAGGCAACATAGGAACAAAAATAATCCTCAGCTCCCTAAACAGCAACCATTCATGAGACACATTCAGTGAAACAAGAAAAGCTGCATAATCTTCTTTTCAAACATTTTGCTGGCTTTGTCTGGTACCTTTGAGTTCAGTTGCTGAGAAGTTAATGTGAAAGGTGACGTCTGAGCTGTAAGGTCATTTAAACTAGCACACCATGCTTTAAGTTACATCACTTATTAGGGTGTGAAAACTAGAATATTTCAATTATTCGAGTTGCAGTGACATCTATAGTCCTTGTGTCTAGCATAGAAAATAAAGAAAAAAAAAGAATGTCTCTAGTGAATAAAGGTAAATGACTTCAAAACAACTGTATCTCAAAGAATTCAAGAGTACCTTTAAAGGCCTAATTCATCAAGGTTCACAGAATTATTTTTCAAGGGCAAACTAGCAGCAAACACTGCCTTCTACTTGAATAGTCTTTATTTAGCATTTTCAGCTGTCCATATGGACAAAAGTCATCTGGGAAAAAAGCTTTGAAAGGGCATGAAGTAAACAGCTATATGCGATAAAACATAGAAAGTACTAGAAAATACTAGATCTATGGTGACTGTAAATATTGATACACTGAGTTCAACTCTAAATACAATTTCACAACACTCTGGCCCAAGCTCTTAATTAGAGTTCATTAAAAAGTAGCACTACGATATTTAAATGTCCAACAGATCAGCACAAGACAAAATAAGAAATATGGTCTTGCGTGTATCTTTCACCATAAAAATATAATAAAACATTCAGCTTTGGGTTCGATAATGGAAATGAAACCCCCGATTCACCTCAAGCACATTCAGTTTAAAGCAAAACAACTCAATTATCATTTCAATTCCAAGTGTGGCTGCAGTTAAAAAAAAAAAGTAAACAAGTTGTTAACATGAATATGAATTGGGATGAAAAACAGCAGGGAAATTATTAGAATTCCAGAGTATAAATAAGCAGCATTGTAGATTTCCTTCAAATACTGTGTGCAATAACAGCAGCACCATCTGAAAAAAAAACCATTGCAAAATTACTAGGGCTTATGGGAAGGATAAGGAAAATGTCATTTGAGAACTGAAAAGAAATGGATTGTTCATCTCTAAAACAACATTAGCAAGAAGGGATATAACCAAAAAAATAATGAATACTCCAGAGGAGAAACATTGAGAGCTTTTGTTCTCCACATTGCCAAACAGAGAAGACAAGGGACAGTGAATGAAACCGAAAGACAACAAATTTAAGCCTGATAAAAGGAAATAACTTTTCATACAATGCAGAAACAAACTATGACACTCACTGCCACAGAATGTTAAGATGGGAAAAACAATTGCATAGCCAAGACCATACAAAGCTAGCCATAATATTCATTCTGCAATGCTAACAGATTTTGTAAGTGAGATTACATTTCACGCATTAGGGTCTATGGTGTCCTTATTTACATATGAGATAACCCAGAACAGGCAAATCATCTCAGATCTCCACATCTTCTACCTTGTTAAATTCTGAAGCATTCGGAGTCAGCCACTGTTGCAACAGGGCAGAAGATAACTGGGATCATGAACCTAATTCGGTGGGGTTGTTTGCATGGACCTGAAATGTCCAGGCACATCAGGCAGGGAAACCTACCCAAACTGTAAGGATATCTAATTAGTGGAACAGACAGCCCTGTGAAGACTGTCTATCTCCAGCCTTGAAGGCTTTTAGACAAGAAGCTAACAGGAATGGTTTGAGTGATGCTGGTCTGGGGAGAGCAAAGGGATGGACGAGCTGCTCTCTCCTTCATTTTCTCTTAAATCCATACTGAAAACAATACAATCTAGCAATTTAAAACTAGTATCTCCATACACTCAGTCTAACCGGTTTTAAGTTATGCAATATAGAGAACAAACACAAATCCTATTTAAATATAATGATTCAAATTAACAGCAGGATTCTTGGCTATCACTGAAGTAATTTTTAATAAATTACTTCCCTACACTTGCATTCATTTGTTTAAAACCCTCTTTTCTACGAAGTTTTCACACAGCCTGTGTCATAAAGGAGTAATAAATCACTACTCAACAACCTGGCCATTTAACTGAAAGCAGCCATATTTAATGAGATACTTGGACCAAGTTCAGCTGTCATGTAAATAAGAACAGTTTCCTTTAAACAACAAATGGTGACCCTATAAACACTAAATCTGCATTTGGCACTTATGTACAAGTGTATTTCGCAATTTTCCCATGAGAAAAAGGCTTCTGGGTTTCATTTTCCAACATGGTAGCAGTTAGCGCACTGTTACTGAAAAAAATTGCTGAGTTTATCCAACATTGAGAACTTACGAAGCATCCCAACCTTGGTTTTTTCAGTTGTTTGATTCACGAAAATAAATGTTCTGGATAGGGCAATTTAAATATCCCTGGTTGAAGCAGGAGCTACTTACATTTTGAATCTAACCTAATCAGAAACAGCAGTGTGTTTATAATGCAGCAAGAGAAACACAAAATTTTCTTGCACCAAATTCTCATCTGCATTATTCATCCCCACCGAACTTCAGGCATTATCTGCAAAGAACATGCACAAAAATCATCCATACCAAGCAAAACTTTGTTCAGCTTTTTTACTTTGTATTTGTAACGGATGGTGAATTAAGTTACTGACATTTTGTTTACAGCCATAACCAGCTCTCCAATTTCCATAACCATATGGATAGGGGTACACTGGCCCCTAGATTACAGGTTCCATATTTCCAGCCACAGAAGCATGTTATTATCATTCTCATGTTGTTTTGGGGTTTTTTGGGGGGGGCGTGTTATTTTTTTTAGTTTTTGTTTTGTTTTCTTTTTAAAGCACAACAAAACAAACAACAAATAATTCACTTCAGGCTATTTGCAACACACTGCTTAGGAATCAAGCAGCTTGAATGTTATGACATTAGAACATTAAGTCTCAAAAGACTTGGAGGTTTGCCTCAGAAAAAACAGAAACAAAATGTAACTAGTTATCTAGTGCTAAATTAACCAGGACTTATTGATCTAACCTACACTAAAAATTACAGCAGATATCATCTGGCACATATTTTAAGGATTTTCCTTTTCTTACCATCATCCCTGGATCCAACTTAATGTCGCAATGAGTACCATGCAATGAAGAAGTAGCAACACATGTTACAGAAAGCTAGGAGTTAATTGCATTTCAAGTAATTTCATGCCTACACAGGAAAAATACTGGACACTAAAGCCATAAAAAATGGTGACAGTGCCTGGAATGACTAAACTCTATTTGTAGTATTTGAGAGACTGCAAAGGCACAAAACTCCATAAAACTGGGAATTTCAATTCCCCCACCAGGTTGTGACCCAAGGCTGTATTTAACAGATTTACTGGGTGTTTCTTGGAACAAAGAACCCCAAAGGAACAAAGCACCATTTGACTTGGCCCTGAGCAGTATGCAGGCTCTGATTCAAAATGTCTCTGCTGAGGAACTAGTCTGTGTTGGTGATCAGCAGTGACCACAGTGTATGCAAGTTCAATATCCTCAAAGAAATTTAACTGGCTGCAAAAAAGAATCTCTATGGTAGTGCTTAGTTTCAAAGAGGGTACTATGTTAAAATGATGAAGTTTTAAAAATGAATTATAACTAGCAACCAAAAGGATAATATGTTTTCAGATAGAAGATTTTTAAAGATATTACATTATAGATTCAGCGTAAACATATACTACATAAAAATATATTAAATAAAAATATATTAAGGGGGGATACATTTCATATACTGTAATACTTTCATTCAAAAACCTCATGAGCTCTCTTGCATAATACATGCTCTTAAAGGAACTACATACAATGGAATAAAAGAAGTTGTTGACTCACAGGTTAATTAGTAAGTAATAAAAGGCAGCCACAAATGGTCAGGTTGTCACAATGCAGAGCTGTCCCAGGGAAGTTCCCCAAGAATCTGTGTCAGAATGTGTGCTGCCCAATATACTTAGTGATCTGGGGGAATGGATGAACAGTGGGATGAAAAAGACTGTTGATAAGAAAGCATTAAAACAAAAAAATTGACAGTGAAATATAGAAGTATTTCATGATATTGACTGATTAAACAATACGTCAGATAAGATTCAATTGTAAGGTGCATGGGGAAATACCCATTCAAAAAATCAAATCAGTATTTTAGATCTGTTCTGGATAGAGATCTTGGAGCTACTGTGGATATCTCTAGTAAAATGACAGCTCAATAATGTTTTGGAAAAAAAACCCCACAAATACAATATTGATAATAACAGATAAGAAAACTTGTAATAACTCACAAGGAACACGAACCCCAAACCCTGTGTACACCTTGCTAGGAAGTGACAAAGAGCTCAAAGATCCATTCTGATATAGCTGATGGACAGTTGCAATTTTCCCTCCTCTGATGAGCTATCCAGACTTACGTTCAGAACATTCAAATAAAGCCCCAAAAGGTCTCCCTCAGACATTATTTTCTACCAGAATCATTCTGGTATTAGTTAGAGTGTCATCTGTGTAAAGAAGAGATGAACACTTGTATCACTGAGAAATATGCTGTTGGAAGAGACAGGCTGGGAGGGTGGAATATTCCTTTGAAGCAACTGAAGTTTCCCAGTTACCTTAGCTCTGAAGCATTAGCTCAGCAAGGTGACAGCATCAGGATATCTGAGTACTTTTTGCTTAAGGCAAAAAAAGAAGGAGTGTATTTGATAGGGAACCCAAGATCGTCTGAGCAGAAAGTTTGGTTCCTGTTCTTTTCTGTCCTAAGAAAATCTATTGACTGACGTAATCATTCTTCAAAGAGTGAATAATTTATTTGTGACTTCATGCAAGCCAGCTGTCAGAGTGCTTAACAGACGTGACAGATGAAGAGCTGAGACTTCAGATGGCAGTAACACCAGCTTCACAGAAACATTGTTTCCTGATACAATAAATGTGTTCAAATTACTACCTTACAAAATGTAGTGGTCGAGTTTCTGGTTTATTAGTTCTTTTATAAAAGAGGAGAAACTCTGCCAATTTTGTACTCTGCTCCCGCTCCAGAATACTTAAATACTAATGTGTCTTTGTATGTGCCTTCTGTTTGGCGATGCTTAAGTCGGGTTCCCAAACTCAATAATGAAGCCTTAATGCCTATCACTCTGTTTGGGATGGATGGAAAAAAAAAAAAAGTTAATTTATTTGTTGACCTTTTATGATCATGAATAAAAGAAAAAGGATTTTGATGGAACTCTTGGGAGCTAGTAATATTTCCTGCTGGAGTAGTGATTCTTCATTTCCTGTCTCCTTAAGTGCTACCAATAACAAAGATTCTGTTCAACATTACCAGCACCACAGAAAGATTTAAGTGTAGGACTATGAACTGACAGCGGTTTTTCAACTACAAGAAATTTCATGTACTATTTAAAATGCTGGATGTCCTGTGAGATAAATTCAGACATCCTGACAGTCTGAAATTCCTCTGCTTTCCAGATCCAGAGACATGGATGCTGAAGTGACTGTTTTGGACTTTATTCATTCATTAAGGCTGGGGAGCATACTGAGGCTTGTAATAGACCTCCATCCCTCATTATTCTGGATTATGGAAACTATTCTTCAGGTAGAGCCCCAGCCCTCTGTATTGTCAGGCAGCCTGTTCTATCACACAGAGAAGGAAGTGATTCTACTTCTGGATTCAGGACAGCAGAATTAAAACATAACAACACATTTCAGACCAGAAATCCTAGACTGTGAGTTAACCTTTACAAGTAAAAAGATCCAATTTGAACTAGGCATTCTGGATTGACGCTTTCCAAACCCTTCATTTGCACCTGTCTCAATTAAAGAATGTGCTACCTGCTGAGAGTGAAGGTATGTTGATCTCATATTCTTATCAACAACAGCTGATACCTGCCAGATACTCTTAGTAAGTCCTAAGGGGCTGCATTAATTAGGTGAACTATTCTTCGAATGTGGAAGTACACTTCCACTTCCAATGTGGAAGTACACAACAGACAAGGTATAACCTACAGTCTTCTGATACAAACCAATACAGCCTCTCTCTTCAACTGATTTTGGAAGATTTTAAACATTGCAAGGGACAAATTCAAAGGAATCAGTATCTTACACAGAACTGCAGAGCAAATATTAACTGGGCCTGAACTCCTTATTTTACGATTTTGCCCTCAGAGGTTCCAGTTTTTTAATGCAATGAAGCATGAGGCTGCAGTATCTACTACTATCTTAGCCTAGCCTTCTTTTATGGAATGGTACATGAGAGACAACCTTCAGAGCACTAATAAGATTGTGTAAAGAAACTATAAAGAAAAGCTGCAGGGGCAAAGAGGAAGGTACCAGGTAATATAACATGCCGAATGCTATATTTACATATGCATAAAATTTAAGACTTCCCAAAGCCATGCAATTCTCAAAGACTAAGTGGCTGATCTTTCACCACTTTTCTGGAAATACGAGGATGCATAACATAATTCTATGTCCAAAGGAAAAGCAGCGAGTGCTGCATTTCCCGTCATTCCTCTAGGTAATTGTTATAGAAACCACAGGTCTACCCAGGAGTATAATGTGAAGCAAAACTGAGCAAAGGAATCTCTAGGTCTTCCATCGCCCGTAGGTACAATCTAATGGGATTATGAATTTCTGCATTCAAGTACATTAGTCAAAATACTCAGTATTCTCAGTTGTGCCAAAGAAGCAGCAGTAGCCAAGGTCAATATGTGTGTGAAACAGGCCATTCAGCAACTATTATTTCATTGTTAAGCACTGGCAAAGTCTAATGCTACCAAGAAGTCCACCTCTAGCTAGGAATATTTAGTACAATGTCCTAATGGGACCATTTTCTGCAAAAGAGGTAGGTGCATTTTTGGTATTCTGTTAAAATAAGGTTTTTAAGGAAATGCTCCTGTGCCTCTGTGATCTTAACAAAGGTGTTTCCACCTGAATTTTTAAAATTGGATGCTTTGCTGTAGAAAACAAGGAGCTGACCAACACTGATCACAGAATTGCTCTCTGTGGTACTATCAGCACATGTCCAGGGGACACAAACAGGAAAAGATTTGAGGCAGACCATATAGGACAATCAAGAAAGAAAAGATTTGAACCCACACTTCCTTGGCTTTTAAAGGCTTTCTTCACTGAAAGACAGAACTTTCTTCAAAGCAACTAAACCCTAAAAAAGATGAGCCGAAGACAAGCCTTTTACGCACTCTATATAAAACACTACTTTGAAGTAGTCTTCTTAGAAAGCTAAAGGGATAAGCCCTCGAAGAACATTTCCTAACCCTCCTGAGATTTAACTTCTTTGTTCCACCAAGAAATCAAGGCATGACCAGTTTATCTTCTGTGCAGTTCTGCACTGTTCCTTCTACCACTGTGCAAGCTGTAGCACTTGCAAGAGGCAGAAAGCTTCAGTGGACACTGGTCCTGGGTATAGCAAGAGGCTCATACAGTTGAAGATAAGAACTGGAGAACCGAGATTTGAAATCTGAGGTTAGTATAGCCTGGAAGCTGCTCTCCATTACAGTGAGTATCTAAAAGATCATCCACCTACAGCTCAATCTAATCAGGTCTAACTGAGGATACTGAAGAAGTGACAAAAGAAATCCATTTTCTTACGTCTTTAAATCCAGCAGAGGAATCTCTCACGGTGGAAAGATCTGACAGTAGAAAAGCCAATTGCTTTTGTGCTGCTGTGCTCTGCTATTTTAAGTTCAACCTTCCACACTGCAATCTATTTTAGGCTGTATCTTCATACCTTTTAAGGTTTTATTTTGAGTCTGAGACACAATGTCACAGGCTTCAATCCAATAAAAAGTGATGTAGTAAAACTAACAAACTATCTAACCTTCCTCCCCAACGTGCTACGCATTCCAAACTTCGGAGCTGAAATCAATCAAATTGAAAGTGTCTCACTGATAGCGACTAGGGTTATCAGCAATGAAGATAGTTTCCTGGCATCTGTGATTTAATTCTAATTACTTGTTATCCTCGGTGTATGTTTAATAAAGAGCTGTTGGTGCTTTGTAGAAAAGGTCAAAACATTCTAATAATTGCCACTTCTGCATACATGTAGCAATCCCCAGATTTCTTTTTCCTTGGCTTTCCATTTGCTTAGAAATTGCTGCCTAATTGTTACTTGTTTGCACACATCTCAACAGAGACACTTTGTATCACGTATATCTCTTGAGATACCATGTGCCAAACCATTATCTTCAGCCAACAAGACAAATGTTTTATATTGACACTGAAGACAGAACTTGGGATATTGAGGATATTTCCATAAATGCCTGGCTAGACTATTACCTGTGCTGTGAGTGACAGAAGGGCAATGTTATAATCAGAGGGATCACAACTTCTTCTTTGCACGTTCTTGTCCTAACACCTGGTCAGCTAACACTGACATTTGGTTAGTTCTTGACAAAGAAAGCTTGACTTATGAAAGCAGTGGCTGACTCAAATCGTTGATTCCTCCTGAGAATACAGGCTTTCAGCTGTGGTGAAAATGTGTTGAAATAAAGTATTGATGACGGGGATACCGAAAAGGTCATCTCGCTCCCAGAGAACTGTCTGTGTATCTGCCTTAGTGAAATTAATTCAATTGCTTTCCTTTTGGGACTGATGCAACCCACCAATGTGAGTTTGAACAGCAAAGTAGGAAAGCTTACACTGTGTGAGCTGTGAATATTTCAGCACTCAGAGACAGGAGAAACGCGCCTCATTTTGCCCTTAGTCCAAGGCAAAACAGACTGGCTTGTTCTCATTTAAGAGCAGTTTATTGCCCCAGACCTAAGTCCACTGAGCTTCCCAGTCTGCAAGGTTGTTCTTCAAACTGCAAGTTTCTACAAGCGGTTAGCCTATGCACAGGCGAAGCACCACAGTTATTAACCCAGGGCAGGGGGGGTAAGAGTGTCAGGGCTGCATAATCATTCTTTGCAATATTTTGATCACAGACTATTCCAGTGTATGCGGAATGAAGTGGAGGAACTGAGGTCTGGATTGAGGCCCGTTTCTACATATAAAGAATCAGACATATAAACAGATTACTGTGGAGTGACAGATTACAGTGAGTGCTATCAGCCCGTGGGAAATCACTTATGCAAGGACCATGCACAGAAGCAGATGCAGGGCCAGAGAAACTGCATTTTAAGCACCATGCCTGACTTCACATGTTATCTTAGCAAATCATAGAAATGGCCACTAATGCTCCACCTATGCATTAGGAATATTCATACATGATATTCTTTTGCTTTTGGTTATGATGCTTATTTAGACTACCATTGCTTTGGGTCAAGGTTTAACTTCCATTGATACAGTGTCCAAGACAATATTTGACTAGCACAGTTAGAGATGCTAGACATTACTGTAATGTGAGTCACAACAATACCCCACCTATTTTAGATACTTACCTTCACAGGATTCTCCACTTGGTGAAAACATCCCATTGTCATGGTAGCCGTCTCTGCATTCACAGTGGTACCAACCAGGCAGGTTAATGCAGTTAGCACGGCTGTCACACTGAACAAAGCCATCTGAGCATTCATCAATGTCTGTTTAATAAGAACAGAAAAAGAGAAAATTCACACAAAGGAAATTGCTATATTCACCTGATGGAAGAGCAATGTCTCTGGTATTTCTGGGTTTCACAGAAGTATTTTCATTACTGACAGTCGAATTTCCAGAATTATTTGCAGTAAGGTTTTGAATCATTTCCATAAAAGGACTTCGCTAAGAGTGTAGGCCCTGCCAACAGTGGAGGTTCTGATAATCCCAATTTACTGTTTACATACTAGCAACTCATTTTGTTACAATACATCATAGGTAATCTGACATCTGTGAAAATTGCCCACAGTGTGAAGAAAGGAATTGGATCCCAGTTCAAATAATAAGATGTTAACCCTTGAGAGGTGCAGGCTGCCTGATAAACAAACATTGTTTCTAGGGGCATATTGAAACATTAAACACTCACTCTGGTCCCTGCTTATGTTTTTGGTGACACCAATTTTAGATTAGTAAGGCTTTCCTATCTTGTGGAGTTCCTGTTGACTTACGCCAGCACCTCTGACTCTCAGCATAACTGACTGAAGTCTCTTCTTTTACTGTCAAAGAGAACAGCTGGGATTTCAAACAAATGCTTAGACCCTGAAGATCAAATACAAGACATTCTCCTCCTTTTAATAATTCCTTTGGGATGTGTGTTTTTTAAAATATCAACTTCCACTGACTAAACTTTACAGTAACAACTCATCACAGAATGGATTTCTGGATGCACTCCCTAGATCCAAAATCCACCAAAGCACATCCTGCAGACACCTGAATTTACGGACTTAGCAGAGATGCAGAGAACTTTGGGACATGTTGATTTCCAGTGGCTTCAATTATGCAGTAAGCCATATTAAAGAATAGGTGCGAATATGAGTGTTTTTAAAAGTTAGGGAATGCAAGGAGTATGGAGTCAAACGGGAATAAAACCATGTCCACCCTTACCAGATTCACCTCACTGTCATCATGTTTTACGCCAGTGGCAGCATACCTAGTTGAGCAGCAAGCTGACCAAGAGGTGCCTATAGAACTGGCACAGAGGGAGCCACAACACATGCAAACTGCCTTCAGAAACAAGAAGATCTAAACCCTCCCACCATGAGTTTGAATAATGAATAAACCCTCAATGTACTGGCCATTCTGGACAAAGTAGGGATATAACCCTTCTTTAAAAGATTGAGTCTTTGAAACCAAGTTGAAATTTTGAAACTAAGAACAAATTAAGTGTGAAACTCTTAAAAGTACCTCAGCAGTTGATCTAGTATCCTCCGGGAAGCAGATAAGAAGAGGGAGGTGTGATGTGACTATTGAGATATATGTGAAGTATGTCAAAATTCTGCCCACAGTACTTGTCAGCTCCCATTTATGTCATCTGTTATTTTTGTAAGAGAAAGTGTAAACTGGCTAAGAAAATAATTTGTTAGCTGCAATAAGGTAACAAAACTCTTTTCTGAGAATACTAATGTCTGCATAGATAAAGATATACTCACTTCAGTCTCTTACGAAATCTATTCAAACACAAATTTAAAAGAAAAAACAGCGAAGGCTTCCTTACCCATCATAACCACTTTCATCCACATTTGAAGGTAAGAAAATTATTAGCTATGTGGGGGACACCTACACAAACTATAAGGTATCACTCAGTCACTCACATTTGGTTTTGAGTTGCATTTTTCTTATATGTGCCAGGGGAAGGTCGCACGTGCTCTGGGTATTTTGTTTACATGCCAAATACCATCTCCCTGGAATTTCTTTGGAATAACTGTACAATCGTTTCATAAGTGTATTGGTTTGTAAAAGCTTTACAGATACTTGATGAAATTTCATTAGAAATTTTCAATATTACATCTCAGTCTGATTTTCTATCAACAGCCTCTCTAAGTAGGCACACCTGGTCTACACTACCAATATTGTTGATGATGAAAATTGCTGCTACTCCTTCTGGAATATTGCACCAACCACATATTTTGCCACTTTGTGTACCGCAAATAAAGTCATAAGTCTCTACTGGTTTAAAACACAGAATTTTCAATTCCACTATGAATTCCAGGATAATCATCTAAGTAGTCCTGCTGCAGGACTGAGAAATGCCAAACCTTTACAAACCTTCTGCTGTTCAGTGTGTCTTTCTCTAAATCAGTATAAACTCTGGCCTTTTTCTTGTGAGCAGCCAGGAGCCAGTGGGACCTCAGAGGTGCTTGAGAGATCAGAGGAAGATCAATGAAAATTATGTTACTGTAGTGAGGAAAGGTTGGTTTGCAGTCTGTGCCTTATCTACTGCTATTCGCTCACACACCTGCAAATTACTTAAGAAAAAGAAGAGGAAAAGAAGAAAGGACGACAATCTAGGCGTTCCCTTACCATTAGGGAATACGCTGCCTGAGAGACAGCTTGCCTGGCAGAACAGAATCCAGGTGACTGTGCTAAATGCTTGGGATCACCTGGTCAGTACAAGATAACTTGTTGGGTTGGCCAAAGCTACAAGCCCCAGAAAATCAATGAAGCACATAAACTTGGAGGCTGAAAGGGAAGAGCTGTTGTTCAGACTCAATATGAATCTTCATACTGCCTACTTAATAATGTGCATTAAGACACTGGATGGCATATATTTCTTCCATGGGAAAGTGGAATGTATTTATTGGTGGAGAAAAGAGTGGTCAAAGTAACAGATATGAATTAAAGAAAGCCTGTGTTCCTCCCTTCAGAACAATTTATTTCTGAATCTGTAAGCCTTATAATTATAAGCGCAGTATTGCAGGCACAGACTGAATGCATTCTGATGAACTCACTTACTGATTATTCAGGAAAAACAAGCCTTGAATGTCATATCAGTATTGGTAAACTGACAACAAAAGCGGCTTTTCTGTATTTATTTGCAAACTAGCTGACAAACCTAGATCACAAGAAATATTACTTGGGATGAAATGCTTTTACAGATGCCAATAAACAAAGAAATACATTCTTCTGGTTTCGTTATGGCTGCATGCAAAGTTGAGTGGAGTTATGTAAGAAAGCCTACCCTAACAAGCGTGAATGGAAGCACGCTGCTGGTCTTGAAGAAATGTACTATTCTTGACTGATCGTTTGCCTGAAAGCATTGCATTGGAACCATTGCTGCATTGATGCTGAATAACCCATTACTCCTTACATGATTTTAGCAAAATCATGCAAAAGAACCATGCAAAAGAAATCCAAAACAATTCTCATCACCACCTACCTTTTAGGCAAACGACATTTTATAGCACGTGCCAGTGGGTTTCAGAATATAGATAGATGTTCCTTATGCACAGAATTCTGTTTTAAATCTCCCAGCTAATGCCGATTATTAATTCTAGCAGAGACTTGCTCTGTAACAGGACAAAATGTAACTGTTGCAACATTGTTAAACAGGAAAGTGCAGCAGAAATGTCTTGCAGAGCCAAAGTACTGATTTCATGGAAAATTTTCTTGACATTTGGATAAAAGGATTTCTATTTTCAAATGGGCATAGCATGGCTCAGGAAGTGCTGCAAAAGTATCTACAACTGAAATTATCTTATTAGTATGGGAAAAGCAGCCAGAAATAATTTTTCTCTGTCCTATGGTGAAACTTTCTCTGATGAATCATCTTGCAGCTGCTCAGTAAGAGGTGTGAGCTGACAAAAGAAGAAAAACTGCTTGAAGTTTAGCTTGGCTAGTGGCTATGGTATATCATTGGTCTATATGGAATATTAACAGCACTAATGAAGTCCTGTTTGATGCTGTACTAGAAAGGCATGAAAAATGAAATATTACTCTATAGAAGCAAGTTACTTTATATTTTCACTTATGAAAAAAAGTTCAAGTACAAGGAGGGATTTTTTTTTCAATAGCAGGTGATGACATTTTTCATTAAATAGACAAAACAGACATTCTAAGTATGCAAGTTCTGCTCTTTAAGTGGCTATAAGAACCTGTGACAAAGTGGGGGAGAAGAAAAAATAATATGGATGTGGCTTTTTTTCTATTTTTCTCTTTCCTTTTCACATAAAGAGCACAACTGCACATACCAAATCTGAAACACTGACATGAGTGGCCAGGTTTGGAACAGAAAGTAATACCAAAACAATCACTGGAAGGAACCTTCACCCCAAGCTGGAGAGCAGCTACACAGCTGTACCGTAGCACTTTAGCACTGCCTGCTCTGGCTGTGCTTCCACCCTTTGGCATCTGCATGACAGATGATTTGTGATTTTGGCTCTTGAAACACTGTGTCTGGAGAACACACCCCCCCCCCAATCAGACTGGAGAGCCCACAAAACACCAGGAACATGGGGACTCTATTTACCCAATGTAATTCACAGATGCATGGGCATGGCAATACTGTACCTACCCTACTGCCACAAAACAACTGATTATTACACAGTTATGTTGCACATGATTTGATTTTCAAATACTCAAGTTTTCTCCTGTGCATTTTACTTAAGCTGAAATCAGTCAGCCTGCTTATTTCCATATTTCGTTACCCATTTTCAACCAGAAAAAAACCTTCTTTTTTTGCTAACTGAAGCCCTACTCTAATAGCCACAGAGTCACAGGCATTTTGAAAGTAAGTACTGTGTACACTTCGCTCACCTTGACATGAAAATGTCTTGCTCTTCCAAATCATCTTCTTTGTACCTCAGAATCATTCATTACCTGAACTGTGGCAACAGTTTTAGCTATTATACTCCTTGCTCTTGGGGAGACTGAGAAAACTCTGCTCCCTGAAGAGTAAAATAAGATCATTAGCAAATTATCCACAGTAAGAAAAAAGGAAAGCTAGCTGTCTGATGAATATTATTAGAGAATTTCTATATAATAAGAGCTTTTGAAGATTGAAAGTGGTATAAAATTGCCAATTTGAAAGATAGCAGCGCTCTTTCATCCAGCAATAGGACCAAGCGCTCTCTAATGTGGTCAAGCTGCACTCAACAAAGAACCACGGCGTGGGGGAAAAAAGGGGGGGGTTCTATCATTTTACATTACTCACTTCATGACTGAAATATTAAGCATTAAATCCTCCTCTCAGAAAAGACTGTATGCCACTATCAAGCACAAAGTCACAGAGACACAGAGCTCAACTTAGTCCTAAAAGTCTTTCTTTCATAAACTGCTTGATCCAGGTCAATACAAACCAAAGCCCCAGTAGCCCTCTCCTGTCAAGAAGGCAACACCATGGATTGGCAGCTGTGAATATTTAGAGTTAGTTATTTCCATCATGGAAGTTTTTCTGGGACAGTATAATGCACGGCATTCAGCTAAGACTGTCAATTAATATAGACTCCCAAATGCAATAATCTGTCCCAGTGCTAGTCGGGTTATTATCACTGGATACAGTTTTAAAGATTCATAAGCAGTCGGCAACCTCCATAATATTCAGTCACTACTGACTTCGGCTAAATTTTAGATCTCATTTCAAAGGCAACAGCCTTTCCAGCCTAACACTAACCTCCAAAGCCACCTAAATCCCAGCTTTATATACAGTATAAAAAAAGTGCAAACACTGAAAGAAAAAAAAAATAGATCATTGAAGAAGTGGTTTAGGAGACTGCGGCTGTTTAAAAAGATAAACGTATTTTTTTCATGGGTACATTTGGAACAGTCAGACTGAATGTCTTTGCATATGTCATGTTTTCAAGGATGTTATGTCTGGCCTGGATATAAAAGACCATGTCCCAACTATTCGGACTTATGCTCAGATAACAGAATGCCCAGCAGGATTAAGATGATGCTTGGGTTATCTGATTTTACTAAATATGTATGCAAGGGGGAAAAGGTCTTATTCAGTAGGACAAAATGAAAGTTCACTGTACTGTATAATGTATCTGCTGCCAAAACTCAATTTTCTGGAGTGGCTTTGAAAAGGGTTCATTATCTCTACTGCAAGTTCTAGAGTCCCATCTCCCACATTTAACAAAAGTGTTTGTGTTGGTTTCCATGTGACAGCAGATTTCTAATATGATGAAACTTAAAAAGACCCTGTTGTTCAGTCAGACCTTTGATTTGAGATCTTATGCAAAAAACAGGTATGTAAGAGCCTGAAACTAGTTCACTATGCTGGAGCTATCTTGTTGCTAAAACAAAATATCAGCTTTTGGGATTTCAATCCCGCTACATTCTCATATACCACATGTATATAAATATCATACAAAGAAACAACAAAACCAAGAATACAGAAGCTGAGACTGCTGAAATAATCCAGAAAGATATCAGTTATGCCAGAGAACTGAAGTTGTTTGGTATGCCTTTTAAATGTTTTCTAAATTCTGATCAGCTCCTTTTTTCTAAACACTGCTGCCAATTCCCAAGGAACTTTCTTTCTTGGACAATAAAAGTCCTAGAGCCTGATTTTTTTCACAATCTCATTCGGATTTGTTCAGCTTCCAGTAACTCTTTAAAAATATGGTATCATATTGTGAGTAGTAGGACATTCACTGGATGGGTTCTCTCATCAAAGTCCCCACTAAACCACAGAATATCCTTGATTTTAACTGCATTTACATCCCAACATTTCATTCAGTTACAAGTTTAAACCATGAAGCGCCAGACTACAGCTGGTCTGTGGAGCACAGCAAAGAGAAGAGTCACCCACAGTTTTAACCTAGCACAACACAGTTCTGTGAGCAAAAGGATTTCCTCTACACAGCATTAGAAACATCACAATACCTTAGATACACCCTTGAGGGAGAAGACCATAGTCTGTCCTCTCCCTGTGCTCCCTGGCCGATGAATTAGGCCCATGTTGGAAAAAAATGCATTTTAAATGCCTTTGGAGTTGCTGCTTCTATCTCTAAACAGATCTAGTAGAAATTCTGGCTGAGTCACCTTTTAACCATAACCTGGCCCAAAGCACAGGGAACTAGAGCTGGGTCTATAAATGTCATGTTAAAAATCGCTTCAACAGGTTGAGTCAGTGCTTCAGATATGTTCTTTGCTAAAAATTTGCAACTGTCATGTTGCATGAAAAAATAACTATTGTTAAAACAGGTCTCTCTTTTTTTATTTTTTTTAATCCTAGCAAGACCATGATTGCAATTTTTAAAGTACCCTGTCCATGGAAAACTAATTTAGTTCCATTAATGAAAAGGAAGCAAAATGTGATTGAGGATGTAATACAGAATTATAGTTCATTAATTCTTCAAGTATGTAATTTTCTAGACTCCTGATCCCCCATTGATTTCTTCACACCCCCATAGGTCCTGCTAAATGCCAGCAAAAAGAAATTCAATCGTGTTGTTACTTCTTGTGTGGCAGTAGCGACACTCCAAAATTAGATAGAAACGTTATGAAAGGGAATTTTCCACTGACTGCTTCACCATGCAGCCCTGTTAACAATTGTCTGTTGTCAAAAATTGATCAATCACAGACCCCATCGACAACTGAAACTATGACAATCTCTCATTACACACCTAATATCATCAAAGGATGTGATATTTGTAACAGTTGAAGACGATAATTCAGAACACCTAATTAGCCATGGTGATCTAGGAACATCCATGAATAGTATAAAAAAATAGAATATAATTTTCAACAAGATTCTGTGAAAACGATTGTGTCAATCCCCATTCGAAAGACTAATTGAGAGGTATTGGGCCTCTATTTCTAGTCGCTGACAAAGATGTGATTTTGCTTTCACTTTGTCCATCATTTTCAGTACAGCACCTCATCCTAATTGTAACACATGCTTCTGTTTCCTTGTTACCCCTATATTGAAAAAAAAAAAAAAAGTAATGATTTTCTTCCAGATAGGGAAAGCACTTTTATACCTTGAAATACACTAACAAATCCATTTTAGATACCTAATAGTGTTTGAATATTACATAGCTCCATTTGCACGTTAGAAATAGGACTAACACTAGTGCTACACACTAAAGGTCTCTGTTTCTGTGTAAGAGAGCCAAGTCCTACACAAAAGCGAACTAATTTGTCTGAAAAAAGAAGAGCTAGTTTGGCCAGCTGTTATCTCTTTTCTAATGGGTGGGAAGGAAGGCTTTACTTGGCTTGTACTGAACAAAGATCTTGAGTTTTCTGAAGTAAGGAGTCAAGTCGGTCATAACCACGAGTCATGATTTCTACGTGTATGAACTAGCGATGCAACCAGCATATCCTCAGCAGAGTTTGGGATCAGCTTTGCAAAAACTTGTTTCAGATCAACTCTGGTATGAATTACAGTAAATTTCCAAGTATTTCGTTCAGAAGCCATTTAAGGAAAACAACTGAAAACACCCACAAAGCACCTCACCACATACTATACACATGCTGAAGTTAAAAATATTCTTACCTACATTTTCTAACCTGTGGCTTGTTACCATGACTCTCGGTCCATAGACCAGTGACTATTAATTTACACTGCTGCTCCTGAAGTGTAAAATCATGTAGAGATTGTACCAAACTGCTAAAGCACAGAAAAGGAAAAAACCACACTGTTCCTTTGCTTGGGCTGTAAACGTATCATTGGCATATATCTGCAGAGACTGCAGACTCCTGCATGTTGACAGCAAGAGGAAGGACTCCATAGGGACACAGGGAATGATTGGCAGTATTATAGATTTTAATTCCACTAATAGTTGAACGACTCGTAATTCATAAAAGAGAGAGCTTACAGTGAGTGATGAAGGTCATCTCTATCTGCCTTATATAACAGAAGGAAATTCTATTATAATGCTACCCAGCTGCACTATTCACATTCTATTTATAGCCCACTGTATTTTAAGAACCTAATTGAAATTTTACTTTTCATGTTTAGCAAAGGAAGTTCTTTCCTGTAGCAAATAACAGTTAAGTAGTGGATGTATTTTGATGTTTTTAACAAATAACAAAAAAAACCAAACCCTGTCTTCTCAAAGCTTTTTTGTAGCTTTCTCTTTTCCCTGGTTTGTTTGTTTCTTTTTTTTCAAGCTGCTACATATAGGATGTGGTGTTGCAACAAGCTAAAGAAAATATAAAGAGAAAAAGATAAGTAATAGTATGTGGCTTTTCAGCAGAGAAAAAAATCTTCTGTTATTTAAAACTGACAAGGACTCTGAGGAAGGAAAGAAGTAAGAAACTGTGTGAGGCAAGGAAAATGAAGGGAGAAAAAGATACAGAAGGATGAAGCAGCAAAGCATCTCAATCAACCAAACAGAAAAGATGAGGTAAGTAGGATTCATGCCTAAATCCAGAATGTTCATCAAACTCAATACGGGCATTTTTTGCTTAATTTCCATCAAATATTTACTTTGTGAATAGATACAAGTTAAAATATAAAGCAAAGTAAAACATCCCAAGCTTCTGAAGTCACCAGCCCTTGTCTCAGTGCTCATTTTTGACCTTCTTTTACCATATCTAAGAAAAATTCAGGTGATAACGGGATTAGGGTCACCTCCCTTCCAGACACTTGCAGCCAAGAAAAATGCATCTCATCAACAGGACCCTGGCTTTCCACTTGGCTTGCTGCAGATCTCACAGACAACTCTTAAACCTTGTTCTGCAATTTAATGAACTAGCGATTTTAGAATATGGCCTTTTTGAAATTCAAAGGAAAAGTATTTTCTTAGGTTTTATGAATTGGCTGTCCTTCCCACTCAGCAAAAAATACAATATAAACTCTGTCATGTCTTCTCTCAGCTATTGACATATTAGAACAGAGGAGCAAGGGGAGCAGAAGTCAGATGACCTGTATCTTATAGGGACTTTTGCCACTGCCTTCTTATGCAAACCTTGTCACCTATTGAACTTTCCCCATGTGTTTTGATTTCCAGATCTGTAAATCAGGGAGAAAGTTTTCTACCAGCTCTCCTTCTTTGTACATAAACAACTATGGGTAAGAAGTTCTAAGTAACAATGCTGATTTGATGAATACCACAAGCGATGATGCCAAGGCATGGTTTGGGGAACAGTAACACACTGGGAATCAGGAACTACAGAAGAGGCCAACATCTTTTGGGGAGAGGTGAGAAGAAGAGCATTAAGATGTAGAGATGGATGCTGCACCTCTTGGCCTTTCTCCACCACTTACTTTATTTGGTAGCACAGACAGAACATAGAAGTCACAAGGAAACTCACTGAGAGTAATTTACATCTTGTTTTCTTGTTGAAACAACTGCTTGTTGCGAACAGATCTCACAATGTAGACCACAAGTGTTGCTTTTGTAAAAATATAATAGTGTCCTGTGTAGCTCTGCTGCACTCTAAGGATCTTTAATTTTTATGGATATCTGAAAGATGTAATTAACTTCATATTATTATACATGTTCAGGGAAAATATTTGGACAAAGAGAGGAGCAAGAAGCTATCTTGTACACCAGCACGCTGAATTTCAGAATCTTACATACAAACAGATTACCTATATCATATATACTGTGTTTGCACCCATCTCCTGGTTATAAATGTCTCTTTTTCCGTAGCCTGAATTAGCACTTAAAGCATTGTTAAAATAGAGCATTTCTTGCAGGAATGGCTCGTTCTCCAGGGGTTAGCTGAACACCTTTCTACTACAGTTTCTTAGACTGTCAATCATATGAAGTCTTGGCTTTTACTTGGACATAGTTAGCTGAAGTTTGCTGGCAGGACCTGTGGACCCTTGGAGAGAGGAGCCCGCACTGGAGCAGGTTTGCTGGCAGGACTTGTGACCCCACCGGGTACCCACACTGGAGCAGTCTGTTCCTGAAGGGCTGCACCCCATGAAAGGGACCCACGCTGGAGCAGTTCGTGAAGAACTGCAGCCCGTGGGAAGGACTCATGTTGGAGAAGTTCATGGAGGACTGTCTGCAGTGGGAGGGACCCCATGCTGGAGCAGGGGAAGAGTGTGAGGAGTCCTCCCCTGAGGAGGAAGGAGCGACAGAGACAACGTGTGATGAACTGACCACAATCCCCATTCCCCATCCTCCTGCCCCACTGGTGAAGAGGAGGCAGAAAAATCAGAAGATGAGCCTGGGAAGAAGGGAATGGTGGAGAGAAAGTGTTTTAAGATTTAAATTTTATTTCTCATTTCCCTACTCTTATTTGATCGGTAATAAATTAAACTCATTTCCCCAAATTGATTCTGTTTTACCTATGACAGCAATTGCTAAGTGATCTCTCCCTCACTCTCTCTCCACCCATGAGCCTTTTGTTGTATTTTCTTTCCCCTGTCCAGCTGAGGAGGGCAGTGATAGAGCGGCTTTGGTGGGCACCTGGCATCCAGCCAGGGTCAACACACCACACATGTGATGGCAGCCTGGACAACCTGCAGTTGTAACCTGTTTCCTACCAGAATATTGCTTAGACTCTACATATGGTTTGTAGTTAACAGCCTTCCCAGCTGAGTAAGATCTCTATCAAATCTGTGTTGTTCCTCCTGCAGAATGTAACCATTCATGAGCTTTCATCTTGCATCTGGATGAATTGTCCCCTTCCTTCAACCTTCACCTCTTTTTTTGAGCATATTTGTTTTGGACAGAGTAAAGGACATGCCCTTTGCCACCTACAGTCCCTGGAAGCAAAGCTGCTACTGCATCATGCATTCCACACGCTGCTCTCCTCCCTGCCTCCACAGGACTTTGGTATCAAAGGAAATGGCAGTTAAGAGAGGTACAGTTAGGAGAGAGTTAAAATCTTTGCCTTGAGTTAGCTTCTGCTAGTGTTTGCTTATGTTCATAAGAGCAACTGAAGCCCAATCTAAAAAGTGAAGATTGCAGTATTTGCCTCTTTAGTGCTCACTGTTCCTTAACATGTCATATCAAATGCTTTGCAGTGATTTTAGACTTAGGCAAAGCCAACATATCCTTCAGTAATCCATTGAAATAATTTGATGCACAATAGATGATGCACTTTAAAGTGCATCACACTTGAGATCTTTCTGGGTGTAAAGCCTCTTTTGGAATCAACCCTATCTTGACTTATTTCAAACCATTGTGCGCCTATTATTTCTAACAGCACAAGCATTAGTAGCAAGTTGTTTTATTTTTACACATGTTGGACTGGGCAGCTATTCACCTATACTACTAATTAGTTATGGGGGAGGCAGATGATTTATGAATAAAGCTATGAACACAATGCATGTTATGCTTCCTTCAGTTAGACTTTAACTTAATGGGATTCCTGCTCACCTGAGGCCTGACTTCAGAAATATGTTAAAGAGTGACCATTACAACAGCATGCCTCGTGGTCCTTTTATTCCTTAGGGTTGGCCAGAGATACTTAAACAGTCTTGACCATCAATGGCACAGAATCATTTTTTCATCAGCACAAATGGGCATTTTAGAATGACTCATTACAACTTGTTCTTATCATTCCCTAGTAGAAACAAAAAAGAGAAACTGGATCACATGCAAAGGAAACTCATCAAAAGCCCATAGTTGTGTATGCCACGAGAAACTGTTATTAAATTTTATCAGTTGAATACAAGGCCCAGTTTTGGTGAAATGAAAGCATGAGAGGTAGATCAGTTAGGAAAACAGCTGTTTATCACGTCTGTCTAGAAAACAAAACAGATGAGGAATATGGCAAAAATAAAGACAATCACTAATTTTGCATTACAGGAAGATGGTTCAAAAAAAATATTACTTTATATTTTTAATAAAATACCTTTGGCTGACTACCAAAGACCATAACTAAGGAAGATAAAACATTTCATCAGCAGAACCCTACAGGACTTCCAGTAACAGCTTTTCTTTAACACTCATGCAGCTTCAAGCTGTGAGGTATACAAAAAAACCCCCCTTGCCTCGCTTAGTGTCCTGGGTTCAGCTGTGTTATTTTTCTCTTTCCTAGTAGCTGGTGCAGTGCTGTGTTTCGGCTTTAGTCTGATGCTGTTAACACACCAGTTTTAGTTGTTGGTAAGTAATGCTTACCCTGATGAAGGACTTTTCAGTCTCTCATGCTCTGCCAGGGACGAGGGGCATGGGAAGCCAGGAGGAAGCAGAGACAGGACACCTGACCCAAACTGGCCAAAGGGGTATTCCATACCACAAGATGTCATGCCCAGTGTATAAACTGGGGGGAGTTAGGCAGAAGGCCCACATCGCTGCTTGGGTCGGGCTGGGCATCAGTCGGCGGGGTGGTGAGCAATTGCATCGTGCACCACTTGTGTTTGTTCTCCTTTTCCCCTTTTAGTTTTATATTCTCTCCCCTTGTTATTTCCCTTATCATTATTATTAGTAGTAGTAGTAGTAGTTTGGTATGGTACCTTAGTTACTGGACTGTTCTTATCTCAACCCGTGGGAGTTACATTCTTTTGATTCTCCTCCCTATCCTGCCAGGAGTGGTGGGGAAGAAGGATGGAGTGAGCGAGCGGCTGCGTGGTTCTGAGTTACCGGCTGGGCTTAAGCCACAACACTTAGACTTGGGGAGCTGAAAAAGCATGAATTCAAGGCCATAATTCGCCTGCTTTCTTTTCCTCCTGTTTCACCAGATGTATCATATGAACAAAGCTCCCGACCAGAACAGAAGCTGTGAGGATGATGGCTCCTAACCTCATGATTTTATGTGAAGCATATTAACAGGAACACAGAAACAAAAATATAGGAACCAAAAGTTGCTTTGCACTCTCTGTTCTAGAGCAGCCAAACAAAATTTTTCTGAGACTTTCTAGGAATTTCAGGTTTGACAGTACAAATTAGGCCTGTCTGCCTGGAACAGTCACTCTCTCTTACTGAGGCTATTTCCCCCTATTAATCACCAGTCAGAAGTAGATACAATATATTGTGCCCTAAGCAGTATATCAGAAAACTTTATTAACCAAACAAAACAATGCAGAAGCATGTAAGCAGTGTGGAGGTCCAAATTCCTAAAATTACTGTTCTCAAAAACTATTTATTTAAAATTGAGGCAAGCCAAAAGAGAAAGAAAAAAAATAAAAAAGAATGGATATGCTTTCCAAGTACTGAAGGGACTTGGGGACACCACCGAGGTACTGGATTAGATGGTTCACTGGGGAACAGTGGGGAATAGTATATGAATTACTGCTCATAGGCATTCTTTGCCTACAGTAGCTCAGACGGCAAAATATAATAGCTTTCACCCTGGGCATCAGGAAAATTACAATAAGTTGACCATGCAAATTACTGTGTTGATTTTAACCTACTCCTTACTAGTGCTTGTTCAAATCTCAAAAGTCACCTCATATTTTGAAAACATTAAAAAAAATTGCAACCAGAAGCAGTGCGTAAATTATGTCAATCAGATAAACTGGTATGGCTTTGTAAGGAAATAACTCATATAGTCATATCCTGCTAACTTCTCCTCAAGCCATCAAAAAAAATCTATGGAAAGATGTTTGTTTCACATTGTAGAATTGTAGTTCAGTGATAGGACTGCAAAACACAAATTATATATTTTAAAATTCATTATTAGGGTTCTGTATCTATTGAAAAATTATCATAGTGACTTATTAGTCTTTTTACATAGAATTAGCTGTTATGTTTAAAGAAGACATAGAAATTAATAATAGGATGCTTCCCATAAGTTTGCCCATGATTCTACAATCTGTTTTTCCTACCGTAAGACAGCATTTAAAATGGTATAACAGAATAAGATGTGGCATCACTAAACACACTAGTTACAGGCATTACCTCAATAAACCAAGGCTGGCTCAAATACCACTTGTTCTCGCCTCTGAAACCAGTAACTGACATGCAAAATAGCCATTTTTGAGAAGGCCAAGACTGTAACACAGACCACTCTTCACCAGGCCCGTGCAAGCTGGGTAGTTACTTTATATAGCAAAGATGCAAGTTATAAAACAAGATGTTTCAGCATCCTCAGCAAAATCATTACATTATTTTTAGCAGCTAGGTCCCATCTTTTTCTGCTGAAATGGAAACCAAAGTAAATATTAATTAAATGTAGGTGCGTGCAGTAATTCGGAAGTGTTTTCCTTTCAGAGATTCAGCTCCTGAGAATAGAAAGTACAGTTAGACATCTACTATTAAAAGTTTAAGTTAAACCAGTTTAAACAGGATACTGAGAACTCTGTCTCCATCTGTACAGTACAGCTATGGCTGGAACGGCCAGACTTACCAACCCAACATGCCACATACCCATATTTCTACAGGGCAGGAAGCCAGGACGCTTGCCAAGGAAATGCAGAGCACTTGGAAGGACTCAAGGAGGAGAAAGGGCAGTGGTTCCCCAAGGCCAGGACAGCTAAGGCCAGCGACAAGCTGGGCATGTCAGCTCCAGCATCTTCCTCACTCTCCTCCTCCCACCACTGGGGTTCTGGGTTACACCAGGACCTGACACCAGCCTCAGCACTGCTGCAAGACTGTAGCAACATGCAGCTCAGCATGGAAGTTGGACCTCAACAGCTTGCAAGCCACAATCTAGCTTCTTTGGGTTTTGCCCTGGGTGACTTTTTCTGCTTGCACCAAGGGAAAAGTTTTGAATAGCCTACGAACTTTGAAAATTACTGATGTTGAAATGCCAGACTTGAGTTACTCCAGAAGGCCTAACTTTCAGAATATGATGAGTTCCTACTGCACACTGGGGTCTATTAAAATGTTTTACACTGCAAATCATGCTCAAATATTATTGGTTTGTAAAAATTTTATCCAGGCCCTATAGATCAACTCATCATTTTCTTATTTCTGTGAATTGAAGTCAGCCCCTTAATGTAATTAAAACATTTCCTCCCAAAAGTATGTTCTATGTCTCAAACTTGGGAGCCTCCCCAAAAATGGGAGCCTGAATTCTCAGGACACCGGGATCCAAGCAAGCCAGGTGGGTTATGAAAGCTAATGAACTATGGAAGGCATCCCTAGTTCCTACAGCTATTGCTCTGGACAGTCCATGCCTGTGCTGCCTTCAAGTTTGCTCCACTTTCCTCTTGCTCCACTTTCCTCTTGCTCCCTTCTTTTATTTCCTCTTCCACTAAAAAGCCCATGAACCCCTTAAGAGCATAAAATGATTAACCCTAATATGCTTTCTACTCAAGGATTTAGTATGTTATAGTGATTTACCCCAGCATGCAACCAGCTTCCCCTGGTTAGACTATGAACTGTTGAACAGCACTCCTCCCACTCTAGGTTTGTGCAGGACCTTGCATACTTGCACCACGCATTTGAGCCTCTTGGTTTAATTGTCGTAATTCCAATCCAACTATCTGTAATTTATGTCTTCATTGTGAAAATAAAACTGAGCAAAAGGCAGATTCCTGAGTCGTTGGGAAAGTTTTGACTGTGATACTATCAGAGCTTACAGAGAGTTTGCAATAGACTGAGGCAGAGAAATTTTACGAATTCTGCCAAAAGTAATTCCAGTTCTTACAGGACTGGTTCAATGCTCTTTGGGCTTCAAATGCCATTTGTGTCACAGCTTTAGCTTCAGAGCCTACCTGGCCACAAGCTGATTGTGGTTCTTTTAGCTGAACACAAGGGATCAAGGGCTTAACTGGAAGCAGTTCTCTTATGATGATAAAAGTACTAAAATACTTCATTTTTGCAAAATCAGCAAAGTTAACAAGCTTTCTGGTTACTTTGGCAAAGCCTTCTATTCCAATAGCAGTAAAATTATTTTCCTAATAACTGGGGTATGAGAATTAAAAGATTTTCACAAGCTTCCTTTGGAGCATGAATAATAATAGTCTTCAAGAATCTGAAGCCTGCTATTATTATGGTCAGTGCACACGAACAAATTAATTTGGATTTGCTGAAAAGACCAACAGTCACACATGCTAATTATTTAGCTCATATAGAAAGCGGCACAAAACTCTAGAGATCTGGTCTATAACAATTTTCACCCAAATTACTTGTCTGAGTTGTGTTTCAATATTTTGAGCTACAAATGTTAAGCACAAAGTTACAAAAAATTGTTTTAGCAACATCAATTTATTTTTTTTCCTTCTCCATTTTTCCTTCTCCATTTATTTTTTTTTTCCTTTCCAACACTCATACTATTTTTGTTTGAGCTTTCCACATGTGGGGGAAAAAAGGAGGAAAAAATATAGAGAAAAGCCAAATAATATGTTTTCATTGGTTTTAGCTATTTCTGATAAGAAATCAGGTAAGAGGGGGTGATCTCACATACCTGGTGCTCACTATTTTTTTCATAAATTCAGTTATCCATTTAATTCAACCGTTAGCAATAACGTTGCTGAATGAACATAGAATCTGTCAGTTAGAGTTTTTCCCACCAGTTCCTTTCAAAGGTAACAGCTTTGTATGCCAGTTTATTTTCAGCAGCAGCTTGCCATGGATTGTTTAAGAACAGGTGGACGTGATTCCTGTGATATCCAAGGAAAGTTCATTATCAAGAAATGCAAGTTACAGCCAATTGTCCACAAAAATGCCATATACTTCCAACGAACCTGTTAACAAAAACTACATCAAAACACTACTAGTAGTGAAACTCTGCTATGTGATCTCATGCATAATCAAAAGCAGTCCAAGGGAATACTCAAAGCACAAATACTCAAAAGAAGCTGACAAGCAGCAAAAATGCAGTAATCTTGTATTCAAGCACTAGCAGATATGCATATATGCTAGGAGAACAAATCCACTCTTCAAGTTCTGTCATCAAATTAAAGGGAAGTTACAGTAACATCAAGCAGATCTAACACAGTCATCCTGTGCTAGATTCTAGAAGAACACTTTTCAAACAGAATTTAAGACAGCATTGAAAAATGCCATTGAAGAATTAATAATTTTGCAATCAAACAAGGCAGTATTAAGTCAGGTATTTTGAAAAAGTTTAACAGGCACAAATATTTTTAGATTTCCTTGGTAGTCTCAGCTCTCTACACTGCAGAAGGTTGCTCTACTGGGTTAACTACTACTGTGCCTTGTAAGACTTGAAAAACTTTTTAACACGTAAACCCCACCTCCCTAAGCCAATGAATGCCTCCCCAACATGAACAACGCCTCAACCCACACCCTTTGGGAAGAGAAATAGGATTTCTCCCATGTCTCATTTTATGTCCTACTACAAATAAAATAAAAAAAAAAAAAAGTGTTGCTAGAGGTTTATATATCTGCACATTGTTCTTGCATCTCCTTCTCATTCCAGTGATCCATTTCCACAGGGCACGGGCCATGATTAATCTAAAAAGCTTCCAAGAGATCATTCTGAAGTGTTGCAATAGCTCTGTTAATGGCAAGGCACTCCACAGTGAATACGTGTTCTCATGGAAGTACCTGACTAGCAGTAGTAGTTGATTCTCCTTCCCATGTTTCTCAGAGACGTGGCTTCTACTGACGTCACAGAGCACCCATTTGGAAGCTAAAAATTTCATGAAACCGTTAACGTGTTTACATACATAGGATTTTACCTCTCTTTGCAAAAGCTGCATGATTTTAGGAATCTGACATAGCCTTTCCATGGCAGCTGATAGGTGAAAAGAGTTACAGCTGTGCCCGTAAACACAAGCATGCTTCTGGTGCTAATCCACCAAAACTGGGAAAGCCACTTTGAGTTCTGCGTGAATGAGTTTGCCCTGAAACCACGTTTCAATCTCAGGATAATTCAATCAAAAGACTTCTGACCTCTCCCATCAGAAGCAGGCTTTCTGCTTCCTACTCAGCCGTGCCCTATCAGTCACTGCCTCTGCTTCTCTCTGCTCCATTAGAAGTCTTGGAGGAGCTGCTAGTCCTATCACATAGAACAGTAGATCTCCCCAGCCAGCAAGGGCGCCAAGGAAATAGGCCAGGTCTTTGCCACACTGTAGACAGCCTCATTGAAAATGTAGGGGAATGCTCTGAACACCAACAATTCCAGCTGTTTCAGATCTGGTTTATTCTTGTTCTTGGTCAATGGCCTGACTACAACATAAGCCTGGCTCTGTAGGCAGGACCTAAGTATGGACAGCATCATCCCTCTCAGAATTTGGAAGGAACACAGAGACACTAAACAAATGTGCAAGGATCGATTTTGGAAAGCACATGGAAAACAGTGAGGTACTCAGTGCTTTCTCCATCTCGGTCTTTACTGGCAAGATTTGCCTTATGGAGACCGAAGTTGCCAAGACCAGTGGGAAAGCCTGGTGCGAGAAAAATTTACCCTTAACGGAAGAGGATCAATATCTAAATAAATTGGAAAAAACATAGGTCGATTAAACCTGACAGGATGCACCCAGGAGTGCTGAGGAAACTGGCTGATGTTATTGTGAGGCCAATCTCAATTATGTTTGAAAGGTCATGGTGACTGAGAGAAGCTCCTGAGAATTGAAAAAAGTCAAATATCCTTCCTATCTTTCAGCCTCACCTCCACCCTGGAAAGCTGATGGTATCCCCCTGGATACCATTTCCCAACATATTAAGTACAAGAAGGAGATCTGGAATAGGCAGCATTGATTGATTTAAGAAGAGGAAATCATGCCTTACCGACCTGATAGCCTTCTAAAATAAGGTGGCTAGGCTGGGGAATGAGAGCAGTGGATATTGTTTATTTTGACTTTACTAAGGCTTTTGATGCTCTCGTAACACCTTCAGACAGGCTAAGAAGCGCAGGCTAAATAAATGAAGTGAGGTGGAGCGAAAACTTGCTGAATGGCTGGGCTCAGAGGGCTGTCATCAGCCATACAATGTCCAGTTGGAGGCTAGTCATTTAGCAGTGTACACCTGGGTAAATACTGGGTACTGGGCCAGTTCTGTTTAACATTTGGACAATAAAGCAGAGCACTCCCTCAACATGTTTGCAGATGATACAAAATTTGGAGGAGAGGTGGCTACACCAGGTAATTGCATTGTCATTCAAGGGACCTCAACGGGCTGGAGAAATGGGCCGACAGGAATGGCACCAAGCTCAGAGGGACATGTCAAGTCCTACAGCTATTAAGGAACAGCCCCAGCCACCAGTACAGGTTGAGGACCAGCCAGTGTCAAAGCAGGTTTACAGAAAAGGATCTGGATGTCCTGGTGGACACCAAGTTAAACATGAGCCACCAATGTGCCCTTGCAGCAAAGAAGGACAACAGCCTCCTGGGCTGTGTTAGGAAGAACATTGCCAGCAGGTCCAGGGAAGGTGATCCTTTCCCTCTATTTCATGCTGTTGAGATCATACCTGGGTGCTGGGTCCAGTGCTGGGCTCCCCAGAATAAGAGACATGGAGAAAATCAGCAATATGAAGATGATTCAGGGACCAGAGCACCCGTCATATGAGGAGAGGCTAATACAGCTCTGATATTCAGCCTGGAAATGAAAAGTCTGAAGGGGATGTTATCAATGTGTATAAATACCTGATGGTGTCGCGGGAAGCCAGATGCTTCTCAGTCATGCCCAGGAAAGGGACTAGGGGGATGGGAAATTGCATTTGAACATAATGAAAAGAAATTTATTTTTTTTTTTACTGTGAGGGTGATTGAACACTGGAATCAGCTGCCCAGAGAGCTTGTGGAAACTCCAACCCTGAAAACACTCCAAATCCAGCTGGGCACAGTTCTGAGAAACCAGCTCTATTTGACCCTGCTCTGAGCAGGGAGATTAAACAAAATGATCTCCAGAGGTCCCTTCCAACCTCATCCTTTCTGTGACTCTCTGAAAAGATTTAAACAGAGCTATTAAAGACCTTTTACAGAAGGAAACAGTAAGAACTGGTGATTGTATTTGCTAGGTTATTCATATATAGGGTGTGGATTCAATCTCCTGTTAATTAATTCATAGGTTCAGCAGCTGAATAAAACATGTATTTCTATATATGTTTTATTGTAAGTTAAAATTGCCAAGATTCTTCAATAAGCAGTTTTTAAATATATGTAACATAAACAGAAGTAAGTAACATGAGATTTAAAAATAGATTTGGCATCTTTACATCAATCCGTAACTAAAGACGTCTATCTAGAAAAGATTACATCACCTTTGTAGATATAGTGACTCTTCAAAAGGTAAAGCTTCCAGCATAAATTATTTGTAGTTTGAATGTCTTGAATCACTTCAAGCTTAACAAGAAGTACCTTTGGGAAACTCTGCTGCAGACACTGGGAGTGATATGTACTGTCTGAAGCTTGGGTTTTCTTTTATGGTTGCATACAGCCCCATTTTTATGACAATGCAGTCTCAGAACAAATCAGCTTTTCCTCTTTATTGACAGAACAGTCCTTCCATTTGCCACTCTGATGGCATTTCAGACCATATATTTCAAAGCCATGTTCAAGTAGATTACAATACTACTCCTGCACATTAATATCCCAATGAAGTGACCAGACCCATAACCCTGTGGCTGACCTCTAGCATTATTTCACCAGTCAGAAAAAATATGATGTTCAGTGGAGGTCCACCAGGACTGAGGAGCTTCTCCCCCTAAAGCTGACCTATGAAACTGGTTTGGGGCTCGCAAACTGGCTGCAAATCACAACAAGCGTATCACTAGCTGTGCAACATTGGGTCACTGCCACACTAACCTGACGTTAAATACTGAGATCAAATATTCAGAAAGGCATCAGATCCAGTCCAAGCCTCTACCTGCCCTTCTATATGTTTCTGAGGGGCAGGAAGGACGGTCAGTTAGGCCGGCAGTCCAGCTGCTTACGAAGGACGTTTGGGGCTGAACGCGCTTTAGCTAACTTAAGTTAGCTGAAGGTGCCTGAACCTTCTGGATCAGGAAGAGTGTCCCTGGGTTCTCCTCTAAAGAAGAGAGCAGACAAAGGACTTCCAAGGGCAATTCCAAAAAGCCAGTAAGATCTCTCTTTGATGGTGGCTGTTAATATTGACTATACCAGGAGACTAAAGCAAATATGCTTCTAGTCTACACATTTTGGGCAGGAGTATAAAGCTGGAAAAGATGAATGTGGGCCTTGAAACTACACACGTTATATTTAGTTGACAACAGCAGAATGCTGCAAGGACCATATAAGACAAATATTATTAAAACAAAGTAACTGTTTTAATACTTGAACATTATCTTTGCACACAATTTGTTCCAAGCAAAAACACAACAGTGTTTCATTGAAGAGACCTTGGTATCCTGTACCACATTATTTGCAATCTGTGAAACAGTCAGGAATACTTGAAAACTTGCTCTTTTGACATTATTTAAGAAACAAATGAACAATCAGGATACTGCTTTTCATACAGCATCCCTCTTGTGCACTGTGGTAATATCCGCTCAAATACAGAAGAATGAAAACAATCACATTTCTCACCTCTCAAACGGACCAGAAAATACAGAATTCAGATCAGTCTGTGTTTTTCATTAAACTGGACATGTTTACAAGTCAGAAGAAAGCAATACTTGCTCAAATGACCTCCTTTCCTCTGTTTGGAAGATTTATTGAAGGCAATATAGAACAGAAACAATAGTCAATCATAGATGGCAGACTGCCCTTTTATTAGGCATACTGAAGCCAATTAATCTAAGTAAGCTTTCTCTCTTTCCCTCCTGGAGGCATACACAGTTAGAATGCCTTTAAAAATTCTGCAACAATAAATAAAGGTACTGAAACTATTCATTTGAACTTTGAGAAATTATTTACAGGAACATAAGATGCTAAGTATTAACATTCTGCATACTCTGCTAGGCAATACAATTTGACTAGATCCAAGACTTAAAAAAAAAAAAGTTCTAAAACAAGGCTTTATGGTACTGCCATCCTAAGCGATAGGAGGAAGAGAAAGGAATGCCTGTGAAAGCAGGTAAAAGCAGTAGGAGCACTGAAACCTGCCTTAACACTGAATAAAGAAGGCTGAGTTAATTAGAAGTCTTCAAATAAGGTTGCAAGGGAAGGTGGGCTACTGAACCAGTCACAAATTTATAGCACAGAATAAATCAATTATTGGAATTTATTTCTAGGTGTCACATTATCTGTGATTTATAGGAGCTACCAAAGGCCATTTGAGGTGAAAAGCAAGTCTATAATAATCTTATTAATTATGAAACATCAAAACCTAAGATGTCTTAATTCATGTTCTCATTTTTGCAGTCCATGTGTTTCTAATTAGAACTGCTGCAATACATTCTCTTGGGAGGCATGTAAGAAAACTGAGTAACTTTTTAGTAGCAGCTTCCTCTTTCAGGGCACACAAATAATCCTTTATTCTTGGATTACCTCAAACATCCTCCTTGGATTACCTTCATCGTAAATTCAGTTATAATCTTACCAGTTTCGCAGCTGAGCCCAGTGAAGCCTTGTGGGCAGGCACACACATTGGAAGCAATACAGGCTCCTCCGTTCCTACACCCATCTTTGCAAAACGCTGCAAAATACAAAATCACAATGTATGGGTAACAGAACTACACTCCGCAACCACGCAGGTTGCCACGGGCTGCTGGTAGGCTGACACGAAATGCGGTCTGTGTGGCATTGAGTGCAGAGACAGCCTTCTCCTTAAGGATAGAGGTCATGAAGAGATGGTTTATGGCTCCCTCACCTCACTGGCCAGATGGGCTGACAGGCTACAGAAGGCGATTAGAGTAAATCATCTGAAGACAACAGCTTACATATGTGCTCCTTTGCATGCACAGGGAAGCAGTGAAAAGCAGCATCTTCCCTAGGAAGAGACACTTCCTAGGGCAGTGCTGGTCTTCTCTGCTGCCCAAATAAAGGCCTGGGCATCATAGGCACAATTGAACACTGAATTGTCTGGCTACCTTACTCCTTGATTAAGCAATTACATCAAAACAATAAAAATAGTAATTTTGTCTCAAAAGATTCTGAAGAACTTTAAAACTTTCACCATTTACAGTTTTATGTCAATCCCCGGATTTGTTCTTTGGCACACTGCAATCTGAAAACCTGTGCTTACATATTTTGGCACAGCATTCTCCAGATACAGTTGTGAATATGTGTATGCTTTAAAGAGGCCCTTCTGCAGACAAAGAAATGTAACCATTCTGATAGAAAACACAGCTGCTGTTAAGTGCTCTGATTGCATCTGCAATATGGAAGCAGAAATACTTTGGTCACAAGAAACTGTAGGTGAAACTAGGCAGATGGGAGGTCATCATTAACATAAAAGAGTTGCTCCGGGGTACTGGTCTAGCCCTGCACTTGTAACCCAGCCACCGGAAATGCCAGGCTTTGGGTTGCAGCTGCTCTGTGTAACAGCACCACTGATGAGGTCTTAAGGCTCATCTGAGAGAGAACATGAGTGTTACCAATCTGAGCTTTCCACCTCTCAGTTTCCAGGCACCAGCCTTGTGGCGTGAGACCCCCAGCACTGAGCGAGACATCTAAGCTCCCCGGTGAGGGACAACACAGTACACAAGAGCACAGCTGGCAGCACCATGCATGAAAAGTTGCCAAAGGCACATCCAAGGTCTCTCTGAAGGACACTGGCATCCAAGCCAGGGCTTCAGAGAAGTTCGTTTCTCAGACTGCGATACACAGGCTCAGATCTTTCCCTGCATACTGTATTTTCTGTACTGAAAAGGAGGGAGGGACGCACTTTTCTTTCACAGCGCAGCCAGGTGCCCTCTGAAATGTCACACCTGCAGTGTGCTTATTCAGGGAACAGAAGAGCTGAATGCAGTGCTTTTCAGGTTAGACACCTTCTATTTGACCCAAAATCTCAATTACTTGTTTGTAAGCTGACGCATCTCCATCAGAAGGATTGGGGAATACTCTCAAGCACAGCACAGGAGTAAGCTGCACTGGCAGAGCTCTCTTCTGAGAGGAGTGGCTCTGGGTTTGAACTTCCTCAGGCTAAGATTTTTTTCCCATTCCCCAGAGGAGGGAGCCCAACATAAAAGGGCATGTTTATGGATATCTCTACCCATGGGTTTGACTGGAAGCAGACTAGGCTTTGTTTTACAAAGTGCTCATTTATGTTAGGAATATTTAGAAAAATCATACTGTGACTAAGGTGAGGGAATCTAAGTACTAAGATCTTAATCAGGCTTAGCAATTAAAGAAATTCTGGGTTGCTTAGCTTTGATAATACACAGCAGCAGAAGGTATTTATGGGATATTATCAATGTCAACGCCATCCCCTTAGATTCTGACACCTAACAGATCAAGAGGACTAGGGCACAATTTTAAGGAACACTGGGTATGTTATTGGTGCAGCTGGACCACTTCTTGCATCTGAGCCCACTGCCCTACAGCTACACTACTTTTATTTTCAAGCATCCTCTAAATCCTATGCTCAGAGCCCAAGGATTTCCAAGGATTTGGGCCCTATCACCTCCTCTGACATGAAATGCAATGGAAATAAAAGCAGCGCTGTATCTCTGGGTAAGCATCTTTCTAAGACTAGAAGTATAACTTGTAACATTTACCAGTGAATGAGAGCATTGGAAAACAAGGCACCACCTCATGCACAGCAAAGGTTTTGTGCATGCATGTCTACTGCTTTTCCCATTTACAATAAAAAGACACAGCACACCAAACAAATTTCAATTCATCCAAGCAAAATAGCAAGTGATTGACAACAGACAATGTAGATATGACAGTGTAGATCTGACAGCGTTTTCACAGCTGTAACTTTGTTGGTAACTTTGGGCTTTCTTGAATAGTGTAGCATGTATAGAAACTGTTAAATTGACACAGAAATGAAGCATAATTACTGCAAATTTTAGAGCATACTATCTATGTATGCATCATCCTCAAATTACTGTGAACGCTGCCAAATGCAAAGTTGTTTTATATCTGCCTGTGAAAATCTTCTTATAGGGGCAGGACCCAAATGCCTAGCCTAGCAATTTGTCTGTCTTCTTCAAGGCACGTGCCCAGATCTGTATCAACTATGACGAAGCACCTCATGCAGTTCAAAGAGTGTTGAGCCCTCGGGTTTTCAGCAGCTTACCTTTGCAGATGGTACCATTTCCTGTGTAACCTGGCTTGCAGACACAGTTGTGCCCACCCACAGTGTTGAAGCAGAGCGCATTTTCATCACAGTTGTGCTGGTTTGTTATACACTCATCATGCTCTGGAAAGGAAACAAGAATGGGATGGTCCTGAATTTTTAAAACACAACGAAATAAAAGCTTTGTATAGGCTTTCCTATTAAAAAGAGATAAACACAGTAGTAGTTATTGACAATAGGGCTATATGAGCATGTGACCATGGGATAGCCACGGTATGTATTTTTAGCACATATTAGGATGTGATAACTGTGCTGCAGCATAATTCCACTTTCATTAACAGGGAGCCACTGTCATTACACTTTCTATGTGGGCTACAGTGTTCTTGTAAACATTTGCCAAAGAGCCAGCTAGCATACTGAAAATCCATATGCTGGTTCTACTATATAATTTATTCATGCAGGTTTATCTTATGCAGGATTCACAGGATTTCCTTCAGAAAGCTGACTAATGGTGCAAGACACACGCTCCAAACTGCAAAAGATACAGTTAGCAGAAGGCAGGACTTCAAAACATAGCCCGTGTTTTCCACCCCTTCAGTGCATATGCAGCACTTTATTTAGATGAAATAAAAAAACCGAAAACAAAGGTCTGCCTGCTGTTCAAAGGACTTTTGGTATAGCATGTCCCAGCACCAGAGTGCAATAGATAAGACTCCTCAGTCTGGTGTCTAGACTTAGACACATCAGAAAATAGCCCCTTTGGGAATAAACGAAAAGTTTGGACAATATGGTTTTGTGTTAATTTGCAATTCATTGTTCAATCTGAAACAAACGGACAAAAAGTACAGGTGTTTAGGTTACTAAACATTTTAATGTTTCAGTTTGTGGTATTTAAGAAATGGAAAATGCGATTTCAAAATAAGATGCCCTAAAGTATCATTTCAAAATGCTACATGAAATGCTCTGCTATTTTCAATTTGCAGTATCTTAGTCTGCAGCCATCAAAATGAAATGTTTCCATTTTCTGGAAATATTCCTTGCGTTTTCTTTAAATCAACAGTATTCATCATTCAGAGCCCTGAAATTTTAATTTCAGAAAAAGCAACTGCTTCTGGAACATAAAGGCACCTAATTTCAATCAGCACACATGGACTAACCTGCATATTAGGTTTTCATAATAATCATTCTGCCTAGGATTTAGCAAATTTTATTACTGCAGCTCATGCCAGCTCTGGCTATCTGACACAAATCTGGAGTTGGATAATCTTTCTTCCCCCATTTTGAGTATGTTACACTGTTCTGAATCTTCCCCTTTATAAAGAGCAGAAGTCTGCACATACCCCACAGACTTGTCAGGTAAATTAATTTCTTAACATTTTCAAATCTCTATGGAAATATTCAACTTGCTGTTTCAATACTGGCCATAAACGGTAAGAGTACAAAACTGACAGAATGGCACATCTCTAATCCACCAGTAGATATACATTGTCCTCTGGTAATGGCAAGTATCTGTTGTTTGAAAGGGGAAAAAAATTCACCACAATGTAGCTAATCAATTTTAAACACTACCTAGGTTTAGATGTTTGGGGTTTTTTTGGTGGGTTTGTTCTTGGTGGTGTTGTTGAGTATTTATTTGGTTGTTTTTTTATGAGACTAACCTAATAGCCCTCTTCTAAATAAGGATTTATGTGTCTCTTACATCACCAACAATGCCTTCCTCAATCCTCAGCATGAAGGCACCAGCACTTACTGAGCTGAGTCCCTCACTGGATGCAGTAGAGCACAGGCTTCAGACCTCTGCCCTGAAGCATGAGATTTAATTATTTTGCTCTCAGCATGAATAACTAAAATTGTTATTGTTCACCAAATAATCCAGCCCTTTTAAAAGCCAATTACAATATTTGACTCCAACCTCCTAATACAGTGAAATCTCTCGTGGTGGCTGAAACAGTATTTATGCTAAATCAGCCCACAAAATAAAAGAAAAATTAAGTGATGATCATGCAAAATAGGCAAAAAGTGTTACCTGTACTGTAGTAAGATCCTGCCTTGCTCAGTTTGTGTTAATCTTATGATCTTATTTAAATATGGTATGCTATTTAAATGTTAAATATATACTATTTTCTCATTTTTAAAGGTTCTGTAGTAACATACAACAGGAAAATAACTATGTAAATGTGTGAAATATCATGCACTCAGCAAGCCAAAAAAAACTTGCGAAGCCATTATCTTTGTATGTTAGAAGGAAGGGTCTATACAACAACACATCACACTGGTAAACTCAGCTCAAACCACTGAATTTGACAAACTAAGTATAGTTAGTTTCCTCAGTGAGGAAGTGTAGCCATCCACCCCATGCCTTAGGAATTCAAAAGCATCCCTGGCACATACAGTAGCTCTTTACTATGGATAAGAGTATATTAGAGGAAAGCAGGCGATCGCAGACTGTCATGCTAAGAGGAACAGCTCTATGCACGTGGCTGAAGCACCTCTGAAAGCCCATCAAGGCACCCACAGGTAGGGCAAGTGCTCTGGCCTCAATGCCAAGAAAACTTCCTGTTGGTATTCCAGTACAACAAGGTATTAACCATATTTATAATACCTTGCATTACTAGGGCCTTGAAGACCATTTGCACAGATGTATGTCCTTCATATAAAAAGATGAATGTCACGCCTGAGTGTGCCTTCCTAATACTTACTCTCTGATCTAAGAAAAACTACTGAGTCTTTTAAGACGGATTTTTCTTAAACTGTACAGTAACAATAAAATTAATTTTCCATCAGCTAAGTAATGGGGCTTGAATTCAAAGATAATATGCTTGGTTTCCTACTCTATGTAAGAAACTTCAGTATTTCTTATCCTCCTGTAAGAAAGTTCACAGAAGAGGCTTCCTAACATTTCAGGAGGCTCCAGCGCATAACCCGAACTGTATCAAAACAGATAGATAGCACTTCTGCTTCTGTGGTTACCTGCTCAAACTCCAGGTCTATTTTTATTTAAATCAAAGAGTAGCAACTCATTAAAAATTCATGGGTCTGATAAATGATTCTTGGATTGAAGTTTACATGTCATTTTTTAGGAGGAAAATGTCTCAGAGCAAGAGGAAATTTTGTGATTCAATGAAGGGAGCAGAGATTTCCAAATTACAGGAATGGAAAAAATCAGAAAAAAAAGAATCAGGATGTTTTACAATACATATAGATTTGTCACTCTATATCATCTGAGCTTAGCTTCAATAACACACTTAAAACCATTTAAACATAGTACTTCTTCATATTCATTCTTACAGAGGCACCTAACAGAGCAGTCACCCTCCACTTCAGGACTGGCTCTTTTATGGACTGATTACAAATAGTTAAACAACACTCAAAAAAATCCTGTACACAAAGCTTCTTACTACATTCACTCTTCCAGCGCATGGCACATAATCCACACCAGTTTAAAGAGACAATCAGAAATAACTTCTTCCAGAATTCTCTATTAGTAACAAGTTGGACTGTCCAGCTTTATTAAAGATAGAAATACTTATTTGTAGTAAGAAGGGTGGTGGGTTTTTGATAATTCTTCCATTAATTCATGCTTATCACTTTGGTTGTTTCTGTTGTTTTGGTTTTTTTTAATCAAACACTTGCTAAGTCACCTTAAATAAGGAGGACACTGTAGAGACTGAGTTCACCAATCTTAAATTTCAAAACAGGAACTGTAGAAGCAGACAGGACCATGCATTACAAAGAAGAAAAAAGCCATTTATAGAAGAATCAATTAAAGAGAACCATTAATATGGTTTTTAAGTTCAAACCCCAGTATTTAAACATTATTTGCTTTATTCAGAAGTGTCAGTACTGGCCAAATGTATTTCTGATACTGCAAGAAGAACACTAAGGCCATTTTTTTCAAGCATCTTTAGAAATCATGTGAAACGCATTCACCAAAAGTTCTATACTTATTTCACTGCACACCATAACGAAGATGGGGAGAGGCCAGATAAAATAGTATTACAGAGGCAAAGAAATAAAAATCACTTTTGCAGAGAGATTTTAATGATTAACAAACCTGAGTTTGCATAAACATTTCCATAAAGACCAAATGCACTAGTTTCAATGATTACTTCTAAAGCTTTATTAACTAATATATTTAAATTCCATTTTACACTGTTCAGGACTCCATGGCCAACAGTGTTAAAAATTAATAAAATCTCTGTTCTGAGAATCAAACAAAGTTTTAAATATGGTATTTATATTGACTAAACTATCTCTGGAATGAGGTCTTTCTTGATAGAAAAAAATTGTCAACTCCAAAACTTGCTCCATGGTAATAACAATATTAACAGTTAAGTGAGTACGAATACTCCATTAAATAGTTGTTATGACACAAATGACTTAGACATGCAAAAAATTATGTGACAACCTATTATTTCACCTATGTACATTTGGGTGTGCAGCAAATCGATTATTATACATACACAAATACACATACATACATATATATATGCACATACAGTAAGGGTGATGTACTTTATTTTACTTTGATTCATTTTGAAATCATACTCCAGAATATTCCATATGGCTTGCTTGACAAAAATGTTGTAACTTCAGAAGGATACTTAGGTGAACTACTGCATCCTAGGGAGAAAGACTGCTGGCATAAACTGATAGGAATCCATTAGATCCTTTGATGTATGCCAAATCAATGACAGCTGTGGATCTGTCTTACCAAGTTCATTATCTGCATACAGATTCTTCCAGAACTTCGTAAAATTTAACATGCTGCCCACAAGGTGTGTCACTTGACTTCTCATTACCTTAGCACTATGCAACACCAGCCCCTAACCTTCCTACTGTGCATTTCGTGACTAAAAATAAACAACAAAAGTCCATATACATATTTCCTACTTGCATATTGCAAGCCTTCCCAATATTTGCCTTGAGCATCCAAAGTCTGCAAATATCAAAGCAAAAAACTTAACCAACCAACAGAATTCAATCCAACAGCAAAAAGGAACGATGACTGAGTTGCATCACTTACGGGTAAAGAACATTATGCAGGCAGTTTTTCTGAACCATCCATTACCACTATTGGAAAAGAACCGACACACTTCAGGCACAGAAATGCACAAAAGCTCCCCAAAATGAAAATAAAATACACCCTTCCAATTGTAATCTTGTAACACAATGCAACAGATACTAATTTCTGAGCGAGGAACTTGTGAACCAGGGTTAAACTAAAATAATTTAAATAAAAAGAATATATTAGCTATTTTCTCCTCAATGCCTCTGCATTCTTGAACTCCAATTACTATTGGTCTCCTGTCTCCTCACCATTGATTAGGTATAGATTTATAGAACCATGGTGCCCATCTGACCAGTCGACATGGCAGTGACAACAGATAAGAGTTACCTGAATTATCAATACCGATACTTGCCGTTTATCTTAAGTACAAGCTCATATAGTTCATGTACAAGACAAAAATTAGTAGTAATTATATGGGTAGTTTGGAAGACTTATTCCATTATGATCATTTGGGAAATGACAGATGGTTAATTTCTTTAAGATTTCATATTAACTAGTTTAAACTCTAATTGGCAGGGTTACTTAAAGTCTCAGCATATGCACACCATCTTCAAAGAGCAAATGCTGTACATTTATTGAATTCTGCTATTTGCTGGAGCATGTCCAAAGGGGGGCAACAAGCTGGTGAGAGGTGTAGAGCACAAGTCTTGTGAGAAGTGACTGAGGGAACTGGGGTTGTTTAGCCTGGAGAAAAGGAAGCTCAGGGGGACTTTATCACTTTCTACTACTACCTAAAAGGAGGTTATAGCAAAGTGGGTATCAGTCCCTTCTCCCAGGTAACAAGCAATAGGACAAGAGGAAATTGCATCAAGCTGCACTAGAGCAGGTTTAGATTGGATATCAGGCATAATTTCTTCACTGAAAGGGTTGTCAAACATTGGAACAGTCTTCTCAGGGAAGTGGTGGAGTCATCCCTGGAGGTATTTAACAGATCTGTAGATGTGTCGCTTAGGGACATGGTTTAGTGGTGGACTTGGCAGTGTTAGGTTAGCAGTTGAACTCAATGGCCTTAAAGGTCATTTCCAACCTAAACAATTCTATGATTCTATGTTTTCCATATATTTATGTTAAATTTTTAGATTAACATTCCCAATTCAGGTATGCCTCAATTCATTCTTCTATAGATATTCCTTAATTCAAATGCAAAATGGAACCCATGCTTTAATTACTCATAGAGTTACCATCACACAGTTTACCCTTAGTCACTGCTGAAGTCATTAATTATTAATTAACGACCACTAGCAGCTGTCCTCTGTTCAAAGCTGGGGATATGAAAGGCAAGGTCCCCCTACAACAGTCTATTCACCACTGACCCTGTTCATTTTCACCTTCATCTACTCCCATATATACATGCTGATCTTGGTCCTCATTTTCTAATTCTTTCTTCAGTGCAGCCTTAAACAATAATTTCTGTAGATCTATGTCTAGAGTTTTCCTACTTTTTTCTCTTAATTATGTTGATAATAAAAATAGTTCTGGCATGTGCATGCTCTATTTTCAAGGTCTGTTTAGGAACCATCCTGCTTTCTGAAATGCTGTTTCTGTCCGTAATTACTAGTCCATTGTTGTTCTTCAGGGAGAACAGCTGCCATCATCTCATCCAGATGTCTAACCCCTTTTATCTATTAGCTTATTTATTTATTCTATACATGGTGTTAATATGAAAAAAAGAAAAAACAAGAAAACATTACAAAAGCCTTAGAAGAAAATCCTCTTTGGGATACAGCCAAAATCCAGTGTTCCCTTTCATATACATTATGAGAAAGCTCTATGACTGCATCTTAGTTATACTACTAGGAAGATATAACAGGGTGTCCTGGTTTCGGCTGGAATACAGTTAATTTTCTTCCTAATATCTGGTACAGTGGTGTGTTTCAGCTTTAGTCTGAGAACAATGCTGGTAACACACCAATGTTTTAGTTGTTTCTGAGTAGCACTTACCCTGATCAAGGACTTTTCAATCTCTCATGCTTTACCAGTGAGAAGGGGCACAAGAAGATGGGAGGGAGCAGAAACAAGACACCTGACCCAAACTAGCCAAAGGGATATTCCATACCACAGCATGTCATGCCCAGTATATAAACTGGGGGGAGTTGGCTGGGAGGGGCCGATCACTTTTTGGGGACAAGCTGGGCATCAGCTGATGGGTGGTGAGCAATTGTACTGTGCATCACTTGTGTAATTTTTCTCAGGAGACAGGGTTTACTCCTTCCTCTCTCTCTA
This sequence comes from Strigops habroptila, assembly GCF_004027225.2. Taxonomy (NCBI): domain Eukaryota; kingdom Metazoa; phylum Chordata; class Aves; order Psittaciformes; family Psittacidae; genus Strigops; species Strigops habroptila. The sequence continues at coordinate 32,215,346 of NC_044279.2, forward strand.
TTTCATTTTACGATTATTATATATTATTATTACTACTAAATTTTAGTTTTATCTCAATTATTTGAGATAAATGAGATATTTAGTTCTTATCTCAACCCATGGGTTTTTACATTTTTTCAATTCTCCTCCCCATCCCACTGAGGAGTGGAATGGAGTGAGCAGCTGTGTGATATTTAGTTGCCAGCTGGGCTTAAACCACAGCACAGGGAATATATATTACTGGCAATTACTGATACAGGATTAAGAGCAGCTGAAAAAACACTCGATTGAGAGAAGGAACGAGCAGTGATTCTGTGCTTGCATCTGCCTGTGAAGCTAGGAGGGCTTTGGAGAATGCCCTGAGGTGGCTGTAGCTCTGACAAAACTTAAGACCTTCCTTTAGTATCTGCACACCAAAAAGTCTGTGCCAAGATCTCCTGGACCTCAGGGAAGACAAAAATATTCTTGGTCTCATCCACAACAGACAGGCTGATGGATAAAATACATATTTCAAGGTAGGCCTACTATTACCCCCTTCACCTTCCTCCACAACTCTTCAGCATAATCCTTTCTTAAACTCACCAAAGTGTCATCATCTTCAAAATGTGTCTTGTAATTGTGATTTACAATTTCATTGAACAAGACATATTTTTGCAAAATAGTCACACTCCTCTCGTGGGGGCTTCTATTGTAATATTAATCAGTGTTACTTCATGTAACATCCTGTGAATTTTTACACTTTTCAACCAGTTAGGCAGAGGAAATATTATGAAGAATATTTAATATGACAGCTAAAGTTAAAAAAGTTTTAATTTATCTCCACTTCCCTTCATGTCTGCCATTTTCTATATTCCTTCTTGAACAGAAAAGTTGAAGGGAAGGATTTTCTAAAGCATTTAGCATAGGCCTAACTGTTTCCCCTAAAGGAAAATCTATAACTCCCACTGATTTTAATGGCAGGACTGTAATGCAAATGCAAAATTATTTTGAAAATCCCACCTTAAGAGATTTCAATCTAGACATAGGGTCTGTGACCTTGTCACCCACTTCTTTCTTGTCTTAATTCAAACTGATCTCTTAATATCTTGTCTCTTTTACCACTGACATTTTAAAATATTTTAAAGTAAGGTTTCTATCTTTAAAAAGGTATTTCATCATGTAGACTTTCTCCATAAATTCATCATCATCTTTTTTTTTAATCTAACCAGATGCATTATTTGTTCCTAGGTAAATCTCTTTTTTAGAATTCCAACTTGTATTACACACGAAACCTCCAGGCACTTATGATAAACTGCTGCTTTCAAAATCTTCTATTATGTTGTCAAAAGTGACAATGATAGCAAATTCCACATCTATAGTAGTGTTTCCTACTTTATTGCTAGTAGAACAGCCAGACTAGAGCTGTAAACATGCTACTCCAATTTCCTCAGCCAAGTGAAAAATGTTTATTTTACTACTTTTCCTAATGCCAACCCTTTTAATTTACTGTTTCCTTACTAAAAGGCTCCATGTTATAACAAGTCTGCCACCAGCAAGAGATACATGTTGGATATTTGGCCTTCATCCTACACATTTCTATTATGCAAAGAAAGCAGGAAAGTGGCTATCTGACTGCTGCTGAGGCTCCTAACTTGCTGCCTGTTCTCGTATTTCACTAGTAACTTACAGGCCATCTACATAACCAGAGGGCTGCACAAAAGCACCTCTGAACAGTTTTACAGCACAGAGTTAACAGAACGGTGAATCTACAGTGGGACAGTAGAAAGATGTCTCATCAATCAAGTACTAGACAAAGTTGGTTTGATAAAATTTTGACATACTCAAAGCCCTCTAGAGACAGCTGGTGCCCTTCTATTCTATAGCATCATGACCAGGGTTTGCCAACTCATTCCAAGGGCTCCTGGGAAAATCACAGTTACAACATACAGCACCATTATCAAGGACAGTACTTGCCAGGTGAAGAAAATTAGAGGCACCACAGTGGTGGAGGTAATGCTGCTGTTGCTTTGATCCTGCTCTTGTCCACAGTAATCTGGAGCAACTTACCTAACTGTAAGTACTGGGAAACAAATGGGGTTTCTGTCCTCTTATGCAGCAGGGAGATTTCTTAATGCATGAGATGGTTCCTCTTATTTCCCTTGCGGTACTGTGACACAGGCACTCAGATGACTCACTGGATATCAACTAGGATAGTACTATTTTTGATAAGACAACTGTAGTGCTTGAGCTCTATGGGGAGAGGAGGCCTGCCTTAATTGTTGCTCATCTGATTTTGAAGAGGGTTCTTTACTTGAAAACTGGGACAAAGATATGCTTCAGTGATGGTAAAGCAGAAGAATATTGATGCTTTGCCCTTAGGTCAGCCTTGATACTGTCTCTAGTGATGCTCCCAATTTTCCCTAGGGCATATCCTCCCTGATAGTTTATGAAGGCACACCAAAACAGCACAACAAATGTTCACTTCACAAACACTGCACCTAGGCTGCCTTTCCTGGAAACAAATGCACCTGGGGAGAACCATACAGCCAGTTCTCACCATAGCATAGAGTCAGGGAAAAGCTAACATATATAACCATCCTTGGAAGCCAGGAAGTCCTCCAGGCTTCTGCAGTTCAGATATAGCCCTTGATGCCAGGAGACAACCTGCAGAGCTATCTGCGCTGCTTCTAACAAAAACCAGCACAGCATAGTAGTGGAGATGCAATGAAACTAGCTTTTATCTTCCTTTCCCCACCTGCATGGTGTGAAACTTGGCATTGGCTGGCTAACTTGTTTCACGGGTAGATTTTCTAGCCCACACTACGCTTTTGTTGCCACAGTTCAACTGCTAGTGCAAACCAAGCTTACAAATTATTATTTCTGTACTTACATATATGGATACTAATGTGCATTTTAAATTAATAAATTAATATTTGCACAAGCACATTTTAGTAAACTTTACAAATCTAAAAAATTCTGCTATCAAACTAGCTGTCCTGTTTAAAAACACTATGAATTGCTCTAATAGCCAGAACCACAGATGACAATAAGTCTTCAGTATTGTTCAGGTCTCAAATATGCAAAATATGAATATATGAAATATATTCATATGAAAAATAGAAGCAAACCACAGAGTTAAGAAAAAAGCAAACTCTGACCAGATAGTCCATATTCTAAATACTACTGCCATCTAAGGATGACTTCACCTTTGTAATCCTACTTCCTTTATAGAATCATAGAATAGTTTGGGTCGGAAGGGACCTCCAAAGGTCATCTAGTCTGACCCTCCTCCAATGAGCAGGGACATCATCTAGATCAGGTTGCCCAGAACCACAAACAGCCTGGTCTTAAATATCTCCAGGGATGATGCATGCACCATCTCTGGGCAACCTGTGCCAGGATTTTACCACCCTCACTGTAAAGAATTTCTTCCTCGCATCCAGCCTGAATCCCTCCTCTTTTAGTTTAAAACCACCACCCCCCTCATCCTATCACAACAGGCACTGCTAAAAAGTCTCTCTCCATCTTTCTTATAGGCCCCTTGGAAGAACTGAAAAGCCGCAATAAGGTTTCCCTGGAGTCTTCTCCAGGCTGAACAACCCCAACTCTCTCAGCCTTTCCTCACAGGAAAGGTGTTCCAGCCATCTGATAATTTTTGTGGCCTCTTCTGGACTCTCTCCAAGTCCGTGTCTTTCCTGTACTGAGGACTCCAGAGCTGGATGCAGTACTCCAGGTGGGGTTTCACCAGAGCAGAGTAGAGGTGCAGAATCACCTCCCTTGACCTGCTGGTCACGGTCCTTTGGATGAAGCCCAAGATACAGTTAGCCTTCTACGTTGCAAGTGCACATTGCCCACTCATGTCCAATCTTTCATCCACCAGTACCCGCCAGTCCTTCTCCTCAGGGCTACTCTCAATCCCTCCACCTCTCAGCCAGTATTGATACTGAGGGTTGTCCTGGCCCAGGTGCAGTGCCCTGCACTTCACCCTATTGCACCTCCTGGGATTCGCATGGGCCCACCTCTTGAGCCTGTCCAAGTCCCTCTGGATGGCACCCTGTCCCTTGGGCATGTCAACTGCATCACTCAGCTTCGTGTCATCTGCAGACTTGCTGACGATGCACTCAATCCCACTGTCTATGTCACTGATGAAGATATTAAATAGTACTGGTCCCATAAATACTGAATACCACTATAAGGAACATTTAAAGCACAGTGTTCCCAAATCTGACAATTTTTTGGGACATGAATCATCAAGCACCAAAATAGAGCTTCTTCACGTCTCCTCTTCAAAAAGTCAGGATTTAAGCTGAGATGCTGTGAAAAACTTTGGAAGACTTCAAACTAAGATGAAGCCCACTCCATGGAAGGTGTACTAAGTGAGTAAACACCGGGTATTCAATCAGATTGGAATATCCATGCAGGCCACCAACAACCACAATGTCTATTTACCTCCCAAACATTAAAAGGATGTAGACAGAAGTTACGTTGAATTCTACATCCATTTTCACTTCTAAGAGCTAGGAACAAGGTAACAAATTCTTCCTACCAAGCATATGCACATTCTGAACTTATTAAAAACACAGAAAAAAGTGAAAACAGATTACTCTTGATGGACCCCCAACTTGCCAGAAATCAATCCTCTTATATTAAAAATAACTGGCCATTTTTGCCCGCTTTGAACTGTGTGAAACCTTTACCTTCTTTTTTTTAATTGCACCATCATTAAAAGGTTCAACTACAGGTTTCCAAACCCTGAACATCAAAGTTAACATTGTGTGACACCTGGTATGTTCCAAACTCATCACATTTACTGGTCTGTAACAGGGTAAATGACACAATTACCTGCTGTAATTACTGTTGCTGACAATATATTTTCCCTACTGTGACTCAGAGCTGCTTATCTTTGCCAGTCCAGTCCAAATCTCCATTTCCATGTGACTTGAACATTAACTTTGGAAGTATTTACAAATTAGTTCCAATATCTGCCACGACAGATATTTGGGATAGTATAACTTTATCTTTTATTGCATGATTAAACAGCCTACCACTCTAATATTATTTTGCATTAGAAAATAAGTATTCACAATGAAATTCTGTTCCCCATTTAAATTAAATGCACAGTTCTCTTATTAATATATTGGAAGGGAAACATACTGAAACAGGTAAATAAAATGAAGGAATAAAATACAAATAAATAAGTACATTGACATTTCACAAAATGCTTATTCCCAAAGCAAAATGTGAGGTAAAAAAAACAAGTGATAAAACATCAAGATAGTTAATTCTCATTGCCTTCTCATTGCCTTCTTGCAAGAATTTTAAAGAACACCTACAAAAGACAACAGTGCCTTTTGATTTAAAGCAGCGTGAGTTACAGGCTAATCAAGCTAGTTGACTGCAAGTGTTGACCAGAATACCTTTTATTTTTAAAATGTAAAGTAGATACAATTCCTTGAACCATTTTTCCTAAGAATATACTAATGCGATGTGAAAAGATTGCAGCATATAATGACAGTAGGAAACAGATACAGTCTTTTTAAGATGATCTGGAAGCTTCTCAGGAAGAAAAAACACTCCTACAAAAACTCCTACAAACCATTTAGGTAGAGCAGCCTCCTATTTTATTGCTAAGCTTGTTAACAGAGCTCTTGGTTCTCAAGAGAAATATCAAGAATTTCAAAGTTTTTTGTTATTTCATGGGCAGGGCCTCAATTATTGCACATCTGATTACAGAAATTGCAAAGGGGACTGATTTCAGGAAAGTAAATTGATTACCATTTCTGAAATAATTTCTGTTTTCAGTTTTTCAGGTTCAGTCTTGAAGATGCCTCAAAACCACCATGTTTTCTTAAAAAAAAAAAAAAAAAAAAGAAAAAGACAGAACAGTTCTGTTTATTGAGAATGCCCTCAGGAAAAATATCAAGTATCCTTTATAGAAACAGTACTTTCAGAAACACTGCCTCACAATCTGCAACTTCACTAACTAAATGGAAATTTCACCCAAGAACTTTAGGATTATGTTACACAGGAGTACACAGTAGACAGCAATGCTTTCCTTTGTATCAATGTGACTTTTCAAATTAATGATGATGATTTGACCAGTCTTCCTTGGGGCATTAGCAGAACAAAACCCTATGGATGGGTTCCAATATATTTTCTCAGTAGATGCTATTTGTTCCTTCTTGTTGGCCCACTCTTTCTGAGTGCTGTAGAGAGGTCCTGCCAATTACTCTGTCTTTATTCATTTAGATGAGCTGGCAAACACAAAGCAAATTCAGGAACTGAAACTAGTTTTAGACAAAATTAGAAGGTCAGAAAAAGCATGAGTTTAGCTTCCACGTTATGCATTTGTGCAGGACCAGCCACAGCCTGGCGTCAGAATCATCAGCACATTTCACTGTGAATCAGAAGTTACATGTGGAACTAAAAAGATAAGCCTTTCTTTGGGATTACGCATAGGAACACAGGCACCGGATGAGTCAGTGAAGTGGATAAGCCCATATGTTTACTTTGCACACTAACACATTTCAGGGTAGATTTCAGCATAATTCTATGTGCAGAGAAGTACTAGCAAGGATGCAACTCCTGCTATGGTCAAGGTGTCTATACACAAGCAAGTCCACTACTCAAACCACAAGTAAGGCCACCACTCAAGCACATGAGAAGAAGGGGTTGCAGCTTATAAGGCTACTTCTGAATTATTCTGGCTGTAGAAATTAATTTCTTTTTCGAAGAAGCACTCTGATGCAGCAAAGTACATCTGGTTTTGTAAGCCAAGAATTATCAGTCCAGAAGACTGACAAAAGGGAGTCCTATTGATGAAGATTTATTGCAGAGACAAACCTAGGAAGGATTTGTCAAAGAAGATGACAAATACTAAATTATAATGACTGACAGCATAAAACATGAGTTAAGGAAACAGTTTGCCATTTAGCATAAAGCAGCTTAATCTCTTATAAACATTTCATGAAAAACAAATGACACTTCTAAGTTATTTCAGGAGTCAATGACTACTGGACATGCCATGTAGCACGCAGTGAGAATCAAATGATAAAGAATTTAAAGTTTCCATGCTCACAGACTGTCTGAAACAAAATAATTCAAGGATTCCTATCTGTCCAAACAGGAAACTTCCATATTCGTTCAAAGAAAAATCTTGCAGCTAGAATACTAAAAGAAAAGGCTTTGAAGCCCTGGACAAAATTAAAAAATGCTATGTCTTCTCTTACAAATCATGACAGTTATCTTTCTTACCCTCTGCCTTTTCTTACAACCATGTTATCTTAAGTTTGGAAATTTTTTTCAACAATAGAATGCAAACAAACAGACATTCTATCCATATAGTATCAACTGTATCTACCCTTAAAAACCCGTCTAATTTATATCATGGCTATAGTCACCTTGATTTTACTGTGAATGTGTAGAAAACTGCTGACTTCACTACAGCACGACCACATAACCTTAAATAACTCCACTGTTCCTTTTTACAAACTTGCTTCACACAGTAGCGCCAGTCTCTCACTGACCTTGACTGGAGTCCCTCTGAGAACAGGCTCTGCTCTCCTCGCATGAGGCAATCACCAGCTGGCTCAGACATGATGGATGTGACCTATCCAACTTCCTTCACTTCTGGCTTGCTCAATGAGTCAGCAGCAGATTCCCATCTCCTGAGCCAGAAAGATCCTTACAACTTCAAAGAAACTGTCCTCAAGGCTACCCACTGTGTTTCCTGATCTTTGTAACCTATCTTTCACAGTCTGTGATCATCCACAGAAGGATGGGCCAGGGAAGGTCCAGCTGTGAAAGGATGTCATGCTGCAGTTAATTAATACCAGCCATCCTCTCACCACCATCCTAATTCCCACAGTCAACAACTACCATCCAGTATTGGGATGAACCAATGAAGTTTCAACCAGACAATACGCCATGTAATATTTAGTCTCTTATAAAGAAAAATTGCATCTGTTTGGCTGCTAGTAATTCTGAGCGCAATTCAGCTCCAGATTAAGATAACTAAATTCAGGTGTCTACGTGTGTGTTACTAGGCAGGATTTCACTGCATAAACATGCACCAAGCTAAGAAGTCAATCTAGCCTGGCACCTCATGGATATTCAAGACATCAGCAAAGGCTCTACGAGAAGACTGTAACAGCAGTTGGAGACCAAGTAGGACGCACCACAGCCTCTAAAAAGGCACTACCAGACCTATAACTGGGCAATCACATCTGGCTATAGACATCTAAGTTCCTATTTCAATCAGTGTAACCTACAGAACTCAGTAAGTGTAAAATAGATACCTAACATGGGATCGAGTTGCCCACAGATAAGGGGCTCAAACCCACGGAAAGAGCTAACTTACTTTTCTTGCACCCAGCAGAACTCAAAAAGCTCACTTGTGTTGGATCTGCTAATCCTATGATGACAACTGCCTAGAAGCTGTAAACAGACAATCGAGTTGGGTCCAGCTGAATCCTTGACCTCTGTTTATTACAACGTGAGCTTACATGAAGACATCTACATTGGAGTGTCTTAAGTGCAAACTGAATTCCACCTCCTGCATCAACTTTAGTAAAATTCTAACTTGATGAGTCAATGTAATTAGCTATGGAAAAGAATAATCATTCAGTGCTGTATGGTTTGTTAGATTGTCTATTTTTACAATACACTCTGCTAGTTTTGCTATACCCCTACATACATCTCTAATTTCCAGCCATATTGTACTGACACAGCACGTAATTGCATTGTAGAAGCTGTCAAGGGACACTGGGTGCTTGGAAGATGCAGAGGGGTTCAAAACACTGAGAAATGGGAGGTACACTGTCATAATACTACAAGATAAATATTAAGCAATGTTAACGTTTGAAAGTATTGTTATTTCAGAATTCCTATAAAAGAAAGATCTCATTCTTTTCTGAGTTACTGTTTCAAACTGAGTATATTCTCAAGTTGATACCTGCACCTTCTTTTACATATTGAAAAATTCCTCATCATGCTAAGAATGCAAAATATCTTCCTTGTAAAACAAAATAATCAATTCTGATGTCTGCTTCTGCAGAAAGACAGATTTTAAGCAGTATATAGAAACTGAAGAAATGCAAAATAGTTAAAGAGTTGGTTTTGATATAATACCTTTTATCATCCTCTATTCCTAAGGCAAATAGGGAATCCAGCTCTACAATGCATTGATAGACATATATAGATATACACACACATACACCAAACATACATATATTGAGTAAAAAAAATATTTCTGTAAAAGAATTAGGCATCCAATACTGAAGATTTTGTCAAAGGAATATTGTTTTCTGTTTAACAAGTCAAATCATATTCTACCAAGGACCCTTTAAAAATGTGTTAGATTTTGATCAGCTGAGAAATCAATCCTGCTATAATTGCATAGCCAAATGAACAGTTGTTATGATCTGGGTCAGTAACCAAGGAGGAAATAGAACCTAAAAAGTATCCCCTAGGGAAAAAAAAAAAAAAAAAGTCTCATTCCAAGTTGAAACAACCTCCAAACCAAGTTGCAACGATAGCCTGATTCAATCCAAATAAAGCATAAATGAGTTCCGTTGTATCAGATGTAGCAGATATATGAAAATGACTTGTGTTGTTATCTTAGTTATGCAGTCGCATAGCAACAAGCTCAGTCTGAATGATCATTCCTTTATTAGCTTAGTGAATTATCTTACAGCTAGAAAGTGGATATTGGAGAGAATTTATCCTGAAAGAGGATTGAGAGCTTCATGCAGGCTGACATACTATAAAGCAGAATGGAAACTGGGCCAAGTAATGGAAATCAGAATCAAAAATGTTTTAAATTAAAAATGCTCTGTGCATACAAGCTGGCTTCTGGGGTGGCTATGACTAACACCAACCCTGACAATACAGCTGGACATCATTGCCTCAGTGGAGTTCAGATTACACTGTGTGATAATGCATGTTCATGCATGTTACTTCTAATATAGTTGGGAAAGGGGTCACCAAAATCAGGGATGGAAAAGACAGCTGGTTCATCTTGCCCACATCATTATAAATCCAGAACTGCATGTTTTCTCGGGTTGTTTGCTGACTAAAACATTTCCTTACTCAAGTATGTCAATCCAACAATGTTAAAACGAGCCCCTGTCAGTACCCTTGTTTATAGCTCTGTCCTTGCACCATACTGTACAATTATTCTGGCTTTATTTAAGCACAGTCAATGAACTCAGCTGTTGTACAATCTGAAGAATTTGAGGAAAACTTGAGATGTTTCTGAATTCATCAAAATAAGTCAAGGGAAATACAGAGGAAGAAATTAGCTTTTTTTATCGTCATCATGTCTCCCATTGCTGTATTTTCAAGTAACAAAGTTAGTATACTATAAGCATATGACTGATCTGAGGTCACAGGCTTTCTTTTTAATTTCTTTGCAGTAGTGAAGGGAAAAGGGTATACAGCAGTGCCGAATAAAGTTGCACCTTGTGGCCATGTTTAGTCACTTATTAAAGTGGCCTCATTTACCAATGTAAATGAGCGCTATCAGCTCTTATTACCTTCAGGATGACTTGTGGATGCTCTTGTGTGTCTGAAAAAGCAGGCCAATTTTATACTGTTAATTAACTGAGGACAAATGTGCAGCTTTAAACACAGAAGGTGGATGACTTCATTTAACTCTGAATTACATCAGTCTTCTTACAGTAGCTTTCCTCCATGGAAACCGAGGGAACTATACCACTCTTAGAAGAGACTGGTGCAGGTGCTACAACATAGACCACATTCCTCACATGTAAGCTAGATTTTATTCTTCATTTTAAATAAGGAGAGCCATTCCCTTTCAGTTCTCAGAATGCACTTGTGGGATCTGAAATGTACAGTTGGATCAAAAATAACTAGTAATACGTGACATTGTAAAATATCCGCACTTCGAAGATAGCTGGAATCCTACCAACGTACAGTGATGCAAATCCATTTCCTCCCCCATGTCAGAACCCATCAATTAACTTTTTCTGAGTATCTGAAAGGAATGTATTGCAAATCTGGAATTTTACCTGGCCTGTGCCCTAGGGATTAAAGATGGAATCTGCTTTCAGCATCCTCACAAGCAATTCAACAAAACTTTTTCTCAAGTATCCCTGCCATTAAACAGCACTTCTGACACACAGTACAAGAAAAAGAGATTTCTCAGACTGTTGATGTCCCAAACAACTGACGGATTTAGAAGTCAAAAATAAACCAGTAAAACCTGCACAGAAGCCCACAACAGATGAACTTTTATGAACCTGGATTTCTAGACGCCAAGAGGAATTATCCATCCAAAGTGTGTCAGAGTACTATGTTAATAAAAAAACACACGTGACAGGGAGCACATTCCCCCCTTTAAAAATAGCTGTATCTTGCAAGAAGCAGAGAGTAACAACTGGGTAGCCAGCAACCCCTCCGATAAGCTGAGGATATGAATCATAAAGAGTATATGAGCTGTGTTATTTCAACAAAATCACAGGTCCCTGTTACTGGCATTTCAAGTCCATCCAGATACCAGACTGATGGTTCCCATAGTGGGGGCATCTGCGCTCTGGGGATAAAGATGAGCTGCATCAGCATTGCAGACACTGCCCCTGTTTCCTCAAAAGCATCCTCAGGAGACTTACATTGTAAACAAAGCATTAATGAAGGAAAAGGAGGCAAGACCCAACATTTGGCTATCACTATACAAAAAAACCAACCAAATAAACAAACGAAAAACAACCAGATATGAGTTTATTTCCTGGCTGATAGGATAGTGAAAACTGAGCACTGGAACATATAAAGCAGATCTTTTTATCAGATGTACACCTAATACTGAGACTTCCAAAGACGGGCAGAGAAGAGAAAGAAGCCTCTAAAGGTAACCTCAGTTTCTACTGAGGAGTATAACTATACTTTTAACACTTCATCTTCAAAAAGAGTGGAGAAAGCTCTAAAATAAAAGTCTTCCACTCTCTGGAGAACATCATTAGCCCATCATCTCCTGACCCAGCACCAGCATGGAGACAGAAGTGTTCCAGAGATGTTTCTTTAAAATCCTTCTTTATACACAAACACACACTCAAAAATCCTACCATGTATCAATACTTAGCAAAACACCAAACCAACAGGTATTTTTCTGAAGTGAGGACATTGCAGTGGCATTAGTTAAAATCCAAGCAGATGCGTAGGTTATTTATAAGCTGCAACTATCTACAATGATGAAACCAAACAGAAGAGGACACAAGTTTGCTGTGGGCAAAGCAAATGTAAAGTAAATCACAATGATGTGGTCTGTTGGAAAACCAAAGAGAAAAAACATTAAAGGCTGCATAGGAAAAAAAATCACAAGGATAGGTGAGAGAGTATCTGATATATGAGTGCTGAATGGGATAAATGTGACTATCTATTTTCTATGCATTATGTCGAGATTAATTTGTTTCAGTCATCCCACAGTGCCATTGAAGAGCAAAAAATATAGGTCAGATGTGAAAAGCTAATGTCAAAAAGTACTGGCCACTGATCTGCAGTGGTGCAGGCCTTTCCCCTGCATTTTCCCCTTTACTGTTGAAACTGCCAAGTCATTATTAATTAGTATTATTGTAATCATAATTCCCGCTTTTTGCACATTCATCATCATTATGCAACTAATGTGTAGTTTTCTTCTTAAACCTTTCCCATATGTCAAATCAATCTCCCCAGACTCTTTATCATTTTAATGTTGATCTTGGAATTCCTTCCAATTTGCAACAGATTTGTGATTTAATTTGATTTGAAAAATATCCAGAGCTGCCAGTATTCCAAAGAATTAACATTTCAGGTGTCACTCAACTTGCTACCACCATGCTTCCTGGTAATTTATGTGGAAGCAATTATTAGACTTCAGTTTACTGTAAGACTGCAGACTTCAGTGAGAGGCTACTGCCAAAAAAAGAGAAGAAATTAAATGTTGCTGAATGCATTGACACCACTTTCAGAAAAATGTTAGAAAAAATCTCTCATACTCATAAAGTCTTAGATGGGCTGGGGCAGACGAAGAGCCTAGCAAGGTCCAGCTAGAAACACCTAATTAAAGCCCAGTGAGTTCAACACATCTTTCATTGCTTTGAGTAGGCCTTCCACATGGCCAGGTCAAAAACCCAAAGACCAAATCCATTCATCTATTTCACTCAGTCCTTTTATTTCTAAAGAAGTACTTCATCCCTTGCACCTATTTAGACTCTGAAGAACAAACCCTGCAAATATTCCCACCACGGTCATAGTACACTACAGAAAAATTCTTCTCAATTTTCTTTAGAAGTCAGAAAACAAACCCAGGAGCACAAACATGACAGTACCAGGCTGCAACACACAATAATGGCCTCACAGACTTAGATTCTCCACCTGTTTTGCCATTTCCTTTGGCTTCTAAGCTATTTCTTTCTAAAAGCAAGCAATAGCAAAAAATCAGCATGACTTGGCTTAAGTGAAAAAGAGAGACAAAACTGTCTGGAATAGATTTAGCAAAATGGTTGTGAAAAAGAAGTTACAAAGTCTGCATGCAACTAAAATAGGCACATGAGCACCTAGCTCCGCACATGGGAGCAGTCCCACACAGCTCAGCACTGCCAGGGGATGGACACGGCTGCTCACATGGCTAGACCATGCTTGGAAGAAGTAGACCAAGATTTGCAACATGCCTGATATGCTTTTAATAATTAATCAGTTAAGAATTCACGTGTATTTCCTGCCAAAGTACAGCATAATTGTAAAACCTCAGTGCAGTCAGGGTACACAGTTGTAGATCACTCACTTCCCTCTCCCTCAAAAAAAAAAAAAAAAAGAAAAAATTTAAAAAAGATATGTAATAGATAATTTACTAAACCCCACAGATGACAGCACGTACAACCATTAATTCAAAGAGTCTGGCTTATATACTAACACAGTCCGTACTTTATATGTCCATTTTACATTCAGTCATTTACCATCCTACCCAGGCCACACGTACAGGGAGAGACAACTGAAGACACCACCCTAGGATACCTACAGAGAGCCCAACACCTCCCTGTCCAGTTCCACTAAATTTGAAACATAAAAGAGTCCCTGGGGAGGAATTCTCTGGGCGGTTAACATGAGCTGTGTTACCTTCCCCACATCACCTTGGGACTCCCACCCACAGGAGAGACTGAGCACATCAACAGCACTTCCATCACTTTCATGCCGACTGGAAAGCCAAAACAAAACAAAACAAAGAGGTGTCTCATGAGCTTGCACAGAAACAGCCTTAAAAATCATCTGGGGCTCAGAAAATCTATGGCTTCTCCAGCCCACAGCATGCATCTTAATATGATCTAGAGAGGATGCACTAAATCTCACAGGGTCTTTCTTCTGTTCCATTTCTGGTGGGTTACTTAGATAGGTGAGTGGTCCCAAGGCAGGAAACTTAAGACATCTACTCAGACTAAATGTGATTAACCATCCACTGTGATAGTCAGAATCCCTCATTGTTAGAGCCAAGCGTGAGAGAGTTCTCAGCTCTCATTTCCTAACTTCTCCCTTTTCCACTAAAAAAAAAAAACAACAAAATGATGCAGGAAAGGGTATGTATTGTTCTGTTCAGAGCTCTGCTACCAGCTGTGGATTACACAGCAGCCTGAAAGACTGGAGGTGACACTGGCTGCATCCTTGAGTCTAGAAGAAAAGCTTCTTTTTTTCCAGCCAAGAAAACAGCCCATGCATTTTTGTAACCCTAGGCAGAGGAAGCATGTAAGTGTTACTATACCAGAAAAATACTAAGGCATTCAGATTTAATCATATCTAACAGTGATGGTGCAGCAAACTGTTACACATAGAAAACTACCCCAGCAGAGACTCATTCCTTTCCTTTTTCTGCCTCCCTTCCCTCAGCTCAACACCATTACATTTCACTTTCTGTGAAGCAAAGTGGAAGGGGAATGCGACGATACCAATGCAAGGAAAGCATGGTAGCCCAGGGCATATTTTTTATGCCTTTGATTTGCAGTTTGTGCACCCATTTGGCATATGGGTGCAGCTTAGGATTCATCTCCTCTTCTCATAGCTGCGATTGATTTCTGAACATAAAAATCAGTCACGAACAACAGAATTCTGTGTAAATATGGTTGTGACTAACTCAATCTAACCCTGCGAATCTTGCTTCCAAGATGAATACAAATAACAAAATCTGAAACTGATGTCTTCATTACATCCTTTGTTGTGAAAATAAAAATGTAATTCAGATCTATTGTAAAACTTGCAATAAACTTGCCAAGAAGAAACAGACTTGAGCTGCTTTGGAAGCAACTATATGCTGTCTAAATCAGTCTTTTGTGCCCAGGACTCTGACACAAATAGATAGCACAGATTTCTTTAGAAATGTCTCATACAGGAGAAAAACTCTTCAATGTCACTGATTTTATGTCTCTTTTCTATTTTGATCAATGACGGCTAAATTATATATGTGTGCATAGAATGGAACAATAAGACATTTTACGTTAGTCTGTCGGCAAACTCTTTGGGTATCACTCACATCATAACCTGCCTAATCAAGGTTCAGGTATAATTTTTCAACATCTCCTTCCTGTGCATAAGCTATCCTGTGCAAACAATGACATATTAATGCCAAGCCACAGAACATTTTTTTGCTGCTTACTAACATTCCCAAGGATGTGCTTCCAGAACTTCTGGTCTAGCTTACAGTAAGACAGCTATTTTATGCACAGCTATGGTTCCATAACTGGACTTGATTACACAACATAACAAGGAACAGTGTGACTTGAAATATATTTTAAAAATTTAACATTTAGTAACACACAGGGTCAGTTGTTGCTTGTTTGCCTTATTCTTGTTACTCCTGAACTGGATTAAAAATCTTCCTCTTCTTCAGATTCATTGATATTTCAGCCAGCAAGTTAAACCCAGAATTGCTTAATGAGGCAACAGAGACTTGCCAAGAACTTTAAATTCTGCAGAAGACAAAAGAGGGTTGAATGGCTAAATTTAGTTGCAAACACTGGCAAAAACCAAAGTGCATTTGACCACCTATATATGAGTACTGAGAGACTTGAACAGAATTGCCTACTACACAGCCACACCAATGGAAATCCAGGAGCCTTCGGCAGTTTTGGGGGCATGCTTGCAGTGCCAATGTGCCCCTAAAATACTCAGGATTGCCTTTGCACACAAGAGATGTCCCTGTGAGGCTTCTGCAGCATGGTTCTCATGCACAGTTGGCCAGAGGCATCTTTATACAACCCTTCTGCAGAAGCTGAAAACTGATGCTATCAAAGCTGATGCTTCCAGCTATCTTGAGGAAAATAGGAAAGAGCAATGCAACAGCTATGTCCTACAATACCCACTTTTTGCACAAATTACATAAAACAGAATCTATACAATGGTATGAATGTAAACATATTTTGCATATCAGTGTTTGAATTGGTTTTAAAATACCATTTCTTTTAAAGACATCCTTCTCACTTTCCATTTTTGCCAGATGTAAACACCAGGTTTTTCTATGGACTATGGAATATATCAACTATTCTGTGCAGCTTCTACAATAAATCCAATTATTAGAACAAAAAAAAAGAATATGGAAAGCCCAGAAAATTCTGCTACAGACAGTGCACAGCCTTACTTTCACAGATATGCCAAGTTAAACAGGGTACTCTTCTCAAACCCTTTCAAAAATATCTCCTTAATTTGCAGAGCTCTGTCTCTTTGGTCTATCATGACTGCTTTTCTCCTTACTGTCTTGCTTTTCTGCTAGACAAAAAGGCTTGGTTTATGCCCTTAACTTCAAGAACTGGCACAGTCATAGCAAAAAAAGTTGAGCTTAACCAAAATAATTCCCAGCTGTAGTGAACATGCTGTGAGCTCACGATGAATTGTGAGGCATGGACAAGTTGGTATCTTGATTCACAAAGTGCAATGATTTCTACTTGCTGCTTTCTAAAATCATAAAAGGCAGATTAAATTGATGGACTTAAACACAGCAAATGCAAGGTTGCCTGAGACAGGTTGAGACCCCTAACACACTTCACTGCCTTGATTCTGTATTTGGAAAATACTTCTCTTTCTCAAGTCCTAGGTATCATTTGTTTAGCTGTAAGTCATTAAGGCTCCACTTAAATTAGAAAGAAACAAACCAAAAAAATAAAAAAAGACAATAAAGGGAAGTATAATGGGTTTTTCTTGTAAACTACTTGCTTTAAAATACCACAGTATGCTATAAGATAAAAATTATGCGTATAAAAAGTCAGTTATACTCAAGCATAACAGCTTAGATTAAACCTCTTGGTCTGTCTGCAGGACAGCAAAGTATTGTCATTAGCATCATAAACTCCCTCCCACTGTTATTTTCATAGAATCATAGAAGAGTCAGGGTTGGAAAGGACCTTAAGATCATCTAATTCCAACCCCCCTGCCATGGGCAGGGATGCCTCACACTAGACCATGTCACCCAAGCCTCTGCCCAACCTGGCCTTGAACTCTGCCAGAGATGGAGCATTCACAACTTCCTTGGGCAACCTGTTCCAGTGCCTCACCACCCTCACAGTAAAGAACTTCTTCCTTATATCTAACCTGAACTTACCCTGTTTAACTTTGAACCCATTACCCCTTGTCTTATCGCTACAGTCCCTAATGAAGAATCACTCTGTTGCATCCTTGTAGGCCCCGTTCAGATACTGGAGGTCTCCACACTGCCTTTTCTCCAGGCTGAACAGCCCCAATTCGCTTAGCCTGTTTCATATGGGAGGTGCTTCAGCACTTTTATCATCCTCATGGCCCTCCTCTGGACGTGCTCCAACAGCTCCATTCTTATTTTGCACTGATTTATTAACATACACGTTTTTCAGCAATGTCCTGTAAACACGGTCAGTGTTTCTGCTGCACAGGGCTTTTGCTGGTTCCCAGAACAGAGCAAGTTTCTTCAACAGAGACAATGCTAAGCAATCTGGTAGTTCAAAACTTCCGTACACTCCACATTAGAGCCACAGCAACATACCCTCCCTACTGGTGTTCACTTTACCTCTTCGATTTATATCTGGGCAAATGGGTGCACATGAAAGTCTCCAAAACCAGGAGCCTTAATAGATGGCAAACCCAGCAAAGAGCAAAGAATATGCTGAGGGGTGAAAAACCTATAGCAGTCTCCTGTATAAATACATACACTTGCTACTTGCTTTAATACAAGTGTATAAGGTAAATGCTCTCAATGTCACTCAGACAGATTAAAACAAGCACAAAATGCCATTTACTGATCAAAGCTCATGACTTTAAATGTATCCTGTGTTTCCTTCAATTTTTAAAATGTAATTAACCTTTCACTCACTAGTTGTTCAGTGGAAATGTCATGCTAGAGTCTCATAAGTCTACTTATATTTCAGTAACTGACCGGTGCCTCCACTAGAGGTGCTCACACTAGTCATGGAACCATTTTGTGATATATACACTGATGTGAGGTTGCCATTCATGGAAATTCTACCAACCAACAGGCACTCCATGCCCCTCAGTATCCAAAATTCACTGTAATTTAACTCCAGAAAAGCTCCATGTCCCAAATGACAGCGAGTGGTATTGCTCAGACATACAGAAAGTCGCTGCATGATTTACATCTCATCTGGCCTAGTGACTGAAATCTTATGAAACTATTTCATTTATTTTGCTTCCTTTTGCATTAACTTTTCTGAGCTTGATGAAGGGAAAGCTGGAAAAGAAATAATTTGTTTTGTCACCCATCAGGCTGATTTCACAGGAAACTATTATTTACAAATGTGAAGCCAAACTTCGTTTGCAATGTGAGATCTGTAATGGATTTCCAGCAAGTTTTACACCAGTTTGACTGTCCAGATCTCTTGAACTACACTGAATTTCATAACAGTACCTTCCAGCAAATATGAGGAATGCAATGTGCGGAGTACAAAGAAATACCTTTATTTATAGGCACCAAATGCCCCTGTGAAGTTGCTTGCAATGGTGTATCATTTCCAGAGTTCAATGAGAACAGCAAGTTAAGGGAAGCAAAGCAGAAAAAGTATCACAGTGATTTAGATAAAGTTAGTCATAAAATAACCCCAACATTTGCACTTGGTAGGCAGTGAAACAATTGCTTTACTCAGCTGAGAGTGAACATGAAAAAGTGACCAGAAATATACTGGTTGCTTCAGAAAGGACATGCTGCAAGCAGCCTATAACTTGGTCCTTCAAGAACTGGACTTACTGCAGTAAAATAGGACTTGCCAGTGTATGTGAGATGAATGTCAAGTACAGGTAACACAGTAGGTGCAAGAATCACACATATGTGGTTTCAAATCCACCTCCCCAAGTGCTGTGCATGTATGAGCAAGCAAATTATGCCAGCTTATGAAGAAGCTGTTTCTGTACCAAGACATACCATTGATGCTCAAAAATGCCAAGACATATTGGACAAAATTAAATAAATTTAGAAATTAACTTCACAGTGCTGCCTCCACATTCTGAATACTCTCATCGGTTTATAACCAGCTTCACTCTTAGATAACATGAACTCCAAGGAAGTTCTGCTGAATAAATATATCCTCTTATAGAAAGAGCTAATGCATTCCCCTGTGCACAAAAATTAGTGGTATTATTTTGTTCACGCACATTTTTCTTCACTGAGAGAATGTGCCACATCTTTGAATCGTATTTGCTTTATCTGTCTAGTAGGAAAAAACACATTCCTCCTAGGAACACTTACAGTCAGCCTGGCTCTGATATGGAAGGCTGTTTTAAATGTTCAGCATTCATTCCATAACCCTACAATACCTTGCAATAAAAGAAGGCTAGAAGACAGAAAATCAGTATGAACCCAACACCTCCTCTAGAGCATCTACTGGCAGCAGAGCAAAAAGGAAAGATACAGAGAGAAGACTGACCATGTTGTCCAGAGGCCTAAGGCTCCTGCCCTCTGAACTCGGAATTCAGCTGGGGAGCCTCCCCAGTGAGGGAGAATTCAAAATGAGGAACCAACCACTTCTAATACACATCAAATTGAACTCCATCAGAAGTTTGCAGAAGAGTCATCATATTCCAAGTGAAGTTGTACTGGTATGCCACATGGAAACTGAATAACCCATAGCACTATTTTTCCTTTCTTATTTTCCCCTTCAGCCTCCTCCCTTCACCTTTTCAATCAGAAGCCAAAACCACACAGACACGAGACCATCCAGACTGCCTTACAATTTCAGGCAAACAATACAACATATTAGTAGGTTACAGTGCACTGTATCCTTGTAATTATTTTGGTGTTTATACCGTTTAATATTTGTGTAGATATTCTGTGATGCTAACAAAGATTAACTTTAGAAGAATCCTATCAGTGTTTGTAAACACCATCATCTTGTTATTTCCTTTCACAAATATACAGCTCTTACCTGTACATGAATAATCATCAATGCGTATATATCCAGTTTTGCAGATGCACATGAAGGATCCTGGAGTATTTACACACATGGTATTCTCACGACAGTAATGCCGTCCTTCGGCACACTCATCAATATCTGTCAATAACACAAAGAGAAACACAAGTCAAATTCAGCAGCATTCTTCACAATCTCAATACACTGCTATTCACTTCTGCCAGCAGTGGGTTAGACTAAAAAGTTACTGAAACAGCAATGCACTTTGGCACATTTCTTTGTTTTCTCCTTTAAAAAACCTGCTTGAAGTGTTTAAACAACAGAATTAGCATGAGCTTTCTGTGATCAGCTGTGAGTGGAGTTACATTGGCTTACATCTTTCCTTTTGAAGTGCCTATGATGTTATTCCTACGATTTAAATAAGAACAAAAAAAAAGCCAAACAACTGGGGTCCTGAACAGCAGACCAACTGCCTCAGCACTGCAATGTCATCCATCACTGTACCTATATAGTCACTGCAGTCATCAGTATACAAACACACTATTATATGCATAGTATATGCCTTTGATCTAACAGGTATCGTCTGGGAAGAAACTGTAAGGAACATATTAAAATCTGAAAAGACACCAGAACTTATAGTAAGTTTCTCTTAGAACTCTAAAGTAGCAAATTTACTATATATAAACACATAAATCTATGTTTGTATCAACATACATAGGTATATACATACATATACACACATATCTAAAAGGAACCTGAAAGAATCTAATTTCTATAAAGAACTGCTCTGACAGAAAAAATTGCAACTTGATAAAATACTTGTTGGGGTGGAATACCTGCTTCAGTATAAAGTCGTAGAGCAAACTCCAGACATAAATCACTGTACATATGGAATTCAAAACCTGTTTGGTTTTGTTACTCCCTTGGGCTGCAAAATTAGATGTATTTCTTGTAGCAGGTTATAAATCAATGATAAGACAGAGAAAGCACCACAAATAACAAAATACCCTCTGCATATGATTATTATTATGTAAAGAAGAAAAGCTATATTAATTTGGTAGTGTTTAGTAGCACGCTTTTCCTGTAATACCAGTGATAAAGACAGCATTTCTGAGGTGCTCTGTATATCTAGTTATATTGTCATGCAATATGCCACTAAACCTTGCTACAAAAATATATTAAAAGTAAAAAAGGTGGATTGCTGGCTTTTTTATTTGTTTGGGGTTTTTTTCCTGCTCATCAGTTTTGATTTCCTCCCTGTTTTCAGTGATGTTTACAGCTTCCAGAGTTGAAAATAAAATCTCTGGATGGAAAACTGTTCCAGAGTCTGATGATTGTTCAAAACAATAGACTGGATATATAAACTCAAACTAGGGTTGACTTCTTAATGCTGTGAGGCTAAATGCCAACAGTGTAAACTACTGTACTTTACTCCTGCTTAGGTCGCAAGCTCATCTCCCATTTCTTCCTCTCTTCCCAACGTGTTTAAATCAATAGCTACTTGACAACTGTACTTACTGCCAGCTTTTCCGCTTCCCTTTATATTTCCCGAAGAAAATTTGCCTTCCAGTACAAAACAATAAGACGCACTGAATATTAGCAATTCCACAGAAATTTCCTAATTTCATTCAGTTTTGAAAAAACTTCCATTTTCCCCAGTTTCTCTGCCCAGTGCAACTGTTCTGCTGGATTTTGCTGGAGAAGCTGGGGGCACTTGGCTATGAACTATGAAGGTGTCCACACACTGAGCAAATGTTCAGGGTGATGAGTCCAGCCCACTTTACACAAATTCAGTTCCTTTGAGTTTCACAGCCAATATATTTTAGCTGGTTTCCTTCCCTTCTTTTCCCTATATGCTCTGCAAGCATGGAAGAATCACAGCTTTAGTAGGGTACTGGTTCGGAAAAGTTAATTTTAAAACATACCTACACCAACAAACATCTATTTACAGTGAGCACAATGAGCATACTACGGCTCAAACCACATTTTGTGAGAGTCATTTACAAAAGCAAAAAAAAAAAAGAAGTGAAGCTATCACAAGACTCCTATAGAGGCAGCTGGTTTTGCACAGAAAGTGAAAAATGGCACAGATCTCCTGACACACAGATGTTCTGTAGAAACATAAATGCAGAGTTCACAAAACCAGCCAGCAGTTACAACATATGCCTCAGCTACTAGCACAGACAATGCAACTTGTGTCTTTCATAATTCTAGTTCACAACTCCATATTAAATTTATGGTGTTGATTTGTATTTATGTAACAACATCAGTTTTCCAGTAAATTAGAGACCTTATGTTCTTGATGTCAACAGACTGCCTAGAAGCCAACTTTGGCACTCTCAGAAAATTATACTTAAAGATCCAAAGCCTTAGAAGCATTAAACAGAACTTTCTGAAAACTATATTAATGATTGCTTTGGCATGTAAATAGCCACAGGAGACCCAAAATGCTAATGGTTTTCATTTTGCAGTGAAACACTTAAAGTCAGAGCCACTTTTATTCAAACCTCCTAATTTAGAAGCGTTCAAAATAAAAGCTTTCATTTTGCCAACATACCACATACTGAGATTTTGCAAAATGTTTTATTTATAACTCCCTTTATTTCAAAACCTCACTTTTTCAATTGTTACAAAAAAACAACCAACCAAAAAAAAAAATACCACAAACAAGACACCACAACTGATCAGATTACCTGTGAAGTGTTTCATTTGAATAAATCTGATAATATTTTTTCTCAAACTGATTTGCAAAGACATTGTCCACAGTTTTCAAACCCTCACTGGAAAACAGAACTCTTTCTCATCTGTTCTGTATGGATATATATATATACATATAGAAAAGCTATACAGAATGCAAAGGAAATACGGTGATTATTATTGCTACTGTCACATTATTATATTACATTGGCACCTAAAGACCTTAATCGAGTGACAAAATTCCATCGCTCTACACTGTGGACACACAGCTGATAAGCTGCTTCACTACTTTAGCACTAAATTACATTGCCACAGGGACACAAAAGATAATTAATACAAAAAGTGTAAAGTAGCAGTCAAATGACTACTAGTCACACAGAGATCAAGCACACTAAAACTATGTGATTCCATTCCCTCCTTAGCACTCCATATGCAAGCTTTGTATGCATTATGTTAAGGTATTACACATCAAGGAAGACTGAACTGGGGCAGGGAAAGAGCCCAACATCTGTTCTCTTTCAAAGCTACCAAAATAGAAGCCTTTTCATCCTGCTTACTGGTTGAAACACTGGTGTAGCTTTTTATCCACCTTCAGATACAAATGCACCAAATACAACAGAAAACCTGATGCATTTCAATATCTAAGGAAGACTACAACAATAATCTTAATTTTCCCCTGCCAAAAAGCCTAGTTAGCATATTAATGCACGTTAATGTCTTACTGCTTAGTCAGTAAGATGCTAAAATCAGTTCAATAGGATGAATGCACCACTCCAATGGCTCTACACATTCAACAATAAAGACTTGTGTGCTTGAAGTCTGTGATGTGATACTGAGCCACCAGCTGTGATGTACAGACAACAATGTAGTCACGGAGATCATCAACCTGCTTTATTCCCAGTGGAAAAGATAAAAGAGGCATCTCTGGGAAAATTGGTTAGTGCAAAAGTGTTTGGAATCTGCACTTCAATGATTTATTTATACTTGCAAAAACATCAAAACTGAAAAAAAGGTCTTTCTTTATCCCCCCAAGCACTCAAACAAAATTTATGCAAAACATATAACCCAGGAAAAGTTTCCCTCTATCCCTTCCTCCTGCACCTTAGTGAGTTTGCTTCCCTAGAGTGAAATTCCCAGTTATGTTTTACAATCCCATTAATAAGAAAAGAACTTGACCTGCAATCTACAAATCATTGTTGACCAAAGCCTCATGCTAATAAACAAAGCTTCTCCTTAGGCCTCACTATCCATCATTGCCTTTATCCACCACAAAAGCCTGCCTGAACAAATGAGTCTGGTACTAAGTCAGTAAATCTGGGTTGTAAAGAAAGGAGGCTGTTTCCAGAACTTTATGGATAGTGTCCTGCCTCCAGCCATTTCCTTTAAAACTCAATGGTATCTAGCATCAGTGATCTCCCTGGTCGCACTTACAGAGGCATATGGTGAGCAGGGAGATGCTCTTGCAGGATTTTTGCAATAAATGATATTAAATACCTAAGAAGAGAGCAAACAGGAGCATAAAAAGCTTTATTTATAGAAAAGTATTTCAGAAATGCTTTTTTCTATTTCAGAAATGCTTTTTTCAGAAATCAAAAATTACCCTGAACACAATAGCAGGGTAGATGAGGCCTACAATTTAAAAACAAAACAAACAAAAAAACCCGAATTTTTTACGTTAATGAAAGGTTTTGTCTTCGCAGCCCGTAAATATGAAACCCTACATTTACCTGCTGAAGAGGGTAATGGTTTTCCACCTTTCCCACATAACTTCACCAGCAGACCTCCATCCCAACCTGAGGGCTCTACTGCTAAGAGCAACAGCTTCATTTACTCATCCTTCCTGTGAATCTTGGGCCTTTCTTCCAGGAATACCAAGGATGGATGCCAGTTAACAATGGCTGTCCTTCAGGCCCTTTTTTTTATCACTACTGACCTGACTCACACGGAAATAGACAAGCTGGGAAAGGTTGAGACTTTCTCATCTGGTCCCTAACCTAGAAAAAGGGCATCACAAAATCAGCAGATATTGCTCACCAATTAGGGGACTATGAAAGAGGAGAACAGTGACTGATCACAGCAACCAATACAACTGAAAAAGGTAAACATGGATTTAAAAGAAACACAACCTATCCTGAACAGGGTCACAAAAGAAAAGAAGTTCTGTCTTTTTTATTTCTCTTTGTCTTCTCTCTACCAACAATAGCCCTTCTTTCCTCACCTTCCTCTGACATCAAGCTGCTTCGCCGTTTTCCTGCCTCACCCACTTTCTACTGAGTAAGTTTGGTCCTGCCTCCAGATCTTCCTCACCTTGTCTCTCCTCTTGTCTTCAACCCATCCCCTCACCAGCTCCTCCTCAAAAGAAAAAGGATAGACCATCACTTCCATAACCAGCTTATCCATCTGTGAAAGTATTGAGTTTTTTCCTTTCACCACCAAACACCTTAATTCATCCTCAAATTCTTCCTTCCCAATTGCTCAAGCATTTAGTACATTAAAACTCCCCAGTCTATTGCTCCAATAAAAATGCTCTTTGTAGAGTCTCTCTCACTTCCCTGACCATATTTCCAAGCTTGTATTCTCTCCAGGCTCCCTTCACTTTTCAGCTACACCCTGGTTTCAGTATGTTCAGTGCTTAGATTTCCACAATGTTGTCTTCCTATGCATCTGCTCTTGCCTATACCCTTTCTTAGTTGCTGTCTAAGAGGAAAAAATATCTCCAGGCTCTGGCACGCCCTTGCTCCTTCTCCTCCCAGTACTATTCCTAGGCTCTCCATCAGTAGGCAAGCCTATGGTTTAACTACTACTGCTGCTCCAGTCAGTCACAAACCAATCACTGCACTTTTGTTTTGCTTTGCTCTATTAAATACAAGTTCAGCAGTTGTTCAAACCAACATATTTCACAAAGGATGTTAGCATCAACTTCAATCAAAATTGTGTATTTGCTCCAAATCTCCTGCGTCATTTATTCCAGCTGACTGCACCACCATAGGTGTCATTATCACTCATACCCTCTATAGATAAACTTTGACTTTTTCTTCTCCTTATGTATGTATATAGCCCTGTGCTTTTAGTGTTACCAATTACCAACAGCCAGTGAAAGCCTAGCTCCAACAGTAAAATTATAGAGTGGTCACATGTATATGATCTACTTCTGAATTCGTGGGGGGGTTTGTTGTTTGGAGGTATTATTATTTTTTCATTATTTTTGCCTGCCTTTCTGCAGTTGTGAGTGTCTCCTCCCCCAAAGGAGAAAAGCACTAAAGCCTAATGAATCACAATATAGCTAACCTTGTGAACCTACAGCAAGCACATATCCCATGTATTGAGTTAAAGCATACAAAAATAACCTCAAGCATACACAAAGACCAAGGAGAAAAAATAAAATAACCTTCCATCATCCCCACCATGCTGCTCCCGGAGAAGAATCTGGGCCACTAACAACTCCCTGCAGCAACGCATAGGGAGGGAAGAGAAAATGGGCAGCTACATGTGTCTATTGATTTTTGTTGAATTATTAATGGACCTTAAGAGAAACTAGATGAGTTGTATTATAAGTATTAGCACTGTTGTAATTGAACTAATAAGAGGTTGTTATATCTTGACTAGACTCCTAAGCATCAATTAGACTAAAAATAAATTCGAATTATTGGATCTTCACACAAGGTGTGTTCTTTCCTTGCCCAGAACTAAACTGCATAGATAACACATACACAGATTGTACACATCTTAGTCCTTGTCCCTTCACTTTACTTTAAATCTCTGATCTTTGCTTAAGTTCGTGATTTCTCTGTCCATCTCTTGCAGCCTGAGAGGGGGCTACTGGGACAGTACTCTTAAAATATAAGCAAAGTCACTCAAGGTCTACATTCCTTGACAGAAGCTCTACATAGCTTTGAAAGGACACAATACAACATTACAGCACTTCAGAAATATCATTTTTTAACAGTACAAAGAGTTGTTTTTATTTCAGCTTGCCCCAGTTTTTGGAAAGGAAGACAGATTGTTGGGATAAAACTGTCCTTGTTAAACATGCAGCAGGAGATACTGTTCAACAGCTACCCATGCAAGTGAGACTCTTGGAAGAAAATTAAATCTTTACCTCAGTCTCATGAAAACATCACTGGACTCCACATACATTATGTAGTTTATACACATATATAAGTATACATATATATAAAACTTACGAAATTTTTGTAAACAAATATTGTCTGCCATCATGTAATGTTTTACTTGGCAAACTGCATCTTCTTACTATTTAATATCTTATAATTAATGCATATGGTAGTGTATACATGATAAAACAAGTAATTATATATAGCTATCTGTCAGACATGAAAGCATCCTGGGGGTCCTTTCCTTAGGCACCAAATAACTAGTGTGATGTACCAGCATATTGAGAACAAAAAGGATGTTGTATATGATTAATTAGTGAATTCTAAAAGTCAGAACAACTTTCTGAGACTCCAATTCATGATCCATCCCCCTTCAGCACTGCTGGGTATTTCAGCACGTGGGTATTTTAAAACTCCTTGCTTGAAGACAGATGCACGCATAGTACCTGTAAGCTGTGGTAAGACCCCTGTGGGTGGGTTAGACAGTATTTGGAGTTTGAGTAGGGTCTAAAGCATGCAGCACATTCCTGCAAGCTATCCATTAGATTACTGCCTGTTCTACAGGAACAAGTGGCGATATCACAACTCAGCTGTCTCTCAAATGGTGCCACACTACTTAGAGCAGCATAACAGATACGGTCACTGTGGCTGCTATTGCTGAGTACTCTTCATAAAAGAATATTTATTTTAAATTCGGTTTGGTTTAATGCCAGGCATTTCTGTGTTTTTGTCACAGCTCTTGGGATTGAGATTCTACATGTAAGACATGTTGCACTTTTAGACTGAGGTTTTTAAATTACGAAAGAAAACCAACCAACTGCCTGTGAGTACTTTTTTCAGCACAGTGACAGCACCTAATTCTTTCAGTAGCCCCCTCCCAGCTCCTAGTGAAAACTGAAAAGGAGGGAAAGCAAGACCAAATGAAGACTTTAGTTTCTTTTCTTTTTTGCTTTCAGATTGCAGACTTCAGCAATTTGTATGAAAAATGTCATCTTTATTGCCCATTTGAACCAAAATGCAACATTTGCTTTCATTGCTGGTGGAAAAGGGCTGCTCTTGGTAGAATAAAGAATCTCCTTAGCAGCTACTGGCAGCACAGAGGAGTTTAAAAGAGTTTCGAAGAGGCTACCTTTATATGATTAGTTTCAGCTTTTTTTTATCACAGTAACATAACTGTCTGTCCTGGCCATGGGTAGATGACAGAATCAGTCTGAATGTACTTCCTGTAGAAGTAATTAAAATCAAATAACACTGAATCACATCCTGCAATTTGGACACCTACAAACTATCCCACTGCTGCAGGTGGTGCTACTATCTGTACCCCACTATGCACCACACTCTATGAACTGGTGTCAGGGATACTACTTGTGCACTTTAAGTTAGGAATATGCTTCATTATCTTCCTGTGTAAGTGCCATGGAAGAGAAGAAGGATTTGGCCCACTCTGACACATTAGAAGTGGCTTGATAATTCTTCCTATTTAGATTTCTCAGTAACATAATGATGGAAATAAGATGACACTTACTGCCTTTGCTGAGAAAAATTATTAATAATTGAGAATATATTAATGTTATTTAATATGAATGTTTAATTTTAATATTACTAATGTTTAATTACTTTTTAATAGAGAATTGGAAATAACATTCCAAAGCACTGGAGGGGCCAAATGTTGGAATAAACATTACTTAGCAACAACTAAAAACATCGGTGTTATCAGCGTTGTTCCCAGGCTGAAAGTTAAAAAACACAGCACTGCACCAGCTACTAAGCAGGAGAAAAATGACTGCTATAGCTGAACCCAGGACACCTCCTGGAGTGAAAGTTTTTCTTTCTGCTTGATTAGTTTTTCAACACAATCCAAAAATGATAAGGTAATGATTCAAACATTGCCAGTTGATGGAGATGGAAATCTTCATTTCTTAGCTATATGTGTTACTATTTCCACATCTCACTTATAAAAAAGAATTTATGTACGAAAAGAGAAGCTTGAATAACCTTCCCAGTTTCACAAAACTGACAGCACTGCAGAGCTCCCAGGTAGGACTCTCACCCAAAATATATGGTGCATATCTAGCAAATAGCCCAGTACTGGTTATTAAAGACCCAGAGGACTTAACAGAATATATTTTAATACTCTGGGTTTTATCTCCATTACAGAAGTCTCTATCTTACTTATGCTCTTCTCAATATTACATTTGCTAATAGAAAAAATGTATTGTTGATTACTTGGCCAATATGCTGCAACATGTATCCTACTGCAACTTGATTATTACTGTTTATCTTTTGTAAGAGTTCTTCTCTTCACTGCAATTGGTAGAAATCAGACTTATTCTGAAAATGCACTTTATTTTTGTAAGCCAGTAGTTAAAAACAAGATTACAGTAAGATTAACAACAGGTTGTACTAATTAAGTAAGTGAAGAAGTGAAATGTGTTTGTTGTGGAAGAAGGTTGAATAATGCATTAGTACTTTTACCAGAAGGCAGGGATAAATTAGTAAATCTTTCCAAACAGAATGAGAACATTCAATTCTGAGCTAAGGGAAACCTGATAAGGTCCAACCAAGTGGCACTTCCAACATGCTTCAGATATCTAGTCTGGAAAGAGACAATTCGTCCTCTAAGACTGCCTACTTCCCTCCACTGACGATGACTCAAATCAAGCCAGTTTATTCAAAAGCAGATTTATAAACTGTCCCCTCGAGGGATAATCATCTGTAAAGCTGATGCAATTCTCAAATGTAAATGAAGTCACTCAGTCTTTGGTCTCATTTCAGCTGCTACACTTGAAAAAGGGACAAACATGGCAACAGGAGGGAAACTTGGAGAGTTAGGAGGAAAAAGGATACATTGGAATGAAAACAGTTTCACAAAAATTCTGTTAGTAATATTATATGATCCAAAACTGTTAAGTTAGCTAGGTTGTATACTGTGCACCTAGTACAACTAAATTCCCAAATCAGAGTATAAACATTATGGTCCACACACCTATAAGATAAATTTGTGATGTGGTTGACCCTGGTCAGCAATTCAGCACTCACCAGTCACTCGCTCACTCCCCAGTCCAGTGGGATGGGGAAGAGAATCAAAGGAGTGAAAGTGAGGAAAAACTCATGGGTTGAGATAAAAACTATTAATAAGTGAAGGGAGAAAAGGGGGAAAAAAGTGATTCAAAGGCAATCACTCTCCAGCTCCCACCAACAGACTGATGCCCAGCAAGTCTTCAAGCAACAGGCACCTTAGAAAGGGTACCCTGTTGTTACTGCTGCCCATGATGTCGTATGGTCTGGGATATACCTTTGGTCAGTTGGGCTCAATTGTCCCAGCTTTTACCCTCCCAATCTCTTGTCCACCCCCAGCATACTCAATGTAGGGAAAGTGAGAAACAGAGATTGCCTTAACACTGTGCAAGCACCGTTCCACAATAGCTAGAACATCCCTGTGTTATCAACAGTGTTCTAGTCACAAATCTAGAACACTGCACCACGCAGGCGGCTATGAAGAAAATTTACTCCATTCCAGCCAAAATCAGTACATGATGTAAAATGGCCTCTGCATCAGACAAAATCCTCTTGATAAAGAAGCAAATCACCTGTTTTTCTCAGCTCATGTTCAGTCCTGGTGCTTACAAAAGATTACTGCATTCTCCTGTCTTTTTTCTTGAGCCTACTCTCCTCTCTATTTAATCAGCAATCCTTGGCAACACCTCTGAAGTGAAATCAGGGATAGTTGAGTGCTACTATTAAATCAGAAAATCAGGCATCAAGCAATCCTTCCAAGTGCAGTCTCCAAAGGGTAAAAGTAACACCTCCTCCCCAAACACATCTTTTGAGGACTGCCAAAAGTGCACAACATGGTGCATGAAAACAGCTTAGGTTCAAGGAACTGAGAAGAACGCCTGAATCTGCCACCAGCAGACTATTTGGAAATCACTCTTATTTTAAATATGGGTATATTTAATTCCTCTAGATGTATCAGAATATCTTAGTAGCCAAGAGTAACAAACTTCATCCCTAAAAATATTTTTCAGCATAACTCCACCACAAATGTAGTGGGAGTTGAACACGGTCTGAAATATATCCCAAAGGGTGATAATCAGTTTGTGAGCACTGCAGGTGTGGCTTTGGGAAGAACTAATTACACTTCATCAGAACATCTGGTTTTGTAAAACGTTGATGCTAGGTTATACACCAAGGATGTTATATTCAAAAGCACCTACGCCTGGGCAACACAGCATTATCCACACCCAACCTGCACACAAGGTATCTCAAGCTGTGTAATAATCTGAGAGAGAAAGCAGGTTTCAGAGTATCTGGAATAAGGCTTACAGCATATAAACAAAGGAATCTCAATGCTCTATGTACTGTTTTACACAGTTCTTCAAGGGAAAACTAAAAATGACATAAATATTAACAAATATTATTATTATAAAACAGAAAGGTATCCACCATAACAGTACCTAGAGACATCACACAGTTTTGGAAAAGCACCAGTTCTTTCTAGGACAGAGCCAAACTCTTCCATCATTCAGATGGAATATACGCAACTTTTCAAGATCCACACTGAAACCAGCTTTGAATATTTTTATTTTTGTTCTTCTACCTTATGGAGAAGTTCTGCCAATGGGAGCATCATTACTTCTGTTTATTCTTTGAACTTTGACAGTGCTGAGGCACAAATCAGGATTGTATTTAGTGAAATTTGGCTCTAACACAGAACCAAGGCATCCAATTTTGCAGTATATCTGAAATTTGTGAAGTGCGAACATCGAAACAGCTATCATACCCATGGGCTCCAACAACTACAAAAAGCCTTCTCTGAAAGGCTTTGTGTTAGCTCGACATTTCTACACTTGGCATTGCTCATAATTAAAGCCACAATAATGGCACAGTGAAGAACGGGTGTGTGCTGAGAAAGGCAGGTTGGGAGCATTTCAGCCTTTCAAGATGAGAGACAGGACTCTGAAAAGCCTTGGTGTTACGCTATTGCTATTGTGCCCTTTGCTATTACACTGTTTAATATTAAGGTAAGAGTGTCTTTCCAGAAATAAAAAAAACCCTCAGTGCTCAAAGAGACATTTGGGCTGGAGAAAAGGATATAATACTAAAAGCACACCCCTGAAGAAACAAGAGTATTTCAATCCCTGCCGCTCCTGTTCCACAAAAACAACCCCAAATTTTTAATCTGTAACCTTATTTCCCCTCCTTCCAGCATGCCACCTGCACACTCAGGGACAGACAGCCAAGGTCATGTTTGGACCTGTGTACCAAGTGTACGTAGTTCAAGCACGGTGCCTACACTGCAGCTACAGTATGTAACTAGCAGCAAAGTTAGGCTGTTTTGCCTGTTGCATTAGCTTTGCCCTTGGCTGGGAGAACTTCATTTGGCCAGGACCCAACCTCATGAGTTCTGCTCACATGGGCACATCTTCCTAATGGGGCTTACTTCTGCTATCTTCAGCATAATCAAGTGTTCCTGGATCAGGCCCTAAATCATACATATTTTTAAGAGAGAATTTAAGGCATGTAATATAGTAATATGTAAAATTGTTATTTTTATGTTATTTTTATGTAAATAATGTTTCCCAACCTTTTATTCACTTAAGCAAGTTTATTGAAAGCACTTAAGCAGATTGAAAATTACCACCCAGAAACAATGCCATTTGCCCATACAGAAGCAATCAGGCCAAGAAATCTTCTCAAAAAATCATCATTTCAGGTACTGCACGAACTGGTAAATCTACTTATAATACGAATGCATCAGTCTTACATATAATAATCATCTACTTTGTCCTCATCTAAACATTTCACCACCAATGCTAATCAAAAAGCTTCTTTTGGTTTTTGCTTATGACATGCCTGGCAAGTTCCAAACACGGCAACAGACTCTAATTTGAGTGATGTGGAGATCACTAAGAGAGCACAACTTGGTTTTTCTGCTTTCATTCAGCAGAGTAACAACAGAGCTGCAGAAAAAAACCTTCTTAAAACACCTTATTTCAGCATAAGGCCATTGCTCCAGTGACCCCCTCCAAGAGCAAACAGCTGATGAGTTCCCAGAAATGCAGATCTGCAGCCTAAGCTTCAGCATAGTCTCCAGGAACCATGGGATAAAAAGTGGCTGATGCTGCAACACAGAACAAGCTATACAGCAGGTCCTGATGTCAGATGCCTCCTGGGACATGATGAGGAGCAACAGATTTGTTTCTGCGTGAGTTTTTACTTCTCAAAACAGGCCTCCACCAGAAGGCTTACCATAAAGATTAAGCAGAGATGTATGTGAACCTGAATTAACTATACGCTCCTCTCCTGAAAACAGTCATGAATTCTCAAATCTAAATCTACAGATGAACATTCTCTCTGACATTAATGCACCTACTAACTCAAGTAAGCTGCAGGCATTAACTTTTGTAGAATTTAGCCAAATGAACAGTCCTGAAATGCCTTGATTCATCCCATTTAATTGTGCATTGTCAGAGAACAATCCACGTATTAGATGGAACCACAGAGTACCTTAAGACTCTACTCACACATGCTTAACTTCCAATTTAGCAGGCTAAACCTGAACCAAACTGCTTATTAGTCAAAGGCTATCCTGCTTGCAACACTTAAGCTGTATGGTAAGAATGGCCTGATAGTATACGAGTATTACGTGCTTGCAGAACCAGGGTTTTCAGGAGGAAGAGCAACAGTTAGCACAAAAGCTAAGAGACTGCACAGAGGACTTTGGCTCTCGCTGCTGGTGTGGGGATGGGGTTTTTTTCACAGGATTATGCTAGATTGTAAAGGCACAAATTATAGAGGCTTCTCTTGTGATTAAGAAGCTTGTTGCTTCCTGATACCAAAAGAGCAGCTTAAACAATAAATCATTACTCAGTACGATTAACACCACCAGTATCTAGTCTATAGCACGTACTTACTTCCTAGGGAGAGAGAATGGGAAAAGGCAGCAGTGAAAAGAGAAACTAAATGTTATACTACTGTGTTATTCAGATGGTTGACTTTTAGGTTGCCTGAATATCTGAATATTATGAAAAAAAAAATAAAGGGAAAAAATTTACTATAGAAGCATGCTTCTAATTCAAGACCTCAGCCACACCAACTTGCCACTTTTGACATTGATCAGATTTTTAGTTTCTTTTTAAGAACTTAATTGGAAAGAGAATTCTTTTTGTTGATTAACATGCTGCATATCTAATTCATTGCATTTAATAGGTCTATCCCTTTGACAACTTACGAATCAACACATTCATCCCACAGTAATTTATAAAGAGGAGTTAAGCATCTATACAAGGTATTACCTTCACAGTAGGCATTGTCTTCTCGGAGGGCTCGGAAGCCATCTCGGCAGCTACAGACGGCTCTATCATCTAAGTTTCGGCAGACCGAATGCTCCATACAGTTATGTCCTTCAGTGCAAAAGTCATGGCCTGTACAGAAACAAATATGATTGAGAGTTAAAAAGAATCCAGGGATTATAAAACATTCCTGTCAAAGACAGTCCTATCTTTTTCTCAGTTAGGTCAAAGAATACATTTCTATTGTCCATGAGATATAGAAAAATAAATTGTATCAAGCATGAAACAGATGAAAGGAGTAGTAAAGGCCACAAGAACAGACTGTCTCTAGGTCTTCGATTCAATTTCAGGTTATGGCATTGATCTAAGGCAGCTGAATAGGAGGCTTACTTAAATCCCCTTACTGTCTTCTTGTCATTGTTAAGTACTTTTACAGGACACTTCTTAATATTTTTTATTATTGTTTTTTAGAACATTTATAAAAGAGCTCAATGGCTTGGACATTCAGTAGCTCATTTACTAGTGGCACTACTTCTTTTCCTACCATTTTTTGTTCCCAGGTGTATTTATAAAAATCCTTCCACATTTAACGGAAAGACTTTGATTAACATTGCCTTGTTTTGCTTTTATCTTCCCCTTATCTTTTCCTTTCAAGCTCCACTGACTGAATACTCTTCCCTGATTGCATCATCCTTTCCATTTCAGAGAAATTTATTTTTAAAATCTCCCCTTTTAGCCAGCCCTATTTCTTATTCTCCCCCTTGCATTTTTCATTAGTGTCACCATTTTGAATTGCACCTTAATTACAAATTTTTAAGAATTCAAGTTCTTTCCAGGCTGGACAATTTAGATTGAACCTTTCAACTCAGTAGTTGTTCGTTTTTTTTAATTCCTCGTGTTTGCTCTCATGATATCTAATGCTGCTATGCTGCTGAATACCATTAAATCATCCTTTATTATGCTGAATTCAAGATGGTTGTAGTAACTGACTTGAAGCTTCTGCAATTTCCACATCTGTCTATAAAGGTGTGGTGCTTGTCTCCTTCATTGTTTTCTCAAGAATTTCATTTGTTTAAAGCTTCCTTCTTCAGCTGAAGCATTAGTATTGATCAAGCAGCAGTACTTCACTGTTGTTTTCCAATAACTATTTTCTTCTCTCAAAACCTCCCACAGGACAACTGGGCAATGTGGGTCAGGCTCAGGGGACCATGTCTAGTGTAACAGCAACAGCTCTAGAACGCAAGCTGGAATCAGGCTGCAACACAGGCCTCTTCTTACAAAATAACAAACAAATATTTGTTGGCAGTAAGGATTATTGTTTTTATCACTACACCTGGCTTCTGCTTCATGTTTTGCTATGAAAGAGCTTCTATCCCTAACTTCACTGAAGCTACATTAAATGAGCACTTCAAGGACAATGGCAGAGTCTGCTTGGAAGTCAGGTCAGAGAGGTGTTTTGCACTTGGGCAGCCCATGAACAGTGCGAAGCAAGATAAACCAAGCAAAACAAGATAAGAGAAACAGAAAAGCCCATAAAGACAGAATGTCTGAGTACTGAGACCCAGAGACACAGCCATGATGCAAATGCCACAGACCTACAATGATATGAGAGGTTGATGTTTTTCTTCCTCTCTTTCCTGTCCCTGTAACCTAGAGATACATTACCTAGGTAATGTTACTTACATGTTATAATTCACCATCGCTAACACAATTCTGTTATCTAACATAGGACATTAGGAATCAAAAAGCTCTACACTTTCACTAGCGTTAAAGGATCTTCAACACTCACTGATGACAGCAGAATTGTGTGAGTCAAGAGCAACCTCTGGCCATGGAGACATCTATTCTTCGCTTTTTTGTTGTCTTCCTCATTGAAGCCCAAGTTAATGACAAAGCAATAGTCTTGTTTTTGGACTTCCTGGCCTGGATTGGTTTGTATCAGATTTTTGCATTAAATAGCTAAGAACATACATGTCATCTAGAAAGGGTGAGGGATTTTTTACTGATTTTTTTGTTATTCTGAAGATTCTCAACACTTCTGTAACAGCTGTATTAATAAACAGAATACATGCTACTGAAGAATAGCATACAGCAGCTTCTTGTTTAAAGAATAAGCTCCATAGCTCATGAAAGGCCAAGCTAGCGTGGTTCAGGGAGGATTAAAAATGTTCAGAAAGCATTCATCCAACATATTAAAATTTTCCAGCTATACCAAGAATACCAATATTCCAGCTATAAGCACAAGAAACAGAATTCTTTTCTCTAAGCCACTGAAGATTTTATAGAAATTATCATTAAAAAAAAATCCTTTTTGACTGTGATAGACTTCAAAACCTATCTTCTCTTAAGTTCTTTTCTTCTACTTTCTTATCGTTCTGCTTGATGTCATTAATCATATCCTTCGTGTTTGCACCGAGCAGCACGGAAGCAACTATAGATGCACTCGTCTTCACACTGAAGCATGCCTAAAATCAGCCCAAGAGTCTAACATCTTTTTTCCTGCCAGGTATCAATTTACCTTATTTATCTATAGAAGAAACAGACGTAGCCACTTGAAAATGCACCTGCTCATAGGTTTGAAGATACCAGTATTAGTCCAGATCAAAAGAGTGGGCTCAAGACATAGAGCACTTCCTGCACCTCGCTCCTTTCATAAGGATCAGACTAGGTGCAACACACAAAGGTACACAGCATACAAAAACACTCCTCAAAGCTTCTGCTTCTAGATGCAGATGACAATCCCAAACAGGTAAACAAGTTACTCTAGTCTTCGAACAGCTGAGTAACACCAACAGTTCTCTGAAAGAGCCATTTCAAAGCATTCCAGAAAGATGATGGTGAACATGGACATTACTCCAATCTCATTTTGTTTGGACACTGGAATGGGTGAAGGGCAAAACTCACTAATTATGTATATGATTTCTTTGACTTTTCACCCTTTTTTGGCTAAAATGAAACACATTCTCAGAATTTACACCATTCAATATCTTACAACAATTTTCTGTTGTCACAACGCAGATGTTATCTATTCAGCTTCCCAAAATCTAGTGATCACCATGTGTAAAAGCGTCCTATTCAAAATGATCAGAAAAAAAGTCTAATCTGTAAGAACAGAAAATTACAGTGAGCTTATATATATACTGCTATTACCTTACCTTTACAGATTTTGCAGCAACTGTGAGATAAGGGGATCTGTTGAGATTCTGGGCAGTTCAAAGCTGTACATCTGTCTTTTGGAATACGCTGCATTTTGTGGTTCTGTTAAATTGAGGTAATCAATTAATATTGTGAAATAAGAAATAAAGATAAATTATAACTTTAATGGAGTTTTAGCATTATAGCGTACAAACAAAAATCTGCCTATGCCAAACTTCAGGTGCCTTTGAAAACCATTTGATAGGACAATGTAGCACAATAAAAGCATCAGGAACCCCCCATACTCAAACCTTTTCAAGCAAGCAAAAGTGTGGCAAAGGCTCTCGTTCTTTTCTTATCTTAGCTGTCAAGCAACTTGCCTCGGAAGTTTCTCTTGAAATTATGTCTGACAGAGTAACTATGGTTTCTGAGAAACTGAAGCAGCAGATTCCAGAATCAAGGGTGCTCATAATGAATACTCTAAAGTAGCTGTTATTTACATAGCAAGTAAAACCAATCTTGAATATTTCTGA
Source organism: Strigops habroptila (assembly GCF_004027225.2). Lineage (NCBI taxonomy): Eukaryota > Metazoa > Chordata > Aves > Psittaciformes > Psittacidae > Strigops > Strigops habroptila. Next base: position 32,253,436 of record NC_044279.2, read on the forward strand.
TCTTAACACTGCGGTAGTAACATTGAAGGAAACTAGCACTGATTTCCTGTTAGGAAAGAGAGGGTTTCTCAGCTATGTTTGGATCAGGCATCTGGAAATGTCCAATGCCCTGAGAATATCTTCAGGCATCTGGAGCAGGTCACACACAACCATTGCAGCATGACTACAGGAAATGCCTGCCTTAGCAATCCAGATATTGCAGATGTACCACCTTTAGGCTCCCTCGAGCCCTAATTAATGTGTCTTGCAGTGCTCTAGTCATGCTATGGCAAAGAGAGAAAACACGGCAAACGACAACATGCTCCTCAGAGGCATCTGCCTTAAAAGCAGCAATCTGGTTAAAATATGAGCTCACTGAATTCAGGACCCTGTTATTTCTGCATGTAAGAAAAGTGCCCAAAATCATGCATATGCCATTGCATGGATTATTATTATGGATCTAGCATTTAATTTCAAATCCTCTTTAAGCATGAAATATAAAGATGAAACACAAACACAATGGCCACTATCAAAATTACTGCTCAAACTTTACCTTAAACAATTTTGACAAAGAAAGCAAGCTTAACCTGGCAATACTGAACCAATCACAGATGTGTTGTACGCCAGGACAAGCAAAAGCCAGCAATCCCACAAAATTAATAACAACAATTAAAAAAAAAAAAAAAAACCACAAAAAAACCACAAAAACTTTGATAGGAATAATATCAATTGCAGTAGTCTAAATTGCATTTAATTCTTTAACATATTCTAATACAGAAGATAATTTTTCATTTACTTGTTCTGTACTATTCAAACAGAAAAGTGCATGCTTATCGCAGGCACAACTGCAGCAGTGAAACAAAACAAAAATTATGTTTAGAATTACATGCAGACAAAAAGAAGAAATTCCCTACATTGCCCTGATAACATCATTATAAGCCTTCACGCATTAAATCAGTATTTGTGCCTTTCTTATTAAGTCTCTCTTCACCTGGAGTCACTAATTAAATCCTTTTATGGGAACTCTGGCAGTAATAAAATAGTGCCCACCTATGACTTCTTAACTGACCAACCACAGTTTACAGTATGTGGATTTTCTGCTCTGAATTATCATTCATAAGGCTGTCCAGCAGAAACTGTATGTACTTCAGTCCTTGAAAAAGCAGCATTTGAATCAGTCAAAGTTGCTGCTTAATATTTCTACCAGGACAGTCAGGCAGCGCATCAGCAACGAATTATAATCAACAAAACACAGAGTAGCACAGCCAACAGAGGCCGTTTGTTCATACAGTATTGCACTTGCCAGATACAAAAAACACGAGCCAACATCACATAACATTTGGTCCTTTCCAACCCAAACTATTCTATGATTCTATTTTATGATTCTATAACTTTTGATGGTTGTTAATTGCATCCATTGACTAATCATAGAATTCATGTCCCAGATGTCATGTTGAAAATATGAACTCACAGTCCTGAAAAGCATACAACCCAAAGTTATTTCTGGTCATCTCTTCCTTTCTCAAAAGGGTTTTAAAGCACCCACTCCAAGTATAAAGCTCACAACGATTAAAATCAGCAGCAGTAAGAACAGTCCCCATATCTATTTTATGAAACACACTTTTTCGTAATTGTAAATAACTGAAAATTTTTTGAGATTTCCAGAAACTGGGAATAGATAGCTGCAGCATGGCCAGAGGAGTCAGTTCTCTCTCTGCCCTAGAAATGTGCATTCAGGTTTCCAAATCCACAGCATGCAACTCTCTAACCAGAGGGAATTCCTCCCCATCCCTCCCCCAGAGGGGCAACGTGGCACCCACTGCAGCAGACTGTTTAATTCTCAACCTGCAGCCATTCCTGGGGTATATTTTCCCCTTAAAGTGTATTTGTGCCCTGAAGAGCAATTCTGATCATGCAGCTGGAAAAGACTGACTCAGCATCAGGCATCTTCTGTTTACAAATAAAACAACAGCCCTATTCCATTTTCATCACTAGAAATACCAGAGTGTGCCAGCTCTCTTCCGTTTCATCTAGCTTTTCCTCTAAGAATTATCCTCAATGCCAAATTAAGCCCTCATCACGTTCATGCCTCTCCCTTATCTAAGCACATAATTTTTAACAATAACATTGCACATATGTCAATGGAAACATAAGGTAGTCTTCTGGTTTTTTTATTACTGATGATGGAGACAATACCTAAGGAGGAAAGAATGCAGCTTGATTGTCAAGCTGCCTAATCAAAGCTTGCAGCTATGCAAAGAAAATTTATTTGCAAAATTTGATGTGGAACACAGACAAAATAAACACAGGACCCCTTAGATGCTTTTCTGTTGCCATTTCCTAAGGTAGACCTGCCTGAATTTCAACAGTTCTTTCAGTGGGACTTTGATATTTCTAACATGCAAGATTTTTATTTTAACATCAACAGTCTTACCTTGCACTCAAACAGAACACAGTCCCCTGAGCTTGAATACACAGTTTCTCTTTGTCCTTCAAAGTAGGTTCTGCCTTCAAATATGCACACCGCTTCAGTAGAAAACAAAACAAAACCACACAATAATTTTGTGAGAAAGCGTTAGTTTCTTAAAGATAACTGTATTTCAAAATGAAAAGATTGAATCAGCTGCAAGAATATTCTAAACCCACCTGCAGGACTCTGGATACCATAAGAAAAAAAAATCAGGGGAAGGAAAAAAAACCAACACAGAAGAACCAGGAAAGCACACATAAGTAGCAAGTGAAGAAGGAAGCTATTACTGCCTGCAACACAGCTCAGAGCGAAAAGTCAAATGGAGCTGTGAGAGCAGCGCAAGTGGCATTAATAGATAATCAGTTTCTTGAAGAGGAATGTTGCATGACAAAGAGTGTTCACTGAAGCCACATATTTATTTGTTATCACAGTCCTTTGATGTTTCATCACCCTACATAGTTATTTAAACATTACATGTTTGTATCTTATCCCAGTTATTTACCATTACCTGCTAAAGTATATGAGAGTATATGAGTTTTATTGTACAGGAATTGACCTTCAGTGACTGGGGTTTTTTCCCCCAACAGAAGTAGGATCAAGTCTCCAATGACCAAATGACACAGTGACCCTCCTAGGATCAGTGTTTATTATACCACACAGCCTGGCGTGATGCCACTCCAGTGCCCTGCCAGTACCAGTTTTATAGCAGCATGCCAACAGAGCTCATACTGGATTGCTCACTGAAGTTCCTATTTGGTATTTAGGGGTTACATAAAATATCTCCACAGCAAAATATCTTACTTTGTTTTAAATGAGTCCATTACTGCAATTACATAATGCAAAGTATGAAGGCTAAGTAATATAACTGCTAGGTATAGAAAATCAGATGTCTCTTGCTTAGGACATAGTCAAGGCTCATCGAATAAGCATAATCATGAAATAGCAGGAGTAAGTTACCGCTTTTCAAGTTCTAGATTACATGTTAGAGATCTAATTTGCTAATCATTTATTTGGAGATGTAAATCAATTATTCTACAATTCATTCACAGAGAGATTTGTCTATTCTGTTTAAATAGACTATAATCTGTAAATAATTTTAAAATACCTAAAAGTACAAGAGTTTTCGTTGAGTGACCTATACTAATTACCATCACTGCTCTTATTTTCAATTCTCCTTTACTTTTTAACTTGCAGCTCCTTGATTTTACAAACTCCTTATTACTTTGTGAGCATGTAAAAAGTCAACTCTTGGAACTAATGTTGAAAAAGACATGATGGGCATAGTGACAAAGAAAGTTTTTTATTCAAATTCCAAAATATGAGTTATCATATATTACAAAATAGAAAGTATTTTGTGTGATATAAGCCTGCACAGCACTTTCAAGCAGTAATATCACAGCATGTTGCAACGTTCCAAAACCTATGAATGGCAGAGTTTTCAGTCACAGTTAATAAAGAAAGTACAGAAAAGAGCCACAGGAGAGAGTCCTAGGGCTAACAGAAGGAGGAAGTTTGTACATCGCCACAAAGAAAGGTCACAGAGAGTCAAAAAAGCTCGATACAGCACCTCTTTCCTCTCCCAGAAAACAAGCTCTTCTAGAAGGATTTGAAAATAAAAAAATCTATATAAATCTTTACTGGGGACTAGCAGATCTTGAATCCACACAGGATGAGACAACCATGCAGTCATATATATCACCTCCTATGTATTACAGGCCACGACCCTAAACTGAAATACTCATATATTAAGCCCTTTCTCTTGCCTCATACATTTCAAGCTTCTAAGAACAACTACATGTGACAGGAAAAAATGAAGTATAGCAATGCCTGAGGACCACACAATGGCAACAGACTGATAACACATGGTCATGTTTCCAACAGGCAGACCATGCCTGTTCACAGGAGAGGCAAAAGACATCAAAATTGCTGTCATTCTGTCTAGGAAGAAAACATTCTCCTGAAGCAAAAATACTCTTAACATATAAATAAGACCACCCAGGCATCTTAAGAAAAATATATATATACCCATACTACCTCAAAGAATAGTCCACTGAATCCAGTCTCCTCATCAATGGTGATAAACCTCTGATTCTTCAGAGAAACTTAAAAAATAATGTACACAGAAAAAACATCAAAAGAATACATCCAGCCTAGTGTGAAATCATGCAGTTATTTCTTGATTCCACCAACAGCCTTCGGAAGTCTTGGCATATGTAATCCTTGTAATGCAGTGATGCAGTAATGCAAACACTCGCTTTCAGCAAGAAAATCACCTCTTCTCCATGAAGCCTTGGAAATAAGAAAAAATTACAAATTCCAGGGCTGTGAGAAATGGCTCTGCCCAGAGAGCCCTTGCCCCTTTCCTGTGTGCCTTCATACATGTGAAGATCGTTTTCTCAAAGGCTAGAAAGTGTCCGGAGAGTGCATGTGTCTAGACACTTGCCTGTGTGGGTCCCAGAAATTTCAAGCAGTGCTCACAACCCCATCTCCACAACCTCAACACCTGGCCATCAAACAGCTAAAAAAATCAGATCTCATTCACTGAATTCTCTTAAATAAACGTTGGGATTTTGTCAGCAAGGTTATAAAGCCCCCAGGTATCAAGGACCTGCCTACACAGAGTGACCAAACTATGTTTAAGAAAAGAGAGAAAACCTAACCTAATAAACAGCCAACTGAAACTAAATTGAAAAACCTGTTAACCTGAACAATCTGAACACAATTCTAAACATATTTTCTTATGGACTGCTGTTCTCACTGACTACATTCAAAGGGGACATTTCTTCTTAAAATCATCAAAATCAACACCACCTGGATCATTTCTTTCCTACTAGTGTTCTATAAAACATGAAGGATTCTGTATTTGGGCAGTTCCTTCCATTAAAAAGCAGCAAGAGCTAAAGTACACTGAAGCTCTAATTCAGAGCACTATCACTTGGTTTTTCTCTTCTCACCCATGCTAATCTAGCCAAATGAGCTTACAAAAAACAGATGGGCACTTCATCTACACCAGTACCACTGGCTCCACGTTTATTTAACAAGATACTAGTGGTTTTAGTGATGGTCTAAGTTTGCCATTACAGACTGTCTTTTTTTCTCCAGTGCCTCTGTCTCCCCTTTTCTCTTGCCAGCCTGCTCTTCTTCTACTGCCCACATCCTGCCAGACAGCAAAAGGTAGATTTTCATCAAACTACCCGAAGGCTTCTAAAAACCTCACTCTAAGATTGTCTGGTTAGGTGGACATTGAGCACATTTGGAGAGATTTCTAGAAAGACAAAATTTCTAACTTTCTTCTGCCCCACTTTCCTCCTAAGACAGCAGGGCCCATGTCCCAGGCAGTGTAGAACACAATGTTTCTCCTGCCTCCTGACAGCAACTGTCACAGCTAATAAACATCCCATGATGGTGGCGTTTCATGTCTTTATTTTCCTTCAGAAATCAAGATATTTCAACAACATGAACATCTGGACTGGAACTGTGTAATTGGAAAGCCCAGCGAAGATTTAATTTCTGCTTGGCTAGATGCTTCCCATGATACTTTGATTAGTTTGTGATTGGTGTTTCTCCAGGGAAACATATCAACTTTCATCTTCCTAAGCCCTTTCATTCAACAGACTCAGTCACAGTCAAGAAATTAACTGATGATTAGTTCTTCCAGAACTCGATAGTTATTGCCTATATAAGATTTCATCTACAGCTGAATTATATCAACATTTTCTTTTGCCATCACACTTCCACATTCCCCTAGTACCTAAAACTATGTATACTACTCAAAGCACAGGTTTCTAAGAAGATGAAACAGGAAGTCTACAAATCCTGCTAGGAAGTTTGACTACTCTTGATCTATTTGTATACAGAAGGTGATCAAATATTACTTGGGCAATCATCAGTACAGGGTCTAAAGAATTATTAGCACGGTCTGCTTATATTTATAGAGGTGCAGTGGTAACACAACTATTCCCTGTAATACTATTTAACACATTAACATGGCATCTTCTCCATATTCATTCAGCAAAAGGAATCTGGTGGTTGTGTTCACTCAGTGAATTAGCAACAGTTTGTCAAACTATCACTTCTCTTACACAGCCCTTGCTTCTTTCTACAGGCCTCCAAATGACACTTTCCTTGTGTATTTCTTAAAATGTCCATGCAAAATCCATGACCCAGCTACCTCCTTCCTTCCATTTGCTGAGTTCACAAGTTGTCATGTAGTACATTTTCTCATTTATGTATTTATCACCTTTGCTATTTAGATTGCATATGCCTTCCTCTGAGGAAGGCATGTACACTTCCCTGTGGTATGAAAGCTGATTTTGATTCAGACTTACCACCAACAGAAAGCAGGAAGTTTCGCACATTGGTGAACTCCTCAAACCACTTTATTATCTTGTATTCATAATTGCCCAATTAGTGGCAGATGTGACTTGAAGTTTTGTGAAATTTGTCAGTAATTACCAATGTACAATTTAAATCTGGTGATTTAAGTCTATGTTGCTGCATTCTTTGTTCAAAAATGTTGAGTTTGGGGGGTGGGGGGAAACATCCAAAAAAAGCATACAAAAAACCCCCTGCCTCATTCATTTAATTTTCCAGCCTCCTCCTTGGGCTCTCCTTGATTATATTTTCTACTGTTCAGAGATCAAGGCTTAGGCATCATTAATCCTACTTTGCAAGCTTACATGGTTCAAGACCACTGCATGGCTTTATCCTTAGAAATGCACACAGAGATAATCATCGCTTTTTCTGAATGTCTCTCTCTTGACTGCCATGCCACTACTAGGCATTACTCTCACCCCTTTCTCATTTATCTTTGCAGGGATTCAGCATTACTTTTTCTTTGCTCATCTTCTGGAGAGTACAAGCTCCTCTGTTACTGTAGTCAGTGAGGCTGGAGACTTGCTTCATGTCATGCCATCTCCCTGAACAATTCAAAATTATTCCAGATTCCAAGCAGGAAAAAGTATTGCTAACTTTTCCAGTTAATCACTGCTCAAAAGCTGCATGTATCTGCTTCTGCTTCCTCTACTGAAAAAGGAAAATCCAATTTGAAACTTCATAATGATAAGGAATCAATTACTATTTGTATCTTTTTTCTTGTTAGACAGCAAAGCTACGTATCTCTATTACAGTGAAAACATGAAGTCGTTCTACAGTGCTCTTACAATCATTCAAAAGCATCTGTGGTGTGAGCCACCTCCAACAACACTAACATGCTGTTCAGTCACATTGGCAAGAAGTCAATCTAAAATTATAAATTCTTTCACATACCTCTCAGGTTTCCTATCTTTACATCAGCTACTACGGGGAAATGACATAATTCATCTATCCCATGTGTTCTTGCTGGGATATCTTCTGTACAATACATCTGAGCCCTGGAATGAGAGCTCCTTGAGGCATCTTTTAAGACTAAAAAAAGCAATCTGAGCACTGAAAAAGCACATCAAAATGTGACTAAAAACTCAGTTGGTAGCAGTTCAGCTGAGGCAAATAGACCTGACAGATGAAGTAAAACTTTTAAAGTAGGCTGCCTGACAGGGAGTCTGGGAAAGAGCTTGCAACCAATCAAAGCTAAGCAAAGACCCAATCTGGACAATGTGTTTGATGTCAGCTTCTCTTAAAAATGGCACTATTGCTATTGTGGAGCAATAATGCCATTTTTGGCATTTGGCTGCCATATTCAACCAACTCGGCTTGGTTGAATATGGCAGCCAAAATATTTCTAAGGACAGACAAGCACAACTTTGGCTTTAGAGCAATGAACCATATTCTGCTTATTAAACAGAACTGGAATATTTTGAACTCTAAACATGGGATTCTGAAAACTTGACTAATGCAATCAAAATGCCCATCCATTTTATGCCAAATTAGCTATGTTGGCCATCTGATACTCAAACATCTTTCACAGCCAAATGTCAAACAATAAAATCAAATGCCAAGACAAAAGCCTTACAGGCTGTCAAGATAAGAAAAGCAATTAAGGTTAATATTATATGAACACTGTATTACAATTATAAATAAGAATTAGTAATAGCACAACAGTCTGCCAGACCAAGAGAACTCCAATGCAAACAGTACATGCCTGCTTAATCTTCATAAAAGTGGGATTAGACATTATCCGATGGACTCCTTATGTCAGCTATCTCCAATAGTGACATAGTTGTATTTAGTGAATGTGCAAACAGATATAGTATCAAACTCTGAGAGCTACTAATGACAGGGAAATTTCTGCTTCAGTTTCACCTCCTCTGAGCTGGACTGCTGGGCTAGTTGTATAGGGTGCTTGTCTGAAAACTTTGTTAAGAGAAAAATGGCACAGTGTAGAAAACTAAGTAGACACTTCCCTAGAATGCCTTGTACTTCATGATATGCTTAAACTCACACATACACCCACCAGAAATCCTCAAGTCACAGGGATCCATATGCAATTTGAAATCCAGTGAATAGATTAGGACTGAGTGTTGAGAGTCTCTGAAAGTAATGAAAAACTGCTAAAGACGTGCGCTTTTGAGTCACTATTTCAAATCTATGAGAGCTAAATAGTTATCACCCATCAGCATTAACTTACTACATGAAAAGAAGTTTGTGTTCTCCATTGCCATGTTATAAAACCATCCACGGACATGACAACGGAGGACACCTACTCCTGCAACAGCACTTACAGAGGGTAGCCATTACTCTGCTCCACAGAGACTTCAAACAGGGCAGAGATAGAAATAAAGCATTTTATTCCTTAGAATATTTTGCCCAGATTTGCTATGAAAAAATAGAGTGCACAAATTATGCATAATTTTCAAAGACACATTTTTGCACATGACTAGTGAGATAGCTGTGCAGCCTTGCAGATTTCTGCAGCCTTGTGGACACAGATCATGAGAGCATGTTCAGTAAATGAAAGTACCTCTGCATAGCAACATTTTCAGAGATTTTGACAGTGCTTCATTCAACAGCATTAAAAAACATCCTATGCAAACAGTAAAACTACTCGGTTCACTGCAAAATAGTAAATCTGGCATTTATTTGAGTGAAAATAATTTGAAAGTGACATTTCCATGCTCCAAATGTTCATAGCTACTTCCAACAGTCGTGGGAGTTTTTGACCAAATAGTTTGCCACGCTATTCAAGCACCCACAAAACACACTCACCTATGAATGACTACAAGGGATCCTACAGATGCTCCCATTCTCAACTAGACTCTCTTTGACCCAGAACAATTTCCACAGACTCTTTAGCTAGAAATTCTGCACCGTGACTTTACTGCACATGCCTCCCTGGTGAAGGCACAAAATCCTGTGATCTGGCATCATGTAGCTCCCATTTCACTGTATTTAGTTTCCTCTCAAATCCAAGTGCTTTCACTCCCCATACAAACGGCAGCCCCTTGTTAACTTGGATATTACAGTAATAATCATGTATGCCTTATCTGCAAAATGGCACAGCCCAGTCTAACGTGTTTAGATATTCCCAGAAGTGGATTAGTGCACAGGTGGAGCACCATATCTATTGCTGTTCTTAGATCTCCGTTCTTCCAAAGCACCTTCATCTAGCTGCATACAGGAACTGAACAGGGTTTCACACTCTCAACTCTTCTTCCACCCATTTTTGCTCCCGCATAAGGAAATCTGCCCATCCCCCTGTCCCTCTTGGGACACCCATCATCTTCCTCCCTCATTTCAGCAAGAATGACAGGATTAGTTGGCATAATCACAAACACTCCAGAGAACTCTACTTAACATTCTTAAGCTAAGTCCTTAGCATTAGTTCAGCAAAAGGTTTTCAACACAGACAGCAAGGTAAACACATTTTTTGAAATCCTGATTAAAGTCAATTATGCAAATGGTTTTCCAAATTTGTTATATACTCACTCTCAACATTCATTATCAAATAGCATTTAATCAAAAAATAATCTAAAAAAAATCAGGTACTACCAATAGTGTTGGAAATTTTCAAGACAACTTTAAATAGAAACCTGTGTACATCTAACATCATTCCCCTGTTTCTCAAGGCTGCTAGAAGTTACTGTTCTCCACTGAGCATTCTCAAACAATACAGCGCTTCATGTGTAAAGCCAGTTCAGGATTTGAAATAATTAAAAATGTAAAAGTAGCTGGAGCAGATGTTCACAGATTCTGCTTTGTCACAGCTAATTTCTCCAGAGTGCATTGGTTGATGCTCCAACCCAGTAAGAAAAACAGTAAGCTGGAGTTCATAGCAACTGTTCACGTGACTATTCTTCTTCTTTTGGGAACTACATCAATGAAAGAAAGCTTTAGAGTTACTGATAATTAAGAAAAAAGTCATATCTATGTTAACATTCCTATTGTCTTCAGGTGGATCTTTCCAGATGTTAGATTCAGAGTTCACATGCTTGTGTAACCAGGTGTGTTTGTCTAAATGGGGCTGTATGCCAGTCTCTAGGAGAGCTGCAATACTTTCATCTTACTGATACATCAGCCAACTCACTTTTTTCCTTTTTCTTTGTCTACCACTACCATTATATGGAAACCAATAATCAGAAAGCACAATTAAAAAACAGATTTCACTTTTAATTATCGCCTATTAGCATCAAACCTGCATAAGGACAAGTACAATTCTGCAATTTCAGTGGCACAGAAAACTAAAAGGTAAATCTTTAAACGTAATTCCTTTCATTACCGAGAATCTCAGAAATTACTAGAATAGGTTAAGTAGCATTAAGACGAATTTTAAGAAACCCATTCCCAGTGTTTTTAATTTTTTTTTTTGAACTCTTGAAAACATGAGAGAAAAACAGCAGTTTGCATTGATAAATTCTTCCATTTGTTATCGATATTTTATTAGCAAAGACTTCGTTTCCATTACTTGCAGTGATCTAGTGTGGATATTTAGTAGAATTATAAAGGAACAGTGGACTTACGATGATCAGCCTTCACTGATAAGAAATTTAAGGTGTTGCCCTGGCAAGAACAAGCACTATCTATCTTTCCTGTGGAATAATCTGGTTCTCTTAGAGGGTTTGAGAAAATGAATCCACCTCCCATTGCCTGTGACCACATCACCTCAATACATACATAGGATTACTCCACTATTTCCACAAGAAATGCAAGCCCTATATCAATGCCGTATCTTTTCTCTTACACTCTAAATTGTCAAATCTTGCAGAACAAAGGACTGTCTTTTGTGTGTACAGCAACTAGACTGATGGGCTTTAAAGCTACCTTACTACAAGTAATTGATAGAAATAATGAGTACAGCTCCTTAACTGAATTTGCTCACTACCCCTCCCTGCTTGCAAGTCAAACATGGTCTGTTAAGAACTGCACTAAAAAGGCAGCATCTGATTTGTTTTGCAATATGACCTTCGGGGGGGGGGGGGGGGGGCGGGGTGGGTGGAATATAAGGGCTATCATTCCAAGGGAGAGAGTTTCTTCTGTTCCACTAAACATTTTATTTCAACAACTACCTTAGGATTTTATTCAGCAGACCTTGATATCTGTCCACATACATTTAGAAAAGTTAGACTTAAAAACATGGAATTGTATTGGAAAGAATGAATATGGCTCTTGCTGTATATGATCAATTGTCAGCACAAAAGAATGGTTGGGATTTGTTTTAAACAGTACTGGTAAATAGCTTCCCAGATGGTGAAAGACTGTCGAAAGGTACACAGAGACTAGTTTTCAGAGTGGAGCAGAAGCCAAGGTGAGGATTTTTAATCTGTTTGCTCACAATGTACGAATCAACCTATTAATTCCATTGAGTTTTCATGGGTCTCAAGATGTCACACTGGAAACAGGAGCAGAGGGGCAAATGTATGAATCAAGATGGTTAAAATTGCATAAAATGAGGATGCGATGCCTTTGTCTAATTTTCTATTTTTTAAATGTATTCATTTTTTCCCAGATTTCTTCACAGCAACCCTGCAATAAAGTACTACAAAATTAGTAAAAGGAAAAATTTGTGGTTAGCTGCTTACACGATACTACCAACTCTGTACATACAGAGCCACATGGACAAGATTGAAGCATTCTGAAGTCATATACAACTACTATTAAGAAGCCTGTCTGAGAACTTCGCAACTACCATATGCAAGATTGTTATCTCTTTTATGCCGTACTCAGATTTGATTTCTCATTTAGGTGTCTTAAGGATCTACAAAGTTTCTGGATACGGCATGAGGAAAACATCTACAAAACAAACTCTCTCTTTACAAGCCTATAAAATTTGCATAGAGAGGATGCTGCACTTCAGTGACCATGAATAAAATCTAAAGACACATCCTAAGGAAATAATACCTGAATTTACATCTCTCTGTCAAAGTAATAATGATATAGAGAGAATCATGCCTGTTCAACTTCCCTATCTTCAAAGTATTTGAAGCACTCACGCTCTAGAAAAAACAGATGAGTTAAGTGTATTTTCTTGCTTTGCCTTCAGGATGGGAGGGGGGTAAGAGGGAAGTCTAATAATTGAAATCAGGTGTTTTCTGTGCCAACTTATTACATCAAATAATGATGTCACTGTAATACCATTTTAACTACAACATATAACTATATACTGGAAATCATAAATGGGCAAGATAAAAATAATCCTGTTCTTCACCATAATAGCTTATGACAATGCAAAACAGCAAACCTAACTACATCTTCCAATTTTATTCATCTGTCAGGAAAAAAAACAAAACTAGACATCAATTTTAAGGGATTTTAACCAAATGTCACCAATTAAAAATAAAAAGAAACCTGGAAAAACAGTCAAAATTATACTTGAAAAAAGTTTACATAAACTTTTTCCAAGAGCAAGCAGGACAGTACCAGAATCTTCACTTACAAGCAGAAAGTTAGAGAAACAATTTCAACAAGTAGAAGGAAAAAAATACTAATCAGCTACTCTGTACAGGAAGGCTTAGGATGGGCAACTACCCTCCCAAACAAAAGGACAGAGCATTCTTCTTAGTAGAAACTGGTACCAAATAAAACCCTCCAAAAAGGCATAAATTAGTAAAAACACTCTCTAAACTGGCAAAGAGGCAGAACAGTGATACATGGGAATCACCATAGATACAGTCCCGTGCCTGGTACAGTGAAGAAAGCAAATAGCAGAAACTCTTCGAATAAAGAGGACTGCAGCAATCGTTTTGAAGGGAACATGAAGAAAGTATGAGAAAGGACTATTACACCATATCTGGTGAGATTTCAATTTTAAAGTTGTGTCTCGCATGGGTCAAAGTGGCTGTTGTTTGAAGCCAAACATATTTTATGAGCTGACAGATGTAGAAACAGTGATCAATAACAGCCTGGAGGTCTATACATCACACTTCAGATATCTGCAAATGATGGCTAAGAGAAGTAAACCATGCAGCAAAAGGTTTACTTCACTATGCGTTCCCACCGAAAAACTTTCAAACTTCTGCAGTCCAAAAGACTGAAAGCCACTGGCTTGAATCATTGTCTTTACAAAAAGACAAAGGATAACAGTAAACATCATTTTACGTGAATCTCACTGAACCAACTTCATTTGTATTTTACATCCCTTCCTTAGACTGACATATAGAAATAAGACCACATTATTTTGATGGTTTTGTGGTGGGGTTTTTTTTCAGTATTTCATTTATTGAGTTTCAGCCTTCACAACCTTCCCATTTTTTTAATTTCACATGACAGGCACTGTCAGAAAACTGTACATGTTGTCTTCTCTTACACTCCCATGGCTCCTACCAGAGTCTCCCCTATGCCAGCTTTCCACCCAGATGACCCTTGTCAATGTGGCAATCCTGTTAGGAATAAGAGTGTCATATGCAAACTGCACAGGCCTCAACAAGCCATGAATCTTGGTTGGTTAGTTGGGTTTTGGTATTTTGCTTTATCCAGCTCCATGAAGTGCTCTCTGTCTCCAACTTGTTACTTTTCTGTGGCCTTGTCCAAAAAATACAGTTTTGGGGTTTTCAGCTAAAGAAAAGTTCTGCTCTTTTCGGAACACATGCCCATTAAAGATTATTGTTACTACTACAGAAATTTGCAAGATCTACAGAGGAAAAGCTCCAGGAAGAAACTAGGACACCAGCTACAAGATGCTGACTTGGCAATGTGCTCCTGGTTATGGGACCAAAAAAACCACACTCCAGTGGTACAGGTGCAGAGTGACATTAGCACATCACTGGTTAGAGCAAACATACTGAAATCAATGCACAGCCATGTGAACACCCACATATCCTAGGTGATTTTTGTAATTATAAATAGAAGCAGAGGGGGTTTTTAAATTATTACTTCATAGCCACCTGACTAAGCAAGTTCCAGTGAAATCAGCATTACTAAAGTCAGGGTAGTATCTTATCAGAGACTGGAATGCTGCCACTCTGTCCACTCCCAGCTGTCTGAAAGCAAAAATATTCATATCTAACATATGTTAATGTTTCATTTTCACTGGAAATAAACTAGAATAATAATGCGCTGCAGGTATTCTATATTTTTCGAACTCCCTAGTAAGAACACAATGAGAAAGAAATGGAAAAGAATACGTTCTTTTCCCAGACAGCCTTGCCAAAACAGGTTGTAAGAAGAGCAGGGAAGAGCAGAGCATGGCTTACAGCAAAATTTCCCATGTAAAAAAATATTTTTAATTCTCTACCACTAAAATTACTAACATTATGTTTCAATTTCTTCTTTAGTGCAGATTGCTATATGTTCAGTGTAATGGATTTTAATGAATAAGGATTTTCTTAAGCATACTTCATCTTAGAATTCATTCCTCAGGCATACAGCAAGACTAAAACTAGATGACCTTACCACTAACTGGAATTCTCCTCATATACTGATACATTGCCTCCAGATCTAGAGTCTTCCAGCAGAGTTCCATAATGCATGGGGTCCAGAAAAGCCAAACAGACACTTGCCTAGGAGAGAGCCGTGCTTTGATGCATGAAAAGTCTGACTGATGCACAGTGCACTGACTCCCCCAGTCCTCCTCTGCTAACGTGGAACAGTGAAACTCAAAGGACGTGGAGGAGGAGGAGGAGGAGGAAAGGTAATGAAAGAGCAGAATATTCTGAGAAGTCCAATTACTGAAAGTTGTATTTCAATTTACTGTAAGCTGTATTTTAATTTACAGAGAACAACAGACATAGGAGGAGTGAGTTTCCTGCTCAGAAGGGAACTCCAAGTGAAAAGACTCAGTGTTTCCCATCTAATGGAGGTATACTGCCTAGCTTACAAAGAACAAAGGTTATCGGAGACTATAAGCTCTACACAGAGAAGCCCCTGACAATTCTCCCATTGGATATGTAACAGGTAACAAACCAAATACATTGCTACGGTGTAAGACTAGTTTGAAAATTTCTATAGCTTTACCATGGAAAATAGAGTTGTGACTGAGCAGCTAGGGTCAAGGATGAGATTGGCCCTGCCTACCAAAGCCAAGGGGATTCCTTCCACTGTCTTCATCACAGGAAAGGCCTCAAAACATTCTTAAAGCATCTCAATGTTCAGCTACCTGAGATGTTACACTTCCCAGAGAAGAGAAGGCCCTGAGGAGATCTTCTCAATGTGTGCAAACTATTGATGGAAAGAAATCGAGAGAGACAAACAGGTCTCAGTTGTGCCCAGTGACAGAACAAGAGGCAATGGGCATGAATTAAAACACATGAAAATCCATTTGGACACAAGAAAGCAGGTTTTTGTACTGTGAGGGTGACCGACCACTGGCACAGCTTGCACAGAGTGGTTGTGGAGTCTCCATCTGTCTAGATAGTTGAGAGCCGTCTGGACACAGTCCTGGGCAGCCTGCTCTAGGTGGCCTTACTTGAGTAATGGGTTGGAACAGATGACCTCCAGAGATCCCTTGGTACTTCAACCATACTATGAGACACTGCGATTGTAGGAGCTATGCTGGATTCACAAATGATACATACATCAATTATGCTTTTCCACTACAGCTTCGCAAATCTAAAACAGCATGACTGATTTTATGGACCCACATGAGTTCAAGGATATATTTATTTCCCTTGAAAAATATTTCTTTAGAAAAAACATGTCTAAATGAATATAAATACTGCCTTTCTTTTGAAGACACAGAGTTGCTGGAGTAATATAATGGTAGAAAATGGGCAGTAAAGCTCAGTGTTATCTCAGTAACACAAGTGTGCATATAATGCTTTTTATCTGTCATTACAATGTGATACTATCCATTGTATGTTTTTCAAAAGCCTGAGAAATATGGTTGATGTGAATCATTTCAGCATAGAAAATCCAGAAAGTAGAGGCTAAATGGACATTATTCTGCTAAATGCTAAATAACATTCATAAGTTCTGCATGCTCACTACAGGAGATTTTAATAAATAGCATGGCTTTAGGTAACAATCCAGTGCCAGCTACATTCCAGATATCTGCCAGCACTGTTCTGAACTAAGCTAATTTATCTGATTTTTCCCAATTTAAAAAAAAAAAAAAAAAAAAAAAAAATTATGCTTTATTTGCACTTGTATTTTGAAAAAGCCACATATAAATATTTATAATCAAAATACAACTAAACTTTCGCATTAGCCAGAATGTTGCTTCTCCTTTATATTCTAAAGTGTGCATTTTTCAAAAAAGCTATGATAAATGACTCATCATCGCTTTACTGCTAAAACCTGCTTCTTCTTCCTCCAGTACCAATACCTGTTCTGTCATTCGATCATTTCCCTGCTCTGCAGCCTCTTCTCTGTGCCACATTGAATGCAGAAGCTGCTTCAGCACTTGGTTGATCAAGGCAGGGGCTGTTGTGTCACCCTGCCACTGATGGACGTTACCTAAGGCAAGATAGTGCCACTCCTTCTGCCCAGAAAAAAAGGTGGCAATTTTGTGAAAAGGTGAAACTTAGTGAGCAGCACAGGCTTAAATCCATAATACTTCAATCCACCTGGATAAATGATGAATTTCAGAGAAATGTTAATCAATATTCTTTACGTTTCTAGGTAAGAATTTTGCACTCTTGCTAATGGTCAGTTGCTGTGCAAATGAGAAGTAGATGGGCTTTCACAGTTCCTTCCCTCTGTGTCAGTAGGCTACAAGTGCTGGAGCTTGAAAAGAGCGTAGCTTTGGGGGAAAAAAACAGCGCATCATGAAGAGCAAGAGGGGAAATGCCCTTAATTATAATTAAAACAATAAAAGTTTCTGTAAGCTAGCAAGACAGATCACTGCATCAGAAACCCATGCATGCTGTAAGAACTACCATGTCCATATTCCTGTTTTAATTATTTTGTTCAAAAATCCTTTCGGAGTTATAACACCCCTTTACAGACTCTCTCTCCATGCATGCTAGTAACAGAAGCGTGAGCTGATCCAGTGCAGCCCTATGCTTCTCGCAGTTCCTTAAAATACTTGTGTTAGAGTGCAGATTTGGCTAAAATGCACCAGAAATCCATCAAATGTCCTGTTTAATAAAAACAACAAGTACATGGAAAAGTCACAGCCTGCAGATTTAAACAAAACGGCTCAGACTTTAACCTCCGTTGAAATCTGTTGGGATAGATTTAAATAGTTTGAGACAAGGTCTATAAGTATCCGCAGTGTCACTGGGAGGAGGACAGTGATGAGAAGAGAGCAATTTCTTCCTGGAGATCAGTCTTTGGTGATGGGAATTATTACTGCACCAGATACCGGTACAAATATCACTTCTTGTCTTTAAAAAGAAAATCAGAAAATCAGCTGGTTTTTAAAAATATACTGGCTCCCTTTAAAAAAAAAATATATATATATATATCACATAGCTATTGGAAGCAATGCCTTAGTGTTAATACACTGACTAATAAAAATGTTACCATAAAAAGATTTGCTGACCCAGTACCAATTGTCTCAGCTACTAAGACATTGGCAGTCCTCCCACAATTCACTTGAAATAAATGAACTCATCCTTGTACTTCTTAAGCCAAGTCTGTGGACTAAAGCAATACTTTATAGGGTCAGTAGGGGAGCTTAATCTTTCCCCGATTCCTATCAGTGCCTATCACCACACAATGCATCTGTCTCTTCAGAGAAGAAAAGAATTTAACGATCTCTTGCACATACCCTCTCAGACAGGTTTAAAATTGCATTGGGAACAGAAAAGAAAGTTGTCTCTGCCTTCCAGCTCCAAATAATTCTTCACAGGAAGCTCTCATTGATCTAAGATGTACGTTCTGATAGCTGGACTGATTTTTGAGTTGAATATCTTGTCTGCAGCTGAAACATATACCCAATACACCAGTCAGTTTATGTGCCTTGGAAAATGTTGCTTCTTTTAGCCCACTACAACTAATAGAAAACACAATGAAAATTTGTATGCATTGCCATTCCTTACACTACCAGCATCAACCTTTGCACAAGGCAAAAGAGAACAAGTTGTCTGAATGTCCTCAAACAAAGATACGGAGTTAGGGAAAAGCATCAGGGTTTACGTTGTTGGTTTGTTTGTTTGTTTCGTTTGGCTCACAAGAAGAACCAAAAGCAAAGCAATGATGGTTAAAAATAAATCTACAACATTCCTCACCAGATGTTCTTCCCTGAACTAAACATTTAAGAAAAACATGAAGAGTCAGTTTGTGCTGAAATTTCTAAAGCGTTGAACACCATCAAACAAGACACATATTGGACAGTGCAGCTTTGTTGTAAATGCCGGGCTGAAGTTCAATTCCTAGGGCTTGGCAGCATGGTAGACTCCCACAAGCCTATTAGCATAAGTGCTAATGTCAGAACCAGGCTTAAAAACCAAGCACTTTCCATTCCTAGCTGACACACATTACAGTAGCTGATGCAAAGATTAACCTCACAACTTTACCTGTCTAAAAGTTCAGTATCTACTCTAATCGCCTGGGATCCCTTTACAGTTCGTGGAAAGAGATATCCACCTCCAAAAGGCAATGCATCCCATCCCTTCCAGCCCCCTCTCAGCACCAAATGTCCTCTGGAGATGCTACCTCTGGAGATGCTACCTCTGGAGATGCTAATCTCTTTCACTGGCTATCAAGAGAGCTTAACTGATGATGTCCATAACTAACAAAGGAAACATAACAGGTAATGAAACGGTAAATGACAACATGCTTGAAAATGCTTGATTACAGTCTGCAATCCTCCATGCAGTCTGAGCATTAGCACACATCATGGCACCATTTTGGTCTGTATCAGCCAACACGCACTGAAGCAATGCTAGGCATAGCTGGGGGGACAGCACTGATCAGAGGCCACTTCCAGTCAGCCATCTGGATGCAGATACTCTGTTGGAGGGAAGGGGAAGCAAGTTTAGCCATGTAGGTGTGGGCCACATGTGCCACCTGGCACCAAGGACACAGGACTGTGCCTGCCCTATTCTATTTACTAGTACAAATGAAGCCTCTTCAGATTATAGTCACAAATTCAACATGCTTAAAGCCATGCAGAAAGAATCCATCCTCAATCACTCAGGGGAGAAAAAAGAACAAACAAAATAAACCAAAAAACCTGGGAAGCCTCCTTGCTTGTCACTGTAAAAGCCTTAAATGCTCTACACTTTCACTCTGCTATGCCAGCTGCCATTAAATCAGATCCTGCTTGTTTCATTTTTGGTGGCTTTGTTTGAGCACCAGCAGAAGAAAGGAAGTGTGGAGGGAAGCACTCAGCCCCAGGTGAGACATGGCGACAAGGCTGCCACAGCTACTGCTGCCTGGGCAGTGAAAACTCACACGGCAGTTTGGCAGAAACAACTCATTATCTGGTACACAGTACCACAAATACCACAAGGAAACAGAGATATCCATAAATGTTCTGTCTTGAAACAAATACTAAACCCAGCTAAAGAACAGCATATTAGGCATCACCTTTTCTCAGCAGTTATGACTGATTGTCCTATACTAAGAATGGTGGCTCTTTCAGCAACACATCCCAATTTGCTGCCTTTCCAATTATAAGCCATCTGTGTTTACATAATCCAGTCATCTCCTACATCCCCTGATATTGTTCTAAGAATTGAAAATAAAAAAGTTATTCTCAGAACCTATCCAAATGGAGGAACTCAGCTTTGACCCCTTGAGCAAGAATTGTGATCATTGAGCACACTGACCTCAATCAGCTCAGACCCTGCATTGAAGGCACCAAAGAAACAGGATACAGCTGGCACATATGTACATGAGCTCAGCAACAGCTCAGCAGTTCTAGCAAACTGACCTGGAGAATATGTAAGGGTCCTGCAGTCTCCATTGCCTCTAACTTCCACTCTCAATGCTCTTTTCACTGGAATTTAACTACCTTGTCAATGGGACTCCAATTTACACTCTCCATCCTTTGGTTCCAGGGATCTAGCCATTTTAAAAAGTTGTTTGATTCTTCTAAAGGCACTTTAAATAACCTAGATGAAATTAGGAATAATTTTGGAAAAGCAATTTTTGTTTATATTTTTTGGTCTAATAATTTTTCTGGTAGTTTCTCCAGAGTTATATGTGCACATTAGTTATAAACTGAATTATGTACTGGCATCAAATGAACAACACTGGAAGCTAAAAGGCTTTTGATAATATTAAAAATATCAAAAAGGCAGTATCAGAGTCAACTTCAGAGTGAGCTGTACCAGCACTGTATATTAATTGGAAGGAGAGTAGCAATGCTGTATGACAAGGTCAGTGTTCATATGCTCATTCACATTTCTTGACCTTTATCAAGACTTCCAATAAAAACAACTTCATAAGAAGTCATACAGTGTGAGCACTTCCCCATTAACATCTGGATGGTGAATTCCCAACTCAGTTCACAAGGAGTACATTACAAAAACATACTTCAGAGGGTCAGGTTTTCAAACTCTGCCAACATGGTCAAAGATCCAAATAGAGGCTTGAACTCCACTTATCTCACATCCCTGAAATACCAATGCCCTGAGCCATCCAATATGCATGGAAATTCTGTGTAGCTGGTTATAAAGAAAAAAAAAAAAGTAGTATTTGAATTCTTATTTCCTCTCAATTAGAATTAATCTACTTGAGTAAGGTAATAAGGTTTCATAACATGGGATGGTTTGTGTAACTTCTAGCACAATTAAATATTAATAAACTCCTGTGGGAGCAAGATTAATGGAGTACAAAACGTCTTCCTGAATTTTAGCCTACAACATGTCATTTTAACCAGTTATATTTCCCTATACTCTGTAAAAAGTTTTATACAGCACTAGAAGAGTGATGAAACCACAGAGAAAAATCTCAGCATTTACAGAATAAAGCACATGCATCTCATGCTCAATTTCAAGAATGGATTCCACTGTAGCCTAAAGTAAATAACCATCACATATGCCACATACATCCATAATCAACCTGAAATATTGTATCTAGTCCATCTAGACAGTGATTAACCTAAAATTTCCCCTCTCTGGCCCTATTTGCAACAAAACCAAAAAGATATAAACCCAAAAGGTAATCACCTATCTTAAATGACAATACTAGATTACCTCTCTTAAGTTTCCTTATAATTCTGTCTGACCTTTTGTGAAAGAACATTTCTAGGTGTCTGGTTTTTGCTGGTCTCTTGGGTCTAGTATGAGTTTTCTCTTCCTTTAATTACAGAAGAAGAATCATAAATCTGAACCTCCATTTCTAGCACTACAACACAAGGCTGAAAGTACATCATTCTTGTGATAGAGGTCTTAGAAACACTGGTCAAAATAAACACCAGGCAATCGTCCTTGGATTTCTAGCAGTTTGGTCTGAAAGATAGACTATAGAAGTCTGCAGAAAGTTTTTAAATTTATCTTTTTTTTTCTTTTAAATATTGATACGAAACACCTATGCTTTAAAAAAAAAAAAAAAAAATTTAAATACCCTCACCTGAAAAATTAACACCTTCTGGTTAACAATTTCCAAAAATATTTCAGAGAAGTCAAAGTTCCCTCATTCCTCAACTCAAATATTTCATTCCCTGACCAGTTCTTTCACTGACATGTTTACAGAAAGGTTCATTTTCTTTACAGACTTCAAAATATTCATTCAAGGAATCACCACAGTAAAACTTACATTGACATTCTTTGCAGCACTTGCCATCCACATATGCCAGGGCAGAGTTAAGCGGGCAGTCAGAGACGGGGCAAATCAAAGCCTCGCACTGCACGGTACCATTCTAGAAGAATAAAAGGTGCTTAACTGGTAGTTATATTTAGCAAGAGCAGAGATGTTCTCAAATACAGGAACTTGAAGTCTATTTTTAAATGCAATGAACTCTCTAACACCCAAAAATACATTTTAACATGGTTCTTTTAGTAACTACAAGAACAGAAACTATACCCTTAGAATATCATGCATACAATCTTTTAGACATATATGATGTGTTCTTTGAGATGATAATGATCAAATTTTATCTTTTTTTTAGAGGCAAACCTATTTGGAGGTAAAACATTCTGCCAGTCAGCAGCAAATTGACAGATCAGTGTGAAATAACAACCTCACAGAACAATACTCTGCCTTCTGATTTTCACACAAGAGACAATATATTCCTACAAGGTAATAATATCACAGCTGCAAGAAAAATCTGAGACAAAAATACCTAATGCATTTAACACCAAATTCAATATCTAAGTAGCTATCAGCCACATTTCATACCATGGACTAAGTCACCTTCTCGTCAAACACAAAAAACTAAAAGCAAAATTAATATCCCTCCAGAAATATAAAGATCAAAATCATACTGAGCTTAAGGAGAAACATTTGACAAATTATAGATAGCAGCAAATCAATCTACGGTGCAGTACAGACAACAACAGCCTCTTCACTGATTTCTAATGGCCTTTGGATTACGCGTTTAAGGAGTTCAAGTGAAATTAATGAGTTTTACCTGAATGCACAATAACAAAGATGCCATGATCTGGTACCTGAAAGGATACTAGACCATGCTATCACTTCTGCAGTTGTGATACCTTTGGGCATCTTCCATCCACCTAACAAATCTTTTTCATTTGTGATATAACAGAGCATGCGTACATGACCCTGACTTTTTACTTTGTATTACTTACTAAGATGTAACCAAAGGCAACCAAAGGGAATCAGACACAAGGGATCAATTAAGTAATTTGCTAAGAAAAAGGCTACATTTATAGTGACAAAAAGCAGGGAATTAATTATCCAGAGGAACTGTTTGCAACTGAGTGCATGGGAATAACATGATAGCTAAATATATTGCATAGCATCTGTATATGGTGACATGAAATATAGGGGAGCTACATATGCTGGCAGTGATGAAACAATAGGAAAATAGGTTCATTAATACTATTCCTTAGATGTAGAATAGATTTTCTAGCACTTTGTTGTTACCGCCTGGCACACACCTGGAAGTTTTCTCATTATTTGCCTCAGTAAAACCGTAATCAGAGGAAACACTAGCGTTCCCAGGTATCCACTCAAACTGTAGCCATACCATGCAAGTGCAGTTCTTACAGCCATCTGTCCAGGATTCAAATTCTCTGTAAGTCATGCCTTTCATTGTGCAGGTCCTTTCACAGTAGCACTGATCCAACTTGTTCATCCTCTGCTCAGCTTGGGACAACTGTATTTATAGTTCACAAAGAAGTTTTGAATTTGTAAGTTGTTTCCACATTAGTATAAACATGATCATCGAGCATGTAGATGAAATAATACATGTAGGCAAATGCAGTCAAAGACAATAAAACATGGCAAAATACACTATGATTAAACTATTAGTCATTCAGAGATGGGAATTAAGAAGCAAGACAACACAATTCATCTTTCTCTAACATCAGGAACATCATGAAACAAAGCAAGTAGGTCAAGATGGGTTTTGCCCCTGATTTCTCATCTTTGTATGTGTGAACTGACCAAGACTCTTGCTCTACGTTAACTACTTGCAAATAATAGATTATACACAGAAGACCTGAATCTGAATAGAGAGGCAAAATTGGAGGTAAAGCTCAAAACCAACATGTTAGTAATTGTTTCTCCACTTCAACCAAGGCATTTTTAACATTTCTGTATCAAATCAGCCAGGTAACAGCATTCCTGGAGACATCTACAGAACTGATATTTAAAACCAGAATACTAGTCTACATTCATCAGCAGACATTAATGATTTTGGTGTGATATTCTAGGGAAAATAGAAGAGAAGAAAATGCTGCTTTGGATTCTTAATTCCTTGTACTAATTCCTTGTCTTGTATATATTTTGCCTGAACATGCCTTTGGCAGCTCAGGTCTAGAAAAGTCTTGGACCAATAAGTCTTGCTGCAATAAGCATTATAAGCACAGCAACCTATTTCATTCCAGATTTATTGACTTGTTAGCCTAATAAATAGAGTTTGAATACCTAT
Source organism: Strigops habroptila (assembly GCF_004027225.2). Taxonomy (NCBI): domain Eukaryota; kingdom Metazoa; phylum Chordata; class Aves; order Psittaciformes; family Psittacidae; genus Strigops; species Strigops habroptila. The sequence goes on from NC_044279.2 coordinate 32,278,143, forward strand.
GAGCCCTTTCCCTGCTCAGGGATTTGGATTCTGTTTCCTATTAAAACATATGATTCTATAAAAATATTAAAACACCAAAAAGCTTTCTGAACTGGGAATTCACACATATAGACACTAGGCACAGATATATAAATACAAACATAGAAACATACCATGCAGGGATGTTCCACACACACTCACATGCACATCCCCACGTATGCACAAATAATCTAAAAAGACAGAGTCCTCATTTCTCCCATGCTGTGATTTCTAGTAAACATTACCTTAGCTGATGTTTTGGCTAAAATATCTTGCAATTCCATAATTTTCTGCACGAGTCCATGGAAGTCATTACAAGTTGGGCATGCTAGAACAACAAAATATGCATATTAATAAAATACAAACTGTATTCACAATAGGCTCAATCATGTCAGAGTTGACAACCAATACAGTGAAACTCAAGGTTTTAAGAAAGTTTGTAGGACAGAAGGTAGGTACAAAGCACACCTTTCATTTTATGGTATAAGAATTAATAGACTTACTGCGATTAAGATCTGGGCATTGAGAAATAAATCCTTGAGGCATGACAAGTAATTGCACATCTTGCATTATGCCCTATGTGTAAGTGGAGAGAAAAAAAGAGGGATACATTATTTATACCTGTCAAAATTATGTTTTTCAGTCACCATTCAAAGCATTAAAACCCACACAGAAAAACTGCCTGATAAAAATAATACTTCTGAATACACAGCTTCTTGCCTTGACCCAATGCAGTGATAGAAGAATAAACAGAAAGTAAAATAGAAAGATGTACAGACATACTGCACCATTTTTAAAGACATAAGATTAAATGTCAAGATGTAATTATGTGGCAAGAATGTGGTGGTTTTGAATTCATTGCTATTTTTAGTTAGCCATTTGAGAAAAACTTGAAAATGACCTTTAAAAGTAATTTGAAAAACTGTTGCAGTTTCAGTTACTTTGAAACACTTCTAAAATGCAAATCTCTTACTAAGCTATAACTCTCAAACAGAAGTGAAGATTACAGGAACTTGAGTCAGGAAAAACACATTCATGTAAGTCCTGTATGATTTTGTGCTGGTTTTGGCTGGGGTAGAGTTAATTTTCTTCATAGTAGCTAGCACGGAGCTATGTTTTGGATTTGTGCTGAAAACAGTGTTGATAACACCGGGATGTTTTAGTTATTGCTGAGCAGTGCTTGTACATCCTCAAGGCCTTTTCTGCTCCTCACCCCACCAGTGAGGAGGCTGCGGATGCCCAAGGAGTAGGGAGGGAACACAGCCGGGACAGCTGACCCCAACCCCAGGGATATCCCAGACCACGTGGTGTCATATGCTCAGCACACCAAGGTGAGGGAAGAAGAAAAAAGGGGGGGGCGTTCAGAGTGGTGGCATTTGTCTTCCCAAGTAATGGTTACTTGTGATGGAGCCCTGCTCTCCTGGAGATGGCTGAACACCTGCCTGACCATGGGAAGTGGTGAATGAATTCCTTGTTTTGCTCTGCTTCTGTGAGCAGCTTTTGCTTTACCTGCTAAACTGTCTTTATATCAACCCATGACTTTTCTCACTTTTACCCTTCTAATTCTCTCCCGCCAGCGGACAATGAGCAAGCAGCTCTGCGATGCTTAGCTGCTGGCTGCTGTTAAATCATGACAGATTTTCATGGGGATCCTTTCACAAAGCATGCAGAATGCTGAGAAGCTACATGTCTGCTACACTGCTACAGAGTTGCGTGTTGGCAAGAACTTAGGGGAAGTTTAGCATGAAATTCAACTATGCAGTCTGGAAAGAGCAGGTTTCACCCAGCAGAATAGATGCCATGCTTCCAGGCAGAATTTACATGCACCCTTAGTCATTAACCTATAATTAGTAGCCACCTTGCTGCTCTCCAAAAGCAATGGCCAAACAGCAATTTCAAAGTGAGCCATCCTATCATATCATTCCAGATGTTCCTTTCATCCATGACTTCCTCCCTGCATCTCCAAAACTCCTTCTTAGGAGGAAAAGAAAAATAATTACAACATGCTTCAGTGTGCTTATAAAGAGAATGTTTCATGACACTAGGAACACAATGCAAAAGTCCACATTTCATTCACATGCACAGGGCATTCAATACAGATGTTGCAAAGTCAAAAAAACCCAGAATTTTTACTTCAAGTGAATGACCTGGTGTGACTTGGCAACCTAAGTGACCTACAGAGAAAAGTAGGTGTCACTGGAGGTTGAATAAGAGGATACTTGAGTACCATGCCTGCCTTTCTCCCTTAATAATACAGTGACAATCTAGGGCAATCAGATGCTTCCCCTTGCTGCACAAGGAGCTGCAGTGATTAGACAACTGTGGAAAAAAATGGTGTGCCTGAGACAGGGCTCCATGTCAAGACCTACCACAGCATGTGTTCTGGAAGTCAGAAGCAAAGACCTCTTTGAAGAGTGCACCAAAAAGCTCACTGTATTTATTTCTCCTCCCTTCCTTCCCCCGTGTTATCAAGTTCCAACTCATGCCAACTCAAGTTCTGGCACTTTCATGAAAAAGAGGAATGGCAGGGTCCAACCCATTCAAGTTTAAAACACTCTTCACACAGGGAAGTATTCAAACAATTTAACTATTAACCAACAGTAAAGTTTCTCCAACTATTTGAGAAGCTTCATTCATCAAGTACCAGCTATTTGATGTGAGCAGGGCTCTGCTACTCACCAAGAATTCAGGATCCTTCTCATTCTTCCAAAGTAACAACAGGGAGCTGTGACACCAAGCCCACCTGGGCTCTCAAATCAGAACCTCCTGACAGTTCATGAGAGGCTTTGCACAGGCTCTTAAAGAACCTAGTATTTCAAATTAACACACCATTGCCGGATGCCAGGTACTGAGAGAAGTTACACAGTACCAGAAATCAGATAGGTAGAACTACTCTTTCAGACTTCAGACCTTAAAGTGAAACAGGTACAAACATATCCTGGTGAATATGCCTACTGGCACATTGGTTTAGTGCAGTAATATCATGTTCAAAATCAAATACAGCCAAATAAAATCTTTTTCAGAGCGACTAATGATTTTGACTACCTTGATCCCTCTGGACAATCCATTTAATCCTGCTCAAAGTAGCCTGATTTTCAAAAATAGCTAAGCACCAGGCCCTCTCAAAATCACATCAGTAGGAGTTGTCTCACAGTGAGTGCCTAAAAATACATGCTCTCCAAAACACTAAGAAGCACTGAAAGTCCTCATCTTCTAAAGTGATGAATCCCCTGTACAACAGCGTCACATTTTCAGATGCAGTTTGACTACTGGTACTGTATTATGCTGGAGATCACAGTACAGTATATTTTGGCTATATCAATGCTCTTTTAACAGCTATCCATTTCTGTATTTCTGACAAGCTGGTTTATATTTGTAATCAAGGCAAAATTTTTCAGATATATTTTTGCTTAATTGTCTCTTTCTTCAGAGAAAAAAAAAATACAGTCCACTACTGGAGTATTTATTTTTCCACAACTAATGAGCTTCTTTGCAGTGACTATGATTTGACAAAAAGAAGAATATAATCAAGTCAAAAACTGAGAAGGTGCAAGAAAAATAAAAGAAGAATAAATCAAGTGTATTTGAGATCAGTTTAAATAATGCATTAATATTTTCTGATTTTATTCTTGGAGTCAGCTGTTTATTTAAATCAGGAATAAAATTATGCAACTTGTTTAGCAGAAATCCTCTTAGTCTTTTGGAGGAAAAGGAAACACATACTGAGTTGAAGAATAAAAAGAAAGTCATGCTCTGGTTTCCAAATCTGAGCATCCCACTGGACCTCTGTACTTCATACACAAGGATATTTATGAGCATATAAGCATAGGAAACACTATTTCAACATCCAAAACCTGATTTTAGTACTAAAGCACAGAACTTGCTGTGAAAACCATGGCCAAAGTGTTTTACATCAGAAAAAAAAAAGATTTAACAGGCCATATTTGAAAAAGTGATTGTGTTTGTGATCAACATCATCAATTCTATTTTGCAGCTCAAGTAAAAAGATGCCTACTGGGAGGAAAATGGGAGTGCAGTGTGGAAGGCTTCCACTGAGATGCCGTCATTTGTTAAAGCAGCTCCAGAGAAGACTGAGGCCAAATGACAGATAGTGGCTATGACCAATGTGTGCTACCTAATGGACTCAGAGGAATCAAAATTTACACTCCAGTTCAAAATAGCATTCACTTTCTCAATCTTGCTATACACCAGGTGCTTGCTATATATACATCTTAAAGCAGAAGCAGTAAGCAAAACACGCGTACAAATATTCTTCCCCTGAGGGAAAAAGCATTTTCATCATTGATGCTAGTCATCTCATTCATTTCTGAGCCGAGAAGATATTGTGATGAAATCTAAATCCTACAGAGGAAATAAAATTGGACTTCCCTAGACTGTATGTTCTGTGACACACACAAAAAAATGCATCTATCTATGAAATAGACAATAATCTGACCATTTATTTCCTGGAATTCTGTTGCACTTGGCCATTTATCTTTCCCTGTCTTTGGCTGCAGTTGGCTGTGTCACTTGGTGACACTGAGCCCCATGCATCTGGCTCTGCAACTTTATTTATTGATGGAAACACAGCTCACTGCATCAGATACACTGCTACACAACACACCATTGCCCTAAGAATTCATATTATGATTACAGAAGCACAGAATAGTTGAGGTTGGGAGGCACCTCCTGAGATAATCTACTTCAACTCCCCTGCTCAAGCAGGATCAGCCGCAGCAGGTTGCTCATATGGCTCATATGTGTCCATATGGCTTTTGAGTATTTCCATAGTAGTCCTACTTTAACTAGCGCCATAGTAGAATTGTTTTGTTAAGTTCAGATGGAATCTCAGGTGTTCCAGTTTTTGCCCATTGCTTCTTGGCCTGTAAGTGGGCACTACTGAGTCTGGATTCCTTACCTTCATTCCCCACACACTTTCAGGTATTTGAACATATTGATGAGATCCCCTCTGAGCCTTCTCTTCTCTAGGTTGAACAATCCCAGCTCTCTCAGCCACTCCTCATATGAGAGATGCACTTATCACTTAATCATTTTTAGGTTCACTCTTCCTTTCAGGGAATGCATACCTTAAAATAACCATGTGCATTATTCCTTTGTCCCAGCCAAAAGGTTGTACCCAAAGGTAAGTCCATGAAGGGCTTCTCCACAACTCTTTCATAAATTCTGAAAAGGAAGGAAAAATATAGTCCCAAGTTGTTATCATTTAATTTACTCAGAGCTGGAATATTCCAAATGTGAAAACTTCTTATAAAACAACATTTAACTTACTTATTGCAGTCCACATGTAAAATCAAGTGAGAGGCACTGATTGCTAAGGAAAGCCTGTGCCATTTATCATCTGCCAAACTGTATGGGAATACTTCTGTGTGGGAGCGATGACTGCCTGAACGATAATGCAACCTGATTTCATTTCGATGACCGCTGCTTTCCAGCTCCAGGTACCTGTACCATAAATGCATCACCATGTCATGAACCATTCTTACCAGCACAGCAACATTTTACATACGACAACTTCTCATTATCATGTAGGAGCAATTTAGAAAAGGGGAAAGACAAGTGAGGAGATACAAAGATGAAAGTAGACACTTCTCAGAAATGCACTGCATTCTTCTCAGCAACACATAATACCAGGTTCCAACTTTCATGTAAGTACACAAGATTCCAAGCCAAGAATTTTTTTACCTCTAGCAACACTATTTTCCATAACAAGATCTGATTGGAAATATAATTACCCTATTATGAATAATTGCTTTGTATCCTGAAGCACAGTAAGGGTCCTCTGAAGACAGGAATGCACAAAAGTTTTGTGATAGGGACATCATTAGCCACTGCCAACCAGGGAAGTAAGCAAGAACTGAGACTGAACACTGCGTTGTCTGGGTTCGGATGTACTTTTAACATCTCTTTTCATTTTCATAATGAAACTTCTCCAAAGAAATACAAAATCAAGAAGAGCTAATTCTTCAGCACAACTTCTATATGTATATTTATTTGTTTTGTTAAATAAGTATGTGTATTTGTGGGTGCATGTGTATATACACACATATGTATACACATGCACATATATGTATATACATGGTAAAAAAAAAACCAGCATTGCAGCTGTACCATACACCAGGTTTGCAGATTGCAAACACAAGCTTTGCTGGTGGAATTCCAGCAGATCCATTTAAAAAGCACCCCATAACCAAACTTAGTACTTAGTCAGACAGGCCTGTCTCCTGCATATCAGACCTCTTCTGAAAACAAGCTTGACAAACCAAACCATTTGCTTTCCAATTACTAAGTTTCTCATTTTAAAGTTCCCCCTTAAAAAGCTTTTAAAACAAGAAAGAAAAACAGAAATGGAGATTCTCCAATAATCACATGCAACCTACATCTAAAGTGAAAATAACATAGTATGTGGGGACGTGCACAGCTGGGAGAATGAACAACTCATTTTTGTCTATTTTTGCTGCTACATCTACAATCAGGCACGACTGGTTTGTAATCTGAGTGCACATGTGTTTTAGGGTAATGTCATTAACAGACTGTCTACATTAAAGAACAGACAGGGCAATGATTGCAGTTTTTAAGGGTGAAGATGAGACTGAATCAAATCAACTTGTACAACCATTATCCCTAGGAGAAGGTTGGGCTCACTGCACTCTCCTTCCTTCATGGTGTTTCACAGTGGAACGTACCTAGCAACAGCACAAAACCGACTATCCTTTTGCAAAACTGGCAAAGGGTAATTTCTTCTTTGTCCCCAGCATTAACAAAGCATTTAACTAGAGTCAGCAATAAATTTTATAACCTAAGATAATTTACCTCATCACAGCCTAAAAATAGGCATGGCAAGAAGTGTAAACTAATTGAAAGTCTGGCTGAAAAAAAAATAGCCAATGCTGGCAAGACATCAGTCAGCTTAATAACCTCATTCATAACTCAAGCTTCAAGGATAAAAATAAGGTCACTCTCAACCTAAAAGAGAAAGGGAACATTATGGAATCGGACTCCTCCAGCAACTTTTAAGTGTCTCCAACCAGCTGCAAACACACTTTGGAAAAAGAAAGGCAATGGATATGTTGAAACGTCAAGTCCTGGTAATTTTTACAAACTACACCAGTAGAGATACACTCAGTGCAGAAGGTTTAAAATGAATACTCATGTTGCCCCTTATGCAGGTAAGATAATGCAAACTCTGAGGATGAAGCATGGATTTCCCAATGAAAAGAAGACATAGCTGTAAAAAAATGATGAATTAAGATCTGCTAAGAGGGGATGCTGACATTCGATGAGGCTGCAGTAAGCAAGGAAATCTTCCCACACAAGGCTGGGCAAAAATTGCAGATAGTTGGAGTTTTGTTTTAACTGTGTTTAACACACTGTTTTGAGATGCACAGGCAATCTCCATTTGGTAAAATAACAAATACATCTACCTTCTAAAGGCTTGATGATCATTAGAGAAAACATGCATCAAAATGAAAAAGAAAATAATAGCCATTAGGAGAATTAAGAGAATAATTTATGTTTTACTGATAATCTGTAGAAACAACAGCAAAATGCAATTAGCAAAGCAAGTGGAACAACAGCTTAAACAATACTGCCTTCAGCTTGAACTAATGCCATTCCACTTAAACACAGGGAAGTGCAAGTGAATCCTTTTCACTTCACTTTTTACAAAATATTGTGTTTGCTCTTCCACTTTTCTAAATTTGTTTAACTGTCTGGACTTAAACAGCTCTGGCTCAGCCTTGTGAGTTTCAGAAGATGGCACAAGCCTCAGCACTGACAAACAGATACAGGCAGAAAAGCAAAGGCTGCCTGCAGTGAGGCTTCATATGCCATCTCTGAGGCTGTAACACTTGGGTACGTGCTTTCCAAAGGTATGGAAGACTTTTTGAGAAAGTAAGCCAAGCATGAACAAACACACCTGGATTTTTAAAACTCATTTATACTGGCAAAAATACTCCACACTTCTCTGTACACTCAGGATTAGTAATTTTTTGAGAGAAAAAGAAGGTGATCTTGATTCCTAAAGGAAACAATAACTGCACGGTGCTGCAGTCTTCTCCTAACCAAGAAATCTCATTACTGAAAAGTTTCAGGGGGACCTCATCAGCTGAATTGCTAGTTTCTTGTCTACACCAGCCCAGCCCACCCACTGCAAGGGAGAGCAGCGCCAAAGTTGTCCCATTTTTAATGCTATTGCTGGTTCTCCCAACAGCTCCAAGGTGCTCTTTCACACTGCAAAAGGCAAACAGCTCTTGGAGTGAAAAAGAAAATGCAATGAGAAACACAGTACAACAGCAGAACCTGCTTTCCCCTTTACCATGATCTCTGTGGTTGTTTAATCAATACAAGCCTACTTGATTTTAACTCCCCCAAAGACCACACAAATACTTTGGGTCAAACAGATTTAACTTCGCAGGGAGATGATACGTGTTTAGGTTTACTATGTGTGACATACAGACAAGAAAATACCAACCTGAAAAAAAGGGTTATTACTCTCTGTAAATTACTTTGTGCATGCAGTCATTGCAAAGCTAAAAGCCAAGGCCACCAAAAGATCAGATGCCCTGCTTGGAAACTAGCAAGCCAGAGATGCCTTATGTACTAAGTCTGAGCCTATCTTCCTAAGAAGAAATTTGCCTCAAACGCCCCAGAGGAATTAAGAGACAGAAAGCAGTGATGTTTCCTCTGCTGCCCAGCACTATTGTAACTGCTGGATAAGAGCTGAGAGTCAGCAGGTCAGGATGTACAGTAAAAAGCTGGAGAATTAGGAGTTGAAACACCAGGCGGTCCTAGTGTACCTACTAGAGGTATTTGAGAAGAGGAAGGTATGGCCCTTCCAGCTAACAGCCAGTTATCAGCCAGTGTTGGTAACACTAAGTCTTTGATGGCTCACTCGTTCATTTGGCATCCCTGCTCACGCAGCAAATGCACAGTGCAGCTGTCCACTCTTACTCCAGGCAACTAATAATTTCAACTTCTACCTACAGCATGTAGACAAATATTTTAGAAGCTAAAGGCAAGATATCATGTTTGCTGCTTATGAATTTATTACAGGGGGGATTTTAAACTTTTACAACTCACATTTATAGGTATAGTGTTAAGAGAGTCCTTCATCACTTTGATCTACACTAAGAAAAGGAAAACCAATAAAATTAAAGAAGAGCATGTACTGAAGAAAAAAAATCAAAATCTTTAACTCCATTACTTATAAAAATCTTTATCTGAAGATTTTTAATACCAAAGTCCTGGCTTTTTGTTAGGCACAATTACATAAAACATTTAAAATAAAAAAAAAAAAAAAAAAAAGATCCTATTCAGTAGACCCTATTTATTGTAAACTATGGCTACAATAGCAGTAAGCAGTTCTGCTGGGTGTAGATTATGAAGATGTAAAAGCAATTCACACGACGCAGGAGCACATTACCACATTCAGTAATGTGTTATTTGCTATTTTCCATGGTATGAAGACTGGGCTGTCAGCACAAGCCTTATTTTTGTGTTTAGAGGTAACACTTTAAGTGTTCTGAAACATTAACTAGGAATTTTTACTGCTTGGTGCATTCCCTAGAACAATACAACATCAAAATCTCCCAATGGATTTTAAATGCCAAGTGGCAACTGCACTATACCTGTGAAAACCTAACCCCCACCTCTCATTTACACTACTGCTTGGCCTTCACTGGCTTTGCCCTTTTCCCTGACTATTTAGAGCTCTACACAGGCAAGACATGACTGGCGGTTTTGCCAGGGAGTGATAAATAATGGTCTTTACTGTTCTGTATAAATTAGTAGCACCCAGTGCAAATGCACAGTGGGCAGGAAAGCCACCATTTCAGTTTCTGTCCCTTTCTTTCACTGAGTAGTTTTAGAGGCAGAATTTTCTGACATAGATTTTTTTTTTTTTTTTCCAAAAATGCTGATCCATTCATTAAAACCAAACCTTTTGATAGAAGCAAACATTCTTGCAGCAAGGCTTGTAGGATCCCAGATGAAATGCTTGTTAAAATGAGAGACAGAGAGAGCAAACTTAAGACACTCTGAAAGACTCTCAAACACTCTTTAATCCTGCAGTTATTACCTATTTGAAAGCAGAAGTTGCAAGTGAAGAGAGATCGAAATCAGAAGAGGGTATTCCCCATATCAAAACAGAGTGCACAAACAACGGGACAGAAAGACCAGTCTTCCAGGTGAACCTGATAAGGCTCTTCCATTACATAGAATTAATCTATCAAAAAGATTAAGGTAGGTACAAGAACAACCTAAATTCAGCAAGTTGAGATCAAGTCCTCTGCCATTCCTAATAAACAAAGCCAGCAAGGTCCACTCCCTGGCCTTGAAGACAAATATTAACAGTGGTGCTCCACTACAACTCACATCCATATGGGTGCTCTCTCCCACTTTTTCCCTGAAATGGGTGGGTTTTTCCACACTACCTGTTGGAAACAGTCCCTGGCCAATGCTGCTCCACAAACCATGCCCTGACATCATCTGCAAGGGTGCTAAAAGCATGCCAAGGAAGATGCTAACAGTTATGCAGAATGGACAACTGCAGGCCAGTGCTCCAGCCTGGGCACTGTTTGGTTTACTGGCTTAGCCCTGGCCAGGCACCGCCAACAAAGCTTTTTACTGCACTGAGTGGGGAGGGGAAGAGAGAATGACGCTGCTCAAGACACTTGTCTCAGACGGAAAAGAATCAAGTTCAAGTCCCTCTCCAAATCAGGCAGAACAGAGATCAACACTGCAAGGAAAATGCCTCTGAAGCACCCCAGCCAGCGAGCTATTGATCATTGGCATTTACATCTCTTCTGCTGTTTATTTTCTTTCACCACAAAAAAGGTCAACTGCTTCAGCTTTGCTTCAGCACAACACTGCTCATTGCACTGGATAGCTATGGAGGACAAGTGGGGAGGAGGAAGGTGCATTCCTGATAAGCACAGGAGGCAGAGCTGGGACACCAAAAAACAGCACAGAGTGGTTTAAAAAGCAGAAATAAGCTACTACTACTTTTGGCAGAGGGAACAGCCATGTACAGCTTTAACTTCTAAAAATTAACCCCATGTTATTCTTGCCTAACGTCTGCTCTGCAAGTTATTGATGGGAGATCTCCCTCAAACAAACCCAACATAACTTGACAGTATTGGCTTAAGTGGTAGATATTGGAAGTTATTCTCAGTGTAATGCTTTTGCAGCAGATTTTGTGGTGTCTGAGAGGACACTTCACACTACAGGCCAGAAATACAGACACTCATATATCAAAAGCCATCCCACCTCTATCTTAATGTAATGGTCAAGTGACAGAATGAACACCTCTGCCAACTTATCTCCCTGTACACCTAAATCAGTAAGAAAGAAATCATCACAGATAATTTCCTCCTAGATACTGAAAGAGGTCCGAAACTGCTGCGCAGTGCAGCCCATTTGACAGCAGATAACCACAAGACACCAACAGCTGTGAAAGAAAGTGCTAAGTAAGGCAGAAATTTAATAAATTAGTAGAGATACACAATTAAGTGTAGCGAATGTCTGTCCATAATATTCTATTGATTTCAGTATTCTGTTTCAAGATATAAAAAGCATTAACTGAAGGAAAAAAATGGTTAAACTACAATCCAGTGATTTCATCCTTTAAGAGCCCTAATACACAGTATCTCAAGAGATATGAATATAACATTAGTTGCATAAAGCTATCTAACCACAAAGGGAGGAAAAGCTTTATTACATCTCTCCACTGTTGCCAATTAAATGAAAATATATGATGGAATAGTGAGACCTAACATATATTATAACCCCCTCACAGATTAAAATCATATCTCTGCTGATTCTTCCATCAAGAAAAAAGTGACACAAATTCGGAAGTGAAATGGAGAGGATAATACAGCTTAAACTGAAGGCTGAGAGCAAGCACACAGCAATCAGCATTTAACAGTGCTTCCACTTGACCTAAGGCATCGTTCAAAATATTTATCTTGTAATTGTAAAGAACAATATATTTTAGGCAGGGCACTCTATGTGGTAAAGGTGATGCTCTCAAGATAAGAAAACATTTGTAACTTCTACCTTTCAGACATATGCCATACATAAATCTGCCCAGAAAGATGCAGAAACTCATCTGAAGGGTTACTGATGGGCAATATGGATTCCCTGACACCAAAAGAGTTTTCTTGAAAGGATCACCTCGAAGGTATACTGAAAGCTACCACTGCCTGAACTCCTTGGCCACTCTAGTCAGTGGGGAAAAAAGCAATCTCTGAAGAAGAATATGAGTAAATTAGAAAGGGATAGTAACAGGTATCATTTCAGATTCATTCACTGTAAGATCATTTTTAATAGATCTGATCATATTAAATACTAGAGAAAAAGGATATTCATCATAAAAGGAGAAGACGACTTTGCTACTCAACTAGGAAAAGGAAAAAAATCATTTAATAGAGTAGAAAAAGATTACTACGTCTGCAGAAAATCCTTTCAGGAACTTTTTGTGGTGACAGCAACAGCCCAACCTCAGCAAATGCCCAAGCCTCAGATTTACACAGAGAACTTGTCTATCTCTCTGATAGCCTGGGGACAGTATTCACTATATGACATTAGAGGGGAAACTTCGGGAGAGCAGTTCTGTCAACTTCTTAAGACTCAAGGCCTTAAGTAGTTGCATGACCGTATTTCAGTGGAAGTATTCATTTTTTAATGCTCCTCACATGAGAACCAGCAAAAAAGAACAAAACAAACACAGAACAAAAAAAGCCCATAGAACTAGACAACAAAGACTAAATCAGTAAACTCTGATTCATGTAAACTATTTTAAGCATACAATTTTAAAGAAAACTACAGAACTTAAAAAGTACCTGCCATTTAGGAAATGTCCTCAGTTGTTGTAAATTAGCATATCTGCACCAAAGTCCCCAGGCCCATCCAAAGAGAGGATGAGTTTTTACTCTGATTTATTTTCAAAAACGCATAAATATTTCCCAAGCCACTGAATAAGTGAACATACCTTTTTCCACTTTTAAACAAACATGTTGATTTTCTTGTACCCTACAAATCTTTACCCGAGAACCATTAGTTGTTATGAAATGTCTGTAAAGTAAAACATGTGAGAAGTTACCAGTGTGATAACTGGTTATATTTTTCATTAACTGCCACCTCCAGCCTTCCTTAACACCATTCCACTCCTCACTGCAGAAAGTCAGAGCTAGTACTGACTTCCAGAACTTAAGAATACAGTCAGGTGTGATTCTATCCCATGAGGCAGCAGCTAATTAGTAGCACGACTTTCTGACATCAGAGAAGCTACTCAAAGCTAAAGCTGATGCAAAAGAATGGAGTCAGGTCTGACATTGCTACTTCTGCTACCAACTATGATGACTGCTGTGACAGGGAGTTGCGTAAGAAATAAAGGACTGTTACAGGCAAGTCCTTGGTCAGAAGTCAGCAAGGTCAGAGAGACGGAAATCCAGCACTGAAGAAGCAGTTATTTAATGTAACGCATCCAAGTGCTTCTTTTTAACTACATTCTCGTCTTTATTGTCATTCATCATAAAAGAAAATTAAAGCCATAGGAGATACTACAGAAGACTCTAGAGATGCTAGACTAATTCCAGTATTATCCACACCTAAGTCAGCCCTCATTTTAACACAGTTAAATTGATCAAACACTGTGGTGGCACACAGACATCCTTCTGTACATCCTGGCACAGAATAGACCAGAATGCGTTCATTAAAAACTTAAAAGCACATTTAATTTAATAGCTGCAAGTTCTTTCTGGCCATGCTTGTTGAGACTGGTTTTACGCCTGCTGAAGATAATGAAGATTTTCCCTGACTGTAAGGGGATCAGATTAGACCTAACATTTTTAAAGCACATTCTTCAAGTTTCTTTTTAAATAGGTTACCTAATATTCTCCCAAAGCAAGCAATGAAATACTCACAAGTAGATTGATCTTTAGCTGCCTCACCCAAAGCTGAGTGACTATTTGCCCAAATCACCTAGAAGGCATTTTTTCTTCTTCCTTTTTGATTACCCAAAGGCTTACAAGGAGATCCCTAAAACCACCATAAAGCACACATTCCTATAGAAAAATTGTAAACACTAGGCATTATTTAAGAGGACATAGTAAGACTAAGAGGTCACAGTGGCTAAAGTTGTGGTAGGAGGGGGTTTTTTCAGCAAGATATGAACTGGGTACTAGCTTCATTTTTCATACCTCTAACATTATAACATTAGAGTACTAAGAGTTTCCACAGTTAAAAGAAAAGGGGCCTCAAAAACTCTCATCAATGCCACATAATTATACATTCAGCTAAAATACCTATACACATAAAGAGACCTCCTGATTTCAGCTATAAACCCTGACAAATGTTTTCCATTGCAGTTAGTTCAAATTCCAATATGCAGATAAACAAAGATGGTGAAAATGTAACAATAAAACCTGCAAATATTTAAGGTATGAAAGAAATTTCTTGAAAAAGTCCCAATGTCATCAATATATTGTTAAAAATATCTAATCGCCCAGCTCTAAGAATATACCAATATAAAACAATAGGATTTTCAGAGTCCTGTGTGTCACCCTTTTACAAACGTATTATATATGGGCATAGGCAGATGACATGATGAACCAGATTCAAATGATATAAGCAGCATTATGTTTGTTCAGCCACGTGACCTGGACACCAGGCACTGTTCTAACCTTTTCTTTTCTTTGCTGCTGCTGGATAGAAAAAATTCAATGCATTCTTGTTTGCATAAGCCCAGTAGTGGGTCTACTTGCCCAGCTTTACTCACATCGAGAATTACTTTCCCAAACAATATCTCACATTCTTCTGCAACCCTACAATGAAAGTTTGTTGCACATTATTTTTTGTAATTTTATCACTCTTCATGTTCATTAAGTGGCAAGTGTTTTCTCCCAGTTCACCACCCTCCAACTTAATGTTTGTCGAGTTTTGTCCAGTTATACACTAGACATTTTTCTGATCTTCTACAGCATGTCTCTTTCCATATGCCATTTTGGGGGCCAGGAAAGGTTTTCTAGCAAACATTGCCTTCTTTCAAAAAGCCTATGCTTATTCTCTTCTCCAAAGTCTGAGAGTTTCACATTGGTGACCTATTTGCCCACCTCTGCAGCTATTTTGGCACACAAAGGTTTCATCTTTAATTTTGGTATTTCAAATATAGTTGCATTAGCCCTAGCAATATCCCAACCAATCTATGTTCATCCTTCAAACATAGGAACAGGCTTTGTCAGGGCACAGCTACTCTGCAGACTACCCTCTCATTTGAGACAGAATAAACTTTTATATCTGGGGTGATTTGCACATACAGTGGTACAGTCTGAGTTTGAATGCCTCTGCCCAATACAGCTGCCCAATTCTGCCCCTTGCAAATTTCTCACTCCTGCAGACAAGAATTAGGTAACAGTTAAAAGAGAAGCCCCATGGTTCTTCTATGGCATAACATCTGTAAACACCATCCAAGAGGCATTCAACCACCCCCTTGCAACACTTCAAGATCTTTATACAAAGTGTGCATATAATGATTCTTGGGAATGTTTTCCCTTTTCTCTTCTTCTTCTTGTTTGTTTTGTGTTGTTTGCTTTTTTTAAATAGGTGAATTGCAGAAGATGGGGCCTCTGGGAAATAGAAAAAAAGTAGAATCGGAGCATCTTCCAGCACAAAATAATTGTCACTATGCCTGCTAATGAAAACTTGTACAGTCATGTAAAAAAACAGCCATTTTGCTTCGCTTGAACATCTGTCTTCACTTTTTTTTTTTTTTGCTATTTTGTATTGAGACCATCATCAAGAATTATTGGATTTTACATGGGAAAATAAAAAGGACTATGAACCTCAAGCAGAGATCATCTGTTGCTCGTGATAATGCTTGCTTAGAAAGTGCACATTTTAAAACCCCTTTTTATTCTGTCACAGAATCATAGGGCAGTTATCTTTAATAGCTATTACTCAGACAGATATATAAAGAATACCTTATTTCTCCAGCAGTTGTTATCGTATCAAAGGGATAATCCTCAAGTGCTCCATGTTATTCACTTTAGTTTTTTGACAACATTTTGAGTAAAGTGCTCTCCCGTTCATGGGAGCTGTAAGCCCAGAAATGGAGGATTTTTTGCTTTTTTTTAAACTGCTTGCAGTGTTACATACCAAGTGGTGAAGAGGTGGATGTACAGGGCCAGGCTTTGTGAATCAGCATAGCTATATTGACATGACAGTTTTACACCAGCTGAGCATCTGGTCCTTATGCTTATGAATGACAAGAGAGAACTGGCTTTTCATGCCCTCGGTGGCAAGAGACATTTAAAGAGAACAGCTGTTCCACTCTCCCTTCACTGATTTCAACTTCTGAATTTTTATGAATCTGCATAATATGCCTACCCAAACACTATAAATATTTGCAAATGACCTGTTACACAACAATTTTGCTCTAATTTATGTTCAGTTTTTGACTGCATTAATACACATACTTTCCTTAACTAGCATACAGGTAGCATTACTTACCTGTGATCTAAATGATGAATAGAGAGAATAACCCCTGAATTCAAATGGGCTTGTTTTAAGGTCACCAGGATTGTGAATTCATATTTATTTCTTAATTTCTGAAAAAAGATTTCAGCTGTTTCCGGAGATGCCTTGACACTTCTTGAGGTATCTGGGGGGGGGAGGGAAGAAACAGAAAAAACACTCATATAAAATCTTGTTTTACTTTACATCCTCAACTGAAAGAGCTTACAAAATAACAAGCTGCCTCCGAGGAGCACAACTGAACAGACAGGAAAAAGCAGGGACCAAAGTATTTTAAACAATCAGTGGAAGCCATTCCAATGAAAGAGAACACATTTTCTAGGACACCTAGAAAATTCTATTCGGGGTATGGGTGGGTTGTTTTGTTTTTAACACAGGGTGATAACCCTTCTACTTTCTCCATGGATGGCCAGATGGTACCTTTAATATCTCGTCCAAAATGTGGACTGAGTGACAACATTGGGTATGAACTTAAGCTGTGAAGCTTGACCTGGGCAACTTCTTAATGACTTCTACAAAAATGTTATGCTTAATAGCTGTGCACGGCTAATTGGAGGGGGGGAGGAATTAAAAAAAAGAGCAGCATCTCTTGGGGGACACAATTTACTCAGCTTCAAGTAATAGTTATAAATTTACTTAAAACCTCACCATCATTAAAAATACATTGTTGCTAATTAATCACTATATACTCCAGTTGCGCAGCACATTCTTGCTGCTTCTTGCACAGGATGTCATGAACATTTGTTAGAGTAATTGCACACACACAATAAAGATTTTGCTTTTAAAAACCCACATACAACCAAGACTTGAAGCAATGTTTCTGCTGAACTTGCGCGGAACATGCATAAAAAATAAGAAGGCCCAGCCTTAAGCCCTCTAGAGAGATAATTTAAAAAATAAGATGTCAAATGCTAGAGAAACAATTCCCAAGGTTTTCCATAGTACATTATACTAGAAAAAAATAATATATTTTTTTAATGCACAAAGTCAATTCATTAGCATGCGTAATCAACTGTGTAAGAACTAAATCAATTCACAAGCTTCTTGTCATTGCAATTTGACCATCGTGCTCTAACTCAGGGACACTAATTCAGGGACAGCAATGGCAGTAGAGAGCTGACTGCACTAGATTTTCTGCAAGGTGATTTTCTTTTGGCAGTGCTGGACACTGAACTCTCAAGTAAGCTTACACCACTGTTCTTAAAAACAGGTTTACTTTTTAAGCTCTACCTATGAAGACACTACTCTGCATTAACAGCAAAGAGTTTACTGTGGTTCATGGACCAGGACTATTTTTTAATATGCATTTAAGAAATTAAACAACCTGTGCAACCCTGAAGTCCCAACGAAGGTCCTGCACACTGTCACACGAGGCTGAACTCAAGTAATTTTTGATGAAAATTCTACCAAATACCTATGATATTCTCATTAGCAACTGACGAAAGAAAGTATATGCACCCCCAACATTATACAAGGCAAATTCCAGTCACACATACTTATTTAGCTTGCCCTCCTACATGCACTTTTTTTCTAACTGGAGCTATTGGGATGCAAACACTGCACTACAGATGGCCTGTTCTTTAGCAAGGAAACAAACCCTTGCCATCATGTGGAGCTCTCCAGAGCCCTCCCAGTCCTCACTGCTTCACTGAGAGAAGCAGGGGAAACGCAGAGCTGCCTCTAAACCCTCAAGAGAGGAACCTTTTTTGAGATTTACTCATGTCACCCCTGTGACACGGTAGGATGAGAGTTTTCCATCCTTTTATCTATAAAACCTTATCTGGATACCCTATAATCATTCACCATGGCCTTAGACTATCTTCTTGTATACAGACAATAGCATCAAGACCTGATAAGATCATGCTGGAAGCTTATCTATAAAGATTATTGTCACATTAACTGCTAGAGCATTAAACTGCCTAAACACATGGCCATTCCGGTTTGGTATTGCAAATAAGTCAGTTCATATTTGCTGTACCAAAAAAGCTACACAGCCTTCTGAATTATTACTACTCTGATGAAGCACAGCACCATTTGCTCAGGGCAGGCACCAGGTGGATTTCTTAAAGAAAGACAACTGAAGGGTCCTTGATCCATTAGATCCATTCTTTTTACACTAACACAACAGTGCAAATCCTTCATTCCAATTGCCTTTGAACACCAGTGGTAGGTGCTTGACAGATCACCAGCTGTGCTCAATAAATACTGATTCAGGCTTGTTCTTGACATTTGGCTTCTAGTAATCATTTTAAGACCAGAGGAAAACACTTTACTGGAACTGGACTTCTTCCATAATAGCTTGGAAAATCAGACTGGTATATCTCAGCTAATAATTTGTGATTTCTCAACAGTTACATAAAAATCTCATACTGTGAACATTTCTAATACACAAAACCAAAGGCATAAATATTTTCATATTAGAGGGCAAAAATAAGGAGAGAACTATTAGTTTGAATGAGAAATGTGTCTCTAGCCATGATACCTGCATATTGCGTTTACTTTCCTAGAACCCTGTATGTGTTCGGCTTGACCACACCACAGCAACTCACAAATCCACAGTGTTAAGACTCCATCTGTATAGACGAATGAAGTTCAAAGTGACAATGAAAGAAAGAAAAAATACAAACTCAAAGCACATTGCACTCCTTGTTCAGGTCAAAGTTTATAGCATGGAAATGCCTTTAGAAGGAATAACCGTCACATGATAACACATGAGGCTGGTTCGAGGCATTCAATTTAGCAAAAGTACTGAAAAAAAATACAACAGACTGAGGGAAAGAGGCTGGAAGAAGAGAGAATTAATTCAGGCCATTGTTGGCAATGATAACAATTTACAAGGACACAGACAAACAGCAGGTGCTGTTTGAGCCCAGCCGGTAACTCAGAACCATACAGCCGCTCGCTCACTCCCCCCCCGCTTCTTCCTCCCCCCACTCCCGGAGGGATGGGGAGGAGAATGGGAAGAATGTAACTCCCACGGGTTGAGATAAGAGCAGTCCCGCAACTAAGGTATAATACAAAACCACTACTGCTACCACCAATGATAATAACGATTAGTGAAATAACAAGGGGAGAGGATACAATTGCTCACCACCCGCCGACCGATACCCAGCCCGACCCGAGCAGTGATCTGGGCCTTCCGGGTAACTCCCCCCGGTTTATATACTGGGCATGACGTGCTGTGGTATGGAATACCCCTTTGGCTAGTTTGGGTCAGGTGTCCTGTCTCTGCTTTCTCCCGGCTTCCCCTCCTCCCTGGCAAAGCATGAGACTGAGAAAGTCCTTGGTTGGAATAAACATTACTTAGCAACAACTAAAAACATCGGTGTTATCAGCGTTGTTCCCAGGCTGAAAGTTAAAAAACACAGCACTGCACCAGCTACTAAGCAGGAGAAAAATGACTGCTATAGCTGAACCCAGGACAGCTGGTCAACCTTCAGCTGCAACATCTAGTTATGAGGTGGATTAGCTGGCAACAGGCACAGAAAACCAAGTCTTTTAAGATCTAACATTTCAAAGCAACCTGAAAACCTGGTGAAGAAAACCACTGACCATAAGACCTGCAGGAACTCAGACCTTCAGAGGACAAACTTAGAAGTCTCTATGCTGTGTTTGCAACAGCCCTCATAACTAGGACATGCCTTCTCCCCTCAGGGACAATCTGCAGTCAGAACTTTGCAGCAAACACCTAAGAAATGCAGGTGTTCCTTCCCTTGAAGGTGTCAAGTGCAGATATTGTCATTTCAGTCATGCTCACGAGATGATAATTACTGCACTGTAACCAAGACAGTAAGTCTAACTTTCAAAAGGACTCACTCCAGAGGTCCAAAAGCCTAAACTGATGCTGCAGAAAGAGGTGGTTCTACCCTTTTCTACTCTTTGCCCTGTCACCAGCCTTTAATTGCTTCTCCTCATCCTTATGGTGATAACTGCACTCATGAAAACTTATGAGGAGCCATATCAAGCAACTGATCCAGCTTTAACTAGCCCAGACACCCCATCTTCCCCAAAAAAACGTGTTGGAAGCAGCCACGAACAACTTACTGGAGGTAAGCAGGACAGTTTCCACATGCAGCACCAACAGCTTGCTAAATCACAGTGGAAAGACTACATGCAAATGTGGGTTTAGGACAAGCCATTCATTACAGATGTTTTCCAGTTCATAATAAAAACACAGAGTTATTAAACAGAATGGATAACTTGTCTTAGCAAAGGGTGTGCTCTTGAGTTTCTGAAGTGCATCTAAAGCTAAACATATACTGTATGAACTGAATTATAAAACAAACTCCTGCAGAAGAGTCTTTGAAGGAGGCATCCTAATTAATTGAGCTCCACAGTTTGTTTCGTGTGCACATAATCAGCTTTTAATAGCAGCATCTATAAATCAATTCTGCATCTGACTGTAAGTTTGTTGAACTATCCAAATTAAATTTTAGTGGTTTGTGAGAAAAAGGAGAAGGGCTGCAGGCTAAAAAGGGTCTGGAAAATATAATAAGGCTAGCTCAATTTTGTTTCATCTTCCTTACACTAGAGGGGATCGGTGTCACAGGCATACATTCACACCATATCACTTCCCCATATTAAAAATTTTGACTGATCTTTTTCTTAACTAGGGATTTCACATAGCCTACAAACAACAACAATAGACTGTTTATAATGTTCTTTTATTTAAATAACCGACATGGGCTAAGCTGCTCCCAGCCTACGGGCAGCATGCAATGACAACCCAAAAGCAGAATCTTTACAAGGTTGAAAGGGCACAGCAGGTTTTTTTAAGTGGAGCACAGCGCATTCAAATTCAGGAGTTGCATTCCTGTAATGTAAACTGAAGATAGAAAGAAGTAAAATAACCTTTATTAGACTAAACCCTTGCTAGATGTGTTATGCTTTAGATATTTCAGTGGGAAGGTTGATTGGTTTGCCCTTTTTTTTTTTTTTTTAATACACCTGATTCTTTATTTGAATTGATACATAAGATATTGGCTGATAAAACATTTTGAGTTACTTTTCCTACTCATTTGTTCATCTCCTCATGGATTCCAAATCATTTCAGAGAGAATAGCAAAACAGGAGCAGCTACAGTTTTCCAAACCCACATGAACCTGACTTGGTTTCTCCAAGGTTGTAGGAAGGAGCTCTGTGGGAGTCTGGGGGAAGGTGCTGCAGTTCCACCTCAGGTCTAAAAGACTGCAAGATATGGGGTAACCACTGACCCTGAAAAGCTCCCCCTGGGGCCATTCCCAAAGCAGGTGTGTGACCTGCAGGGCCCAGAAACTGCCCAGTTCCCAAGCCTGAGTGAACACTGGGACTACAATCTAATCATATGTCAGTATCCCACCAGGTACATCTAGAACTTACGCACACAAGTGTTCCTTACTAACTGGGTACTACCTGGTCTCACCAGAACAAAAACTCAAAAATGCTGGGAGCAAGCACTTGAGCAAACCTCCCAAGTTGAATGATCAGGACCTCAGGATACCCCAGAGACACCACCACAATGACCACCAGTTCTGCGTGCCTCCCTTCTTATTTTCATTAAAGAAATGCCTCAATAAGGACATATGCAAACAGAACTAAGTGGATGAGAAGAGGAGGGCAAAATGTACTTCAGCTGAAACAAAACAATCGAAACAAAAACTGACTTGAAGCCAAATCATTAAATCAAATAAAAACAAGGGGGAAAATGTCACAGTTTGTTCTTGCAGCATTTGGGGAGGTTCCAATTGCCTTTGTTTTGTAGCTTCCTCTATTCTGAATGTCAACTACAGCTCTGCTGTGCTATCCAGCAAGGGCTGTCCTCCAGCTCAAACCATACACGAAGTCCTACAAGTCACAATGGACTGATGCAGGAGACTAGAAGAAGGATCTGTCTCTAAACAGACACACAGACACACACATTTTTTCCCCCAACTATATTGACCATTCATACTTATATCCTCAAAAAACGTTAATTGTGTCACTTCTGGCCATAACTCTGGTTGATATATTTGTGTGTTTAAAGTCATTTTGGCACAGCTGAGAACACAAATCCACTGAAGGACTGGAGGGTGAAAAGGTACCAAAAGCCTGGACACATATGCTTGAATACAGCTGCAATGTCTCTGATCTGAAATAAGCAAACATTATTAAGGACCTAACTTGCTTGTGTAATTTGAAGTAGTTTGTGCATTTGCATAAGTAATCCTGATTTCATTCAAAGTGCTTTGTTTGTAGTGTTTTCTTCTCTGCGGTCAAAATCCCCAGGGAATTTTTGCTTGGTTTGTTAAGCTTGTTTGCTTGCTTTTTTAACTTTTGAGGATTTTTTTTTAAGGCAAAGAAACATTAAAAATTGTCAACTCCACACATGAAACTAAAACAGAACATATTTAATAGGGGGAAAACCTTCTACCCAATATGATAGAATGAGATAATTGAGTGGTAGCAAGACCTCAACCATTTCTGCCAGCTCCTGGCACCTGACTTGGATGACTGTTTAGGACAGAGCTTGCAAATCCAAGACTGAGGCAATCTACAGCTGTAATATATTATTCATTCACTGTAAATTAAGAATAGTACCACCAAAATCTGCCTAGAAGCATTCTGAAAAAGAGACGATACAATGCTACTTTGAGAGTGATTATACTAGTGGCTGGGTTAAGCCTCTGAAATTATGTATTGGCTTCTTCTAGAAACCAAGGAAAGTCACATAAAGCTGAAACTTTCTGTAATGCTAAGCTTACCTTTGAACAGCCCAACTACTGACTTCCCCTGCTGAAACAGCCTCCTTTGCATCCCTGCGAGTTTACAAAACAAATCGTTCAGGTGCTAGCTGCTAAAATACAATCAAGCTCTTTCAAAACACGGACAAACCCCAAGATGATCTTGAGATTGGGGCTATGAAAACACTCTTTATGGCTCATACATACTTAACTAGAACATGTACTGTGTGGAATGGGGAAGGTAGATCTTTCCTTCCAGCCTGGCCACCTAGTACACAAGCAGAATCCAACCGCTTTAGTGAAGCTGTCAAATGAACAGTGCAGCTGCTCAGCATGATTCCCTGCCTCAATTACAGATCAGGGAAATGCCCTTTCAATAGTGGTGATGTCTCAGCATGTCAGCAGTTCAATACAAACAACCATAGAGGGCACCTTTGCTTGGTTAGCAGATCTGTACAACACAGGGAAATTGATGCAGAGAGAGCAAGCGGCGGATTTACACGTCCATAAACACCTGTTTGAGAATCAGGACTAGGTATCACAGCCCTCTCAATCTCAGGGTTAATTTGTCAGAGCACAATGCTAAGACGCTTAGACATCTCTCATCCTCCCTTGGCTGTGGTCCCTTCGGCAAAGAAGGAATTTGCACCAGGATTACAAGCAGAAACCATTTATTGTAAAGCAAAGCAGCCCGGCTGCACTGCAACATGTCAGATGCACTCTTCCAAAAGTATGTAGGATCCATAACTGAGAGTTTCATGACTTTTGGACTCAGTAGGCAAAAAGTAAATAAAGAGGTAAATAGTGTAAGTAAATAAAGAGTAAAAGGTTCTAGTGACTGCATCTACAATAGCATATTTCTGACAATTTTTCAAACCTTTTGCAAATGAAAGGATAAGAAACCGACTGTAGGACAACCTGAACTTTTCATGTGTAGGAGTCCAGATTAGAAGTCTGTAGTCTCAGCACAAGAGGCTGAAGCAGCTGATTTGCTTAACAAGCAATACAGACCCTACCACACTAGATTGTTACTAAAACAACTCCCACCAAACTGCCAAAGAAAACATGAATGTGCTCTCCCAAACATTTTTGAGTGGAATATAAGGAATGTGCACATCAATACATTCAGAATCACATCAACATGATTAGGAATTTTTAAAGGCATACATGATACAGAAAACCACTGTTCCTTGCCCACAAGAAATACTACCACTTTCACTCTAACTATGCCACCATGCTAGATACTATCACCAGGAGAAAGGGTGCTACTCAGTGGGGACCTATTACATGATAAAAAAGTGATGAAGATAAATGATGACTTCTATTCTTATAACAGAAATTCCACTCCTAGAAAATTAAAATGGGTGATGTATAGTAAGTTCTGCCCCAGGTATTTATTATTGTAATGCTTTCTGGTGATTTATAGGTTCTGGGTTATCAATTATATGATGCAATAACTTTTTTGATTACCAAATTTCCCTAGTCTATATTCCAATACTATTCTTAGTTCCTCTCAAATTCTGAACATGCTTTTTATGCGTTTCCTCATAGGTAGTATCAAATACTACTTACAATAATGCTGGTTAGGTTTTTCATGACCAATACCACTATAAAATCTATTATGTTTGAACAAGGACAGAGAGGTAACCTAGAGTAGGATTTCTGTCTGCATCTCCATTTCAAGACAGGTTCCAGCTACATTTTAAAAGGTTGCAGCTACTGTAGCTTTATAAATATATATCTGCATTTATACATGCACACACTCACAGCCCTTTAAGGTACAAAGCAGTTTTCTAGAAGCTGCTTTGAGAATACCTTGAAAGCTGTGGAGAAAATCAAGTCTGTCTTGTTTGCCTTGCTGCTGCCATCTGTGGCATATGCACCTAAGTTATGCTTGGCTGCATACTGTCACATGAGCACTTTGTGTCAAATTGACCTAACAACAAACAAAAATATCACACCAAGAAATGCTGTTAACACTGGGACACAGACTGAAGAGCATAAGAAAAATAATACATTGCCTTCCAGCCCTACTGCTACTGTAATAAGGGCATGACACACATGAGAACTGCTAAAAGACTGAATTTATTTCTAGTCTCCAGTCATATAGCATGGCCAGGATTTAAAAAGCTATGCAACTCGTGACAACGGGGAGGGCATGAAGAGGAAGCAGTGTTGTCAGCCTTTTCCAAATGAAAAAGCAGGCTACTGAATGTAAAAAAAGCCTTATCAATCAAAACCAAAAAAGTACAAACTTCATGGCAATAATAAACGACACAAGCAGGTTATGCTAGGTGTAGATGCAGCTGGATTACATTAACAACCCTTCTGCCAAAAGATATGACACAATTCCAGCTTCTCAAAGATATATTCCAGGGGTGAACTGGGTCATGCGATGACACATTGTAGAAGATTAGCACTCACCATGGCACCTCTGGATTAGGATCATGTTTGGTGTAGCTACTCCTATACTCTCTGAGCAACACACCACATCACTCCCTTGCTTCCTTCTCACTGTGCAAGTACCAGCAACACCTACTCATCCTCTCTGCTCAGTCATTTTCTCTCAAAACCCCCTTTCCCTGTGATCAATATGCTGCTCCTGAGGACCTACCACCTGCACACCTTTACAGAATCACTTAGGATGGAGGGAACCTCATGAGGTCATTTAGCCCAACTCCAATCACTTGTGGATGCCCTGGAGGGTTTACATTTTTTTCTCCAATAGAATTGGTTTCTCCCTCTTTGCAAAGGTTCAGATCTCTCATCCTAGTTTTGAGTCACCTCTGGCTTTGTGAGGTATAATTGGGTTTTACCCATATTAGGGTTAATTGCATTTAGCTCTCCAAACTTCTAAGTGTTTAGGCTGATTTATTTACATACAACATAATAATGAGCTTAAAGCACTAGTATGAGATCCACCCTAATTTCCCAAGTGACCACAATGATGTGGTTTGCTTGAAAGATTAACTTTCGACACAAGAGAATGGTCAACAGTTGCCAACTTAGAGCTCCAGAAAACCCAAACCTTTATTCCCAGCAGCAAAAACAGCACAACGAGGCGGGAGTAAGGGAGGCCACCAGTGAGAAAAAATTACATCTGAAGCATGCCAGACACATCCAACAACTCTGTTGCTAGCCATGGGTCTCCAGCAGCAGACTGAACAAACAGCAGCAGATGGGAGGAGAAGGCAGGAGACCATAAAGAGAACTCAGGTACCAGCAGAAATGAGGGGGAAGTGGTAGAGAGACCACACGTGACAGGAGAGGAGGGACACCCATGCCACCAGCCATGCTGGCATTCTTGGAAAAATCCCTACTCATGTGATACCTGTTCTGATGCCTGGAATAGTAAAGGTTAGAAGGATTTTGAATCAGGAACATCAAAGATTAGGGAAACCAAGGAATACTATACGCACAACCCAGCTGTAAGCAGGGCAGACAGAAAGGAAGCACACGAAGGTGGAGACAAGCTACTGTTGCCAGAAGGACCAAGGAAGCTGGAGAGGACCAGAGTTCAGATTCTCCTGCAAAAAGTTTTCTTTTAAGCCAGGTATTAATGGAGTTCATACTTCTATGAATGTGCCTGCTAGCCCCAGTGAATCAGCTACCGGTTCTAAACACATGCCCAATTTATAAGGTTGGATGAGTTAAAATTAGAAATGCTTCCAAATCCTGATTTCTTTACTTTTGTAGACTAGTTTTAACTGAGTACCATTAGAAGATACTTTAGTGCCCCAAAGAATGGTTTTAGGGAGAATTCAAAGGCACCAGTTTGATTGAGTATCAGGTGTTCAATGCCCCTTTGTGTCATTGAAAATCTCTCCCATACTACAACAAGTCCACCAATGCTTCAGATCTCCAGAGTACAGAAAGACTTACACCCACCCCATCCTTAGCATATTAACTCAATGCCACACAATGACTACAACATAGCTAATGTTTCCTAGATTTATTTTTTATTTTATTTTATACTATCATCTTCTACAAAAATCAAGTCTGGAGATTTCCACCACTTCCTTTCAGTAGCTACTCCACAATCTAAACTAGTTCATTGTGAAAGTCTCCTTTTATTTTAAATCCTCTCTCTTTATAACATCATTATGTTACTCTTACCTCTACCTCTTTGAACATTAAATAATTCCTTCATTTTAAACCTCTAAGAATCTTCTAATAGTAGACACACAACATTTTTCTCATTCCTTGGACAAGCTGTACATACACAAGTTCTTTCAAAAGCTTTCTTAGTAAGCCAGTCCTTTTTACAGTATAATCAAGTTTGCTGATGTTCCCTTCAGAAAATATCAGTGAATTCTAGGGAGTGAAATGGAGAAACCCAGAGTGAATGCAATAACCCAGACGCAAACTCAGTTTTAAAAATACTCAAGCTCCCAAATCTCTCACTACATTTCCTTATGCTTCAAACACTGACAGCGTATGATGCAGGGATTCTTTAGTTCATCACTGAACAGGGTAGACAAAGCTTTCCTCAAGTCTACCCACTCCTTGAATGGGTGCTGAGCAAACTGCAGACTGTTTCCAGTTGAAGGGATATTAGCCAATGTTACAGGAAATCTTAAGAGTGCCTTTGGAACAGCTGTGGCCCAACACACAAACGCGTGCCTAGGGAGTTATTAAAACACAAATTATTGACTTCAAACCCACAAAGCTCCTTTGGAACCTTCTGGATCATTACACAACTGTATTTAGAGACTGGTAGACTTCCAGCCATGGAGTCAAGGCTGGCATGTGTCGTTTTCTCTTGATAGGATAAACAGTATGGATGTTACCACTGTCATATTATCCTTAAATAAGCATTTATGCTGGAGAAACCATAAACATTGCTCTAACAGAGATCACAACTCTAAAACTGGAGGACTTTTTCTTATTATACTCCCTCTATGTTTTCGGAGAGGGAAATTGTCACTCAAATTCCACTAAAAGAGTTCTCAGTTATGGATCGCTGGCAATATTGATTGTAATGGTTCCTTTGCAAACATTACAGCCTATTGTAGCAATGTTGTTGCTGCTGCAAATATGTTAATCTGCTAAAAGCCTTGCGAACACTGTCTCCAGAAGTCTCTTTTAGTCTACTTGTCCTCTTAGACCATGCCCATTGCTTTAGCACCTTGCAACAGCATAGTTGTGAGTAGCATCTGCCAAGAAGGCTCAACAAAAATGTCAGTTTTCTAAACTCACACTTCTCTCTGGAGTCATCAGGATCACACACCCCCAAAAACATATGCACCAAAAAAGGAAAAGCAAACAAAATGTTGTTTAACATAACAAATAAAGGGAATTTTTTGCTGTAAAATTCTTCCATGTTGAAAATGGCTACAGCACTTCGTCCCACCCAAACATGGATGTGGGTCTGGGCAACCCGATCTAGCTGAAGGTGTCCCTTGTCATTGCAGGGGGGTTGGACTAGGTGACCTTTGAAGATTCCTTCCAACCCAAACTATTCTATGATTCTATGGTTTAAAAGGGAAGAAAAAAAAAAAAAAAGGACAAAAAAAAAAAAATACATTTACTCCATAAGTGGGACTATGACTTGAATAACATATTTGCTACAAGCTTGTTTTAAGTTTTTAAAGTTCAGTAACAGCTACCTGACATATCTGAGTGAACATTCCTAATGGGTATTTATAATGGAAAACAAGACCAGGCAAGGAAAAAATAAAAAACCCCACAAAATTAAAATACCCTTTCTTACCATATTTCTTCTCAGATTTTCCTGAGAAGAAATCTTTTGGACACAGACCAAGATGGAAAAATTATCAACTCTTAAACATTGAGACAAAATATAGAGGAATTGAGACAAAAGATGGACAGGGGGGAATAGAAAAAAATAAATCAGTGCAAAGTCATTTTTCACCTCTTATTCAGTTGTACTTTAGCAGTGCCGGTAGCAGATTACGGGTAGGAGATCTGCACCTTGGCACACAACCAGATGGGACAAAACACAGAGAACTGAAGAATCACTACATGGAAGTACAGTTTCCCATGACAGCTATATATAATCTCCAGCTCTTACCCACTGGTTTTAAATAACTTACAAGCTCGGCTTTGTACCTCCCTTAAGGCTGAATGGAAGCAGAGAAGTTAGCCACTCCTGGAGTTATTTTTCCAAGCCTGCACCTATATGCCCTAGACTAGAAGAACTAGCAAGACTAGAAGAACGTAAGCAAGGCAGGGGAGAGTAGGAAACCTATTTCCCACATATTATAAGCAAACAGTAGGGGAAAAACAGACATTATGACTGATTTTGATGAAGGGACATGTAGGAAATGCTGCGGTCCTCTGTGAAATCTCACTGGAGAACAAGCCATGCTGAATGGAGAGGAGAAACCATAAAAAAAACATTAACCCAGCTAGTCTCAGCCATGCTCCGTGACTGCAGAACTATGTCACAGCAAAAGCAATTACATAAGGGTAGCAAGACCCCATTTTCCCTTGTCACTACCCTTTGCTAATGCAGCCCTCCCCCAGCAATATGGAAAGATGGGCTTTGACAGCTACCCAGAAGAGTCACTATCCCTCTCTCAGGGTACACAGGCTGCAGGGGCTGGGTTCTCTCTGGCACACAGGACAGAAGCTGTCATGCTGTCAACATCACATCTTTAACTTCAGCCAAGGCCACTGCCAGGAGCAGCTGCCTAGTGAGCAGCCATCTGTGCTCAGCTGCTCCTGATGGAGAGGGGCTTCCTCAGCCTCCACTCCTCCATCCTTCCATCCTGACCCTTCTCACAGCATAAACCAGGGCTGTGCCACACACCACCATACTGACACCCTCTTCATATGTTTGCCTTCCATACATGCCCAGAGCTTCACATCATACTCATCTTCAGCTTTCCAACAAATACGCCAGGTCAAGCCCTGAGATAATACCAGCTTCAACAAGGGTTTTGTACCTGCAATATTTTAGAAGAGGCCTCATTGTGAAGGTAGGAACAATGCAAATGTGATTGTCTATTATTCATCAGTATGAATTGTTTTTGGCAATCCTGAGCATATAAAGAGAGCATGGTTTGAATTAACCTGAACCACCACGTTCTCCTTAAAAAAAAGTTTTAGAGAATCAGCATTGTCCCAATAGAAAACAAATCCCCAGGGACTTCAATTTATTGCAGATGTTAGGTGCAACCTGGCTGTGAGAAGCACCATGTCAAGCCCATGAGATCACAATAAAATATTACATTCCTCTAAATGGAGTCACACCCTCATTGATTTTTAAATGTGGGTACTAATTCACTCCAAAGGTTGAAGTAGCAGAGGCTGGAAATGTCAGCTGTCCCACTAAGCCCAGGCAAAGCCACAGAAGTCATGCTGCTTGGCAACATTTCCCAAGGGGATCTGGGCAGGTAAGGGACAGCGCAAACACTAGCAAGCAGGTATCATTCCTCTCCCCACACTGTGGCTTCTTCCACAATTCATGCTCTTAAGAATTAAACAGACTTAAAGACAACAAGAGCCCATATCAAGATACATGGCAAGAGATGAGAGTATTAGGAAAAAAAAGAAAAAAAAACTAAGGAGGGAATATTTAATTTCTGCTTATTTCCTTTCCCTCCGCCCAAAAAGCCCATTGTAGAAAAACAAAAGGAAGAAATCTGTGTGAAACACCTTTTCTTGTGATAAACAATTACATAATTTTTAGAGCAGTACTTAAAACAACTTTATTGTTCTACACTTCTACTTTTGTGATGCTTTATATGCCTAATACACACTCAGCAACACTATTTGACGCTTTCACCATTAAGACAGTTGCAATCCCCAAACGCTACAAGCCAAGTTTTCTGTCACTCCTTAACATTATTCGTATCAACTATGCACTAATGACTACATATAGGGATTACAAGATTTTCTTCTCTGGAAACCTGCATTTCCTTGGTATCTGCCAAAAATTAGGTTTCCATTCACCTTCCATTTCTCATTCTCACCCTCTGCTGCACCATTACAAGCATCCATCACAAGTCTGCAACATTTAAGGGTTTTTTCTTCCTGTAACTTTTTCCACTTGTATTTTACAGATAAGCCAGCATGGCAGTAGTTGGCAAGCAACACATTCTCCAGTATTAGGCATATTCATGACTGCTCAGCAGTGTATGGTTACACGGTGCGTACGTGCAGCCTAGTTCTCAATGCATTGTAATTCAGCATGGTTTGGGATGGGAGCTGAATGCAGGATTCTCATACTACCTCCTCCTTTTTTGGGCAGGCTCTTCAAGCAGCAGACACTTCCTAAACACCACTTGGCACCACTACTAATAGGAGGAGGAAGAGGATGACAAATATTCAGCTCTTCCGGAGCAAGCAGATATATCATGGCAGCAATCCCTGCTCTGCAGGCCCCAAGAGAAGCAGCCCAGCTCTTCATGGCTCTCCTTCATCCAGCCCAGCTCCCCAGCAGGATCGATCACAACCCTGGCAGTGCGTGCCACGGTGGTTACTGTTTGCATGGGTGCAGAGGCTACTTCAGAACATGCCAGAGGGGGAAGAGGATAGAACCAGTGGGAAGAAAACATAAGCTGTTGCTTCAGATACACCAAACCCTGGATTTCTCTGGCTACCACATTGTCATAGAGTAATTGCTCACATTAGGCATTTCTAACATTGAGACACACTCCAGTACTTACCAAAATTAAACTATTATTTCAGTCTTTCTGAAAACTAAGGGGTGAAGGGTTTTGAATCTCTGTAAAACTCTGGGAGTTTTTATTATCTACAGATGATCTCTATGCTGGAGGTCCCACCTTTTGAGGATTCAGTGATTCTGAGAGAAACCAGCTTGCTTCTAAGATAGAAAAAGCTGCAGATAGGTATTCACTCTGCAGTCATCCATGCCAGTTGGCAACATTAGCATCCTCTCCCCCAGCTGGCTGTTACTGCTCCTCTGGGAGACAAGTACAGCTGGAGAAAGGGGATTTTACAGGACTCTCTAATCCATGTCACTGCAGTTAGCCAGGTTCACTCCTGAAGCTGGCCAACTTTGCCATCAGCAGACATGGGAACACTCATATGATCTCTTGCTTTGGAAAAGTTGTGGGGCCAGTAACCTCTAGCTCCCAGGTGGTGACAAGCAGCTGGGAACAGTAATATTTTCAGTAGGCTCAGCTGGAACCAGGAGAAAGCATCTGTCCATAGTTTCAGTGACAGGTGGCAAGGAAAAAAGCATGTGTGAAGTGCATAGGCAATGTAAACCCTACTTCTATGGGAGAAAGTTAATGTGCATCTAGTTTAAAAGCTTTATTCTTAGCTCCTTTATTTAGTAATGTCCAGAGATGATGTCATGGGCCAAAACTTGCGATCTTTCCAAACGGATACTAGATATATAGCAATATTGTCTTGCTAGCATTTTAAAATAATTCACTAATGTTCCAGTCATGCAGCAACAGGTAGCAAATAATTTACACTAAGAGGACTATTTTAGGGGTTTTCCTTCTGCCAGCAGTTTGTGCCAGCAAGTGCCAATTCAAAGAACAGTAGTGATGAGTCCTATCATGCGTCATACTGACAGATTAAATTGTTTCTTCAGTGTACCATAGCACATCTTGTTCCCCATCAGAATATACCACATCTTGCCTCTAGAACTCTCCCTCCTCATCAGAAATATCTAAGTATTATTTATAACCATATTAAGAGTTACTTATCCTAACTGGCAGAGAAAAAGCTTATCCTCTGAATGAGTTCCAAGTTCTGCATTCAGATGCACAAGCTCCCACATTTTCATGACTACCATGTCCTTCTTATCTTTTCCTTAAATACATGTTCCTGTGCTTGTAACCATCTGACTGCATTCTTCTGTCCACCCTTCAGCCTCCTCTTTGAGGAGCATATACACCTTTTGATGGACATATACTTTTTCCATTTCTGGTGCCTCTCATTACTTGATTGACAGTGTATCTTTCACCACTCTCCACTGCTGCTGGAGGTGGTTGGAAGGTGTCTCCATTTCTACACCTACACACTTTGGACAAAGATAGTCTGACACATAGTATTTGTTCTCAACCACAGGCAAGATCCAGAAAGACTATCAAACTACTATTTCTATAAAATACATATAATACAGAATCTAAAGGGAGGAGGGAAGGTGACAAAATTACTGTGTAGAGGAGTGCCAGAGGAGACCAAATTACTCTTGTAGCCTTTTTTTAGATTCTCACACCTCAGAACACCCATTTCCTACTGCAAGTTGAAATATCTGGCTTCATGGGGACCTTCAATTTGCTTAACATTAAGCCTCCTGAGCATAGACTCAGGACAGATAAATCCGACCCATCCAAAACCTTCAGAGCTCTCCAGCCCCTGTTGTCGTGGCTTTGTGTGCCTCTTCAATTTTCTCTGCAGTTTCATATGCAACAAGTGCTCTTGCACCAACATGATTTTCATATTTGCATAGGAAAATTGCTACATTGACTTTCATCTCCACCGAGCTCCTTAAACTGGGTTAATGCAGTATATTTACAAAGAAAGAATAAGAATGGCAATTGGTACTCCTCCAAGAGCCTTCTTTAAACACATTACTTACACTTCAATCCACCCACCTGATTTGGGCTTTACCTCTACAGCCATCCTCATTTTGCAATGGGAAAATAAAGGTATTGAAAATTTCACTGACTTATGTAAATAGTCACCAACAGAGGGAGGTCTGTGGTGTAGATATTCTGACTTCTGTTCTGCTGCTCTGACCAACAGAGGAATAATTTTCGTCTCAACATATTTTGACATCATAATATCTGCTGTTGGTTAGGAAGTGCTGGCAGATGTTCACATACAGCAACACTAACATTTTGGAAGACTTCTTCCTGTTTTTTATTCATAATTCTTTCTTCCCGCAAGCTACAATTACTTCACGAATCACACTTCCAGAAAGAGAAGCCCCTGCAGCTAACTAGAGCCAGTGCTGCCATCCAGCACAACTAAGGAGCATCAGGCACCTAAAAAGCCTTAGAATTCAAGACCACATCATCTAATCCTGTTGAAGGCAGTGGGAAGAGTTCTGTTTCTCAAGTCTTTGGGAAGATACAGATACTTTCTGTAAGATTTGTATAGTAACAGAGCACACAGGTACACAAAAATCAAGTCCAAGTGACGGCAAATTTCAAATGGCTATAATTATTTCTAAATCAGGAACTGTATAAGGAGCAATATAAATGTTCTTGAATGGACTATAACAGACTAAAACTACCTTTAGAGAGTAACTGCTTACTGTGTTATACACCTTTGAAATATAAATTCCTTTGAAAATCAATTACGCAGAGAAAAATTTGTCAGAACAGCCAATTAGATGCTAAACCCCTTGTATTGAAAAATGATGCTACATCTAATTAAGCAGTCAAAACTGACTTTTCACCTAGAAACAGAGGGAAAGAGACTACTCTGATTTAGCTGTATGAGCAATTTTCCCATCATATATCTTTAATTGGCAATTCAACCTGACACTTTAATAATTTCTTTCTAAAATAAAGAACAGCATTTAGGCTTCCTGTATGTTTTAAGCATATGTAAAGTAAGGCTTTTCACCAGTTGAGAATGCGGTCTATCAAAAAAACCAACACACTAAAATGTCATAAATATGCATACGGTACAACAAAAAATTCAATATGAGAATAAACCAAAAGGCAAAGGATCACAAGTTAAAGCTTCCAGAGTACATTCAGAGATCATTTGAAGTCATTTGTGTCCTTTTCACAAAATCATTTGTGTCTAGGACTAAGGCTTTAGCTGGAATAAGGAAAAAAACACATAGGCAAAACCTAAATTTAAAGTCAGCATCTACATATACTTGAAATTCACACACTGCAAGTCCATACATTAAGAGGCATATATTGCAGCAATGTTCCTACAGCGCAAGCTCCAACAGCAGAGCAAAAGTAACTAAGTGGACCCAGTGGTCTGATCGAGGAAGGAAACATCTCCATTTCTAAATGCAAGTTTGAAAATGAAAATCTGTCTGCTCAGTAAGGACACCATGTACTATAAGAAAATCACCAGCCATCGTATGCAGTAGCAGGAAAAATATGTCCAGTCCTGCAGGGCGCTGAAGACTTCCCAAGGGATACTGACTGATTTCAACCACCATTTCAACCCAAGTGTTTTTGTTCTTGTTATTCCCCCAATTCTTCTCAGCTAAATAAAAGGTTGGTGTGAAAATGTAAAAATCCTATCTCCTTTGTTACAACTAAACTGCTAAATCATTCAGGAACTATGCACACTCATAATTGCAAAGAGAGAGGGAAAAACTTGCAGAAAATTCCTTAGTAACCCAGTAATTTTGGTTTGGTTGTTTTTTTTGCTGGTTTTTTTTGTTTGTTTGTTTGGTTGGTTGGTTTTTTTTTGTGGTTTTTGGTGTTGTGGTTTTTTTTTTTTTTGTGCTAACACTGAGAAAATATACAATAAAAAGTCTTATTCTCACAAACCTCTAATCCTGTTACCACTGAAGTCAAAGGGTGTTTGACTTCCCCCTCACCCCAACCCATTATAGCACAGTAACGCCTAAACTCAGAGCCATACCCTAAAAGTCACAGCTATTTTAGGACACAAACCTCATAGCCACACAAACGTGTTGCCATTCTAAGCAGTCAGGGGGCTCTACTCTGCAGCCACAAGCCCCCCACGGACGTTTAAAACCGGCATGTGTCAATGTTTCTGAATGCGTATGCCTATGCGCCTCCACATTAATGCTCAGAGTGACACACGCTGGCTGTAGCGGGGAAGAACACCGCTCAAGAGGTCACCTTACAAAAAAGAGCCTTTGGCAACTATTAGCTTCTGATAAATTAGCTCATTAATGTAAACATGAGAAAGAAATTCCCTTTCCAGGTCTTATCTCGCTTGAACTACAACTCTTCTGTATGGGAAACACTGCCTCTTGCCTGTTGCGCTGGAAATGCTTTCAGATCTGAGCTGGAACTCCTGGCATGACACAGAAACCAGCAATCAAGTCTCCCTATTTTAAACCTACAGGGTGATGCAGAGATTTGCTCTTCCTTCATCAGATGTTGAGTCGTATTCCTTGTCCTTGTTTTGTTACGTTTCTAAGGGGCATTTCATCATCTTTCAGAGAAGACACTTGCTTTTAAAGGCCATTTTGAGGCTTTTTAAAAATTAAGACAGAGGGGTTTTTTTCCTGAAGATGTTCTTGACTCCAGTTTCACTTAATGTATCACTATGTTATTAAAGTTTAATTCAAAAATACACTTAGAACAAGCAAGTGTACACAATGTAATGTATGCCAATAAATTCAGCTAGCCAGTGACAGTTATTTTACAGTCCCTTATGAGTTACAATATAAGGAAGTTTAATTATTTTTTTAATAAACCTCCTAAATGTATCTTTGAAAGATGGAAGAAGACTACTATTTTATTGCTATTCCCAATATGAGCAAAAAAACCAATCCCAAGCACTGAGAGAGAATAAAACTCATTCTTCGTTTCTCTCAAGGGGCAGGACATTGAGGCTCACAAGGGCCACTCTCCCCGTGATAAAAAAGGGTATTCTGATTTTCAGCCATCTGCCTCTCTCCTCCGGGGCACTTCATTTCAGCGTTTTGCTCGATTCACATGAAACTTTCAGTGAGCAGCTCCTTAGCTGGAACTGGGGTATGTTTAGCGTTTCCCAAGTAAAGCAGTCAGGAGTGGGTGGTGCTATTATTCATCACTGCACCCCACGACTCACAAAACAAGCCATCTGCCATCCCCGTTCATGCTGTACTTTAATTAAGCGTCTACCAGTCAAAGAAAAAAAAAAGGGGGGGGGGAGAGGTGAGAGAGAAAAAAAGCGGGGTGGGAGGGAGAAGAGGGGTGGAAGGGAAGGGGGCCGGCGGGGAAGGGGATGGACGCCGGTGCCTGGGGAGCAGACAAGCCCCTCGCTGGGCGTGCGGGCGAGTCTCCGAGCGCTGAAGTTGCGCGGTGCCGGGCGGGCCGTACCTGGGAAGAGGAAGGCTTTGCTCCCGTTGTGCAGCCCCGGCACCTGGCGCACGCCCTCCGCGGAGCCTCCTAGCTGTAGCTCGGACAGCACGTCGATCTGCAGCGAGGGGTCCACGCCAAAGCCTGCAACTGACCCAGAAAGTGCCGTCACCCCACCCGCCGACACGGCAACTTTCCGAGCACCTCCCTCATCCCGCCGCCGCTCCCCGCACCTGCGGCCGCCCGGCGATCCGAGCATCGCCACCGCGGAGCAGCCCCGGCCCCGCTCCCCGGTGCTCTCCCGGCGGGTCCGGCATCCTCCTACCTGGCCCCAGGCAGAAGAGAAGGCAGAGCGTGCTCAAGCGGATGCCGGACTCCATGGTACACCGATGCGCTCAGTCCATAGTCCCCCTCCTCCGCCTTCTGCGGGTGAAAAACCTCCGGGGCAGAGGCTGGGTCCCTCCCCGCCTCTCACCGGGAGGAGCGGACCCCCCGCCGCCCCGCAGCGCGCATCCCGGCGGGCGCAGCGCCAACCCGTGCCGGCCGGAGCACACAAAGGCGAGGGGCGGGCGGGCAGCGCAGCCCTCTGCCCGCGGGCAGACAATGAGGGGAGCCCGCCGGAGCCAGCTGCTGCTGCTGCTGCTGCTGCCGCCGCCGCCGCCGCCGCCGTGCGAGCGAGCGAGGCCGCGGCAACCGGGAGGTGGAGGCGGCGCGCCCGTGCCCCGCAGCTCCACGCCCCGCCGCCACCAGGCACAGCCCCTCGGCCGGAGGGGAGCTGCCGCCGCAGCCTCCGCCCGGCTCCCGCGGGAGCACCGCTCTCCTCCCCGCCGTCCAGCAGGGACAGCGACAGCACTGGGCGCGGCCGCCGGTTTATGCCGCGGCCGCGGGAGCCGCCCACCGCCTCCGCCGGGCCGGGCAGGGCCGGGGGGAGGCACCGCCCCGTCCGCTGGGTAGCGCTGGGCGCAGTGAGTGAGGGACCCGGTGTCGGCGGTCCGGGCGGGCTGGGCCCGCTGAGCCGGGGGCGCCGCTGGGAAGTTGGAGGGGAGCGGCCGGAAGCGGAGCGGAGCAGGGGTCCGGGGGTAGCGGGCCGCCGGGCTGTCCCGCGGGAGGCAGCGGCTGTAGTGGCCGGTGGCGCTTGTGATGAGCCCTCGCGCGCTCCCGGCCGTGCGGCCTCGGCGCTTTGTTGTTGTCCCCCCGTGCTGAAGTGACCGCTTGAACTCCCGTCCCAGGGAGGCAAAGCCGCCCAGGTTCTGGCGAAACCTCAGCTCGATCTTTGAGCACGAATACAAGTAACTCGGGAGGCGAGGGGGAACCGGGACGTTTTTAGTAGTTGACTAAGATGAGAGTGTGCGGAACTAGCGCAGGGCTGTCAGACACAGGTTCCCGTTTGCCCTGTCGTGAAGGACGATTTTACACAGCAGTCCTGTCCCCTGTTCCTCAACAAATCCTCATCCCCCCAGCAAGTGACATTTCTGTGCTTTACTTTGCCTAGAAAGGGGGCTAAGAATAGCCTTATTCTTCCATTCCCTTTCACAGACTCCCAATGTGCAAGGCAGAAATGTCTTGTTGCCAGTTTGTCAGATTCTGTGGAATAAAGAAGGGGGGGGCGGGGGGTAATTTTTATTCTAGTTTCAAATGCATGTCAGTAAGACCCTGATGTCAGCTGGTGATTCCAATGTCATTTATTGACATCCCCCAAATTCATCCTCTATGATCTTTACAAATAATAAAATCTTTACAACTAACCTTTACAAATCTTTCCCATAACAAATCCAAAGGCTGAAAGGAAAAGGGTTTTTTTTCCCTTTCTTTTCTTTCAGAGACGTACACGGGAGTCAATGGTAAATCTCTTTTCCAGGCCAGATTAAACAACTGAGATCCTAAACAACGGACAAAGCAAACACCTTCTTTCCTATAAGAAAAAAAGGACAAAGGAGTGTCAAAAAAGTGAGAAAATGCAATCCATCCTTCAGCTCAAATCCACAGCAGTGCCAGTGTGCTGCACCATCCATGTCACCCTCAGAAGAGGTACAGGCTGCTTCTGCAGGTGGTGGAGCCAGTACAGCTCCGTGAGAGGCATTTCTCCAGCCACTTCCCATTGCAACTGGTCTGAAAACCAAAAGGAATCCAGCTGCTGGCACCACCCGTGTAACTGGTCAGAGTGGCCCTGAGGTTATGTCTTGCAAGGGCAGAGGAGATAGTGACATCCCACCCATCCTCATCAACCTAGCACCTCTTCTGCACACAGCTTTGTCTCCAGCCTGTTAGTAACATGGAACCATGCTTCTGAACTCAGGAAATCTGCTGGCTGCCAGAGTGGTCTAAGGAATGATGTGTCTCCTTGCAGAAGTTAATGGACAGCAGCCACGCGTCGGTGATTGTTTTCATGCTCTTTCAATCACATTGGTTACAGATAACTGAACCAGAAGCAATTAATTTGAGAAGAAATAGCTTCAAAATCCAGAGCAATAATGGTGCATAATGAGCCCCGCCACCAGTTGAGTCAGGCACACAAGAGCACAAACCAAGAGGCAAACATTTGCCTTGAATTCTTTGTATCTGCCACCAGCCACTGACATTTTCCATTAACTGGGGCTGCTGGAATGGAGGAAGCATGTAAGTCAGGTTAAGACCACCCCTTTGATAATCCATTTCCCTCTCAATAGATCTCCAGGGAGTGGCCACTCACTTTCATGTCACGTACATACATAAAAAAATCACTCAAAATACCATCCAACCTGCTTTATCTCTTCCCTCTTATCCATGTGGAGCCGAGGGCAGACATTATACACATTAGACAGGGCTGTGTTTCTGCTATCGGAGATGTCAATAGTGATTCAATTCAACTAACCAAGAAGTAAATGAACAGCAAAATAAGAATTTCTACCAATACATGGAATATGATATCGATGATTAGATCTTTCAAATAGTTGGTTAAGCCTAATACATATTTCTACCCATGGAATCACTTCCTGATCACTCTAGAAACACAGTTTCGCAGTCCTTCTGGGCATGTCCCTTCTTAAATCTGGATATTATGGAAATACCTAAAAGAAAGTAGGTTTTATGCCTTCATCTGGCTGGAATGCTCTTCCCTTTGATGGAAATCATGTCTTTTAGCCAAGTGATCTACATACTCTTCATACTGAGGCTCACCATAACCTACTTCACACATGGCAAAAGGTGACAGACCTAAGAAAATGGTACAGCATATATGTATTTGTAATAACCGCATTGATGAAGCACAATATTGAAGTGCTTTCTATGTGAAGCAAGGTCTCTGTCTAAAGAAACCCATTTCAGGTATTAGCCTTTACA
The DNA here is from genome assembly GCF_004027225.2 of Strigops habroptila. NCBI lineage: Eukaryota > Metazoa > Chordata > Aves > Psittaciformes > Psittacidae > Strigops > Strigops habroptila. Next base: position 32,318,635 of record NC_044279.2, read on the forward strand.
TCTCAGCAATTTTCAAGGCTCTTCGGAGTCTAGATATCTCAGACTTACCTTCTTTTTCTGTTGGTTTCTTTGGGTTTTTTTGGGGGGGTAGTGGGGAGGGGGCAGGGAAAGCTGAGATAGTTCTGCTCCCTACAAGTGCAAGAGGTGGGATTACTCAAGGAAACATCTGCAGAATACAAGGCTAATCTGGCTACAGGACTTCTGTGACTTTCTTTAGAATACCACCTGGTCATAGGTATTACAACATCTACAGTGAAACAACCTTCTCTTTATGAAACCTCTAAGATGAAATGACATCCTGCAATTCCACAACAATGGACGTGTCAACAGCACCACACATACAGTTTGCCCAAGTGTAAGTGAAAAGGCCTTCCAAGGATCTGACACTGGACACGGCCACCAAATCTCCTGGAAGGGGGAATGGTCCTGACAGGGATGTCCCTGCTTGACAGGTAGGTGAGCCTGAAGTCCTTCAGTCACGCTAGCAGAAGCACACTGTGAACACAGCTTTGATGCTCTGCAATACAAGTGACTTATAAAAAGTCTCCTGGTCATCAGTGTTTCAATTTTAATGAGATTTCTGAATTAAATAGATATCATGATACTGACATCCCCCTTCACCAAACCCCCTACTAAATCCTAAAAATAGGTCTTCTGAATAATTACTAATATTCACAACAATTTTCATGTCAAATGAAGAGTTAAGGGATGTGTTACAAGCCCCAAATTCATGAATGATTTTATTGCAAAGGGAATCTCATATTAATTACGCTCATATTAATTATATGCTAATAAACTGAACTGAGTAAAGCTCTTGAAGCATGCAGATGACAATCTTGCACTGGGAAAGCATTACCTTTCTTACTGCATCTTATCTGGGTCTATTTATTTTTAAAGAAAAACATGAATATTTTATTCACAGTAGTTTTACCCATGTATTCCTATGCCAGGACCGGGAGTGTCCATGTGAATTTAAGAAATACATAAGGATTGTCACTGACCTATTTATAAGACACTGATGCAATTTCTTTTTCTCAGAGAGTATAGGGAACAGTCTTCCTTATATTGCAAAATACACATAGTTGTTTACTCAACATTATAGTGCTTTAAAGCAGCATTTGTACAGAAAAATATTTGTAAAACATGATGTTCTGTAATTAATACTTTTTGAAGTGGAACAAAGAGAATAGGCTGTTGTCATAGAGAAGCAGCTTTTTGAGTAAATTTGATACTGCTAGGGATGAGGGCTTTTATTAGTTACAGTCAGCGAAAATGCAGGCAAATTATTCTGCAGCAGTTTCTGTTAGTACCCTTCAATGTGGACTTCTTTCTGCATTACCATATGATTATGATCCAGATTTTCCATCTACAAAAACAGTGTATCGAAACTGTATAGTTGTTGTATGATGCGTAAAATGCCGTATGGGAGTAAGGTGAGACCACCAAACTCATTTTCACTTGTTTTCTAAATGATAGCTTCAACAATGAGGAACAAAGCTCAGACACTGCTGTTCTTGAATAAATCTCAGGTGTTTATTATACAGATTTTTCTTGCCAAATTCCTGACCAGATGTAGGAACTTCACCTGTGGCACCCTTTCTCTCCAGCACATATGCATCTCTACTTGTTTCTATAAAGCAGGCAATTTACTTTTGCAGCTTCATTAGCCTCCTCGCAGCTCTCCCTGCCTTGCATAGTCTTCTCGATTCCCCAAATGCTTTCTGCCCTTTAGCAGCTTTCTCCCACAGGGAAAGAGAGGTGCAGCCTCTCTTCCTCCTTTCTCACAGAGAAACGTGCACGCACACCCACTCCTTGGTGCATCTTTCCTCTGCAATTTGTCTGTCTTGCAGCCTCCCCTAGGTGAGGGCTGGTATCTGTATTAACATCCTGCACGCTGCAGGTTTCTCATCTCAGAAATGCACTCAGCCTTTCTGACCAGAAAAGCCTCAGAGAACTTGGGATTTAAATATAGCACTTGGCAAAGACCCGGCAAAGACCTAGCAAAGACTGTCAAACTGACTGAGCTACACCCCCAACCGCAACAGTACCAGCCCCCTTAAAAGGCCTTGGCATCAAAGGCATTCCTCTCAAGCATGCATCAGCTGAGGAGACATCATCCTTTTTATTTACAGTTATGAATGTTTCATACGGATTTGCTATTGCCCTGCTTGTAATTGTGAACATTACCATCAGAAAACAGTGCTGTGAAACAAAGACTATTGCTATTTAAGAGACTTTATGTCTCTTAAAGTTTTGTGTCTTCCTGGATTTTTATACAGTCTTCACTTGCAGATACTTCGTATCTTGCACCTGAGGTTGCAGCTTTGGCGAGCGGACTGGTGCAGTCAGAGTGGAGAAGCAGCTCCAGGAGTGGTAGGAATTACCAGGTGGTTGTTATGGCCACATTCTTCTGAGCACAGAAAGAGAAATGGAGGCAATTACATTAACGAGAGGTAGAGATGAAAGTACTTTTCAGAAGTTTTCCCAAAGATACTTGTTTGGTTCAAGGGCAGGGAAGAAAGGCTGGAAGTGCAGGCCGTGCCCTCTTTTTCCGAAATTTGAACTTAGACTCTTCGGAGTTGCAAAGTGCCCACATTAACCTTTCTTGCTAAAGCCTTGTTTTTCGTACTAGCTTTATTTTCTTCCTCCAAGAGGGTGCGTATCCCTTTGATGTAAGGTAGAAGTGATAGACTGCCCTGCTGGCAGCCTTCACACATTATGATGCCTAAAAATGTCTTTTCACAGAAAATGTCAGCAAGGAGTGCTGGTGGTGTATTTGGCACATGGAACTATATGAAGTAAGAAAAGGATAGTTCACGATAAGGATTTAATTATCTTAGTTCTGTCACTCCAGACTGCAATAACAATTAGGCAAGATTAGAGTTAAATTACCTTGACCTAAGTGTGCTCTGTGTTTTTATCATTTTGCCATCTGAAGTATTATCCCTTATTAAAAAATGGATCAGCATATCCATCTCAAATATTTATGATAACAAAGCTGGCATGAAGAGATTTTAATCTGGTATGTTTTACTCTTGTAATAAAGAAAAAGAATCTACACAGCCCTCCCTGGAGCCAGACACTGGCTGGAGTATGAGTCCCTGAAAGAAGGTGGGTGCTATTTTTTGCTTCTTCCACTACCTAATGTAATATGGTAATTCCATCTCCAAGTACCAAAGCAGAGAGAGGATTTCTGATAATAGAAGACTCTACTGTAGAAAACAAAGGGAAAACAAAATCTAGAAGCTGAGAATCAAGTCAGAACAAATCCAGAGCTGACAGCAGAATTTGTTAATGATCACAAGAGGCTCGATGAATTCTTCAGGCTTTATTTTCATTAAAAGCAGATGCCATTTTAGAGAACATGCTGTGCTTACAGGGTTGACACACACATTAGGGGGTGACATTTACAGCTTGGTGGTTGGAGTCAATGGAGAAGTTCCAGGCAACTTTGGATCAGAGACCAGATCCAGACCCGGATCCCCAGGCCTTGGTCACTTGGAAAGAACAGCAGATACTTGTGGTGCTGGGCTCTGCTTTCCTTCTCGTGTGCGCAAGCTGCCTTATCAACATATTTCCCAAATCCAGCTCAGATAATTTAAAAGAAATCCAGTCTGCCTGGTGTGTCACAAGTGGAACAGAGTATTAATAACTGACATACATCCATTTAGTTTTCAGTTAAGCAAAGACAGATTTTGGGTCTTGCATTGTAGACAGAGGGAAAAAAGTTTAAAATGTGCTTATGACCTCAAAAGTACAAATTTAACAGTTCTTAGTATAGTCTAATTACTTCTGCAATATCATGAGAGAAAGTGTCAGAGGATCTCTTACAATGCCTGAGAAATAATCGGCTTTTCAAACTTTTATCTGTACAGTTTTCATACCCAAAGGCATATTTACTGGGCAAACTAGAATAGTTTCAATGATTCTACCAGTCTATCTGATGAAGAAGAAGAAGGCCTTTAAATAGCATCGCACTGTGTAGTAGCATTAACACATCACGCTCCAATTCTTAAAGGAATTCGTATTTCTACTGCCTAGGGAGAAAAATGTAGAAGAAAGGGAACAAATTGGGCTTGTCCACATCTTGGTGCAGACACCTAAACTATATCAGCCTCTCTTGCTCTGAGACCTGTAAAGACTTGTTAGCTGAGATGCTGTGGTGCTGGGACACCGTAGGTGGCTTCTGGACCCAAGGAGGCAACTTTGAACAGTGCTGCACCCTGGCATGGCAACACCTGGGGATTTCTGAACCCTGCTTCACCGCAGAGACTAACCATGCCCAGTGCCAGTCTCACCACATCTTCCTGCAGCTGAAGGGAGACCCGGCTTGCATCATCAGGAAGAAGAAATGCATGGTGAGCCTTAGCCCTCACTTCATTAGGGTAGCCCTACAGATGTAATAAAAGAAATCCCAATTTCAAAGAGCCAGAACCAACAGTCTGGTAATAAATTTGATCGGCAATTCCAGAGTGTAAATGTACATCAGATATTTTAGATTTTGTATCATTTTAGCATTGTTTTTTAAGCCATAAAAGTTAAATTCTCCATTAATTAATATAGCAAAATCATTATTGAACATGATACTAAATAAATTCCATTAATCAATTTTTTTGAACAAACAAAAGGAAAAGAAATATTTGAGCCCATATTTTCTTAAAAATTAGCATCCATTGACTAATTCTAACACATGTTTTAGAACCTGCTCCTTGTTCCATTAATAGCAAAAATGCTTGTAGGGCTAGGAAGACCAGGTTCAAGTACCTGCTTCATCTGATTACAATATATGCTTCATCCTGGGTTATCTCTATTGCTAGTGAGCACCCAACTCTTGAGTTATTTCTAACAGAAAATTATTTCACCATAAAATACTTGATTAGTCCTAATCTGCGGTCTGTTTTTCGAAAGTCTGAGCACCAGACATTTCTCTTGAACATCACTTGCAGTTATACTCATTACTTATTCAAGCACATGTAAAGTTAGAGATTCTGTATTTTAACATAGTTGCTCGGCTATGAGAGTTAAACTAATGGGGACCAGCAGTAGCTTTAACACATAACTATTGACGGAAAAACAATTTTAGAAGCTGGGAATTCCTTGCATTCTTGGTTTTGAATTCTAGCAACAATGTAACCTCGAGAAATAAATTAAACATCTAAAATAACATCAGTGTTTCTTTCTTGGATGGGGAGGAGGATTCAGGAGCCATGCATGCTAAATCGCAGGTGTGTAAATAACAGAAAGGTACAGAGGTACAGGAGGGGAGGGTTACTGATGGTTGACAAACCACTACCACGTTTGGAAGAAATGAAGCAACTGTGAGTAAGTAACTTTTATTAGAAGGGAGTATCAAAAGATGTTCAATGATGACCAGCTTTTTTAGAGGAGGATAGAAGAGCTATTTTAGAGGAGTAGGAGTTAAAGTGTGCCACCTCACTGGTTTCACTGAAGGGAACTCAAGGTGTGTAGGAGAAACTGACGGTTAGCACAAATTCTAGACCCTAGAAAAACAAATCCAGTGCTGTAAACACACCACATACCCATGGATCAAAATGATTAGGCAGGAAGAAATACTATGTGCAATGGAATTCGTTAGCTTACTAACAACTGAGTTGGTTCAGAGAGTATGGTCCCAAGTACAATTTACATGAGTATTTCCCTTGAAGCTGATAGAATTACAAGTATGGGAGAATGGAATCATATTCAGAATAAAAAAAATCAAGCAAAATATCAGCATTTTTAAAATAAAAAAAAAAAATTAAAACAGGGCTTTTTCTTCCAGAGAAATAGTTATTTTTTTAAATGTGATTTATAACTTTAGAGTGGAAGTTATTTATAACCTGTGCTTTAGCAGATCTCCACAGTTCAGAACAAAGAAACGAGGGAAGACATAGGATAATTAAATGGTAAAATTCAAGGATTAATTTTGATCCCCAAAGCATCTTTCAGGAATGAATACTCAGTTAAAGCCATGCAAATAAAATGGAAGATTTGGCAGGCAAAATACAACTCATACAGTAAGATGAAGCTCAGAAAATATGCAAAAACAGTGAAATGCATGACACCAAATAAGTGGTGCAGGTAAATCACATACAGAAAGCTGACTATTATACGTAAGCTTAAGAGACTGCCAAGTGTAAAGGAAGAAAGCACAGGGTGAAAAAAGATTGCAGTGAAGATACATGATTTATTTGTGTGTCAGAAAAGAAGGGCTGGGGGTGAGTCTTTACTCTGATGTGAAAACCCTTCTGGATAAAAGATATTAAAAATATCAGTGGTGTAACAACTTCAGAAATATATGTTCCAATAATTCATGGTACAAAATGGAACTCATCAGAGATTCAGAGGAAATCCTAAGAATGAAGCACAATTTCAGCCTACCATAATTTATCATTAAAGAGATGTAATTTGTCATTAAAACAGCCACTCTGGTGGATAACTGAAAAATGGCCAACACTGGAGCAACCTTTAAAATGGGTCTTAAGACTGCCCCTCAGAACTGAAATCTAGAGAGTTTTAGTTCATTAATGGGGAAAATAGTTGAGAAAATCATTCAAAATGGTTATAAAACACCTACAGGTAAAATGTAGGCGAGAAAAAAATCAGGATGAATAAATTGCAAGTCAGCACAGATCAGCAGAGATAAATTGATATACTTATCAGTGAGGATAAATTGTGCTTTCCTAACCTGTTTGAATGTTCTAAAGACTTAGCAAAATATTGACTAAAAGAGAATCACAGGAGATGTATTTACAGAGACATTTGATAATATCATTCACATGACACTTTTAAGGAAACTCAGTAACCCTGGGGTAGGAGATAAGGTCTTTGTCATAGGTTAAAGAGAGAGAAAAAGATGAGGGTGAATGGCAGATGATTGGGATGAAAAAGTGCTAAGAGTGTGATGCACAGGGACTGTACCAGAGGATCACTGCTAGGATTAATTCCACTCTTTCTCTGGCCCCATCCGTTTATTAATGACCAGGAAGAGAGGGAATACAATGAGATGGCAAAACTGCTGACAACACAAAGCTGTTAAATTAGATAAAACTAAGGTGTCTGTAAATAACTCTTGGGACTAGTTGCAAAGCTAGCAACAGCAAAGGAAATGATGTTCAGCATAAGCAACTGCAGAGATATGACCATAAAACAAACTGCTTAAACTGCTTATACTCGTTAATGGGGTCTGAATGAATTACGGGAGAGCCTGACTGATTTGTATTTGGGAGAGGAGAACTACTATATTTTGTTGCTTATTTACAGCTAGAGGAATTGTTTTAAAATAGGAGATAGTACAAAGTTTTGGGTTTGGTTTTTGGTGTTTTTTTTTTTTTTTTTTTTTTGGTCTATTTAAATTGTTTGGGTTTCATTTTACCTGAGCCCTTCCTAATCTCTGAGTAGTGCTCAATACATACAGTGACATACCACCACTGAGAAGGGCGGTGTCTGCCCCTCTCTTCATAGCTGAGAAATCTTGGCAAGCAAATGGCTCTTAACAGTGGGGCCAGCTAAGCAGTCTGTCATAGCCTCATTCCTTTGCCCAGTCTCAGAGCCAGAGGACTCCTGCGGTGGAAGCTTTTATATCTCTTCATAAAAAAGACCAACGACATGCTAAAGATAGCCTCTGCTTACATGGGGTGAGCCAAACTGCACAGAGGAGAGTGAACAGCCTGTCCTTATTGCAAGATATTTTTTACAGATTACACTGCTGATGGGAGGGGGTTTGCTGAAAGCTCCCATTGCCCAACCCACTGAAAAATTTCCTTCCTTTCTTCTGACCCCAAATGGGCCAGAAAACATGAAAGGCAGTAGGAAGAGGAGGAAAACGCCAGGAGTGCACTGAAAAGCTTGTGCTGGGCTCAGTCCTCCTTTTTTCCTTGCACTGATGTAAATGTGGAGTAACTTGGCAAAGTCCAGCAAAGAGATGCCTTGACAACAGGGCTGAGAGAGAAAGAACAGCATGTGGATGGACCAGCACTTGGGTACCAAGCTGCCACTGCCAGTACCCAGCCCCAAAGCATGGATGCTGCTGGCATCTCTATCACTCCTGCTCAACCTCTCTGGATCAGTTCAGCCCTGAACCGGTGAAGAGCTGACAGGCACGGACTGATTTCCCAGGACGTTACATGCTTGCCTTAATATCCTACTGTAGCCAACCTCTAATGAAGTTATACATCAGTGGAAAGGGGAATTCACTTCTTCACCTCTTCAGGTGACTGGAATATGCCGTAGGGGGTGGGAATAACTCAATAAGGACAACATACACAGAGCAGCAAATCTTGTATGAAAGCTTGGGAGGAAGCACATGATACAGAAAGGGTAATATCACTGTTACCCAGCCTGACCTTTCCCACTTGTACATACCCGCCTTGCTCTACATTTGTTACAGTTTAAAGTATCTTTCGAACACAGGTGAGTAGAAATGCATATGATATTCTGAGCCTAATGCCTGTTACACTGCAACTAACTCCTTCCCGACTGTGCTGCAAATTCTCACCAGGTACATTTTGGAGCATCATTAGATGTTTTCACAGCCATATAGCACAGAGGGGCTTACAGCCATTCTCTGGTCAGTCAGTTTGTTCATCTCTCCTTCTGGCTCATGAACCCCTTTCCTACAGCAAAAGTTCTCATGATTAGTCTTCAAGGGCATGATTTTGCACTTTGGATTATTAAATTTCATGCTGTTTCTATTCTGCTGTTCCACAAGGTCATCTAATTTTTCCTGCATAATAATCAAGTCTTCCTCTGGACTGTATTAACTGTATGTACCAGCTTTGTGTCATCTGCAGATTTTGTAAGTGCACATTTAGTTCTTGCACCAAGGTCATGAAAGAAGGCATCAAACCAGACTGGGGCCAAGCCTGCCCTCACAAGGGAAGTGACTATTGCTGTCTACTCCTATAATCCAGTAGCCTCCTCTGTTCTACAATTTCATAATTAACCCCTTGTCATCTGTTACTCGAATATTAGTTCCTGTGAGGCACACCCTGTCTCAACACTTTCCTTAAATCTAGATAGATTCAGTCCACTTTTTATTTGCTTTTTCATCCATATTTATTCCCTTAAATCTTTTCTGGGGTTCATACAGGGCAACATCAAACTGAGCTGTGATTATCTTTATCTCCCTCCTCCACTCTATTTTTTTTTCTCCTTTTGCTCATGCCATGAAGCAGCATGTTTCTCTCTAGAAATGGCAGGGGGAGAGGTGCCAGCAGAGAACAAGTACTCTGCCAGCATCTCCTGGGGAGAAAAGGAGCTACTGAGCACGTGAAGTGTAAGGATTGAGAGAAGTAATGTTTGGGATATCACACAGTCCTACTTAGGTGTTGCTTTGGGGTGTTCTTTTCACTAAATCTGTAATAGATTTAAGAAACATTCAGGTTCAATAGTACTGGGGACACTTCTTTCAAAGACCCTGAGAGACTTTTAATGAAGGGAAAGATTGTTTAGAAAATTCTCCCTGTACTGGCAAGGACTCCATACAGATCCTGGCTGCCCTTGCTGCTTTTCCAAAACAAATGAGTGCTGGGGCAGAGAGGAGGGTTCTTGGGAAAGGCAGGGCTGAAAGCCAGGCCGTGCCAGGAGCACAGTAAAACTGCAGCCTGAGGACAGACTTACAGAGCAGAGAGGGCAGGACCGCTGAGTAATGACAACAGATATGTTCATCTACAAAAAAATTAGCAGGAGCAGCCCAAAGGGACCACCTCCTACACCAAAGGCTTTTCAGCTGGATGAGGGAGTCGACCAGGTTGCCTTTTAGATACACCAGTAGGGCTCTGACAGTTCAGGACTTGCGGAGTTTTTAATACATACGCAGCTCCCTTAGTTTATATAGAGCAGGGAAGCACCAGCTCTCTGGGCCCCTCACTGCCCCACTAAATGTATCAGCCTCGCAGCCAGCAAACATTTCACACCTTACCCAACATGGTGGTGGAGGAGAAGATGTGGTCAGGATTATTGCCAGTAAATTATGTGAAGTGTTTGCCCTGCTCGTGGCAGATTGCTCAGGTTTCCCCTCTCAATATGTTTAAACACTACAATAAAATTTCTGTTTGCCCAAGACCATCTGCCTCACTTGCAATTTGGGAGCGAAGAAGTGTCACTTGCTGCTTGTCCAGACTGGAACCGAGCTTCTCACATTTCCAAGTGGGTGATGAAGCCAGCCTTACTTCAGGTTTTTACTAAGAACAGCTCGAAACTGGATGAGACGTTCCAAGCTGCCAATCAGTGCTGAGTGGAAGGGCTGCATGAAAGCTTTGTTGTTTGTGCCTACTGCAGCGCCGCCTCCCAACCTGCCAGGCCACAGCAGCTTCACAACTGACCACAACATACTGTGCAAATGGGCCCTCTGATTTGCTTTTGCCTCGGGAAAGGATGACTTCCATCACCCTGGCATTCGCATTCACATCCCAGCACTATCCCCTTCCAGATCCTTGGAATGGGATTCATTTACTGTTTGGCCTTACCAGGATTAACCTTTCATTTCTATCTGTCAGTCAGCAGTTCCCACACTTCTCGCCTTTTTGTTCCCTTTTTATTTCACAGGATATGCTATCACCTGCTATTTATTTTAATTTGCTTCATGAGGTGCGCCACAGCGAGGTTTTTGAACATTCTCAGTTTATCTCTGCATTTTCTGACCTTCGAGACCTAGTTCTCCCAGCTGTCAGTTTCCTTTTCCATTAGAGGCAGATTTCTTCTCACTCTTAAACACTTTCTGTGGCTGCTTATTTTTGCCAGATGGGTCAAGTTTCTTTTCCTACCATTTTCACCTTGTGCCTGCAATACACAAGAAAACTCTTAAATAATACACACTTCTGACTTAAATGAACTCCAAGCCTTCTTCACATTAAAATTCTGGAGCTCCTCACTCCACTGAGCCTTATTTCACACCCACAAAAATAACCATTCTGAATCCACAACCATAGTTACAGACCTGTTTTAACTCATTTATAACCTTCAGATCAAAGATGATTTTTGACAGCCAGTTCCTTTGTAACTCTGTAAGTATCTGACCTTAAAAGCAGGATCATAATCTGGTTGATATATTGACCCTGTAGCAGAACATGCAGACGTTCATATCCAAGAATACCAGGACTTTACAATTACTGGTAGCATAACTTTCCAATCTATATATACAAGTTAAAAACTCCTACCAATAGATAATTCTTCCATCACCTTACAGAGATCTCCACCCAGATCCACAGCTGAGCCTGGGGAGATCCACAACAGATGGCTCTGACAGAAACATATTTTCTACTCTCTGCCTTCTGTTCATCAGAAAGCTTCTGTTCCTGTACCTCTTATTCCCACCATAAAGCCCTGCACTACTTACTAACACCTTTTCTTGCCCTTCATGATTATGCAGTTTCCCCATAAAAAGCCTAAAAAGCAGAGAAGTTTTGATGGCTATCTTGGCAGCACTCATATTTTACTTTGACTCTTGGGATGTTTGCTGTTTTCTGAAAGCCAGAGCTAGCAGCAAGCAATTGCGTGAGAGTATCTGCTTCCATTAAGGAAAAAAAAAATAGAAAAAGAAAAAAGAAAAGCGTTCATCACTTATATTCATAGACAAAAGCTTGAAAATATGACTCAGATGCACCTAAATGCTCTGAAGCAAAAAAAAGGAAATGAGAAGATACCTGAAATTAGGGTAGGTTTTTTTTTTTAAATCCCAAATTAAGCAATGTCAGGAGTTTTGGAGTCTGAGCCATGGTTTTTGAGCATTGAACTTGCTGGCAGTACTGGGCAATACTGGGAGAGACAGACAACTGGAGCAGTCTTGATGCCTGTGTGCGCTGTGGAAAAGGAAAGGGGAACCCACGCGCAGAATGGACCTGCAGAATCACACTTCTGCTGTTAAAACTGCAAATGTCCTATCATTGCCTCCAGGAACCATGAGGTGAAGCAGGTTTCATAACCTGAAAGTTTTCTGAAGCAGCCAGGAAAATGGTTCAGAATATAGTTTCACATGTAATAGACTTTAAAATATTTTATTACAGATGCAGTGATGTAGAAAATGGTTTAATCAACTGCTATATGCTCCTTATCTAGGGAATGTTTACCATACTGTTAAGATATTTCAAATAAGCAACATGGACCATTTCATTCTAATAGTGAAAATGCTGGAATAGTCCAATCTATGAAGCAAATATATAGTAGAAGGAAAACCTTTCTTCCCTTGATCTCAAAGCTCTCTGTGATACAATGTATTTGGAGCCAGTAAAGGCAATACAAAATTTACAGTGTTCATTTTTGTGTGTATTAAATAACTCTGAATAAAGTCCTTTAGAAAAAGACACATTAGCATACAGTAGGTGTTACAAGAGAAGCATGTGAACTTCTGACAATTAAATTAATTACACAAATAGATCTCTAAAACCTTAGAAACTAAGAAAGAGCTCATCCAAATACATAGCAGTAACAATCTTCCTTTAATTTCTGACCTAATTTTGGAAACACTTTCTCTCCTTTGTTCCTGCTTTTTATTGTTTTTCCCATCCTTGGATGTTAATAATACACTGAATTCACTTTTCATCTGTATGTAAAGACCATGTGGATGCCATCTCATCTTACTGTTCACAAGGTTATCGTAAATAAAACAACATAGAACATTAATAAGGAGCAAAATAACATGTAATGCAATTTTGAAGAATTCACACCACTGTTATTCATCTTCTGTGACCATTTAATAGAGGAGGTGTCTGAAAGGACAGATGGGAATTGAAGGCAATGCACTTGGAAAAAAATGGAGATTACAACTATCCCTCCAATAATTTGAAACTGATTCTCAAGCTTTTTCAAAAATAAATGCAGTGCCCAAGGTCATAAAATACATTACTTAGAATCAACCATTAGAATGCAGAACAGCCCCATAGCAGATTTTGCAGTCTGCAGATATCCTACATTTGTCTTCATCAGTGGCAGAGTATCCAAGTTACTGCAAGTGTCTTGGAGTACTGGGCTCAAGTAGTTTATTGATTGCAATGTACAAGTAGCTATGCAATCGTAGCAAAACTGCAAATACCTTGTCCATCACACACCAGGTCACATGTACCACTGCTGATGGATTCTGTAGGCCTGTCTCACTGTTTGGCAAGCCACATCTGTAAGTGCTGGCCAACAATACAGTGGGGAAATGTTTCCATGACAATAAGCATCACTCCTTTCTCTCCACTCCACTCCTGCTTCTTCCTACCTCCTCCTGGCTTGTATTCGTGATAGATTGCTCTGCAACAAATCAGCAGCACATTGAAGATCCTTTTGGATACTAGCCTATGAGACACAATAACTCTGCTCCCCATGCTGCTGGGGAGGTAGGTGACCATGGAGGATCTCTAGTCATAGAATCATAGAAAATTTGGGTTGAAAGGGACCTTAAAGATCATCTAGTTCCAACACCCCTGCCATGGGCAGGGACACCTTCCACGAGACCAGGTTGCCCCGTCTAACCTGGCCTTGAGTCATGGCCTAGTCCTCTTGGAAAAGGCAGGCAAGACGAAACTACTGTAATGTTTGAGCTCAGAAAACTGGGGAATAATGTCTCCAACTCATAATTATCCCATACTTCAATATCAGTCAGAATATAATTTTTGAACAGCTTACTACACAGCCTTGCTTTCTCCAGAATCAGTATTGCATTCTGGTTTTAGGAGAGAAACTTGTCTTCTTTTGGATTGCTCAGCACATTTCTGGCTTGTACTCATCTATCATCTGTGGTTTTGACCAGCAGTAGTCTCTTTCTTATAGCTCTGTGGAAGCAGATGGCAGATCTAAAGGTTCAGCTGCCCCTAAATTGTATCATCTCCTGTGGGAGAGGGATAGACTGGGAGAGAATTTGCATTGCTGCTGCTGTTGCTTGTACCAAGCTAGCAGCAGCTTCCTTGGCAGATGGTCTCCCCTAGCAGTGAGACACCCTGACACTGAATGTAGAAATAGGGATAGACAGCAGCAGCAGCAGCTTCTCTAGCCCTTCTTCTTCCTTTTTAACAAAATGCGACACTGCACATTGACCAGATGCATAAGGAAAAGGCAAAAGTCAGAGATGCATTTTGCTCCATGTAAGTCTCTCCTTGCACACTCCAGACCAGCTGCGCTGTCTCCCCCACCTCCTCTGCTGTATCACTGCCTCTCAGTCCAGGTCCAAGTGGCTTCACTATTGATTGCAAGGGACATACAGAGAGGCAGCATCAATACTGGGAGACTTAGCACAGCAGCTCCAGGGAAGTGTGAAGGGGAGGGAGAGAGAGCACAGGGGGACTGGTTATGCCCTGTGTCTCTTTCATCAAGAAGAAGGTGGCAGACCCCATATGCACTGTTTAAAGAAACCAAAGATCCCAAATAACTGCTCTAAGATTAAACAAAGCAACGAGATGGGATGCCAGGACTCTGCTACCACTTGACCCAGAATACATTTCTGACCCATTTCAGCTTTCTCTCATGCCTTGGGCAGTAGCTGCCTTTACTATTTAGACTTAGAGGTTTTAAACTTAGGGTTTGGAAAGTGAAGGGTGGCTGCATGTGATGCCAGCCACGTCACTTCTTTAAATGCTGTTGTTCACAGTCACATGTCTTGACCACAGTAGCCTTCTGGGCCACCTAGGTGCAGGAAGACATCTAGATTAGTAGAGTACACATACAGTTCAGGGTCCAGAGAAATTATGATTTCCAATTAAAAAAACCCAGAAGGTGAAGTCTTGAGTAACCCAAGTTGTTACAGGGGTATTTAAATTATGTTATGGCTCTAGCCTCAGCTTTCTCCTATGTAACTCCAGGACTTGTTTCCTGCACTCAGGTAGGATGAGCAGCAAAGGATACAGCTGAGCTCCAGCTATTTTACAGGTCTCTGACACCAGCCAGTGTGCAGCAACTTCTCTGAATATGAAGGGTTCCTCCTCCTCACCCTCATCTTCTTCATCATCCTCCTCCTTCTGCTCCTCCTCTTCGTCCTGCTTCTCCTTCTCCCTCTTCAAGATCATGCTTATTCACGTTCTGAGCGAGCTTTAAAATTTAAGCCTCGATCCTCCAGTACTTCATCAGAATAGCTCTGTCAATCATGTGACTTTGCAACCATGGCCCATTGAGAGAGTTCTAGAAACGAGTCAAACCTAGAATAGCAATATAAAAGTCAAAAAAGAGAGATCCTCAAGAGGTACTGAGCAGAATAGCAGCAGACTGTAATGCCGAGGAAATAAAAACTGAGCTGGGTTTGGAGGATATGCCGGAGTTACCCATTTCTTGCAACTTTAATAAATAGCTTACACTGTAAGAAAACAAAAATCAAGTTGTTCTCCTAGAAACTAGTGGGTGTGAATAGCGGAGGCCTACTGTCATGCTGTGTAGCAGTTACGCTGAAGAAAGCTGTTACTGAAATAAATATGGGACCATGTCCTGCTGGTCTTACCTATTTTGTCAGTCTCATGAAAGTTGATGGTTTATGTGAGTAAATGAGAAGGATTTAGCTTCAGGTGACAGCAGGAAAACCCTCAAGCAATGGGAGAGTGGAAGTAAGACTGCCCAGATTAGAAATCTAATGCTCTCCCTAGTTTGATCTGAATAGTGAAGACTTAAACTGTGTGGTGTTCAGCCTACTATATAGCAATCCATCATTAAAAACAGAAGAGGCGGAGAAGAAAAATAAGGTGAGGAAAAAGTAAGATTTGTCCGCTTATAGGTTTCTAAAAGGTACCTTTATTAAAAAAAAAAAAAAAAAAAAGGCTGCAAGGATTGTATTTGCATATTTAATCATTGCTTTTTAAAGATCTTTCCACTTGTTTGAAATTTCAAAGCATAAGGAATTTATTAGTAAAATGACATTTTGTATTGAGTTTTAATACATAATATCTTTGATGATAACCTTTATACAACAAGAAAGATTTTTTTCAGATGTACTCTCATTTAAAATGAATAGATATACATTCTGTGCAGCCAAATGTTTAATTTGCTACAGGTTCTGCTGCCATTTTTATTTCTTGTAAAAAGTCTTTAGAACTATGCAGATAAAGAATGGTCACCTTTGTTAATATTTTCATAAATAAGCAGTCTTGTTTCATGTACATTTTTAAAGGAAATTTGGTCTTGCACTGTGAATGTTTGGGGGAAGAGATGAAATCTCACAAAGACTGCAATGCTCTAGTCCACACAATTCTTCTAAAATACATGTGAAAATCTGTAGAGAGATCTGTGATTTTCCTGTAATCCATTCATCTCATTACAAGTATAATGTTTAGAGATGTTGTTCTATAATGAGTATGGGAACCAGTTTTAGGTACCTTATGGCACCTTTGCATGGAACAACTGAGCCACCTTGTAGCCTGTCAGGTTCATTTCAAATGTGCATAGTGCAAATTATACTTTTCCCTTTTGCTACCTATTCCCTATAGTCATGGCAGGAACAGCTTGCACTAAAACTGTGAGTTTTCTAGCAAAAATCTCTCAACATGTAACGCATATTCTGTGCAAAAATGTCAGGGTGCATTTTCCTGATGTGCATGTCATGCATCATTTTCATCAAGCTTTTATTTTTAAGAGAGCAGGAAAAAAACTCTTTTTTCCTTTGCAGAATAGAAAAAAAAGAAAGCAAGGACAATTTAGTTAACTTTACACATGATTTCCATTTTCTTCAGGAAGACAAAGCTTTGTTTCATCTTCCAGTATATATTTTACACACTGTACACTTATCTCTGAAAATATTAAGAAAAACCATATCACAGCATCAACTGAATGTCCAGACTTTTGAATCTCAGATCTTCTGTCTGACAGCTAAGTGTCTCTAGAATTATCCATTGTTTGTGCCAGTTTTCTACCTGCTTAGATTTCTGTGTCATACAATGCTGCTTGTGAGAAAAGAGAATAAGTATGTGCCTTGAAAAATGACACAGAACTGATAAAAAAAACCTAAGGGGAATGTTAATATTTTTGCAGAATATTATAATGTTTCATATCAGATTATAATCACTGCATGCAATAGGGTGATATATACCGCCGTGCCACAGTGGCACATCTAGGAAGCTGAAACAGGTAGGCTGACACTTCATTTGTATGAGTATGGGGTGAATAGGTTATATATAAAGACAAGTGGGTGACAGACATTTTTCCTTCTCCATTACAATTGATGAATAGCACACTGTATTTTGATATCAGCTCTCATTCAAACTCGCTTCTCATTGATGAGAGTAAAGCAGATATGGATTTATTGGATGGAGAGAAGTTAGAGTTAAGAGGGGAGTTAAGAGGAAAGTTAAGAGGGGCTATAACCACTCTACTTCACCATCAGCATGACCTACTACAGCCCATACATCCCTCATCCCAGGACATAAGATCTTGTGATGTAACATAGCCTTTCTGACTGCACTTGATTGGATTGTGACTTCATCTTCCTATGGAGGAAAGCATAAAATTTTTCTTCAGTAATTCTCTTGTCATAGAAGAGCTGATAAAGTGAGTAATTTTTTGTTAATATAGACCACCATCAACAATTCAACAAGGTGGTGTTCAAGATAGATAGATTGTATAGTGCTTCTTGCAGAAAATAATTCAAGATATCTGAGGTTTGAGCACTCTAGAGAATTAACATCTTCTTGCTTTGACAATCAGTGATCTCAGCAGACAGTCCAGTAAACATGGCCAAGTAGAACTAAAGAAATTAGAATTAGGGATTGAATTCTTGAGAAAGCTTCTTAGTCATCTGCAGGACACAATCCAGGAGAGAAAGGTGGATAAGTAGATTCATTTCACCTCACCCAAGACATTTGCAATACGCGTGCTTCCATCTGAGCTTATTATGCTAAATTCCCTTCATCTGAAGGAGACACTTCTAGGTGTTGATTCATCTGACCCATTTTAGATGTTGGATTCAGGGTGAGATAATAATAGCATAGAAGACCCCATTTCTCTCTATAAAGGATGTCTAGATGACCTGCTCAGACCTAGATGCATACCAATTCATCATTAGACAGAACAAGTTTTTCACAGCACAAAGCAAGTTAGAAAATTGATTCAAGTTCTACCACCAGCTTTGCCTTATGAAATGAGACTTTTGTATTTGCCGGAGATGTATGGGTCTGTTCTGAAAGACTTAATGATTTTAAAGGGCTTAAATGGAACTTCTATCAAGCACACTGAATTGTCTTAAGAAGTAGTATTTCTTAAACTGAGATCAATGAGCAGTATAGTACTAAGTAAGTACTAAGTTCCTTGTCCAAGTATCAACTTCTGTTTTCTCTCTGGAGTTTGGGTAACAAGTGATAGTTCAAAAAGATCTGGTGTGAAAGCTTACTCTATTCTGTTTGGCCACGTGATCTGGACAGTCACTTCTGCAGCCCAGTTACTTTTGTGAAACCATTCTCTATCTTTCTTACCATGAAATCTCCAAAGTTTCCCTAGAGAAGATAAAGTGAAACTAGATTTCTTTACACTGATGACTGTTCAAAAGCTCATCTTTCCCAAGGAAGTCCTCTTAGAAATCAATAAGAAATCATAGCTGGCAAAGGGTATATTCATGGTGTGCCAGTGATGAAATGGCAGGACATTTAGTTGAACCTAAGGCAACATCAATCTGGCTACACAGAGCATCAGTAGAAGCAAGACTCAGCAAAGAAGGTGAGACAGTCAAATCCTGAGTAAACTCAGGCACATTCACACTGCATTTTGAGGAGCAGTCATTTGGAGAACTCACTTTCCTCTAACCCAACCTGCTAAAGACTCAGCCAGAGCCTGCAGCTTCTTTTTGCCCCAGGTGGTGATTTACTAAGGAGCCTTTTGAGCCATAAACCAACAGGGAGGTTGTGCACAATACTGCTGATGGGGAAGGTTTGCTAAAGCACCTTTTAATCTGACTTAAAACCCACCTCCCACAAACTGCTTGCTTTTTGGGGGGAAACCCAGCATATGTTCACCTTGGAAGGAGGTTGCTGCAGCGGAGAGAACAGCTTCTGAAACAGTCCTTCAGGCTTACACCCACGAATCCCTGCTTTTTGACACTCTCCATGATCCCTTCCCCCACACCCGCTATTTTTATTCCACTGAAAATATGAGCTGTGAATTAGCTAGGCCCATTTTTGGAAGAGCTCCTTTCCCATAGAAATGGCAACAGATACTGTACCCAAACACTTACAATTCATTTACTGAAGGACGCTCAGCTGCAATGGTGAAATGACCCAAATGATAAACTACGTCAGCTGAATTCAAATAATAATTTCTAGTACACTCTTTTAATTCTTTTCCTTCTGGTGTATTTACTTCAAATGACTTGTCCTCTTGCAGCTGCCTTTTCTTTCTATACTTGTGCTCATTTCAGTCATTTTGAGTTTGATGCTTTTTTTTATGCTTTTCCCAATGTATCCCAAATGGAGATGGGGGAAGAGAGTAATTGAAGAAACAGTGAAGTGGTAAAGAAAATGAAAAGTGAAGTGGTCAGCTTTTGGCTTTTGTCTTAAATCATTCTAATAGTTTACCATAAGCCTAGTTCTGTTCTCTTATAGTTTGGGGATTTGCTTCTTTTTTAAACTGAAGAGGGACTTTTTACAAGGGCATGTAGTGACAGGACTACAGAGGGAAGATTGAGATTAGACTTTAAGAAAAAATTCTTTACTATGAGGGTGGTGATACATTGGAACAGGCTGCCCAGAGCAGTTGTGGCTGCCCCATCCCTGGCAGGACCAACCTGGTTGTGCAACCTGTCCCTGCCTATGGCAATGGGGTTGGAACTATATTATCTTTAAGGTCCCTTCCAATCCAAACCATTCTATGACTCTGTGATTCTAACTTCAGCAAAAGCAAAGCAAAAGACAGTATGTGTTTCTCCATTATGCTGGTGAAAAAGCCCTTCTTTACAACTCCTGTGAGTATAAATTCCTGGTTTCCTATGTATTGTGTAATCAACAAGGATTCTGTGGCTGTGTTCTCCAGGCTTTTACTAGCAGGGGAGACCACGGTGTTGCAGCAGTGTAATTACACTGGTCCAGGGAGGAAATCTGCAGTTCCTTGGAATTTAATTAGCTACACTGAATTAATGACCTTCCTGGACTCAATCACAAACAATGCAAAGAAAAATTAAAGCAAGAATTATCCATTTCGTGCAAAATCTGTCTAAATGATGCAAACACAGCCATTAATTGTTGAAGACATTTTTATGCCTTGAGGCACAATAAAACACTATTGCAGTTTTAGAAATATTTACTTAATGTCTCTGCATGTTTATATCATAGTACCAGAAGCTCCTGGTAAAAAGTTCATCTGCTAGCATGGAAGGTGCTGAGACAACCAATAACAACCTGACTCAGGTCACTGAGTGTCAATTTTCAGCCTCTAGTCATAATAACCTAGTTTAATGTAGGTTTAGGGCTATAGGAACTACGTGGGTTTTTAAGCAGACATTGACAAGAAACAAAATGGAAAAAGAGCCTTAAAGACACCTCCTAATCTGCATGGATCTGGTCATACAGAGCCTTGTTGAAAGAGGATGATGTTGAATGGGTAGCATCACAGCTTACAGCCTGGGCTGGCCTGTAAAGGAGGAGAAGACTAGTAAGGATCATCATATCACATGCATGGGGGTAGTCTGGGCCTTGGTGAACTTATTGTTATTGCTTGGTAAATATTTAATAGAAGCATAAGGGAAGAAAAGTCATTAGTGAAAACAAATGCACATTATTTAAATCCAATGCTCTTCTCTGTGGGTGTTTTCATGCACAGTAAACAGATGTTTTCAAAGCTCAGTAAGTTTTTGAATATAAAATTTCTTTATACCTGCTTAGACTCAATCCTTTGCATATAATGTGTATACACAGGAGATTTATGAGATTTATCACAGAGCAATCTGTATTTGGTATGCCTGGATATTTATTTAAGTGCATGACAAAGAACTTTGGGTTGGTTGAAGGGGCATGAGGCACTGCCAAGTTCATATGCAGCATGCTCTGCTCTGTACATCTAACAAATCCTGTAGAAGGCAATGCCAGAAAGGGGGAACGAGTCTCAGAAAACACAGATAAAACCATCTTGCAGTGACCTGTAGCAACTAATACCTCAGGAACAGAAAATTTGGAGTACCTCCTGAGAGGCAGAGAGATCTACAAAGATGAGGGGAGGAAACAACATGAACAACCTCATACCTTTGCGCCAGACTCCCAGAGCTTGGATCCAAAATTTTCCTTTTATGTCAGGTAAGATGATGTGTGGGCTTACCAAAGAGCAAGGTTTCTAGTTCTTGTAGGGGAAGGACTGTGTTTTGTGAAGTGAACTGGATAAAAATCAGGGTAATTGGGGAACTTCTTGATGCCCCAGCCAAAACATAAAACAGCTTCTGGAGTGGAAACTGCCAGACAGAATGCTATGAAATGAGCTTGTGCTCTGAAAACCTAAACTTCTCAGAGCCAGTGGGTACTTTTGTCTTTAAGCTTTCAGGCTTTATGTCTTCATCTGAGAAAGATGATCTGTATTACCCCACATACATACACCTCATGGGACTTCCATAAAGATCACTTTGCATATATGGGATGTTCTGATGTGATAACAAAAGCCAAGACGGAAATGAATAACAGTTGTCCAAGAAGGGTTCAGAGTGAAGGAAATCAGGCATTAGACCTCATCTGCATGTATGTATTCCTCCCTGATTAACATTTCTTTTCCTACTCTGAGAAACGTCTCCTTTGGAATATGGTATATATGTTCTTGGTTTTTTTTTTAAAGGCAAAAGAGAGAAATCAATACTGTGCAACAGAAGTCTGTACATTATAAGACTGGAAGCAAGTTTCAGATGACATATACATGTAATCTAAAGACTTGCTGTTAATCTTAGGGTTCCCCTTGCAGCACAAAGGGTTATGTGACCTTCATTGACCATTTCCTCCAAATTTGCTTCTGAGTGGTTGCTTTCCTATCCTTATCCCAAGACTATTTTTTCTCCAGCTTTTCACTAAAAAGTATAAATGATTTTGCTATTTATGCAGCTCTTTATAATTTGCTCTCAAGATTCTTTGTCAGTCTCTTTCCTCTCCATTCAGTACAATCATGTTTGCTTTTATAGAAGATCTGTATTTCCACATCTTAAATTTCTCATTTCAGTGCTAATTCTCCTTCCAGAGAGTCCTTTCCTCCCTTCAATTTCTGTCCAATCTTCCTGCCAACTAATACCCAGTCTCAGTCTTTACATTAGACTCACCCAAACTTTTTATCATGTCCTTGCTTCCTCCCCAGTCTCTGGCCTCCTTCCTGAGGCTACTGAGCAAAACAATCTCTTTCTCAATGAATAGATGGGCTGCTTTAGCAAAAACTGTTAAAATAATTTTGCTGAGAGGCTATAGTCTCAGTACGGAGAATTTCAAATAAAATAGACTTTAGCTTCATCATAAAAAATGGTTATTTATAATGGTCATTTATAATCAGGCAGGCTTAGTGGTACGTAGTGCTACAGGCCCCAGATAGACGGAAGAGTCAGTTCTCTACGATTACTGAAGCAAAGTAATCTATTAAAAGTGATACACTGCACCAGATACACTTATTCCAATTTAGAAAACAGAAAGTTCCATGGCCAGTATTAATTTTCTTTTGCTACAATACACAGTTTTATTTCATGCTTCATTAACAAGTGTAGGTGTTCTTGACACTAACTCAGCTCTTTCAAACTAGGTCTCATGCATTCATGTGCTTCCTCATACGGTGCAAAATGAGGAGGACAAGGTGACTGTTAAGAAAAAAGCAGCAGCATTTATTACTTGTAAACTCGAGAAATTTTACAAACCATTCCCAGCTTGGCAATCTCTTTAAGATGGAAGTGGTCAGCCTGCAACCAACTAACCCAACCAGCATCCTTCCTCCTTCAAGACCCTGCTTGGATGCTCTCCAGCAGCTGTCCCAGAGCAAACACTTTGCTCTGGGGGCAGCACCAGGTCACTGCGCCTCCTGAGACTGGGCTGCCCCATGTCCTGTCCGTCTCCTCTTGTGGCATGGGGTCCCCAGGAAAGCACAGCTGAACCAACTCATCCAGCCCACAGCCTCCGACCTGCCCAAACGGATGGAGTGGGGAAAGCTGGGAAGGAACTCTATGATTATTCTGCTGCTAACAGGACAGGTCACTGCTCTCTGCCTCTTTTGCCAGGGTTGGTCTTGCAGCAGCAGCAGCTAGGGTTTACCCGCACATAGCACCGTGAATCCAGAAGCACTGAACGCTACACAGGACAGCTGCAAGGGCATATGTCAAGGAGATGGAGGCAGACCATGGGGCAGGGACTGCAGCGTCTGGCCCTTGCCAGGCACTAGAGGAAGCTTTGTGGTCTGCTTGCCTGGGAAGGTTTGAACTAGAAAAAAATGTGTCTCTCATTCATCAACAGCGTGTTATTTTTATGAACAAAGATAAACTTTATGAGAGCAATTCCCCAAAAGCTGAAATCTTTTATCAATTATAGAGCATGTAGTAGACTGCAATCCTCCATGCACATGTCACTGTAGCTCCTGTTAACAATTACTCCTGTCCTGACTGTTGATAGTAATTCAGTTAAATAAAAAGCCTGTTTGTAACACTTTATACTGCCAGAGAAATGTGCTGTTGTTAGAGCAAAATGGTGAGATGAAGTAGTCTAAGAGAAAAAAAAAATCCCTGTATTAGCAAGCACCTAAATGGGTACAGTGTATAACACTGAACTGGTGTAACAAATCCATGAGCAAATGTCTTACCTAACACAAGATTGCCAAGTCACACTCAAGTTTAATTCATACAATGATAGTGCATTTAATTACAGTGTTAGCAGTATCGCAACTGTAGTAGCTGAAGATGCAATTTAGTCAAGTAAATTTTGTAAATGCACAGAAACAGAAGCATTTAAAGAACTTCTGTTCAAAATAGATGGGATATCCAGATGAGAAAGCAGGGGTGGATTGTAATTCTGCTTTCAGAGATGTGGACTGAGACACCGATGAAAAACTACTCTCACTGTTCTTCATCTCCTTGACTACAGTGTCACACAGAAGCATGGCAGTGAGCAGAACTGCACAAACCCAGATTTTTACCATGTCCAACCTAAAGCAGCTTTTGCAAGTCAACGTAACAACAAAAATGACACATTTTGGCATATCTTATTATACTTAGAGAAATCTGTATCTCCCTAATTGCCTTTAATATATGCTGATTATATACTGATGGCAGGAGTTGTGTTTTAAATCCTTAACAACAAAGCAGGTTTTTAAGTTAACCTTTTCAAGCTATCTTTGAGTGCCTTTGGCTGTACATAAAAAAAATGGCAAACTCATTCAAGGAACTTTACAAATCATACAGCTTGCCACAGCTCTGTGAAGGAAGCATTTGGAAGAATCAACTGAGGTCCCTGGCTCATCTTATTTTCTTACCTTGCTATCTTTGATTCATTCTCTGAGCTGGGATTCTTCAGCTCTTCACAGAATTTTATCCCAGTTGGTACCTAGATGGAAACTTCTGGGCCATTGACAAAAGAAAAATAAAACCCAACAATGATCTTGCAGCAGGGAGGTTGGGGAAGATATGGAAGTGCCAGATGTCAAGCCAGATAGTGGTCTAGGATCTTGTTTTCGCAAAGCTCTTGGGTACACTATGACATCCAACCTTCTTCCAAGCAGCAGAATTTTGCATTTAGGTACATGCAAAAGAAATATACTATAATAAGCCATCTACATATTGCAGCCACCAGGGATGCATCTAAAGTGTATCATCACAAAGTCTCTCATTTGCTGTACAAACCTAGTCAATAGAACTATTTTTATGAGTCCAATAATTAAACAGCAGTTTCCATGTTCATGCATAGGGTGAATTGTTTTGGCTGTAACTGTGAACAATAACAGTTAAAACAACCATCATGCCCCTTTTCCCTAAACTCTAAAGGCTGTTGGAAACAGACTCTTCAAAGCATTGTTTGTGCAGATGTTCTGAAAGTTGTTGTCTGGAAAAAGAAAATAGTTACCACCGTCCTTCGTTGTCATCTGAAGGATTGCAGTGCCATCGTGTGGCAGAAAAACCCATTTTAAACTGTCTTTTGGTACTGCTCGTGGCTAAGGAAATAGCCTTAAAAATTGAGAAGCTGATTTAAGGAGTAACTAGTATTTCTAGCATAACAATCTATGCTAGAAGATTTCTAAAAAGGTGTAGTAGGTACTAATTCTCTCCACTCTTCATCACATTTCCATTAAGGGTTTCCCAAGTGCCTACAGGTGGCCTCTTCTTGACAAGAGCTTCTTCCATTGATTGAGTTGTGATGTCAAACCCACCAATAGATGATCTTCAATATTTTAAGCACTGAAAACACACAAACTTCTTGACCATACTGGTAGCTTGAGGTACCATCCCCTAAGACAACAGTCCCAACTTCACGTCTTCAGGGTGCTTTTGGCATCCACAGCACCCTCAGAAAGCCTGGCTGCTTTCAGAGCCCCTTAAGCAACCCCATATACGTCTAACACCTGATGCCTGTCTCTGACACTAGCCAAGAAACTCCTCAGCATCTTATTCTGTGTGATGACAGACCAGCCTGTCTTTACCTTAGCTCCAGCATTTCTGCATCTCTTTCTCTCACACAAATGCAGATATATACATTGGTTTAGACAGGTTATCATAGATATATTGATGATATGCTTAAGTTCCATGAGATTTCTATAATGTACATCTCATAGAGTTGCTTGCACAGAATGTTATGTGAAGAACCATGAAAAAATTGCTATTATACTGTACTTGCATTGACAGATTTCCTGCTGGTAAGAATTTCTAGTTTTGCTGAATAAGCATGTCATCTGTTTCAGAAATACTGCTAGAAGTTACCACTTGAATCTACTCTGGCACTATGAAGAAACCAGGAAACCTTCATTTGCAAATCTTTAGTTTATAGACCCTCCCATCCCCCTTATGAATAGATTCAGGCTCTGGAAAATGCCTGCTGAGCTCCCCTAGCATGTGTTTCCATACCTCATCATAACAGGCTAGAAAATCTCATATATACTGGGCTAGAAAATCTCATATATACTGCTGCTGTGTTGTATCAGTACTTCAATAAAGTAGTCATCATTCTACAGATATTCTCAAAAAGAGTCAGTCTAAATGAGAGACAAAGAAAACAAAATTCACATATTTGTTTGCAGACTATTAGTTCTGATGAATAAAGTGGGGAAAAAATATTAAACTGTTGAATCCCTTAGTTTAAAGGATCATAAACTTTCTTTATATATTCAGTGGCTATTATTCAGGTAGCTGGAGACATCATTCTGATTTTGGGTGTTCCAACAAGCAAGAATGGCCCAGACCACTACGATAAGTAACAATCAATTTTCAAAGGCAGAGACAAAGTATGCAGAGCAGATCAGGTTCAGTTTACATGTGTGATACTCTGAGAACATTTAATTGCTGTCACATCTAATTCCAGCATGCTCACAACTAGATAAAAAGCATTTTACGGTATGTTAGTTCCTTAGATCAGTCTTAGTTCCTCTTACAGGTATTTAATGAACAAGGACGGCATGTGATGAACACGTGCTAGAGGCAGACACACTTGTAGTACCTGATAATGAAAATGAAAGAAGGAAAAAGGAAGAAAACAGAAGTAAAAATTGTGGCAAATGTGAAAACTAAGCCTAACATTGAAGGACTAGACTAACACAGATTGGGCAAGAGGGTAAAATTGATGGTACTTTCCAACAGTTATAACCACTGACTTGGGAGATGTAGGGTCTATCATCTGAAATAGAAATAGAAGTACAGGTGTATTAATGAAAACCTTTAGTAGATCAGAATGAAAAGACCAGCAATCCAGAAAGTCTGTTAGTGACAAAATGTGACTAAGAAAAAAAAAACACATAATATAGAGTAATACTGAAATTTGGGAAAAGAGCAGGTGGATAAACAAGGTAATACCAAAGTTGAGAGTCTCTCTTCAGAAGCTTTCTTTCAGCATAAATTTTCCATAACCAACAGTGATCTAAAGATTCATGATCTGATATCCAATTGGTCCAACAAACATCAAAGACAATGAGTAAAGCTCCAGCCCTTCAAATATTTATGTATATCCCTGCCATTTTGCATGACTCAATGACAATTATCAGACCAAAGTAAACAAAACTGAATGACTTAATGGAAATGCAACTTCTGGTGGGAGGGGGAAAGAGTTCTGTTCTGAATTTTCTGGAGTTTTTTCCAAATGAAAAATAACCTCTCCCTTTCATTTTTTTAGAAGAGAAAGAGAGAAAAGAGGAATGAAATGCAATCAATACTCTCCAGTGTTCACCTTGGCAAAGAAAAAAGCCTCAACATTGAAGAAAAAAAAGGTTTGCTTGTTGAGGAGGCCAGGGTTCTTCTTTATCTATCTGGGATGTATTGTACTTTTACCAGTCCTCTGTTAACTATCTACTTATTTCTTAAATAAGGCATTAAATTTGCAATGAAGCAACTCCTGAAGCCATGACCCTTTCCCCAACAGCCATTTTGCTTTAACTGCTGTAGCTGGGTTTGAATCTCAATTTCTCCTTTATCTTTCTGTCTTTAAAAATGTATTATCAGCAACACACTAGACATGTAGGTCACATCTCCAAAGAGCTCTCACCAGGACCTCTCCGTTCATATCTGAAAAAAAAGCAGAGTGCTGACATTTAGGTCCTTGACTGCAAACACAAGTGTTGCCTGTGACCACAATGCAGAGTTACATATCAAAACGCTGTTTCTTTTGCCATTTGGCTGAAGAGAAACATGAGCACTGAACAGTTTAAGATTTTTTTTCCTCTAGAAACATTTCAGACAACTTACAGCTTGTAATAATAATGTCTACAAATGTTTTAATTTATTTCAGGTTACTTTCCCTATTGTGGCTAGAAAAGCTGCCCCAAGAAACCTGACATTTTCCAGTGAATGATAGGTTATAGAATTGGTAAGGGAAGAAGGTGTGGAGTTTTGTGAAGTTTTTAGGAAGCTGCACAATATTTTCTTCAATAACTGCCTAATGACTGTAAATATAGTTTTAAATATTTTTCCCAATTGAATAAATGCTAAACTCTTCTAACAATAGAAGTGTTTATTTTGAAGTAATTCTTCACCTTCATACATTCTACTTTTCTATGGAAAAAGGAGAATATATATACACGTTAAACTAAAACATCTTCTCCAAATATAATAGAGACTTGGTATGTTTACATTCAATTGAGGGTCCATTGTTTGAATGGCTTTTTGCTTTGACCAGATGAATCTTTAGATGTTTAGAAACCATACTGATCTAGTCTTTCCTTTGCATCAGGAAACTGCCACATTTATTTAGGTTCAATTTCTTCCTCCCAGAAGGACTGAAAAATGATTCTGCTTTCAGCTGTTGAATTCCATGTAATTTCAGTTAGCTTTTCACTTGTATTAAAATGTCCTGTAACTTTCATTGCAGTGAACAGTTTACCAACTTCAGCAGGCCAAAACAAGCATTATCTGTCCACTTTAGTAATTCTGCCACCCTCAGTGGCTCACTCTGTTCCTAAGTGAGCCAGCTCTGCACTTTTCTTCCCCATTTCCTCTCTTAATTGTGCTCTTCTCTCCAACCGGGTCCACAAATACTGCCACAAATTGACTGAATAGCCTCATCTTTCACCCTTGGGTTCCTATTGAATCATGTCCTC
The DNA here is from genome assembly GCF_004027225.2 of Strigops habroptila. NCBI lineage: Eukaryota > Metazoa > Chordata > Aves > Psittaciformes > Psittacidae > Strigops > Strigops habroptila. The sequence goes on from NC_044279.2 coordinate 32,347,240, forward strand.
TCCATCCACTTCTCAGAGACCAGTGCTGAGGATATCTGCCTGTACTCCTGTCCTGTGTCAGGGTGTCCTGATTGCTAAACAGTGCCATAGGGCAGACAGTCACACTGTTCCTCAGGCTGGTTATACCTTGTCATCCTCCCTTCCCATTCCCCCTATAGTATCACTGTATCCATTGTACTGCTCAGTACTAACACCAGATTCGTCAGAGACACTTTGTCATCACCTTCAGCCTTGCCATCCTGGTCCTTGATCCTCCTTAAGCTATTCAAATTGTGTGTAAAATGCTATGCCATTGCTTTTTGCCCCCGGAGGGAAGGGGTGTGGATAACAGGAGGCTGGTATTTAGCTGATAATACCTAGCCATAGCTCTGTGGAAATACTGCTTCTGCTGTCTAGCACCCACATCTGTTCAGTTCACTGATCTTGATTTTCTCTTTTCGGAAGTGTTATGGAATATTTATCTGCAGAAGAGGGAAAGAAACTTTAATCTGCAAGGCAAAACTAACAAACTTCCCTATTAAAGCTAGAAGATCTGCTGCTATAAGCAAATACAATCCCAAGGAGGTCAGTGGTGCTGTGTCAAATAACTATGACAAAAATCTGAACTAACAGTAAAGGCAACACATACCATGTGCAATAGATATGAACCATGTTTGCTTTTGGGGAAATAAAATAATCTAGTTACAACAAGATAAACCACTAATACTGTACCGTCTTCGGATTTATTGCTTATAGTTGACTTGTGTTTGGTGGCCTTCGGTAGCTTTTAATTCAAATCAACTTCACTTTGTCATATAACTGACAAACATCATAAATTACAGCAAAAGCAGTAAGACCAGCATCCAACATCAAAGGATGACCAGAAATTAAGTATAAAACTAAAATTTCCTATTGCCTAACTAGAAGCTACTGCTGCAGGTCAAAATTAAGGTGAATTTACAGAGTAATGGAGAAAAACCTGTGTTGTGACCTCCTCCCCTTCAAGACAGAATAAACCCTAGTAAAGGTCATCCTTGTTTAACCTTGCATTATGAAGTGACTCATTCAATGCCTCCTAATCATGATAAGGACACCAGTCAAAAATTAGTTCCACACGTGTTCATGCTTGAAGCAGACTTTTAATGATTTTAATTGTATGAGTCAAATATTTGCTAATGGGCAAAGACAAAATGTTAACTTGTTAAACAATAGACTGAACTTCTCAGATGATATTTACACGTTACCTAAAAAACAATTAAAGTGAACATTTTCAAAGACTCTGTGTTGAGCTCCCACTGACTTTCCCATCTCTTTGCTGTTCTGTTTTTCTGTCCCCTTGAAAAATCATCTGATAAATGTCAGACTACTTAAGCAACAATATGACTCCAAAACACAGACCTCTCCCATTAAAGGATATACAATGCACACTCCAGAGAAAATAGCAAATCAACCTATTCACTAGCACAGTAGACTTTAATAATCCTCCTTCTAGTTAATATTATTTGTCACATCACTGATATTACAAACAGTCATTGCTGCAATTGAAGAACTCCTTTAAAAACTCACCTGGGGTTAGTTTTATATTATTTCTGGATTTGAATGAGAATCCCAAGTACAAAGGAAGATCTCAACTGTGAGTATTTAATTTCAGCTGCCATCTTCTGAAATACCAGAGATGGTTCTTCAGGGCTTCCTTGTTGCCATCAGTCCTCCACACAACTGTATTGGGCCTAGATTCTCCATAGCTGCAGAAGGTCTTATCCGGATCTAACCCTTAAGATTTCAAGCTTCAATTCCAAAAGGCATTCAAGCGTACTTTTGAGTAATCCTGCAGCTATAAGGCTGATCAGTCCAACTAGCATACATGAATAGTCGCACATACATTTTCCTGTTCTTCAGAGCTTATGTCTTTATATTCATTTTCTTTGACAGTTTTCCCCTTCTAAACACATACTCTGTCACTGATAAAGAAACAGACAACCACACTATTTTAATTACATTATTTCAGACCTGTCTATACTGCAATTCAAGCATATAGTTATTATAACTCAGTATGGCTACTTAATCTCACACTTAGTGCCTTTTATGTTTACATACAAGATAGACCTGACAGTGGGAGACAGGAAAGAAATTCTCTCCTCATGAGGAAAGAGGAATGATGGCATAGCTATAGTTCAAAATCCATAGACATTAAAAAAAAAAAAAACAAACCAAAAAACAGAACTGTTCTTGCTAAGCTTTGGATTTGTAGTATGATGATTAATGGCCCTATTTAAATAAGAAAGATGGTGTGACAACATACTTCCCTGTAAAAGTCTCCCAGTACTTGGTTCAGTAATCCTAAACCAAATACATTCTTGGCAATTAAGTTTCACTGTCAAGATATTCTGTCTGTATTTTAAAGAAACGAGCATTTGCTAATGAGTTTGCCTGTAATGGTTCCTTCAGGGTTCACATGTTCCACTACAAAGTCTGGGACAATTTTCACTGGTAGGAATTGTCAGTTCTTAAAGACCATTGATAGCTGGTGACACACAATTATAACTTTTTTCTTAATGCCACATACAGTTTTCCCGGTGATCATGTGATGCTTTATTCATTTCTATACAAACATGAATTAAAATACCTGCATACCTAAGAACAAGTGAAAACTCCAACCACAGATCCATTAGATAACACTGAGAAAAACAGTTTTCTTCTCTTTTTTTCTTTTGTCTTTCTCTTTTTCTGCATTTTCTTCTCTTTTTTTCTTCCTACAGAATTTGTTTTCAGCTGACACTGAAAAAAAAAAATTAACACTATTAACTTGGAAAACATAAATCAGAAGGGATGGGAACACAAAGGTTTCTCTGGCCTACTTCAGAGCTGGGGAAGTCTTTGTTCACTCTTCTCACTTGCTGAGCGACACACCAGTCTGTGCAGTGAGCTTGAAATGCTGAACATTTTGCCCCCTTGGGATCCTCCTCCATACACCAGGGTAGCTAGCCCTCAGAATTGCTTCCCTTCCTATTTCTCTCATTTCTTCCAGGTTTCACATTTTTCTTTGTCATTGCGAGAAAGGCAATTAAAGCCATTTTTGCAGGAAAGTCCATTAGTTCCTCCCAGCTGAGCCTGCGTTTTTTTTAACACTGTTTACTTTTTCCTTCTCAGATTTTCTTTTAGCCCAAACCAATTTTTTCCAGACCTTTTTTTCCACTTTTCTTTATTTCAAGACCATACACTTCACTGCGTTGGACACCCAAAAAGAAAAGAATTGGATGTTACTCCAATATGCCCTAAGGCTACTGAAGAGCCAGTCACCTACACCTTGGGCAGACTTATGAACCTCTCAGAAAGGGATGCTGCTGAATGGGGTGGTCAGACCTCATGCCACACAATACCAAAAGACTGGTTTGACTTGGAATCTTATAACATCATGGAATTAATCAGAAATACAAACCATTACACTCCATAGCAGGCCTTTCCTTGGTTACTTTATCTCTCTTTACATCGTTCTTCCTTCTATTTAGTCTTGTGGTCAGGGAGATTGCAGAGGATTCAGGAGGAGGAAAAGTCTTATCCATGCCAGTGCTGCACTTGTCTGTGGACTGCCAGAAGCTGCAATTCCCCTTGGGCTGGTCCCAGGAACTGTGGAGATCTTAGCAAGTGACACACCAGTCCCTCCAGCACAGTCCAGAAGAATCCTGCAGTTGCACAGATCCTATGGTTCCAGAATGGAGTCTAGTAAAGATGATTACTCCTTCTCTCAGAAATATGAGAAGATAAGAAGAGCAGACTGAAAGGATCTTGTACTCCTGCCTGTTTATGCTTGGTTCAGGGTAGGAGGACTTTTTACTCTGCACTTCTTTCACACAAAGTCAGTTATAGCAGTTACACAGGGGAAAGCAAATTTTAACTTGCATGACTGCTGCTCCCTTTTGGAAGAATATTCTGGCCACCCACTTTAAATAATTCCTGTCCTGGGAATGCAAAAGATTATTAGGAAATTCTGAAATGAAGCCTTAGGTTACATTACAGTAATTTGGTATTTAATGATTTCCTTTGGCATGAGTTAGATGTAAACATATGAGCATGATAATTATATATATACACAATTACTCATTCCAATTTGTTTTATTATAAGTATGTCATTTTTCATCCTTGTCAAATACAACGCACAACAGGACCAGTGGGTTCTTAACATTTGGTGGTAGGTTTATTTTTTCCAAGGAGTTCTGACAGAGACACGTGAAAGGCAGACACACATTCCATGTGACAGTAAACAAATTTAGAGACAGCAGCCTCTATAAATAATCTATGTTCATCATCTTACATAAGAAAGTGGAAGGTTAGCCACTTATTCCAATCTATTAAATGGTTTGCAGCAGTTTGGTAAGAAAACCTGCAGGCTTTCTCACTACCGTTATGCTGTAACGTGGCTGCAGTCAGGGAATGACAGAAGAATAAAGCCCATAAGCATGTGAATATAAATGGAAGTACAGGTCAGTGATTTGGAAACACACACAAAAAAAAACCAAGAAAAACATTCAGAGAACAAGTGGGAGCAATTTTTCTTTTCTGATTCTGAATAATTTGTCACTTTATACAATATTTATTAAAAAGCTACAAGAGTATGATTTGGAACTTCCTACAGATCCCAGAAAATAAATGTCAGAAGCATATACACCAGTCCTGCCTCAGCAAGGAGCATCTAGTCTGTTCAGGAAAGGAATCCTGAGGTTAGATCACAGGAACTGAAAGGCAGGGGAGTTAATTCCTAGCCAGGAAAACTCCTTGCAGCACCTTGGGTAAGTCACTTTTCCATTCAGTGTTTTTTACATCTGTAAATAATCAAAAAATACTTCCTAACCCCTAAGTGGAATATTGAATATTGTTAGCACTTCCTTCTCTGCCTTCTGTATTCAGAATGGGTTTGAATGGTGTGCAGTAAATAAGGCATTGCAGCACACAGTGAACAGCAAAAGAAAAATCAAACTCTGTAGCAGCTTATTCAGCTGAATACAGTATATTAAACCAAAAAGAAACTATTTGAAAAAAATACCATCCAGTCATGTCATTAAAGGTATTACACTTGTATGCACAAGGAATGTGAAGGAAGATTCTATAGCATACTCAGTATTTTCAGCTGCAGTGATGAGCATTTTATAATAACAGATTTCTGTACAATATTTGAGAATATGAAAAGTATACAGCAGAAACTATGAAGTATTTGACAAAATGGAGGACTCAAATATTTATGTCATTTTGCCCATGAGTCCTGCTGTGAAAAAAGCAAACTTTGAGATCTTGCAAACTACTCTATGCTGTAAAAAATTATGCCAGTGGGAAAGACACAGCTTGGCAACACCTGACAGTAGCCAGATGTTAAATGAACTGCAGTTAACTTATGTCCATACTACACTCATAAAAAACTTGGACCTTTGGTACCTCTGACATGCTTCTCTTCTACAATGATGATGATTTCAATATGGTGGTAGACGGGAGGTCACAATTTAAATGAGTCATTACTTCAAATCTCTGGACAGTCCTGCACAAAAAAAAACCCCACCAAAAATGTGCATAGAGTAATGCTAGTGGCTGCTTCCCTACTTCACTAAATGATCTAAATAATTTGATTGCCGAAACAGAGGACATACCATGTATTTTTCTCCAGATGGGTATCACAAAACTAACCCTGGGGGTTACAGTTCATTTTCAACTGTGCATGTTTAGCAATAATACAGACTCAGGACCTAAACTCCATCTCTATGACACAAGAGTGAACTAAAAGTAAATTCATTAAAGTGAGTGTAGTTATACTAGCATGACAGTCTAACCCAGTGTTTATTAAAGTCAGCCAAAGACTATTAGAGATTTCAGTGGGCACAAGGGCATCACCTTGAGGTAGCCTCCAGTGTGTGATGGAGGTATCTTTATTTCCTTAAAATTCTCAGATCTGGGATAATGACTTTGCCTGATATTTATCTCCACATAATTTCTGATCATGAGCTAAAGAATGCATTTTTGCTTGATGCACTTACTTACAAACATTACATGTATAATTTTGTCTTTATCTACAAAAAAGGTTCCTCCAAATTCAAGTCCATCTCTTTTAAAATTTAGTACATCTCTATTATGCTACTGCTGATCCTGCTGAAACAGCACTGACACTTTTTATAGCAGGAGAAATATGGCTAAGCTTGAAATATTTAGTATTGTTATAGCACATCAGAGGTACTGTACGGACTATCCTATATGGTCATCGAAAGGAGTAGAAAGGATGTTGATTCACCTTTATAGTTAGGGTGTGACTTCTTTTGAGAAGACTGGCTTCTTTTATAGCGGTTTAGAGGAAAATTAAGTTCCATTGAAACACTTCACAAAATCTCTGGCTGGTAAAATATGACACCTCATATCTCTCTGTCTTTTTTAGGCAATAAGATTATTTGTAAATCTTCAAATAGTAGGATTCAATCTTGCCTTTCTCTTTTTTAAATCTATTTTTATGTTCTTTTAACTTTGTATTTTAGAAATGTTTTACATTTGTAAGTGAATGCATTCTTCAATGGAATTGTACATCCTGGAGTACAGCGCTTATTTTCTCCTCAAGTTTCATAGTTTATATAATAATTAATATTTTAGTTATTGATTCTACATTTCATGTCCAAATTCTGTAATTTGTTTCTCCAGGTCACTTTCAAGAATTGTAAAATTGAAATACACAAAATCTAATATAAAATATGTAACATATTTGAAATAATTAAATTTCATGAACAAAAATTGGTGTAGAAGAAGACCTAAAATTCAAAGTCAAGACCTTATAGGGGATATTACCCTTTCAAGTTTCAGTGAAGATCAAAGTTTTCATAGAACCTACCTTTCCCTGTGATTGGATCAGTCCCTCCAAATCATGAATATTAAGTAAATCTTCTATCAAGCAGAACTAAATTTACACATATAAGCAATACCAATGAAGTCAACAGAGATGAGAGTAGCAATGTTCTCCTCTTAAAAAATGAACCGAAAAAATACCCAAAAGAAACATCGCTTCGTAAATAAAACATCGAGACACTGATTTTCCCATTGGACTTGTGTGACACTTATTATGGTGGAAGTCATTGATTTACAGTAATATCTCTTTAGCATGGCTAATTTTTCCTTAGACACACCATATAGACACCAATCCATCTTTACACAATTGGTTCTACCTCTTTAGCAGGATGTATAATGAAGGGCTCCAAAACTTAAAGCACCTGAATTTGTAAGTGGGTTTTTATCTTCAGTTTTACTTAATCTTTATGTGCATGCACATCTTCCCTAAAATAGCACAGCAGATCATTCGGAGGAGTAGTCAGCAGATCAGTTAAGGGATTAATTTTCTCCAGAGGGTTGGAATAGAGCAGATGTTTCAAAAACATGTTTCTCTCCACTTGCGTGCTAGAAGCACTATCACAAACAGTAAGGAGAATGTTTACCTGGCTGCTAAAAACAATCTTTGTAGCCCCAGAGAAAGCAAAAATGCAAGATCTGTAATAGGCTGTCCAGAAGATGAGTAGCAGGAGAAGCAGCACCCTTCTTCCATTCAATGTGTCAAGCACATGCTCCACCAGCTCCTGGACTACATTTGCAAACAGAAAATGAGATTACTCTGCCCTAACTTAGTCTATACTCATCACTCTAAGCTCCCCTGACAAAAACATCAACTGGCAAAACCATCCACTACCAGAGAAAAGTGATGGGCACCTATCCCCAGATGAACCTCAGAATGCACCCATTTCTAAACTCTAGATGCCTACAACTGAGGAGAGAAATCCTGTCATGAATTACTGGAAGAGCATGGGAGACACTGAACTGGACACAGCTCTTTTCATGAGAGAAGAGCAGAGAAGTTAGAATTTCGGAAAGCCAAACACTTCTAGAAAAGCAGAAGTATGCCTTTTTGTTTATCCTTTAAGTGGGTGGTCAGCTCTTTTTTCATTTCACTTTTAAAATCCAGGCTACATGATTTCCATATTGTTTTATTTGAGGACTCCTATTATCAACTTTCAGAGCAAAAGTGTGTGACTTGTTCCTTCTTGAGCTGTAGAACGTGCCTCTTACTGTTATAGGAAAAGGGCAAATCAATAGTGAACAGTATTTGGCTGAAACAAACCTTTTCATTTCAGCTTTTACTCTTTTGTGATGTGAATTGAGGGGTGATTTTGAGTACATAATGAACTCCAGCTGGTCTTGCTCTATAAAACTCTGGCAGGCTGGACAGGAGAGATATCTGATGTGGCCCACTCACCCTGCTGCCTATGGCAGGATGAACATCACTGCTGACTGTTTGAAAACTGTTTGAAAGCTTGTAAAAAAGGTTAGATAATGATGGAGCTTTCATGGTGCCCCTGAGCAATCTGTTCCAGTCCTTAACTCTCCTAACCATTAAGAAGTTCTTTCTAATGTCTAATTTAAATCTCCCTTACTGCAGTTTAATCCCATTATATCTTGCATCCATAATGAATGTAGTGAATAATTGATTCTCTTCCTCTTTGCTGCTACCTTTCGCATATCTGAAAACTGTATTGTTGCCTCGTCTTTCCCTGCTAGAGAGCAAACAAACCCACTTCCTTCAGTCTTTCCTTGTCGCCCATGGTGGTTTTTAACCTGTGATCATTCTTGCTTTTCTCCTCTGGGCTCTTTCCATCTAGCTCATATCTCTCTTGAAATGAGATGTCCAACACTGAACACGGTATTCTAGCAGAGGCCTTACAAACACAAGGTATGGCAGAAGAACTTTTCTGCATGTCTCACAGACAGCATTTCAAAGGACATAACACAGATTTCAAAACAAATTCATAAATAAACAACTCAAAGCAACAGTAAGATATTACTGACTTAGGTTCAGGTTATGATCTTGTACAAGCCATGATCCCCTTTTTTTCAACTGCTGCCTCATTCTGTATTTGGGCAGTCTAAGCTCCTGTCTGAGCATTTTTCTTTACTGAACTGTACCTTACTTTCTTTAGGACATTTCTCTAATTTTTAAGATCATGTTGAATTCTAAAATGCAGGTGACTTCTTCCAGTTTGGTGTCATCTACAAAATTAAAATATAGTGAAGAGCCAGGAAAAACAATTCTTACACATTGATATATCTTTCATTAAGAAAATATCATCCACTTTAGAAAATGGAACCTTGCAAAAAACATTATTTACTATGGATCCTTTCTGCTAGAGAAGCAGCAGGAGAAAAAGTAAAGGGTATAGTTGCAGAAGCCCAGAGAGGACAAGGAATGCAGGAGGCTTTGCATTTTTTGCTGTGTAACTCATTTACGTTTTCCACAGCGCAAGCTCACAGCTCCTTCAAAACTCCAAAGTTGTTTTAACATCTTAAAGAACCTTTTCTAGAGTAAGATTTGCATATGTCAGGATTTCTCCAAGACACAGGAAAGCCAAAAGAAAATGGCTGTTGGCCAATAAAAATAAGTAATTTATCCACATGCTTCCCCTATGCACACTACCAGTGTTTTTCAGATCCTGTCATATGCATGATTGCTCATTTTCTGATAGTTATCAGAAATAATACTAATATTCCAAGCCTTCTGTTGGACTACAAGTCAGATCTATTTTATCAGCTACCAAAGAGCTCAAAGCTGTTGGTAATGCTTACTGTATGATCCCCACTAAGAACTGGCTCAGCGGCTCCAGCTGCTGAAAGTAACTGCATTGTTTTATTCATTAGAGATAAAGCAGAGGCAAGAGAATGAGAATAACCTCTGCTGAACAGTGTAGATCATTAAGCACATCTTCACTATTTTTTAAAGTAATTTTAGAAGTTATGGCAGTCCCCCAACCAACCTCAGCTTGAATACCCACAGATAGGGAAGGTGCCTGATTCTAGCTCTAGACCCTGAGCTTTCCCATTGGATTTCAAAGGGGTAGGGTGCTAAAATCCAGAAAATACAACAGTGAGATTTGTTCTGGGATTTTGCTGATGGTCAGCTTGAAGCAGCTCCTCATTTGACGTGTCAGCAGTCATAAGCCTCATGACAAACATCCCAGCTTTCCTTGTATGTCTTGCAGGGTTGCTCAGGACCCCACACACAGAAACTGCGAACAGCATTTGAGTCCACAGGACTTGCATGCCCTTGGGGACCCTTATCTGAATGCTTTCTATGTTACTCCTTTAACCTTTTAGCCATATGGGACATTACCAACCATCCTCAAGCACGCTCATTCCACCAAGCATGCAGTCACCTGCCATCACACCTCCAGTGAACTTACCTCTGACCACCTGCAAGGGAGCAGGGAAAGCAGATTTGATCTTAACCGTGTGATTAGAAGAGATGCTTGAGAGGTGAAGCCATCAGGCCAGGCTTCTCTCCAATCCTTCCTGTTGCCCATTGCTGACCTGTGTAAACCGCCCCGTCCATCCCCCGTCATCACTGGCAAGAGCAGTGTATCTGCCGGGTCTCAGTCCTCACATCCTCACCCTCGGCGGCAGCGGGCACAGACTGGTACAGACCTACCCGCGCCGCTCCCATGCGTTCAGAAGCCGCCGCGCTCTGCCCACGGTGCGGAGAGACGGGACGTAACACCGACCCCCAGGCAACCCTGGCCCCGCGGCGGGGTCAGCAGCAGCCGCACCGCAAAGCCCAGGACACCCATTTCTGCTGCGTTCTCTGGGTTACCGGGGGGGGAAGCTGGTCCCGTCGGTGCGAGGGCGCTCCCGCCCGCCCGCCGAGCCGGGAGCCCCGCTCCGGGCGGCTTGCTCACGGCTGCCGCGGACTCGGCATGTCAGGGAAGGACCCTCCCGTCATGACCGGGAGATCCCTCACACGCCACGTACAACCCCATCCCGCATATATATATATCTATATCAGGGAATACGGGGGCAACGCCGGAGCCGGCCGATCCCAGCCATTTCGCGCCGGGCGGAGGGCTCCGCGCTGCCATGGCCCTCACCCGGGCGGGGGGGCGAGCAGGTGAGAGCGGAGGGGGAGAGGAGGGGAGGGGGAGGGCTGTGCCGGGCCGGACCTGGCTATGCCGGGCCCAGTGCCCCCCGACGCCTCCAGGCTCCCTGTTAGAAATCATAACGTTCGACTAACAGAAGTTTAATCCGGTTTTAATCAATATATATATGTGTAGTATTTAGCCTTATTAATTTAGTCGATTTGTGTTTTGTTAGTTTTGTTACTAGGCCAGAGAAGTCTGGTAACTAGGATGTGGACATAGATGTATGAGACCGTTTAAGCAATATCCTTATAAGGTGATGGTTTGGTAGAAACAGTACTCTAAAGATTATTCAAGTAGTACTTTTAATTGAGATAGAATACCGAAGTTGCATACCAGAACCAGTCAAGGAGAGATAGAATACTGGCACAAACACAATCGTTGGGACTTATCCAGGACTCTGAAAGGTGAAAAGGACATAGCGAGGAAGACGTCTTACTTCATCTGAGGAAGACTACTTACTTCATCCTGACGACCACCAGAAGGGGGCTGTGCAAGCGCAGAAACAACTGATGTTGTAATCAAGAGATGAAGCAATTTGTAAATATATATGCATGAGAAGATATTGTAACCTGTTGAATATACATTAGATTGTGAAATCTCAATAGGATAAATTGCGGGTGCGTTGTGATGATCTTTGGAACCAGATTTGGGTGCGTACCCCTGGTTCCCGGGGCCTCGAAATAAAGCACCACATATAACCTCCTTAGAGTGGTTATGTGTTCTTCTCTCGCCTAACATCCCCGCAGGTGTCACCTCGGCCCTGGCGCTGCTGTGGCTGCTGCTCTGCGCCCCGGGGAACGCCGGCTGCCGCCTCCTGACCGTGGCCGACCTGTTGGACCGAGTGATCCGGCACTCAGGCAGGATCCACAGCCTCTCCGCAGCGCTCTACGCGGAGATGGTGAGTGTCGGGCCTGCCCCGCCGCCGCGGACCGGGCTCCCGCCGTCCCGGGAGCGGCTGCCGGCGGGGCGGGGGGGCTCGGTGTTTCTTTAGGTTTTCTTCCCCCATAGGAAAACCACTTTGCTCCCCGTGACAACGAGCTGGGGAAGCCCGTTCGGAAGTGCCATACTTCTGGGATGCTTACACCTAACGGCAAAGAATACGCCCAAAAAATCCCGGTAAGGCAGCGGGCGGAGACGGGGCGGCTGGTGGGTACCGCGGCCCTTGCGGGGCTTCGGGGCTGGGAGGAGGTTCAGCGGGTTACACCACCCCCTTTGCCTCCTGAAGAAAGGTGAAAGTACTCCCCGTCCCGTCTGAGCCTCTAAATGTCCCACCCGTCAGGCTGTAGTGGTATCCCCCGGCTCGGGCTGGAGGTAGACAGAGAGGGGGTTTTGGCTCCAGTGCTTCATCAACAGTTTGCGTTGAAGAAGCTGATAAGTTTTGACCCCAAGGAGATGCACATCACAGAGGAATTGCGTGGGAATCTTTAGTTTGTTGTATTTTAAAAGCTGCATATGGTTACATAAGCTCAAATCGTATTTATTATTTATAACAAGGATATTGCAGTAGTACTTCGTCCAAATGACTGACAGACAGACATCCGTTTGATTTTGTTGTGGCAGTCTCTGTGGAACAGAAACTGAGAAACCCGTGGGTGTGACAGATAAGTTAAATTAATCAGTGTCACTCCAAAGTACAAAAAGCAATCAGGGGAAAGAAATAACAGTCATTATCTCTGAATCGGTACTTAGGTAAGGGGAAAAGAACAGCAAATTGTTTTAGACAGATGTAATGGCAAAGAGCAAAAAAAAACCCCGTTATTAGTTTAGAGAAGAGCAGGAAGAGTTTATACAGAGAAAGAGCAGATTAAAATCGAGGATACAGCAGTGGGAGAAACTTTTGCCTTTAGGAGGAGACAGATGGAGATGAATGTTAACATTCTGCTCGTTGGTTGTGATGGAGCGAGGTGCTTCCCCCAAGATGTTTAGAAACTTCCCTGGAAGGGCAATGGGAAACGAGGCCCTGCCTGCCTGAGAAAGCTTTAACCAGCCAACCTTATTTCTGAACTTCCACTGCAAGAGAGGTCTTACAGCCATTGAGTTTGTTAGAGAATCATAGAATACCAGGTTGGAAGGGACCTCAAGGATCATCTGGTCCAACCTTTCCTGGCAAAAAGCAACCACCCTGACCACCAGCTACCTTCTGGGAAGTGCGTCTGCAGCAAATCTCTAACAGACACAGCTACAACCACAGCAGGTGTGAGGAAACATCTGCACTTCCATACCAGCAAACAGAGATGTCTAGGTGAGGCTTCCTGGGCTCTTGAGACCTCCAGGAGTTCCTGAAAGCTTTTCAGTACCAAGTTTGACAGGAACACCACCATTTCACTAATGTTGTATTCACAGTTTTAGGTATGACAGAGCTTAGGAGTCTAAGAAAACTGAAAACAAGGCAAATACAAAATTGCTTATATACAAGCAAATAACCAGAGACAGAGTGGCCCTTAATATTTGAAAACTACTGAGTGTATACTGTGAACTAACAGAGACATTCTTTACTGTTTGAAGTTATAAGAGAGAAGAACTAACTCACTTGATACTGAGACTTTTGCAAGCCTGGAAGGAACCACTTTCCCACTTTAACCAGCATATTGAGCACCATCAACAGCTACCTGATGACAGCCTTAGCAAAGCTAAACAAATCAGCAATATGGTACATGAGCTGAAGACTGGGGTTGAGAAAGTAACAGAAAAGGCAAGGGTTTGAATTAGCTTTAATTTATATCAGTCATATGGTGTGAGTGACTTCGGAGTGGGGCAATTTCTGCTTTCACGTGGGCTATAGCTTAATGTTGAGGCTTGGATCCAGCAACACTGGGCTTTGTTACAGACACAGGAATTTTCAAAGGATGTCACTTAGTTTGTGGGTTAGCAGATACATAGATAACATTATAGATGTCCATATGTTTAGAGCAGTATTATATTAATACAAAACACATGAAAGAAAGGCACAAATACAAAGATTAGCTATATGGAGCTTCATATATGAGTCAGTAGTGACTTGACTTTTCTAGGGCAGTAAGGAGATGTGGACAGACTGACAAACAATTATTGCTTTTAGTTTTACTGGTATTTACATTCCAAGTAATCCAAGTATCAGTGCTGTCTGCTGCAAAGACCTCTTTACTAAGGCAACGATTTCATGCTGGGATAAGTTCTTCAAGACAACAGTGGCATTGCTTAAGTCAGATGCCAGTCACAAAACAATTTCAAAACTCCATTCCAAATTCTGGCAGATCATATATAAATCACTAGATGTAATTTCTTGTTATTTCCATTTCTGCATTACTAGCTAGAAGTCCTGATCTTTGTATTTCTTATGCATTTATATCCAGATTTATTTGTAGTTTTGGCTAACCAAAAGGGCTGTCCATTCTCTGAAATGGTTACACTGCCAAGGTGACTGTTGTTGAATAATAAACTGTCATCTTACACAAGTAGATCACTTTTCAGCTTTATGAACACAGATGGGGAATACAAGTTTTAAAATGATAAGTAGCTCATTACTAGAATGGGAGGAATTGTACCCTGCTCTAAAATGCAGCCCTCACAATGGTCACTCAGAGTTACAAATGGAAAGTACAAGTCCAGCCATGGTTCTGGCTTAAAATGGCCTTAAAATCAGAGGTGCTCAACTTCACAGCTTGACCTTTCTTTGCTTCATTCTGTAACTGAAGCAAGCCGTCAACTCTAAACTAGCTATGCGCTTCTAGTATATTTACCTAATTTTATTTTTCTAAAACCCCTTTGAAGGGATTACTAAGAAGGAAAGCTTTGAAGGTTCAACCTCTCTGTACAAGCACATACCACAGGGTAGAAATATAATTTAAAAAATGAAGCAAACAATACAATTGCATTCCAGCATTTTGCAGCTGTGCTTTTCTCTGGGACACTAATTCTAAGCTTGTTCCGCTGAGAAGCTCCTAGTCTGAGAGGTGGTAACAGGCTGCAGATTTCACCAGGTTAAACAGCACTGGCGAATGCTCACATGAGAAGCTTCCCTTCACAAAACTTATTAAAATAAATGGCTAAAAAAATCTCAAGACTGATTTGCCACATTACTTCAAGAGGAAATAACGATTACCAAAGAAAGGTTCTTCTACTTAAACTCAGATGGAGTTATACCCCAGTATTCTTGCATTACTAGTATAGCAGATCATTTCAAGCTAGTTTAAAGGTTGTATGGATACCATTAATATAAAAAGACAATGTTATTCTATTTGCATGTATCTTCAATTAATTTGTGAAAGGTTTGGAGTAAAATAGCCCAACATAGTGATGCCTCAGCTTCTGCACTAGTGTTTTAAAAATTTGTTGTATGTGTCATTACAAATTGTACTTTTCCTGTTTTCAATACAGATGCAGTCAATGGGTATCATCAGCAATTCATTAAATGGAATGGCATCTTCTGAAGCTGCTGGTTTATCAATTAGTAATGAAGCAAACATGATGAGTGACTCAGACTTTATTCACTGTTTCAGGAGAGACTCCAATAAAGTACAAAGCTACTTAAAAATTCTTAAATGTAGGATTATGCCAGAAAATAGTTGTTGAGTTGTAATCGCTTGACAAGTAGTCTTCAGCGTGTTGTTTACAAAGGTGGAAAAATAGAATTTATAAACTATCACAGTTACAGCAATTTTAATAGGAAAGTGGTTTTGAAATTCTTTGGCAGCTACTTGACACAGTTGCCCTATGCTAAGATGAAATATTAAATAAACCATCATTATATGTATGCACGTTAATGCGCCATGTAAAAAGGAGTACTCTAGCAGCAGATAAATAAATGTCCTTGCCCATTACACTGTGACATTATGGCTGATTCACAGTTTAGATATATACATAATTGAAAGTGAAATTCAGTTTGTTAAATCTCAATACAAATATATTATACACTATCAACAAAGTATATTTTTATGTAAAAACAAAAAAAGTTTTCCCCTATTTCTACATACACACATACCTGCAGAACATTGCTTAACACTGAAGAGTGGTATTGCTGTTGATCAGTTCATGTAACTGCAGTGCCCATGGCAGACTTTTATGTTCACATCATACTTATTAATTTATATGGGTCTCCACATGTGCCCTATAAGATCTAGTTCCTAGCATGCTCATTCATTATGAATGCTATTCTATACCTTCACTGATTTCCGTGGAAACTCCTAAAGAAAAAGTTTTTATAGGAAAGGCAAGTCAGACTTCTAGCCCTAACACCATTTCAGTCCAAGGGCTGAGCATGGCTGCTGTAGCAATAAGTCTCCTTCCTGTCACACACCCTGATACAGGGCTTGGGGTTTGCAGTAATGATGACAAACTCCATAGCAAATACAAACCTGAAAGCTGTCAGATATTTTATAGCAGTCGCATTCTCCTAGCAGCAGGGTGGTGCTAATGGCTGTTTATAGAACAAAACATCTTTGTATTCAGATCCTAAATGAGCCATTTGAGCAGGCGTTTATAATCAGCATGGATTTATCTTTAATATTCTTGACTATTTCATCCCTGAATGCTCTTTTCTGGCTTCCCCTGATCTTGATGGTTGTTGACAGTAGCTGGAGCTCAGGCTGCCAAGAATGGAGAGTGAAATGCTGATGATTATTTGATAATAATCCTGGATTTGGGCTTGAGAAACTCAGCAGGGAAATAATTTGAAGAAACATTTATGGAGAACAGAGGAACAACCGTTTCAGTTACATCTCCATAACTACTAATATCCTCAGATATCTGCTGTCTAGTAGACAGCTGATGAACTTTCTCAGCTAGAAGGTGTGAGCGTTAGCAATTCTGGTCCCTGTTTGTGCCAGGTATGGTAGAAATGCAAGGGGTTATGTAGTGCCTGCCCTGAAGAAGTTACTAGCTGCAGTTCCTTAAGCAGTAAGATACTACCAACACATAACGAAATAGCAGCACCATGTGCAAATTTTAAAGAAATCCGGAAACAAAGCAAACAAAGCACAGCTCTAAGGAGAGTAAAGGCAGGCTTCTCTGGGCAAGCAGAACCAGAGAGGGGACTCTGCCTGCATCTATCCGCCATCACAGATGTACCAGCAATTAGTGGTTTAGCGTTTATCCCGTAACCGCAGCCCCAGGGTACAGCAGCATGCTAATGGTGTGTTCCCTCTGTGCTGGCTAGGGATTATTGCTGACACTGAAATGCTGAAGCTGGGTAAATGCGCATTCTTTAAGGAGAAAACCGGTGTTGGGTGTAATCCCTCCACGTCCCGGCAAAGCCGGCGCTGTGCACAGCAGATCCGCCGCAGCCACCCTGCATCAGACCAGAGGTGACAGACACGGGAGGCGTTACTGGCTCACGCGAGGCAGACGAAAGGATGCTCTGGGGCCGGCTGTGACCCGCCCCGTCCCGTCCCGTCCAGTCCCGTCCAGCTCCCCGAGGCCTCGGGCAGGGACTGACGCGCTGCGTCCCGCGCTGGCACAAGGGGGCGCCTGGCCATGATCATGTGTAACCTGCTCTAGGTGGCCCTGCCTGGGCGGGGGGGTTGCAATAGATGATCTCCAGAGGTCCCTTCCAAACCTAACAATTCTGTGATTCTGTGTCCAGCCAGGTCTTGAATATTTCCAGGGAAGGAGCCCCCACAACCTCTCTGGGAAAACTATTCTGACGCTTAGTCACGCAGATCATAAAAATAATTCTGATCTTCAAAGACCAAAACCCCACAAATGTTTTGCTGTAGAGAAATGTGAAAACAGAGAAGAGGAAGCAAGTGCCACCAGAGGAACGACGCACTGAAGTGTTATCCATAGTTAGTCATACTCATTAGTGCTACGTTTCAAGATCTGCCTTTGGCTGAAGCAAGGCACATTGGTAAAACAAACGCCTTCCCATATTACCAACATGGCCTTGCCTCCACTTTTGATTGAGAAAACAACTGAGCAGTGGGCTGAGAAGGGCGTGTTTTTCTCTGTGGCCACCAATGCCTCAAAGAGCAGTGCCAGCAATGGCTGCATTTTATACAGGGGAACACTTCATCTCCTGCATGGTTTCTCTCCAAGACAGCAGCCAATCTAGTTAGGAATATGGAAATGTACATTGAAAATGTAAAATTGCGCACTACAGTCAAACGCTTTGGAGTCTGAGAATGCATCATTTGCACCTGAGAGTATTAACTTAGGGAAAACAACTTTGTAAATTAATGGAAAATAAGAAAACATGGATTGTCTTCCAGTTAAGTGCTATGCTTGCGTGCAACAACCTGTAACAATGTATGTGATAGGTAAGTCATGGTGTAATTGCTGTTTGTGAAACAACCTGTTTCCATTAACTTTCCTTATTTTCCAAATAAATTTAAGAATTAAAAATATCTATCTCCATTTTTCTTCAGATCTTGGTCCATGAAACACCACAGGATAACCCCAGAATATCGACAGTTTCGTATAGTCCAATTCATTTTTTCAGTTATTGGAAGTTGGTTTTGCATGTTAGAGATCTCCTTGTCATAACTTTTCCATTTTTTCACAATGAGGAAGAAGGATATGACAGAGACACTCTCAGTGACTGAAAATTCATTTTGTTCCTTTCATAATGTGCTAAGTGGTTTTGGTAGCATACATTAAATTTAGACTGAATCCGATACATGCTGATGTTTTCATGATAGATTAAATGACAGATGTCACTTGTAGTTATAACTGATCTAAATCTGTATGATAGCAAAGTAGGAACAAATGGAAATGGTCTCCTTCGAACAGTATGCATGAACGTTCAGCTACGCCGTATTATGTTCAAATGTTGACATGCAAAGGAAAACTTACTTGGAAAAACATCTGAATTCCTCAAGGATTGGATGTTTATAAAAGGCGAGACTTCTGTGTGTTTGGAGGATCACTGTTGAGATGTTGCCTTGTGACATCCCCATCCACCCTGCCCAACTTCATTGCTTAGAATTACAACCAGCATTTATAGGAAACCAAAGAGTGGGAGATGCTGTTTTCTGGTCATCAATTTAGGTGCAAGCCCACATGGGGAGCATCTCAGATCCAGGTTTACATTCCTCCATTTATCTTATACAGCAGCAGTTGTCAGGCACATAACTTAGAAGCATTATTATTAAAGGCTTCTATGATCAATGGCAATTCCATCCACTGGAACCTTTCTCTGCAGGGACTTTTTGGTCTCCCCATGGTCCAAAGCCAAATCTCAAGTTAACTGGACCCTAATTCCTTTACAGTCCTTTCTTAAGGCACTGAATTTACAGCTAACCTGCTTGAAATTGGTTTGTCTTTCCTTCTAGATTGTGGTAATCAGTAACGGTCTTGTTGGTAGAGGGTGTTGCAGATGTGAAGGCGCTTAATTTATGTCAGTCTTTTGACTGTGGAACATATATTCATCAGCGGAGCTGTGTAGCTACAGTGATGGCAACTGGTATTTAAAACCCAGTACTAGTAAATCACAGCAGATAAAACAAATCTGATGTATTAGTGACATTTGACCCCTGTACTGTTGTTCTGACACTGAAGTTAGTAATGCAGCTTTGTCACTTAAAGCAGTCCTGTTCTCCTTGGCAGATCATAACAACTAATTTCTGTTTGGCAAAGAATCAAGAGGACTTGTAGAAAATTATTTCATGCTATAGATCTGTACAACCAAAATGTAGGTGCTGACACAGGTGTGGTCAGCAAGTCAAGCTTTTAGCAGTGTCATATGAGATCCACAGGGGAGCTAACTGGCCTCTCGTGTTCAGTCTCACAGTTGTTTGCACACAGTAAAACATGATTGTTGCTGTGCCTGACGCAGACTGGCATGATCTGCATCATTTGTGATACCTTTTAAGCGACCAAGAGCCAGACCTAGAAAAGGAAATGGGCACCTTCTTGTTAGGTATCAGAGAAGCTCCTTTGAGTGCCTGACCTTAAGAATAGACTTTCAAGCTCCGCATTCAGACCCGTTTGGAGGATCTCCAATAGGTGGGGTGAGAAAAGTCTCCTGCTCCATAGGCTGCTTGGTTGGGCAGCGAGATCCCTGTGTCAGCAGCACAGCCTGAGGGCACAGGAGTCTGCAACTTGGGTAACAAAGTGAGTACTGAGCCTCCGCCCTCTCTCCCTTTCCCTGTTGTATTCTGTGTTACATTAGCATTGATAAGTTGCCAGACTAAAGAGAGAGGTGCCCAGCGAATATAAATATCTGCTTTGTTTGTGGCCTCTGAAGAGTTGGGTTTTTTGACTGCAGTTTGCAATTTGAGGTACCTGAACTCTTCCCATCCCCAGGATCCCAACAAATGTCCTTCATAATGCTCTACAGGCTGGAACTATAGTCTCAAAATGCCACACATAGGAAATACGTCAGATAGATACCCTACAACCATGCTGCAAGGTCACCCTCTAGGTTGTATCTTCAAAGTTAAAGTAATACATTGCCGATTTTAACTGTGAGGTACCTATCGCATCACTCCATAATACCAGATGCATTCTACACTTACACCTCTGCAATGGGCCTGTTACAAAGCACTTCAAACATCTGCTGGGCATTCTGCATATAATTTATGCTTTCTTCTTTTATAACTAGTGTGCATACCTTATTTGAAGAAAACAAATACTTCTTGATTCTTCACACAGAAAAAAGACTGGCACTGTAAATATATCATATTTTTGTATTCATACTGGGTGCTGTTTCTCATTTACCAAGTTTTCACTGTATGGACTGAAGGAAAATTTCTCCTTTAAATAGCTTAAAATTAGAGGAATCAAGGTTATATGTGTCATGGGTCTAAATCCTTTTTGACTAATCAAGATTATTTTCGATATAATTCAAAATTCACATCTATACTTTTAGGGTTTTTAAGAAAGCTTGATCAGCATTTTCAAGTAAAGAATGTTTTATCTGGCATACTGGAACTTTATTCTAGCTGTGGAGTAAGAATACTGGCAGGAGGTGTAAAGAGATTTGGAGGGTCATGAAATGGTGTAACTTTTAATGGGCTACAGTGAAACCAGAACATGCTCAATTTAAAACACATATAACTATGAAACTAATTCTGCATGAGCCTTGCTTGATCTTTGCCTCGGCAAGACATCCTTCAGATGTATTCTGCTTAGCACATCAGCTCAGTTTTGAGAGCAGTTCACTTTTGGTGCTTGCAACACCATCAACTGGAAGAATTTCCCAAGGAGCAGTCTAAATCCTATCTACCCTCTCCAGAAGTGCTGCTTCTAATACTGATGCTCGATTAACTTGCAATAAATGAGAATGAGCAGCGGTGAAGACTCCCTTTCCCTGAAAGGTAAAATGGCAAAACCCCAATAAGCCTCACCATAAAATTATTTCCTCCAAAATGGGAAGCACTGATGAATACTCCCCCACACATGTATCTTTACTTGATCATTTGATGGTAATCTGGAAATGCTTCCCTGCCTTTTATTGTAGGCAGACACTAGCAAATGCCATTTCAGAAGAATCCGGGCTACCAGAACTTGCTGGTCCTTCAGGTAGGAGCTAGTCAAACAGGGCAGGACTAGGACTTCAACAGGACAATCAGACAGTAAATTCAGGTTGACCTGAGAAGCTGTGGCTGCCCCATCCCTGGCAGTGTTCGAGGCCAGGCTGGGCAGAGCTTTGAGCTACCTGGTCTAGTGGGAGGTGTCCCTGCCTGTGGCAGGGGGGTTGGAACTAAGTGATCTTTAAGGTCCCTTCAACCCAAACCATTACATACTTCTATGATTCATACCCACGTGTACGCAATCTGTCTGTCCATCCCTAAAGGTTTTAAGCAAAATATTCACATTACTGAATAGCATATAAAACATGGCACACTAAATGTCTTCAAGTGCCTTCTGCAGGTAGATATCTAGGCAGCTTACACTCATGGGAGTTTGTAACTGCAGGAAGAGATGACTTCTTGATTTTCTGGAATTTCTTTTTTCTTTAAAAGCAAGCGTGGGAAATCACACATAAAGAATGACATATAGTGCGAGACTAGGACTGCACAGCTGATGACTTAGGAGGCAGGACATGCACCAGGCAGGATACAGAACTCACCTGATCATGCATAAAGTTTATGATACAAGCATCATCATTGCAATCTCAAGATTTTTAGCTGCAAATGTATCTAAATGTCACTTCCTAGATAATACAACTTAACAAGGGGAATAGTAGATTGTCCACCAAAAGGTAAAACATTAGGTAACAATTGTATGGCTTTTTGAGAGACGTACAATACAGTTCAAAAAGCTTTGGAGTTCAAGGCAAGAATAATCAGAAACATTCATGGCATGCATGATGAGGAAAGCCAGACCAGATTATCATAATCATCTCTTTTGACTATAAAATATATGAATCTGACAGAAATTAAATTGTCCCTATAAAACTACAGTGTTCTCCAAAAGGTTTTGCCTCTAACATGAAACACCTTATGTCTTTTTTCTCAACAAATGGATTCATAAATGTATGATAAAGAAAAAAAAAAATGTTCTGCTCCCATTTTGAGCTATAAAGCCTTGCAAATAAACAAAAAATGATACTTAATTCATAGAGTGATTTCCTTAAAGTGGATGAAGCAAGCAAATAATTTTAAGTAAAGCAGTTTTAATAATATTATTTGAGGCTACTTGCATTACATAGAATACTGCCCTGTCTTTGACACAGACAGATGCTAATGAGTACTTACGGGCACCAGTTTAAATAGGAAGAAGTCAGGAATAAGACTACTACAGTATGTTAAGTACTTCTCTGAGATGGCTGCAGTGGCAGGTTTTCCAGTTGTAGTTCTGTTGCTTAGTGCATATTGGCTACAATTCTGCATATTGCCATTACAGTGTTGAAATACAGAATTGGTCACAAGAGATTTCACTAATGGTCTGACAAAAGCCACTGAAATTCAGAGTTCAGAATATCGGAAGGCTCACCCACAGGAGAAAAGACAGGACTCACTGAATTGCTTTTCCCACTATGCATTCTCATCAAAGTGATTTAAGCATTCTTATAACTTCTTATAAGGTTACTTGGTTGTCTTTTAGTATTGCATACTTCATCAGGGTTATCAGCTGACCTGTGGCCATGCTATTTAAAACTAATTGAATACTGATACAGGTGAGGACAGACAGAAAAACGTACTAAAAATGCTTACGTCTAATATGAACCTATTGTGTCACTTAATGAATTTCAAAGAGAATCCAAAGTTCTTGAGGTAAATAGGGTTATTCTTATCTCATGCACAAAAGGAATTAATTGGTCTGACTGCAATGAGAGATAAAAGTGATTCTCTATCACTGTGATTTTAATGAATATCACATACAGCACAGATGTATAAATCAGAGCACAACTTCAGCTTCGTGCTCTTCACTTCATTTTACTTACCATCAGTTCCTATTTCACTTTTAAGGTCAGTACAAGACTGGAAAAGATACAAAAAAAGACTGAATGTTGAAGAATATGTCTTAAATCATTAGTTGTTTGTCATTTTAATGATGTTAGACTTTAGCAAATTTATGAGGCATAAACTAGTTAGATTTACAATGTCCAAATATTGTTAGTCTTAGAAGACTGCTCATTTGAAGCCTGTGCTCTCTACTCAATTTACAAACTGCCCCTACTTCCTTAGGCTGATGATGTAACTGCCTTATTTGCAGTGCCTTGGTCAGGATACAAGTACAGTGGGCTCTGTGATGAATTTGCTCTTGGAGGTGGTTGCATACTCATCAGTCTTTCAGAATTTCCTGGAGAAGTCTCCCTCCACCTTGGACTTGCTTGCTCCTGGGACATTTCCCACACAGATGGGCATGGGGAGGTAAAATTCATGGTGGATCGTGAGAGGTAGTTCTCCTGAAGACCTTCTTCTTGGAGGCACCTGTTTGAAAGCACTTCTTTTTCTTTGGAGTTTCGCCATTTCATCCTTCGATTCTGAAACCAAATTTTCACCTGTTTGCAAGTTAATGAGAGTTTATTATCATTCTTTTTTTTAAACAAGATTGTCCTAACAAGATTTTTTCTTTCCATCCCCTTAGTTTCATGTTCCTTCCTTATTCATGTTAAGTACATCCAGTGAAGCTGCCTGATTGATATTATGTGAGGATTTTCCCATCACTATTTACTGGAACACGCTGCCCAGAGAAGTTGTAGATGTCCATCCCTGGATGTATTCAAGGCCAGTTTGGATGGGGTTTTGGTCTACTGGAAGGTGTCTCTGCCCATGGCAGGGGGGTTGGAAGTAAATGATCTTTAAGGTCCCTCCCAACACAACCATTCTCTGATTCTATGAAATACTCTCCCTCACTTTCACCACCTCAAACAGGTGATTATTTGGCTTAGACTGGAAAAAACCCAGTGACTAGGGATAAAGCTATTTCCTATAGCAACATCCTTCTAGACAGAAAAGGATTCTCAGAGTAAGTTAGCATTGTCATTAACAAAACTAAGTGATGTTACCAGTGGTGTGAAGCCCTGTATTTAGAAGAGGCTCTAAGAACCATGCCCCATTCATAAGCATAGCTAACAATATATTTGCCACATAACTTCAAAATGTGTGTTGTAATGCACAGAGGATTTAAAGACATTTTGTCTGTCTGACTACAGTTCTCCGGCAGTTGCCTGGAATCCACGTGCTTTAGAGATAAAATCTGTTTTCAGAAACTTTGAGTTGCAAAGCTTGATTGCAAGTTTTCAAAGGCATTCATGAAATGCTGGGAAAAGCTTGGGGAAATACACATCTAGGAACAGGTTTTATGTGAAGAGAAGAAATGGTGGAGGGGATCAATCAAATTATTCAGACTGTTTTCTGTTTTCCCCTAAATATTTGCATTTAGTTCTAGTATTCAGATATTTGATATGAAGACAAAGGGGCTATGCATTCAAAGGTAGTATCATTGCTTAGATGGCAGGCACTGTTACTCCAGCACAGCTGGTCAGAAAATTAAAGAAATAAACTTCACAGCAACTGCTCTTCCTTTCATGGGGGGGGGGGGGGGGAAGAAAAATAAGGAGAGAAAACAGACATAGATATCACCTGCTCCATCATTACCATTAAATTACTTTCCTCTAGTGGTAGTTGTTACCTATGTGTCATTCTATTTCCACCTCCCTCCCCCAGGCTCTCTTGAATATCAAGAACACAGATATAAAACTCAAGGGAATAATTGTAATATTAGGAATTTGAGTTTCATGTTGGGATATTTTTAGGCAGTGCACTGGTGAGTGCAATTATGCATTTTCATTGAAATAGTTTATGCTGCAGAGATTACTGCTCTGTTCATCATACTTAGAAGCACCACACTCTGCTTCTGTTTACAGTGCTGTGATGGAGTCAGAGTCATTCAGGTTGCAAGGAACCACTCCAGACCACAAGATCTAACCTCCTGCACAAAGTGAAGCCAACTGAAAAGTTGGATCAAAATGTTGAGGGCCTTGTCAAGTTCTGAAAATCTCCAAGATAAAGATGATGAGAACTCCCATCACCATTCCAAAGATTTTCTGTCTCCCCCCCAGACAGCTTCGGCCATACACATCTTAAAGCAGTTGCACTCCTGCTGCATGCAAAGAAGTAGATTTGTACTGTCACTCCCTCTTTTTCAGCTGTACACTAGAAAGCTGAATCTACTGCAGCACCTTCAGAATCAATTCTCTCAGCTCTAAGGATCTCTGTCCTTGTGTAGCCAAGTTTCTTTCCGTAGGGGTAGGTGCCTGTCTCTTGGGGCAGAATGATCTCAAAGCAAGTGCTGTTGATTTGCGCTGTCACTAGCTGTTAATCAGCAAGCGCAATGGGTGCTCAGAGGAATGCAGGAGGGATGTATGCTCTGCTGTTTTCTGCCTGGATCATTGCCTATCAAGCAGTGGGATGGCGCATAGTTCCCTACTCCTGACAGAGGGGGCTCTGTCAGACAGCAAAATGGGAGTTGGAAATGAATGCAGAGGTCATGTTTCTCCCACTGTGTGAAAATGGAGCGATCGACTTCTGAATATACACCTTCAGGAAATCAACCAGAAAACTGTTCAAACATTCCTTGGTTAAAACTGCCATTGATTTACTGAGGTCTTTGCTCAGTGAAGGAGTTCAGTTTTCTTCCTTCAAAGCCATTTTAAAAATTCTTTCCTCAAAAAGACAGAAAGTCACAGATGTTCTATCATTTCTTACCTGAGACTCCTTTAGACCCAGGTTAATGGCCAGTTTCTTCCTGTCTGTTTTACTAATATACTTCTGCTTCTGAAACATTTTCTCCAAAGCTTTCCTCTGGTCTTCAGAAAAGACAGCTCTTCTTAATATACCTCTTCGGGACTTGGAGTTAGACTCCTGCGTCAGAAGAGGCAGCACACTTTCCTCTCCTAGTGGAAATGGATAAGAGTTTCACATAATATCTAACACATATCAGAGAAATATTAAGTACTGTTTATTATACTGCTAGCATACTACTATCCCGCTTTTGATTTGTTGGTGTTAAAAGTGTGTTGTAATGCTTCAGTCATGTTCATTAAGAACTAAATCCTCAGTTGGATCTAGAGGTGTTGTCAGTGGTCAAGAGTCTCCCCTTGACATAGTAAAAAGTAAATCAGATGAGTTCATAGAGAAACATTAACACATGGCCCATGCTACTGCAAAACTCAAACACAGTGAGGGAGAAACTCCACTTTCCTTGCCTGTTGTCATCACTGAGTGAGTTTTTCTATGAGTTTATTTTCTCCTTGTGTGAAATGCAGAACCAGATACAAGTGGTCTGTAATACCGATTCAAAGAAACTAAATAGGCTTTCTTTACTTTTGTTTGCTAACAACAGGCTTTCAGACTGCACTGCTCCTCAGAAAATCCCTGGCCATTCACTTACTTATTCTGGAAACTGCAGCAATTTCTTTATTAGAGGATTTGAGGAGCACTTGGACTTACTCCATTCAGCTTGGTATCTAATCCTTTGACATCTCATAGCAAGTCCTGGGCAGGGGGGTGCATTTTTCAATGAATTCACTTACATCCCCTTGATCCATGCCTAGAAGGATCCCTAGCCTGGAAAACAGCCTCAAAGTGGGGGGACAGTGCTGCACTGGAGAAGCGTTTGCATTGGCCCTTCATTGGCCTTACAAAGAGCACAGAAAACACAAATCCAGATAAATCTCTCGCCTTCATCACACCCAATGAAGGCTAAATCCATTGTGCTTTCCCATGCTCCCTCTCCATAGAAGGATGTGGTGTATGGGGAGCAGTCCAGGGTGAGGCTTCCCCAGATGCTCACCCAGGGAGCAATACCAGAAGTCAGCTGAAAAGCGCCTGCCACCAAGCACTGGATGTGCTGATTGCACAGGGCAGTTGCAAGCAGGCCAGGAAAGAACTGCTCTTTGACTCCAAAACCCTTGCCATGGCTATATAGCCACCGACACCTACAGCCTTTCTGTAGGAGGGCAGCCACAAAGGTGGCTTTATTTTGTATCACATGCAGTTCAGACTCTAAAGGTGCACCTTTCCACGTACATGGGCCAAGACTGCCACCCGAGTTTATAGTTACAGCAGCTGCAAAGATGTGCTGCTGTTCAATTTCTATCAAGGATCTGATCCTTTTCATACTGAAGCTAATGGCAAATTCCCCATACAAAGCAGATTCCCTAAAAGACTGTACATTTTTTTGTGCAAAAGTCTATCTATTCTAGTGAGCTGTAGTGGTGGGGGTAGATTAAATACATTTGTTCAATAGATAGTGCTCTTAAAAATACTAATTAAATCCAGATGCAGCTTCTACTAACTGTTCCTTGGGGCTACACCACATTTCAACATCTGTAGAGTATACACATCTACACATGGGTATGTGTATCTTTAAACACCCACAGAGAAACAAACACACGTATACTGAGGATATTGCAGAACTATGTATGCATAATGATGAGAAACTGAAGTGTAGACATGTGCATCTTGCAAAGCTGACCAAATGCTCTTGTGGTGCACGTGCAACTGGTTGATATTACATATATTACCCCTGTATCCTGTTTCCAGCTGTGACCAGTAGAGGAAGAATATCAAAAGCTGAGCAAGTGTGCAATGATCCTTCCCTAAAATACACTGCCACTGACTTAGGGACCATTGCATTCTGCTAGACATGTCTTTCTTGAATTTTTCTACACTTTAAGAACCTATCTTTATATTCATCCCTCATAACAGCCTGTGGCAGGAAGTAATTATTCTGATTTAAAATGTTGCAGTGTAAATAAATCTAAATTTTATACAAATGTATTTCAATTTTAAAAATTATATCTGAGACCAGATACAAAAATCATAACCTACTCATTCCTGTCCTGATATTTATTACACAGTGAGACACAGTCCGACTTCATCCAAACCAGAATAAACTATCTGTAGAACAGAAGTCAAAATGCCACACGGGAGGTCTCTGCAAAGGGCAAGCCAGGTTCATATTTCTCTGAGGAGTGAACAGCCCTCTCATGACCCCCACCCCAAACTCCTCTCCTGCCCATGAGACTGGCAGCGAACACTGGTCCTTCTTCCTCAAGCATGTTTTCTGTCCTTCCTACTCGAATTTGGTGAATTCAGGTACCTTTTCCAGCTAGTCTCTGAGTAGTTTCTGATGAATCATCAGCCATTCTCAAGTTTACTGGAAGGTACAGTCTGACAGCAGAAAAGAGCTGGTACCTTCTCTCTCTTGGGATGAGAGACATCAGCAAGGGAAGAAGTGAATCACGACTGGTCCTTGCCTCCTAGCCTCCATTCCACAATGGAGTTGTCAGCCAAGGACAGAGGACGCCAGATTATGTGACCCCTTAAAATTTGTCTTGCCTGGTTGGTTGTTAACAGTCAATCAGCAAAGAAATAACCTCCTGCTGGAGCCCAGAGGCACCAATTAATTCCTGTACAGGCAGTATGTGGGATACAGCTTAACACCTGTATTAGACTAACTTAGCAGTGAAGAGACTACACACTCTAAGACACAGTATGTGACTGATTTTAAAAGATTAACTAAACAAAATTTAATGATGAGCAGAATGTTTACAAGCATTAGCAACCAGCCACTGGGTCAAAAAACTTAAAACTCGTGTTTGTGATAATGAATACTCACCCCAATTGACCAGCCTAGAGATTTTTTTTAAGAATACCCCATATTCCAACATGAATTCCAACTGCTCACAAAAAAACTAAATTTCAATTTGCAGATTAAAGGATTTTTCAGTACAGTGGGATAGACAGTCATTCATACACTTCAACAATTCCATCAAAATGAAGTCAGTCAGTGTGCAGCCTGTCGCTCTGAACATGCATCAAAAGGTTTCGTGTTCTGCTGACATCAATGTGAATCTGTTACCAACTAATTCCTACGTTGCTCGTTTGATTTCTGTTTTGCTTCAGGGTTTGGTTTTTTTAAGCCTTTCCTTTGTATCCTAATATATAGTGATAAATGTCCTCTTAATCTGTGGAACAATCTTCATTTGCCTTCATGGCAGAGACCACCTTGAAGGAGCAAGTAAAAGCTTTAGTCATGGTTTCCATTTTTTCATTTGAATTCAATACATTCTAGTTAAATGGACAATTAATAGGTCACTTCCAAAATAGTAGTGTATCAGTCCTGGTTAATAAACAATCCCCACAGTTGATAATGGGCCTATGTATTCAGCAAGTCCCTGTATACACTCAGCTCATCCACTAAATCCCTTTTCAGGTAGACAGGGTTATATGGGAAGATGAGCTAGAATGAGTCTATAAAAGTCAGTTTCATTCACTGCTTTATTTTTCAGTCAAGTGCTTTAAATGGTGTCCAGAAAATCTCTTGGAATGTGAGACAGGAGAAAAGACTGGCACATAGAGTATTGCTTTATGGCCATACAAAAGGGCAACTGACCCTTGCCCAGGCCTTTTCAATGTGAAATGGTTCCTAAAGTTCATCTGCACAGTGAAAAATTGTGGTGAGGTCGCGTGTGGATGAGTAAAGTGAAAGTGGTGATTGGTCATGGTGCTGTCAGCCATTGTGGGAGAGCTGGGGCCATGTAAAACGCTCTGTGGGAAAGTGTCAGCCCCCTAAAGAGGTGTTCAGAAACTTGCAGCTCATTAAACTGCCAGCATTTGCTGCCTCACTTGTCAAGAATCATTCAACTTAGCAACTGCCCTCCTGAAACATTCATAAAACGCATGCACATAGTCAGGAAGGGTTTGAATGCGACTCTGATAAAAAAAGTATATGCTAGAGCATGCATAAGCTCCAGTTTTCATTTGGATTTGACATGCGATTTGTGCTTTCTCTCTGTTCTGAAGGGTGAGGTAACACTTCTTCTGTTTGCATTCCTGAGCTATAAATGGTAAAATCATGACTATCCATTCTTACACTATGGCATACAAACTTCCCAATCAAGGTTAAATTTAGATTTGGATTAAATGGAAGTGTTTTCCAGGTCTTAATCCTGAATGTATAGCTTATACCGGCCAAAATTCTCTTCACCTTCTTCAATTTTTTTGCATTAGAACTAAAAAAGAAAAACAAATTAAGCACGTGCATGCATTTGATTGCTACAAAAAGAACGTCTGTTTTATTTAAATAATGCTAGGGCTTCTTGACTCATAATTTATCCCTAACAGACATTAAAATGCAGCATCCACTTTAAGATCATTTAGCTCTTTTCTTATTTGCAAATGTTTATTGACAGAGATTTTTTAAAGAGTTACTGATTTTAAAGAATCTTTTCTGGCAAACTGAAAACAAGCAGCTTTCCTAGGTTAGCTCTGTCTGGGTGTCTCAATGCCATTAGAAGCCTCTGACAATTGCTCAGTGTACTTAAGTTTGATAAATCTTTGGAAACCCTCTGAATAGGATTGCTGTGATTTTACTAAGGAATTAGCTGCTGCCATTGCATCACCAATTAGTTTTCCAGAACACATTAAATCCTGCTGCTTTGGTTTACAGAATAACTCAAGCATTACTGATGAAGCATAAAAACTTACTTGGAAAAGCAGTGGGGGATGCAGGGTGCTGACAGGACCCACCACAGCATGCTGAGTAGAATGGCGGGGCTCGGAGAAAAAAGTGTTTGGAAAGAGCTGCAAGAAAAAAAAGCACAGATCTAATTGATTATCCATTGAGCTTAGGTGATATTCATAACAACAGTCCTCCAAAAAGTCAGTATGTAAAGTCCTGCCCCACAAGTTCTTTTTCGTTTTTTCAAGATGGTGATATTTTTAAGGCAAACAATGATAAACCAAGTAATTGCTCTTTAATTTAGTAAGGTTATTTTACATGTGTGGCTTAACTATAATATGCAAAACTCTAAATATATTTATCATAAGAATGAAACTCTGCAGATTTGAAATTTACTTCTGTATGTGCTATAATTATGGTGGGGTTTTGGTAAATATTAGGATAGAATGCATTGTTTCAATAATTTATTGTTGAAATAGTAGGTATAAAGCATCTGAAAAAGTAATTTTAAACAATTCTAGCAAGCATGATATCCTAGAAAAAGAGAATGTAAAAGTGAATCCTGTCTCTTCTGCTTGTACTCCAATGTTGTTATTAGTACTCAAACAAATAAGGCCTTCAATAAATAATAAACCTTAATGAATAAATTTTATAAAACGCAATGAGACAATCTAGCTGAGCTCTACAGGCACAAACTGCAGGGCCTGATTCTGCTGTCCTGATAGTAAACTTGTTCTTGCTGGGAAAGTGCAAGAATTTAGAATTTAAAGAAATTTAAATTTAGAATTTAAACTCAGAATTTAATAAGCCACTTGCTGAAGAAGACTCTCCTTAATACAATAAAAAATTGCAAAATCAATTTACAGAATTAGGTAGTATTTGGTTAAATTTCTATAGAATTTCTTGAACTAATGAATCAAAAGTGTCTCTTACGTCTTCATTATCTAATAATCTCTTAATTTTTTTCTATAAAGCTCATGGGTTTCTCCATTAATCTTAATTACCTTTTAATTTCTGCTTTTACTAGTCAACTATGAAATTTGGGATATTTTTTTCTTTTGAAAATAGATACATCATGCTTGCTAGAGCTGTACACTTGTAAAATGTGATCAGCATCCAAACATTTATGTCACTTTCCTGGTTTGGCTTATGCAGAAAATAAACGGCTCTAGACCCTGTACTGTGGCTTGTCCAAACCTCTAGAAATAACCTGATCCATTAAAAAATAATTAGAAAAAAGAAATAAGTGTACATTTAGATAAAACCCCTAAAATATCAATAATCAGGAGAAAGATAAGAAAATAGGTAAGTGTATCTAAGCCATATTGTTAATTTTAAAAGTTTTTTCAACTGGAATTACAAAGATCACTCAAAATTAGGTTCCCAAGTACATATTAGGGCATAGTTTTATTAGGCATAGTTTTCTGACATTAAATCTGCTGTTCTTCCAAAGCAAGAAACTATTGCTGTAGAAGCCTGACTCTAAACATTTTTAAAGTAATTACCTCTATTTTTTATCTGAATTCATACAAGCTTCTTCAACTGTAATTACAAGTTGATAGGCATTTTACTGCTAGAGCTTTTCATTGACACTTTGCTATTTGTAATCAAATATAAATATACTCCAAGAGAACTAATTGCCTATATTCGAAGTGTATGCTTGCCAAACATTTACAAAAAGGAATTATTTACGTTAGGCATTAGTATTCTAAAGCTTCTCTTCCACATGAGACAATCAAATGTGGAACCATGTCCTAAGGAAAGTAAACCAGCCAAGAACATGCAGCCAAGTATTACCTATCTTATGTATCCCAGGGGCCTCAATGCAACTGTGGGGTGTGGAAGCTGGAAAGGGTTTGACTAACTGAAGAAGCACAGGAGATGGATAAGGTAAAGACCCACCAGATAATCTCAGCCATCCTCCTGAATATGAGAACTTGTTCTTGACAGTATCTTTTATCTGCTGCTAACATTTTATCTGCTGCAGTTCTTCAATTCCCAGGCTCCGTAGGAGCCACATTCCTCATGCCATTATCAGGTTTCCCTTACAGTCAGGTAAAGCTTTCTTTTGTATTTCTAAAAATACAACTTAGTATATAGATGGTGCCACATTCAATTCCTTTGCTTCCTTTTCACACGTCCCAAATATTTCTTGGCTACCATAATGCCTGATTCTATTTAATCATTGCTCCAGCACCTTATTCATGGCACATGATATTTGTCAGAATTGTTGGCCTGTCCTTGATTTTCCTTCCTATGGTTCCTGAACTTTCTCCAGTTCCTTTCTCTTTTTTGGTAATGTGGTGCTTATCACAATATGTGATACAGCCAGGAGGTGTCTGGATAAACCAAAATTGCATAAACTATTGCTTCAGACAAACAGCCTGGTCCTGCAAATAGACACAGTAATAGGAAAGGTTAGGTTTTCTCCATTCACTAAACCTCTCAACAAGCCAGCTGCAAGCATAAGGGTCAGGAAATGGATCAGGGTCAAAACTTGAGACATTTTGCTTAAGGAAACTCTAAACAAGCCAAACTAGCATGGCACCATGATGCAAACAGTAGAGATCTTGGCACTAATTCTGCTCAAGTCAATGGAAATCCTGCTTCTGGCTTTCTTCAGCATTTTACTTAATTCCCTCAACCAACTGCTGTCTTTTCCACCTGCATATCCCTTTAAGGCAGAACATTTGCTTCAGAAATCAATGTAGCTGTCAACCTCATATACCTCTGAATCAAGTCATTCCTGAGACCATTTCTCAAAATTGATTTATTCTATATCCTGTGGAATAAACAATGGCATTATGTCTCCCTAAGCCTATAGCCAACACCTTTGTCCAGTTTATAAACTTCTTTAGTGTACTGTAACCACACCGATACACAAGTGAATTCTATGTTAAATCTATCAAACCACATCCCTGGGTCACATCTACTGAAGCTGCTGCACTCAGACCAATGAGTAGTAGTTACAGAGTTACATCAGTAAAACAACCTGCCCTAATACAGGGATGCTCAATGCTACCATGGGAGCTCTATGTAGCAAAAAATGTTAATGCTTCAACCCAACACATCACAAGTATATTTTTAATCTTTGACAGAAACAACAGAGAATACTCATTGCATTAAATGCCTTCCACGGTCTGTGTGAAACTGCATTAAAAGAATGAAAATTGCTCAGAGAAAAATGATACATTTAACATGTATGTATTTCAGAACTATACTGTGATTGTACCTGTAGGAATTACAATACCTTCAGTGCTGAGGACAATATACAGAAAGAATTGTGTATGCTTTTATTTTCTGTTCACATATACCATGGCTACTTTACCAATATTTGTTGGTCAAGCAATCTGAAACAAACTTTGTTTGCTGGTCACATAGAATCATAGAACGGTTGAAAGCTGCTGAAGTGTCAGAGTATTAGTTCTGTATTTATTGGCCAGAATAAAGTACACAGTAACCAAAAGGTAGCTGTTGGTTCCAGCCATGTGGAGTACACATTTACCAGGGCCAAATCCCAATAATTCCTATTCAGGATACTTAATTCTTTTTTCTGCTTTGTGTTTCAATTTCCTAAAAACAGAGACTGTGCAGAACTATGTGTTTCCCAACAGTCAGACCTTACAGTTTTAGCTTCACAGATGCATGAAAAGGAAATATCAGAGTATGGTGTAAGTGCCTTTTGGCACTCCAAAAATTGTACTATATGCTTTAAAAGAAAATTTATTGGGTCATAAATATAAAAGGATGAAATATCTAGAATTAAATAATTTACTTTTATTTCTTCACTAAAGATAAATCATTCTGCCACTGTTGCTGCATGCAACATTTTAGTAATAATGTTCATTTACGTTCAGCTTTGTGAATACAAAGCATTTTACAAACAGACAACAAAATGGTACTAAACATGCAGATGGACCTCCAGCTCATCTAGCGCTAAAACTAAGAGAATTACTGATATTTCAAATTACTGATATATTCAGATTTACACTGCCAGATCTGATGATATTCTAAATTCAAAAGCCCCCCCATACTAAAAAGTCATGCTGACAGTGGGACCAGTTTAAGTTTTCCTTCCAACTATCTACTACCTTGGGTCCTGAGTACAATTCAGTTCACACAGTTGTGTAATTTTGAAATGGCTTCTTATTAAATACTCTGTTTGCTTTTCCTAATCTTAGTGTTGTGAAATGACTCAGGAAATAATGTAGGCCATTAGCCAGCAGGAAAGAAGGAAGGGGTGATGGAAAAATGGCTACTGAGGAAAAGTGAACTGATGGTAAACTTCTGGTATTACCCATACAGGGCTCCTTCGCTGCACGTGCCGTTAGTCTGTCGGGGTTTTTAAAGCTAAATGATAAAAATGTGGTATAACCTGTGAAGAGAGCTGAAACACCTCCAAAAAATTATTCAGAAAGCTGTCTGGAGTCAGTTAACGAGAAACAGTAAGCACAGGAACAGACAGACCTCAAGCTGCATGTAGACTGTAATTCTCTAAGTATTGCTAAGTCCACATGAATCGCTTTCCAGAGCGATGCTCAGGCTGCAGCCCTGGCAGGCGAATTAAAAATATTATCAGTAAAATGATCCTGTCTCATCTGAGAACATTGGATGGTTTGTGCCTACTTCGAGGGCACAGGCAAACTGCAGCTTCCTACCTCCATCCATTCTTGGCAATGATTAAAGAAGGCTTTTGCAAAGCTGCAGGAAAGTTTCATGTCATTAAGAGCTCCCTGCATATAGTCCAGCAGCAGCTCTGCCAGATTAAGTGGTCCAGATGAGCCACATGGCACCATTTCTGCTCTTGAACCACAAGCCTTGGCCCTCACAATGAAGCATGGCTCTGTCCCCAGCAGTTACTGTGTTTGGAGTGCAATGTTCCAGCAGCAGTTGTGCACTCTGAAAGCATCCCAGGCAGCTGAAGGGGAGCCCCTGGCCATGAGGAGGAAGCACCAGCTGCTGCCATATCCCACCAAAGGCTGTCACAACCACATGGACCTGGCAAAACTTAGTGCAAGAGTCTATGGTACACCATCCTACAAAGCTGGCTTTCCTGCACCCCCAAAGTCACTGTCTATTCACTTCCATTCATTGCTGTAAAACATGATGTGCTGGTTTGGGCTAGGGTAGAGTTAATTTTCTTCATAGTAGCTAGCATGGGGCTGTGTTTTGGGTTCGTGACAGTATTGATAACACAGAGATGTTTTAGCTATTGCAGAGCAGTGCTTACATATCCTCAAGGCCTTTTCTACTCCTCACCCCACCCCACCAGCAAACAGGCTGGGGGTGCACAAGGAGCTGGGAAGGGACACAGCCGGGACAGCTGATCCCAACTGACCCAAGGAATATTCCGGATCATATGACATCATGCTCAGTATATAAAGCTGGGGGAAGAAGGAGGAAGGAGGGGATGTTTGGAGTGATGGCGTTTGTCTTTCCAAGTAATGGTTACTTGTGACAGAGTCCTGCTCTCCTGGAGATGGCTGAACACCTGCCACGGGAAGTGGTGAATGAATTCCTTGGTTTGCTCTGCTTTTGTGAGCAGCTTTTGCTTTACCTGTTAAACTGTCTTTATTTCAACCCATGAGTATTCTCACTTACATTTTTCTGATTCTCTTCTCCCCTCACCGGGTGGGAATAAGTGCGTCTTAGTCATCAACTGGGGCTAAACCACAACACATAACCACAACACATGAACACTCACATGAAATCAAGCCAAAAGGGCAGATCAGAGCGCCATATGCAGATCAGTTTTAAAATACTGGCAAATGTTTACAGAAAGGTTTTGAAGTTATAAATATCTATTTTTAAATCCTACACAAAAGGTGGATGTGAGAAGTGGGCTTACATTTTTATGTTGGGTTTTGGTGGGGTTTTCAAGAATTAGCAGAGTAATCACACCAAAAAGGGCTTGAAATGTGCTAACAGCATAATCACTGTTTCCTTGTATCTGTAGCAATGTATTGGCTGACAGTCACGCTACAGATTAGCTGACATCGTGTGAATCACTGTCAATTTTCAGAGGCATCATTCACATGCCTTATTATTAGGGCATGATTTGCTGTACATGTTTTTCTCTGCCTGAGGAAACACGGGTGCCTCTGGCTGGTGACAATGTATGGTCAGATTTCACCTCCGTGACAACCCAAAGGAACAGCCAAACCCCACACCATCTGCCAAAGACTCCATGAGTTTCCTGGGTTCAGCTGTAAAGGTGGCTTCCACCCTCTCTATGCATTGCTATTGAGGAGAAAGCTGGGGATCTGGAAAGCTGTGGATTTACCAGCTTTGTCCTTCTTTTTCAAGATGCCCACACACTAGCATTCCCCAGCACTTTCTGCTTACCAGTTCTTGTCAAAAGGGACATTACTGTCACTTCTCTATCTAAAAGTTCAGTGCGTTGTCTAAGCTCCTTATCTGGGCCTCCTGTACAGTCAATGGGAAGAGATAAGTAGCTCTATATAATGATTCATCACCTTAAAACAGATGTCTAAGAGAAGTTGTTTCATCTTCTGGAGGTGTCTCTCTGTATTAGCTATGGATTAGACAAGGTATTTAGTCAACTAGATTAGACCAGACACCTATTTTTCATTAAACAGCTAAATGACTCTAACATTCTTCTTATCCTTCATAGGTAACATCAAAAGAATACAATCATCTGTGCAGCCACAAAGACTTTCTAAAAAATTATAAAATTCAACCATAAATGCACTACAATTATCTTCTTTGATTTTCAGCATATTACAATTTGTTTAGAAATAATTCCCTCAAGCAAGGTAAAATCAGGGTCATATGCTGCAAGAGGACAATTCACTGGGTTTTCATTGTTGCAGCTCTATTTCAAAATCTTACAATAGGCCAAAATGCACCATTTATTCCAGTAGCATGCACTGATTAGTGAAAATTTTCTACCTGCACCAGTCTACTTGTTGCAGTATTGCCAGCTCCAACCAAACAAAAGTCTCAAGATCAGCTAAATATTGTTAGTATGAAAAAATAACAAACAGTGAATCCTTTTCCGTCTAACATATGAGGTTTTTAGTCTGTTTACATTTGTAAAGGAAATACTTTTTCGAGTTGCAATTCAGAATATTCACATGGCCATGAGATTCCAGGGGAAGGGAATTTAACGAACAACACCAAATTGTCCAAGAAGAGAAGATAAAATCCTCAACATACAAAATACTTCAAGAGAATTATGTGCTGTAACTTCAGGAAAAAGGCAGCCCTTGAGGGAAATTTTCATAAGCTTTCCAGCACAGAGCAAAGGCCACTTCTCCAATGAGACAACTCACCTCAAAGAAACACAGCCCAGGTTACTGAAAATATTTAGGTGCCTAACTTTATAAAGATCAGGGTCTATGTATCTGACATTTGAAACAGCCTCCTACCGCTTTACATACCTGCACTTGTTTTCATTTTGAAAAAATTACCTTCCCAATTCTGCTATGGGTCATGACTGATCACAAAAGTACCATTTAGAAAAACGAAAGTAAGAGTTAATTTGCAGAGCTACAATATACAAGAATGCGTAACACCTCCAGTGGGCGATGGAGGTAGAGAACTTGCCTTCTAAAACTCAGGGAGATTTGTTAATGCTAAATATCACCGCACAGTGAAATTTGAAATCTGCACTCAAGAACTTGCCTGATGAGATTAATCCTTACCACATTCACCCGTTTTCTAAAAACATAAAGGGTATACTACAAGATTTCAGCAGACCAGCTCATTCTGCAATACAAAATACATTTTATGGAAGTTAATTTGCTAGCAGTAGGCATGATTTATTCCATGGCTTCCCCTCAGTGAACTGCTTTTCTACAAACTCCACCACTAGTGCAGCTCTGAGATCTTCTGGCAGTGCTTAAATCTTACTAAGGACCAAACTTGGGATCCTCTTCCTTTCTTAGAGATGGCACAGCAAGAATCGCCACAGGAGTCCAGCCAATGCTTATATCCCCTACAGGGCCCAGACTGCCAGACTGGTGGCTGGGTCGGAGAGTAGCTGGCACTAGTCTAGTTCTGGCAACCTTACAATGAGGACAAAGACTTGTCCCTTAAAAGCCATTTTGTAGCCACTCTTAAGATATTCCGGGCACCTCAAACTGGTTCTATCGAATGGCTCATAAAGTTAACTGCAAGCAGGAAAAGATGCTGCACAGTCTGTGATTTCTGATACTTACAGAAACTTCCCTGCCTCCAAAGGCAAATTCTTACAACAATGAAGGTGTCTCAGTGATCTTGGCAATCAGGGCATAAGAAAATATGCCAAATGAATCTCCCCACCCTAAAGAAACTTTCTATTCCCAGAGAACCCCAACAAAACAGGAAAATCCTGAGACTTCTTAGTCACTTCGTTGCCTGAGTGAGGGCAGCATTTTCCAGGGGCTGGTACAAGCCTAGAGGGAGCTGAGATAAAACACTCTGCTTTTTCCTGCCTTTTATTTTAAGGAACGTTAGTGTTATGTCGCTTGAGGACACACTCTGGCTACCAGTTGGTTTGAAATCAATAATTAATAAGAACTTATTCACTAAGAGTGAGTCAAAAAGGAAGGAAAAAAATCAGTTCATTTCAGTAATTCAAGTATCTCCTAGCTGTTATGAAAAAACACAAGAGATTTTACTAAAAATGAGCAATAAGGTATATTGATTCAAATAAGAGTGTTACAGGATAGAATTTCTGTCCTCTCCTGAGGGGGGAAAAAGCTGACACTGGTCCAAAGAGTCAGCCTGCAGAAGAAGGCTTGCTTTTATTTCCCTGCAGTGCTACCAGCTTTCTGGATTACCTTAGGCAAGTCACCTCATTTCTTTTTGCTCCAGCTCCTTCTCTACACAGTAGCAATCTCTCCTATCTCACTGGCACATTGCGATGATCAATGCATTAAAATGTAAAGTACTCAAATGTTACAGAAAGAAAAGATACATCTATATCACAGAATGGATGTTTGATAGTCCAATTCATGTTTATGGTATACTTGTTCTAATGGCTTTCTTTAGTGTTATATGTACTGTACTTTATTGTGCTCTATTTCATTCTGATGCTTTAGGCAAAAATTCCATAAGCTCAATTTTTCATCAACTTTTGCAATGGAAGTATCCTATTGTTATGTTTATTTGTTTCATTGCACTTTTCAGTTTCCTTTCTCTGTTAATCTAGAAAAATGCCAAGATTAAAGCAAAAAGCCAGGTTCTTGCCACATAGAATCATAGAATCATAGAATGGTTTGGGTTGGAAAGGACCTTAAGATCATCTAGTTCCAACCCCCCTGCCATGGGCAGGGACACCTCATGCCGCCCAAGGCTCTGCCCAACCTGGTCTTGAACACTGCCAGGGATGGAGCATTTACCACTTCTTTGGGCAACCTGTTCCAGTGCCTCACCACCCTCATAGTAAAGAATTTCCACCTTGAATCTATTCATGGTCATACCATGTATGACCATACTCAGGTTGTAAAGCACTCTCAGTCATACTCCCCCAGGGCAAATTACCTGAGAAGAGCAGAGATTTTCAAAAAATTATTTCAGGTAGCAGAGTAACTCTGCATTTCTCAAGGTCACTCTGACTTGGTGTCAGCCAATACTTCTGGAAATCAAGTCATGAAGAAAGATGCGGAGTGGACCTCTTTAAAGCACCTGTGCTACAACAGACTGCATCTCAGCATCCTCCAGATAATCTTCCTATGTCAGAAAACACTGCGAAAAAATGTCAAGTCTTCTAATTTATTCAGAAGATATCGGTAGTACTGGAGTACAAGGAGAGGAACCAAATCCCAGATTAGCAAGCAGAAATTGAGGACTTCCTCCATGCTTAAGAATTCTTTAGTTTGCTCAGAACTTATACCTGGAGCTTCTCTCATCCTTTCAGAGGCAGTGCAAGTATAAGCTGCATAGCTGTAAGATGTTTCACTGGGAAATGCTGCTTTACAACAATGCATCTTTAAAAGTTTTTAGCCAAGAACAGTCTGAGCATCCAGTGTTTCAAAAGCACAACTAGATTCTGCACCGCTCTACCTAGTCAGGGCTATGAATACACACTGTACGCAAATTTCTCACAGAGTAGAAGACAGCATTATGCATTTATTTTATCAAGGCAAGAGGTCTTCAAAGAATCAGGCCCATAGTGCATGGGGTAGGAGAAATTCAGTTCAGCTAGACAGAAACCCAGCTCTTACCACACCTGCTAAAGGTGGTGGGCCCAGTTCACTGTTCCATCGTCAGCACTGGGGCTTCAGCGCAAGGTGGCAAGTGAGTTTATCACATAGCAATAATGCTCCTTCTGCTTCTCCTTCTTAGGGTTTTATGTAACATGTTGCTTGTTCATGTGATTGTACTCTTAAATCAAAATGAATTTAAAAAAACTATGAACCTGCCCATGGCAGGGGGCTGGAACTAGATGATCTTAAGGTCCTTTCTAACCCAAACCATTCTATGATTCTATGATTTCATTACATTTAATTTTTAAAAATCACTGTAACAATGGAAAGTGGTGATTTTAATATTTTACAGACAACATAAAAATACTTATTTCAAGCTCACTCACTAGATGATGTATCTAGGATGTGACACTGGTTACTTGTTAAGTTTTTCATCTAAGAACATTTTGGAGGAGAACTCAAAATACACAGGCAGATAAACACTTGAAATAGTCAAACTAAATCCTTTAAATCTTGTAAATTAAGGGAATGGAAACTTGTTAAAACTGCTGCTGAAGGGAAAAGCTACCATAACCAGATGGACCAGATCGAGAGTGCGATCCCAGTCGTCTCCTTTGCTGCCATGGATAAGAGTTTTCCAGTTTACAGAAAGAATACAAGATTTTCTTCTTTAGCACTTTCACAGAGTGTTAAAAGGTACCCTAAAACGTAGTGCTTTCCTCATGTCTTTCCTTGGTAGGTGCTCTGGATACATGTTGTTTCTGGAACTGTAAAAAGGTTCGGCTTATTCAGTCCAGTCCCTGGTGTGATTTTATATTCCTTCCTTTCTGAGCACTTTTGGTGACCTCACCAGAATTAGGGACTACATGAGAAATACAGATTACTGATTCCAAAAAGTCTGGTATTTTTTCAATTCTCTTTTATATTTATTTATTTATTTATTAACCCCTGGATTACGCCAAACTAGTTTGTTAGAGTACTTTTAGTTCGAGCATGATCTATGAAGCACTTGCTTGTTCAGAAAGATTTAAAAAAAAATTTTGCTTTATCATATTCAATAGTCTTCTTAAAGAATTAAACCAAGATTTTCTAAAATGCCATGTAATTTGGGGGATCCAAATAGGAAAGAGTTTATTCCCCCCCCCAAAAAAAGACAAAAATCAGTAAATTGAAAACCTCTACCTAGTACAAATTATTTAATTAAAATACCTTCATTAGTCCATGAAGGCTAAAATTCTTATTCTGCCAAAACTGTTTTGCCTTATCCATAAACAAGAAATGTAACACACAGCCTGACCACCCCAGCCCTACTCACAAAAACAAGTGTCCAGTCTGAAGAGTTCCCCCAGTGTACGCCTACACTAGAGAGAAGAGACTCCTTAGAAACCAGAGATCTGGCTCAGCAGGACAGTTCCAATCTGCTTTACACTCACTAAAGTTCAGACACCTAAGAGACCTCATCACTTGAAGACATGTAAATCAGATCAGAATCAACAGACCCCTGTTAGAACATATACGTTTTTGTTGTACATCTACATTCACAGGAGAAGGTTTTTTTCTGAGTACATAATACATAAGGAAACCTAGTATTTCTCACTGCTCAAACAGAACAGCCTGGTGCTTTTGCTCAAAGCTTCCTCCGAAATCCCTGGGATATGTGGGATTGGAAGAAACATAGGATCAGGCTCCAAATCACTAGGCAGACCTACCACGCTTTGCTGACTTCAGAAGTACTGCTGTAGGCCAATCAAAGAAAGAGCTAACCCTGAAAGCAAAGATTTGAAAAACTTGGTATTCAGGAACTTCTGTAATACTTAGAAAAAGTTTACCTACAGCGATGAGCGCTGGGGGATCTGCTGTCTTCCCTTGTACATTGCCCAGTACGCATAAACATAGCATTATCTCTAGAGTGGTTTTGGGGGGGAGGGAATATGCACCTAATTCCAGGAAGATGGCACTTGTCCTGTTTCCTGGACTGGTCTATAGCTGGTTAAAATAAACATGTTTAAATAACTGATGTGCTCAAGATAACACGGCAGCTGAGGTCTGGAATATTCAGAAATGTTAATGCTCACTTCTCTGACTCTCTCCTGCCTACCTTTGAAATATATCATGCTAATGGATCAAAAATTGTTCTGGATTTTGCAGAACAGTTGTAGGATTTGACTGAAGTAAAACTATGCTTGAAAAGAAAACAACTGTTATTAATTCTGGCTCTTTTAATTCTGTTATTAATTCTGGGCTTTTGGTTTCACGCCTTAGAGCCTTA
This sequence comes from Strigops habroptila, assembly GCF_004027225.2. NCBI lineage: Eukaryota > Metazoa > Chordata > Aves > Psittaciformes > Psittacidae > Strigops > Strigops habroptila. The sequence goes on from NC_044279.2 coordinate 32,390,454, forward strand.
CTTCAGTAAATACGATTCTGCTTGTCTGATTTTCATTTTAAGTACATTTAAAACAGCATGACCATAAATAAAAACTCTGAAAACACCACACAAGACTGACATAAATTGATACATTACAATGGAAGGGGAAAATATAGATGGTGAGTCTAATGCCGAATTTCGTGAATTAACTTCGAATTCAACTTCATCAGTCCCATGACTGACAGAAGTGCGCATTCCTAAAACTGCTTTAAAACGTTGTTCACGCCCAGACAAAAATATATTGATATGAAAACCGGCACATTCAATAAACGAATGTGTTTTGTAAAACTACTTGTTTCCAGTTCAGTGACAGAAAGCCGACCTCCCGCGACAACAGCACCGTGGGCAGTCCGGGTGGCCGGAGAACTGGTCAAACTGGCCCCCAGAAGGGACACATCTCCCACCATCCCGAAAAGCGCTGGCTTGTACTCAAACACCGGACCGAACGGCTAATTACAGACAATTACAGACCTTTTACACACTTTTAAAGCCCCCCCCCCCCCCTTTTTTTTTTCTTTTCCGCTCCCGGTTTTGACAAACTTCCAGGCAATTACCTCCTTTGCTTGAATTAATTGTCTTTTTAGTAGGAAGAAACCGGTGCCTCACCCATGGCTGCCCCCCCCCCCCCGAGATGGGGCGCTCGAGCTGTCGCTATCGAGGGGGACGGGACCACTCGTCTTTCTCCCAAAACTAGGAATTTCAGACGTTCCAGGGGCGCCCGTTGGCGATGAAGCTCTTTTACCGTCCTTCCAGGCTATGAACTAGCAGACCTGCAAGAGCTGCGGTTCGGGGTAGTTAAATGCACTCCTTCCTCACCACCAGCCCAAGCCTTGGCCGCACTCGCTGCACCCCAGGTGCGCCGGACCGCGCGGTTCACAGCCGCCCGCTAGACCGGCCCGGCGCGGGGAGCCCCACCGCGGGCAGTGCACCCCGGCGGGGCACGGCCTCCGCCTCGCCCTCGCGAAGCCCCTTCTGTCCCGTCCCCCCGGCGCTCGGACGAGGGAAGGGGCCGGCGCTCACCTGTGGCTGCCGGCGGGAAGACGCCGCCTCTCTCCGCCTCCGGAGCCCGCGCTGGCAGGCGGCCGCCGTCCGCCGCGGAGGGGTTAAGCACTTGAAAAGCCCATCTTGTCGGGTAGGGACCCCCTGAGGGGCTGATTTGTTCCGCCGCAGGGCACAGCTTGAGGGGGACGGGGCTCGCGGGGAGGGGACGGAGCTGGGCAGGGCTCGGCGGCGCCCCGGCCCGCAGCAAGTTCTCGATGAGGAAACTTTTGCCCAGGTTGCCGAAGCCCGGCGCCGCCGGCAGGTTGAGGAGAGCCGAGGAGCCCACCAGGTCCCAGTACAGGGCGCTGGGCAGCATAGCGAGGGCTCTTACCCCCCGTCGCCCTGCCCGGCCCAGCCCAGCCCGGCCGCCGCGGCCCCTCACTGGGCTGGGACGGGGCGCCGGGCTATGGGGCCGGCCGGGCTTGCGGGGCGCCTCCCCGAGGGCTGAGGGGAACGGAGCAGAGAGCTCGGCGGGGCTGTCCGTGGAGACTCGGCGCGCCTCTTCGCCGGGCTGGAAGGTGTGTCCAAGCGCATTCATTATGTCAGCCGGGGACGGGGAGTGATGGACGAGGCCAACAATGCCGCCTTGCCGGGCAGCCCCCCGGGAGAAGGGGGGTAGGGCGGGGAGCTGAGCGGTCCTGGCCCGGGGTGGCTGTCCCGCTTTGCCGCCCGCCGCCATGTCGGGGGCCCCCCTCAGGAGGTGCCCCCGGCCTCCCGACATGGCCGCGGGCCCGCGCCTCCCGCTGCGGGGCTGCACCTGTGTGTAGGGGAAGGGAAACGGCCTCTGGCCTCCGTCCCAGCGGGGAGGTGGCTCCAGTGCTGGCCGCGGCGAGATCATGTCGACCTAATGATCCCATGAGGTAATGGGAAGATAGTCATTAGCTCACTCCCTCTGGGCTTTTTTATCTGCCCTTTTTTTTTTTTTCCCCTTTAGTTACCAACACACACGCTGGATTTTCAACATTTGTCTTAATAAATCTGATTAAGATCAGCACTGAGCTGTTAATCACGTTTTCCTCGAGTTGTGGGACAATGCTTTCTGTGGGCATAAACATCCTTTGGCGGGGTGGCTCTGTTTATACTTCCTTGTGTGTATTCTTATTTATTTTCTTAGAGACCATGTAATGTGGCGAAGATGTCTCATTTTCCGTTCAAACACACATGCAGAAAGTTAAGATTGAATGTGGTTCCCAAAGATCTGAAACCATCTCCCTGTTTTGCAGAGAAATCCTTTTGTTCCAAAACAGCTGTTCAGCAGTCTAATCTCAAGGATATTCCCTGCAAAATCCTCTGGAGCAGGTGTGTCCCTTACTTTTGTATAGCCCCTTGGACATCAGGGTAGTTCATCACTAAAACTAGCTGAAGTGGAATCATCTGTGTCCTCAGATAGCAAATGGGAAGGATTGTTTAACTGGTGCGGTACCAAGTAATACCTTGGGAGATGTGAATTAAGCTCTCAGATGTCCCAAGCTTTCCTTCATGTCCTTGGGTAGATTGGCCCTGTCAGAGTTTGGGCGCTTACTGCATTGGCATCAAGATGTTATTACCTGAAGTGAATGGGAACCTAAGAGTTGCTAAGGATGCTGCATGCCAGGAGCCCATGTAGTCTGACCTTCTGTCTTCAGCAATAGCTGTAAATATGAGGAAGAATAAGACCAAGACAAGTGTATCTAATAGTTTTGCTCTGATACACTCCCATTCTTTAACTATTCTCAGCTTAATATTTCCACAGCTTAAGTACTTGCATTTACAGATCTAAAGGCTGTCGTCTTTGTAAACTCAATATATTAATGGAAGTATTTTATCTGTGAGCATTTTGAAATTGGCGTTGCCTCTTGTCATAGAAAAGGACAGAATGTAGTCTGGTGGGTCCCAGAGTATATCTGAAGGTAATATACATCATTATAATATTAAGATGCAGAAATATGTATTTATCATTTCTCAGCTGTGTAGTTCAGTAAAGTATGATTAGCAAGTTGCATATTTTTGTGACATACAAGCCCAACACATGTAACTTTTGACAGTTTGTTCTGCTCCATGAAAGAGAGTAACTGGTTGCCACAGGATGGGTGAAGAGTTCATGTCAGGTTTCATCTGCATTTCCAGGGCTCAACCCATTCATTGCAATGTGTGCTTAAGCAGTTCACTTCCTCTCTTCTATTTTCATCTATCAGTCTATTCTCACTCATATTCTGGCTTTGCTCTCATAGCTATACCAACAAAGTACTGTGAACCAGATCAGGGAACTCATCCAGGTTTTAAATAAGACAGAAAATATTATTTTTCAAGAGACCTAGAACTGGTTGTGTGAGCTTAAGTAAAGGTAGTAGAGTAGAATAGCTGAATGACCTCATTAAACCAGGGCAGCATCTGAGCACCTGGTCTCTGGGATATATGTCCATAGCCCTGCTGAGCAGTGGTTAGCAAATTCTGTTTATCCTTTGAGCATGTGATAATCGGGTACAGTCAGGCCCAAAAGATGTGAAAAGCTGGAGAGCACAGTACAAGAAAGTGTAGATCTGGAGTCTGAACTGATTTGAGTGTAAAAACAAGTGGCATTCCTAAACCAAGATCCTTTCCAGTGAATGAAGCCTGGAAATGTGCGGCAAACAGATCCTGAGCCAAGGACCAAGACCTGAACACATACAGTAAGTAAACATGGTATTCACATGGTGAATAGCTCTCATTTCATTTTGTTCTGGAAACCTGGAAGGTACTTACTCTGTATTTGTATTTTGTCAATTTATTAATTTACCTTAACCAGACTAAAGGAGAAGAAAGTTTGACTATACTTGTTATCTTGGCTTGCACTGGGAGATTGGAAAACATTAAGATCCACTTCTCAGGTTGCAGAATGCTCTGTTACGCCTTCCCCACTGGGAGTCCTGGGTACAGTCTTACTGCCAAGGCAAGCTATTTATTTAACATACCAAGCACAAAATCTGTGCAAGTAAATCAAAGTCTCCTTAATGATCCCTCTTCTGCATTAGCTCTGCCCTTTCTCAGATGGCATTTCCATCCTTGAGCTGCGGGATCTCTCCCTTACAGCTCCTTCCCTGTAGCAATTCACATTAAGCTGAATCCTGTTGTTAGTTCACACTTTCTTCCCATTGCTTTACAGGAAGCATGCATATTAGCTGTCAGAAGTTCCTCTTAACTTTCTTGCCAGTAATTTCTTACTTGTTGACATTTTACTTACTTTCTTTTAAAGCTGCCAAATATATGCTGCAGCAGTCAACCACAAAATCCAAATAACAGAAACAATTCTTTATTCATTTCCTTATTTTATACTCTACCAGATTCAATCAGCACCTACATTATTTGCCAGATTTACATACATGTAATTTTTCTGTGAGCCCTTTTTGACAAAGGAGAACCTCCTTGGCTAAGAGAGCTGCTTAAGGTGTAAGCAGCTAAGGTGTACGTCTGCACTCCAGTAAATCCCCATCACTTGTAGAGGACTTCAGCTTAGCAGACATCTGCTGGAAGTACAATGCAGAAAACGATCTAGGAGGTTCCTGGAGCGTGTGACACAGCTGGTGTGGGAGCCAACGAGGGAAGGAGCCTGGTTGATAGAGTCCCTTGGGAGGAGGCCTGAAGGGCAAAGGAGTCCACGAAGGCTGGACATTCTTCAAGAAGGAAATCTTCAAGGCACAGGAGCAGCCCATCCCCATGTGCTGAAAGATGAGCTGGCAGGGATGAAGACTGGCCTGGCTGAACAGAGCTTTGGCTGAAACTCAGGAGAAAAAGGAGTTTTGGAAGGAGGTGCAGACTGCTCAGGAGGACTACAAGGCTGCTGTGAGGTTATGCAGCAAGAAAATTAAGAGTGCCAAAGCCCAACTAAAAATTAATCTGGCTACTGCCATAAAAGTTGATAAAAAATGTTTCTATAAATACGTTAGCAACAAAAGGAAGGCTAAGGAGAATCTTCATCCTTTATTCAATGTGGGGGAAAGAGTGACAAAGGATGAGGAAAAGGCTGAGGTACTTAATGCCTTCTTTGCCTCAGTCTGTAGTAGTAAAACCATTTGTCTCCAGGTATTCAGCCCCCTGAGCTGGAAGACAGGGACGGGGAGGTGAATGAAGCCTCCATAATCCAAGAGGAAATGGTCAACAACCTGCTACACCATTCAGACACACACAAGCCCATGAGGCTGGGTGGGATTCACCCAATGGTACTGAGGGCGCTGGTGGAAATGCTCACCAAGCCACTTTCTATCATTTATCAGCAGTCCTGGCTTACCAGGGAGGTCCAGTTGACAGGAAGTTGCAAATGTGACTCCCATCTGCAAGAAGGGCTGGAAGAAGGATCTGGGGACCTACAGGCCTGTCATCCTGATCTCAGTGCTGTGGGAGGTTATGGGGCAAATCATCTTGAGTGCCACCACACAGCATGTACAGGACACCCAAGCGATCAGGCCCAGTGAGCAAGGGTTTATGAAAGACAGGTCCTGTTTGACTAACCTGAGCTCCTTCTATGACAAGGTGACCCACTTAATGGATGAGGAAAAGTCTCTGGATGCTGTCTGCCTAGATTTCAGTAAAGGCTTTGACACCATTTCCCACAGCATTCTCCTGGAGTAACTGGCTGCTCATGGCTTGGACGGGTGCACTCTTCGCTGGGTAAAAAACTGGCTGGATGGCCGGGTCCAAAGCGTGGTGGTGAATGGAGTTAAATACAGTTGGCAGTGAGTCACAGGTCGTGTCCCCCTGTGTTCAGTGTTGGCACCAGCTCTGTTTAATATCTTTATCAATGATCTGGATGAGGGGATCAAGTGCGCTCTCAGTCAGTTTGCAGATGAGACAAAGTTGGGTGGGAGTGTCGACCTGTTTCAGGATAGGAATGATCTACAGAGGGGTCTGGACAGGCTGGATAGATGGACTGAGGCAAGAAAGACAATGAAGTGCTGGGGTGTGTCCAAAGAAGGGCAATGAAGCTGGTGAATGGTCTGGAACACAAGTCTTATGATGAGCGGGTGAGGGAACTGGGGTTGTTTAGTCTGGAGAAAAGGAGGCTCAGTGGGGACCTTATCGCTCTCTACAACTACCTGAGAGAAGGTTGTAGCAAGGTAGCTGTCAGTCTCTTCTCCCAAGTAACAAGCAATAGGACTTGAGGAAACAGTCTCAGATTGCACCAGGGGAGGCTTAGATTGGTATATTAGGAAAAAAATCTACACCAAAAGGATTGTCAAGCATGGAAACAGGCTACCATCCCATCCACCATCCCTGGAAGTACTTAAAACACATGTAGATGTGGCGTTTAGGGACATGGTTCTGTTGTGGACTTGGTAGTTTCGGTTAATGGTTGAACTCCATCTTAAAGGTCTTTTCCAACCTAAACAGTTCTATGATTCTATGAAATTACCCAAGGTATCCAAAGGATAATGGGGAAGCTCCTTTATTTTTCTGCGTAGGCTGGGTTGGAAACCAGTAGCATAGGTAACCCAGGAGAAGATGTATCTTCCAGGACCTTGTGACAGCAGCACCTGATAAGCTTTGTAATTCAAAAGAAACATGTAAATAGGAAAAAAGCCCTACTTAGCCTGGGGCAAATTCACATTGTGCTGTTCCTGCCTACAAGTTTTCCCAAAGGCATCTCCAGTCAGCATGGGTAAAATGCCTAAAATTGATTTAAGAAGAGAAATCAGTCATTTAAATGCTCTTTACATTCTATTAAAATCAGATAATGTAAAAACACACCTGCCATTTCTGGGTGTGAAGATCTCACATGGTGTGAGCCGTCTGCCTCAATGCTTCCAAATAATGGTCCTCTTTGGCAGCATGAGGTGCTCAAACTATTACTGTAATTTTATTCCATATAGCCAAGAAGAAGGATCTTGATACTGAAACAGATGCACGCTTGCAGGACACGGAGATGAGGTAATTGAACACAGGTCTTTTCTAATGCTCTCTTTGCTTAGGCGTGTTAAAGGCAGCTCTACCCAGTCATAATTTTACTGGATTCTGTGTATGACACTTTAGAGACATCTGTTTGAACTCATTAATTATTTCCAACTTTGCTTTTCCAGCAAAAATAATGCCATACTCTCTCTAGCTTTCTGTTTGTAAGCTTTGGAGTGACACATTCTATGCGAAGGAGTGATATATGAATCCTACCAGAGTATGCATGCAATTCTTGAGATTGATCCTAAAGTTCAGGGCAAAAAATGCCCTGGACTTGGGCACCAAAATGCACTTCTAATACCATCATTATCTGCCATTTTCTAAGATAGATGCATTTTCCATGCTCTTGGAGATAGGTGTCCACGCTGGTCTAATCTGAGCATGGTAGATAGCAGTCCGAAAAAATACGTTCTTCAAAATGATACCGAGCTTGGCAAGCTCAGGCTGGGTGATGTTCATCACTGCAGAGCTGCTGTAGACTTTTAGGCAGATTTTCCTCTAAATTTCCCTTCCCCGCTCAAAAATCCCTCCCTTGACACTTTGGCGATGATCATACATAGGGAGACTGAGTGTCCTGGCCTCAGAGAGCAACTCACTGTCACGTTGTGCTAACGTGGGTGCAGACCCCTCTGGTTAACTCCAACCCAGAGACACCACAGAACCAGCAGTGGCAGAAGTAGTACAGGTACTCGGCAAACTGGGAGCAAAGCTACAGCTCAGCAGGAGGGATTTAAGTTTTGACTGCAAGTTAATTTCTATGTTCTTGTACCTTTCCCACACTATTCTGGCTTACACCTGCTGCTTTGTGTACCACGAAGCTTAGGACACAATTCAAATAAAAAGTATGGCACCTGCATGATGTATGGCATGAACCTATTATAAACTGACTTCTTAAGCATAGCTTACGCCAAAAAATGTTGTGGTGACTTGCACTGTGCAGACTTTTGCTGGATGAGCGTTACCTGCACCACTTTATGATTGGGTCTCTCACAGGCAGCCTGGGGAAGCTTTAGGTATCTCTTTCCAGGAAAGGGCAGGGTATGGAAGGAGAGGATTTGTGCACTCTGGCCAGGTTCGGGTCCTGCCACAGCTCAGTATTTCCTGCATTTGGTTTGGAAATATTTTCTGTCCATTGGGAGACATAGGTAGGGTTCAGAAAACAGAGTAGGAAACTATGCTGCTGTCTTGCTCTGCGTTCACCAACAAAGGGCAGCCTCAAGGAGAGCCTGGCAGGGCTTGTGCTGGATATGGGCTTCCGCTGTAGCTGCCCACATAAGCCACTTGTGAACCTCCCAGACCTTGCCAGCCACAGCTGCCTGACGAGGGAGCAGCAAGGCTGGCATCCAGCCCACAACATTAGAAGACTTGGGGCACCCTGTTGTTGCCATTTTCATTTCTGAGGAGGCAGTTTGCCTTGACACTTACTTCTCTTCCTACCTCCTGCTGGTTTTTTTTTTTACTGTCCTGACATCCTGAAAGCAATATAAACTTTGCCAGGTTAGTCAGGCTTTTGAGAAGTCTAGATTTAGCTAAAGCATTTCACAGCACTCCCGGCTGAACTTAACCATTCACCAGGAAACTCTGCTGTGCTTAGGAATCGCCACCATTCTCAACAAACACAGATGGAATTAGCATTCTTTCAATCCAGTTCCATAAAAAGCTTCAAGAGCTCAGTTTCAAATGACTGAAGTCATTTCCGTCAAATCTGGCTTGGCATTAGATCTCAGCAAGTTGCAAAAAAATACACAGAAGTGAAATGTTGAAGTGTGAAAAGAAATTGATTCCCTGACAAGTTATGTTGCAGATGTGCACAAAATCTTACTGCAGCATGCACCCTGACTTTCGTGCATGATTTTAACACATGTTGAAAGCTAGCTATATGGATGTGACTGAGACTTTTAAAACTATGCTTCTCCCTGCAGAAACTGCACATGGAAAACTTTGGTCCTACAGGATTTTACTTGGAAATTTCATTTCGTGGTTTGGAATTTTTTTCACCTCTGTGACATATCAGGAATAAAGCAGAGCATGTGCAAGTTTATATAGTGGTACTTGTAGTTTACATATAATTAGACGGTAGCGGGACCTATGTTCCCACTCTGATCCAAAGGATTCAGAAGGCAGTATATAAAATATACAGTGATTTCTCAGAAGATGACTTATATTCCTAAGAAGAAAGCATATTTACAACTCTGCTGATGTGAAATACAGAGCTTATCCAATAGTCTGTCCAGCATCATCTTCTACATCTTGGTATGCTTTACAGCAGTGTTAATACTTCAGGCATCTGGTGATATTAAAAACAGAGCAAGGTGTTTTCTGAACGTCTTGGGTATTTCACACAACTTCTAATGTGTACCTTTATCCTCTTGGGAAAGTGATGGTGTTAGAGGCTTGTGTAATTATTTTAGGGAATGGTTTTCAATATTGGATTAACCAGCTAATGTTAATCCATGTAGTGCTCAAAAGCACCAGCTATTTCTATGGTCAGAGCACTGTAATTCTCTCACATATCATGGTTTCAGGCTGTATTATTAGCAAAAGGCTAAATTATTACATTTTCTTCTAGCAATTTATAGATGTAAGTAGTTGAAGAAGGTGAGAGGGTTACAGTTTTCTTTACCCTTCCTTTCCAGGAGACTTCTTCTGTCCAGTCTCTCCTGTGGTCCATCTTCCTGCTATTTCCTATTAGAGCTGCTGCCACAGTTACCAAAGCTTTAGTGTCTTCAGATCAGAGGGTACAGCATGCTGCTGCTCTGCTCGAGCACAGGTGAGTCTGTCTCAAAATAACTGGGAGAGATGAAGAGTCTTTTTCTATCCCCTACATATGTTTCAATTAGTGTACTAGTTTCTTTACTATACATAGAAGGGCCCTACAATAAGACACATGCAGATAATGCTATTAAAAGAGAAATCAGTCATCATCATACTATAAGAGGGTGCATACTCTCTTCATGCTTCCTTCAAAAAGAACAACTTCAGTTATTTTTTTAAACATTCTTCCTTAAACGCTAGAAATAATCATTTCTCAAAAAATAGCAGAGAATCAAGTGGAGGAATGTGTATGGAAAAAAGACTATTTGCCCATTTATTGACATAATTAATTTATTTTAAATCTTGTAATGTGACTCAGGGGAGCATGTGGTGTGGGTTACTGCATCCAGAAGCCTCTTACCCTCAATAGGTGAAGGTTCACAATTTGGTTAGGTCCCAAATGGCTGACTTGGATGACTCTGGCACTTCTTAACTGAAGTGTTAGGTACTATAATGAAATTTCAAGGCAAAAAACTCCACAAATAGCTTCTACAGTTGTGAAAGAAGTAAAACCTTGACAGCTAGGTCTCAACCCAACATTTACAATACTATTATGTGGTCCATTAGTCATGCAGAACTCCCACTCGGGTAACAATGGATAAAAAGTACTGTACTCATTTCACTGTGGCAGTTTCTTTTCATTGCACATCATCATAACATCATGGAGATTTTTATGTTTGGTTTTTTTCACCAAGAGAAGCAAAGCTGTTACCAGAATAACAAAAAAGAAATCTAAATTCAGAGCAGAGAGGACAGTGTGGTCTGAGCTAGACATGCTTTGCAAATGGTGCACAAGAAACAGAGGTTTGGCCACATTTCCTTTAATAACAAACAAATAAAACAGCATTGTTTTTTAATATAGCCATTCATTTATCCAAGGGCAATATCTTTCCTCTTTCTGCAGGTGGAATGACTATAATCTCTTTTCAAAGGAAGGACAGTGTAATTGCCAGTTTGATATTAGTAATTGAGCACTTTGCCTACACAATTCTGGGATCACCTATTGTATAAGTCTAGCCAAGGTATTACCAAAGAAAAATAGTAGTATTTCAGTGTGGTATTCTTGAAAGGCTCAAGCTTACCTGATCCAGCTAGCTGAAAGGTTACATACCATCATCATAGCTGAGCACTGCTAAAGTCAAGATTACTCTTCATGTTAGTCAGGCTTTTGGAGAACCATACCTTATAATTTCCGAAAGGAAATCTCACTATTTAGCTATCAGAGTTTTGCTGTGTTGTGGTAGTTTTTTCTGCCCACAAAGGAACCTTTAATTATCGTGGTAAACAATAATGGATTGAAGCAAAACCCCCAAATATCCTGCTTCTTAGGAAACAAACATAAATGCTTCACCAACAATTTGGGGGGTGGGGGGAGAGAAGAAAAGGTTTGTGAAGCTTCCGTAAAGGTTATAGTCCAGCAGGAGAGTAGGTGGGAATCTTATATGGCTGCTGACTGCTGGGCAAAGCTTTTATTGCTATGAGCAGTATAGGGACTGGGCAGCCTGACCAAGCACACTGAGCCAAAGGAGAGCAGGATTTCTGCAAGCAAAAAGAATAGAGCTCAAATCTACACACCCTAATTTCTCCTAATGGCTTCAGTGGGGCCAAATGACAGGCTGAGGCAAGAATACTGCTAAATAATCTCCAAAATGGTATTTTGCATTTCGGTAAGAGTTTCTAGGAAAGTCTGCCCTACGTGATACAAGTGTGTTTTGTTGTTGTGTTTTACTTTTTTTCCCCAGAAGTAACTCTTTGACATGTGTAGAGCACCATGCCATGGGTGTCACATCTTTCCTGCATATATCTACAGGTCTGTAAAATTCCCTGTTTTTCAAAGGAAGGGTGGTAATCTAGTAAAATCCAGTAAAAGCAGGATTGGAAAAATCTTTCAAGATTAAATACTCCTTTATTGAAAATTAAATAACTTAATTTCTGGAAATTCTTTCTGTTTATGAACTAGAGCTATCACATAAAACCATTAGGACTTACTAAAATTCCTCTGGAATTTTTTTGTTCACCAGACTACAGAAAATAAAAAAAAAGAATTTCTGGTTGTTCCTGATATGAATAGCCAGAAAGATGTATTTACTTCTGTGTACCAATTGCTCCCCAACAGTACTCTCAGCCGCTGTTTCCAGAACCCAAGGTACCTGAATGCTTAAGTGCTTATCTATGACTTCAGCCTTGTCTCATGTGAACGTCTGCCAGGGAGGAACTGGGCTGTCAGCTTCATCCCATCAAAAAGCCTTCCAGTGCCATGAGCTGAAGGCAGGTTCCAATTGTTAAGTCATTCTGGCCCGGGCTGAATTTAAAGTCAGGCTCCTGTAGCTAGCGGAAGTTGCTGGAGGCAACAGCTCAGCAAAAGGCATTAAAATCATATGCCTCATAATTAGTCTTTTGACTCAATTACCCATTTACTCTTTATTTTTATATCCAGTGGAACCTGAGGGCAGCAAATACTGCAGAAGGGGAACAAATCCCGTATAATAGTTCTTGTTTTGGTACATTCACTTAGTGGTGATTTATTAAGGGCTGCTGAATAAGCCTGATTAAAATGCATAAACAGTTCTGAACAGTAAACAACCATGTCTAAGGATGAAAAAATGGGACCCACATGCTGTGCATGGAAATTGCCCTTAACAACATGGCCTATTGTTGAACAGATAGGAAGCCAAAGGTTGCTTGTAATCAAATTTGAAGTTTCCCATCACTTATAAAAGCAACACTTCCTTGCGTAAACGTTTCAATTTGTTGTTGTTAAAAACTGCTTCCTGACTTAATCCCTATAGGAACCCACGATTTCTTTGACTGTCAGGTAGAAAGACAATTTCAGATAAAATAACTTTTAGATTTAGACAAAGTAAAATAAATACACTTAGCCCAAGCCATTCCTGCAGCAATAAAATCTGCATAGTTTCCTAAGATTAATTAGAAAAAATGACCCATTGCACCAGTTTAATCTCTTCTGAAAATTTCCTCCGTTCTTGCAATTAAAATAATGCAAAATAGCAGAGATAGATAAAGCACAGTACAGCAGTACTAACCCTCGTAGCTTTGCATCTAGAAGCTCCCTGCAGGTCTTTTATTTTTCCCTTGATTTAACAAGGTTAATTAATTACAGAATTTTTCATATTAAATATCTAATCTAATGTACACTAAAAAATTATAGTCCTCCCACTGTTGGGGGGCTTTGAGTCATGCTTACAACAAACACAGGTGGATTTCAAAAAATAAAAGTTGCTTTCAATTACTTTGACAAATACAGCTTCAGAGCAATGAAACCCAAGTCCTAACTGTACTATAAATGCCATTACATTTCCCTCTGGATGCAACGGGAGCATTGCCAGAGGCTTCCAGAGAGCCAAGATTTCACCCACTGCATTTGAGGTCTCTGAACAAAATGATGTCTCTTTAGCATTGTTATAATTCCTTCATCTTTTTTTTCCCCTGTAACAAATAGGAGCAAATTGTATTTAACCACGTCCTCATGTATAAAACATGATTCTCTATTATCTGTTGTTGTTGAAAGGTCCTGGACAGTTAGGGGTCCCTAACAACTGGAGAAAGCCAAATGTTGCACCCATCCCCAAAAAGGACAAGCTGGGGAACTACAGGAACTAAATGGGCCTTGTGAGATTCACGAAGGACAAATGCAAATTGCTGTCCCTGGGAGGAAAGCACCCCTGCAGCAGCCCAGGCTGGGGAGCAGTTCTGCAGGAACAGCCCACCGTGGGGGCCTGGTAGTCAGCTGCGTGCCCTGGCAGCAAGGACAGCCAGCTGCCTCATGTATGAACAGGGATGCAGCCTTTGGACTGTGGGAAGAGATTGTTTCCCGTTTCTCCACACTCATTAGACTACATCAAGATACTGCATCCAGTTTTGAGCCCATCAATGCAAGAAAGAGATTGACAAATTGGAGTGAGTTCAGCAGAGACCCCCAAGCTGGTTGGGGACTGGAGCACTTGCCCAGTGAGAAGAAACTGAAGGAACTGGGCTTGATCAGCCTGAAACAGATAGCTTCAGGGGGCAACCACAGCCGCCCCCAGTACCTATGGGGAAGTTAGCAAGAAGGTGGAGTCAGGCTTTTCACAGCAGACCATGGAGAGAGAGCAAGAGCGATTCAGCCTGAATAGAAGGAAAAACTTTTTTTCCCGTTAGGAGAGTCAGGCAGTGGAAGAGGCTGTGCCGTCTCTATCCCTGGAGGTTTTCAAGAGCCAACTGGGTAAAGCACTGAGCAATGTGGTCTGATCTCAGAAATGACCCTGCTTTGAGCAGGACATTGGGCTAAAGACCTCCTGAGGTCTTCCCAGCCTGAATTATCCTAGGAGCTGATTTTAGTATTCAGAACAAAGTTCCTGATTACAGGTCTGTGTAAACTACTCTGCAACATGAAATCAACTTTTAATAAAGTTGTAATTGGGAATTTTCCATGTAATAGGCTTTACAATAGATATGCTGCCTGAGCTGAGAGAAGGTGGTGTGAAGAAGAATATTCCTAGATCTTTCTGGACAACCTTACAGCCCTTATGGGATCTTATACTGCGATAAGACTAGGATCCACAACACATGGAGTCCTTCCGTATTTATGTGTCTTCTGGGTAGATTATAAACTCCCATTTTTGCAGATACCCTTTTTTGGACCAAAATACTGAGTTATTTATTTCATATATCATGGTCCATGACACTTAAGCTGAGCACAGTGAGGACTAGGAGGTCTGTGGGGCAGGAGAAAAGGCATTAAGAACCCCACTCTTTGAGCTGGGGAAGAGTCTTCATGTTCTGCTGTGGGATTGATCTAGTGAAGGCTTCGGCATGAGATGGACACTGGAGTGACAACCTCTATGTTGAAAGGTGACTGACTTCCATGGGCCATGGGAGAACTTGAAGCCTGTGGGGCATTTAACTGTTGAAGATGTAGGTTTTGTAGTTGTCCAAAAGCTGGCGAGAAGTCTGGTTGGGCCAATGCCATAGACACAGAAGCCTGTAATCATACTTCAAATGTTATGTCTGATAAGGATCTGCTTGAAACTGTACGTGGAGACCAGTGGTGAGTGGCGTTCCTCTGGGGTCGGTATTGGAACCAGCACTGCTTAACATCTTTGTTCAGTCTTACCTTAGTTTTGGGTCTTACTCAATTTGTGCATTTCACTTAAAAAATCCATAGGTCAAAATTAGTGAAAAGAGCATTATCTGTTTTAGGAATACTTCTTTTCAAATTAGAATACTGTTCATTGACTAGGCATGCTGATGGCTGTTTCCTGACATGGAATATGACTTCAAGCATGTGTTAATACTGTTAAGCTTTCACTTAAGATTAGGGTTATACCTTACATATTTTAAGATTGGTGGGATTCAGAGTATCATGGGGTGCAAGGCTCTATGTATAGACTGTGCTGTGGTGAATATACAGGATTGCATATAAGAAATCCTCTTTTTCTTCGTTTCATACTCTACAGATTGGCATGGAAAGAATTGTTGTTTCTGTAGATTAGAAGCTTCTCAGACGTGAGGTATGCTCTGTTATTACCCATGCTCAGCGTCTTTTGCATTCTTCACCTGTCTGCTTTTAATGTGAGGCCAAATTAGCACACTAAGCTGTAGGTATTCATTTACATCTTACTCTCCAAGCAAACAGCAAAGAAGCTATTTCATTTCCTAAGTTTTTACAAGTGTCAAGGGATGTATTTGAATTTCTGTTATTAATCTAAAAACCTTTTTCTGATTATTTTCACAGAAATGCGAAACTAAGTTTTGATAATAAATGTGTGTAAGATTCGTTGCTTAAAAATATCTTGTCTTTTCCAATACTCTCAACCATTCATTTTCTTTCTCTTCACTAAAATTCAGCCTTAGCATTTTTTCTTGCTTTGCACAAATGCATGTGTTACAGAATGTTTACGTATTACTGGAAAGAAATGCTCTACCTAATTACAATTCTTACATCATCCCTTAATTTATATCCATTTAATACAGCTTTCTTATTCCATTTAAGGAACCATTTTTCCTCTGTGTAAAATGTCACCATCAATACTGCATTTGATGATGTTGAATATCAATCTTTTATGTGATGCTAAATCAAAAAGCCTCTTTGTAGCCAACTTGGGGTGTCTCCTGCTTCACACCTGTCAGTTTTCATTGTCTTTCTCATTAAGAAGTTAATCACATTTGTTAAACACAACTTTCTCTTTATATATCCACACTGACTAGTGCATATCTATTCATATGTTTCCCACTTATCTTTCTAAATAGCTACTGAAACAATTTGGTTTGTTTGGGGTTTTTTTAATGTAACAAATCATACCTAGGCAGCATGTATTATTGTGGATATTGGTTAACTGAGACACTGGGCCAACAGGGAGAAATTATTTAGGAGATACCCTAATGTTACAAAGAGATGTAGTTGCCAGGGAATGGCCTTCTGACGTGTTTATTATGTGGTAGTTAACCTATCACTGTTTGTCAGTCTGTCTGTCCTATGTACATAAACTTTGCTTCTGCATTAGCCATCTAGAAGCACATAGCTGCACCCGGTAACCCCTGTTTAACCCCTCTTCTCAGCTCATTGAAATAGAAGTCAAAAGGATGTGATCAATTACTCAGTTAAGATAGTAATCTAGCCACGTATTTGCATAGCACCTACTCCCCTGCATTCAACTACTTCCTCTTTCTTCCCCATATGCTCACGTACTTTAAATGTCCTATTTTTTCACTTTGCACAAGAATGAATAACATCTCAATGGTACCATGCAAGAACCATTCATTTTTCATTATTAAAGTCATTACAGCTAGTCAAACACTTGCTGACGAAATGGTTTTGGTTGGAAAACGCTCATTTGAAAATACCACATGTACATGTTTCAGGGGCAACACTTCCCTGAAATTTCCCTTTGTAGGAAATTATAATGTCCCAAGTTGTTATTCCAGTTGGGAATGCAATTTCCAAAGGTCAGAAGTGATCATGAAATTGATTACTTACAGGGTTTATGGCTATGTGGTTTTCTGACTGTCCTCATGCCAGCCCCAACAGGAGGGCCATTTTTTATTCTCAAGCTACATGAAATATAATGTTGCTGGTCGCCACTACAGGATCTTCTCTTTGACATTTACAGGCAATATTTTATTAGCTGATGACAACATGGGGGTTTTTTGCTACTGTTGTGTCTAACTTATGAAAATGTTACTCTCTTTTGAGTCAAAGTCCAGTTACCTCTGTGTTTTTTCCTAGGTATCAAGCCTATAGCTGTACTTTAGGATAGTTTCGTAACTCTGCTAGAAGATGCATTTGTAATATCCTAGCATCATCTGCCCTTATCGGACCCCTGCCCAACCTTTGTACCTCATACAATAAATCTCTCCTTCTCTTCAGATCTCATGCAATCACCCTTTTCTTTGTTTTTAGTTAAACCAACCTTTATAATTTTTTTTTTTTTTTTGCCATTTGATACCACTTTAGATGGCCTACTACTCTCATTTCATTTGCAGGATCATAACATTGCACAGGGGTTCTATTGAATTTTGTGTATGATCCTTTATAGGTGCTGTACATCTGTTTTATTTTTTATGAAGGTCACATGGGAAAGCATCTATTTTACACCCATTCTAGTTGTCTTATTAGTTATCATAATTATTTTTACTTATACTTACTTAGGTTAGGTTAGGTTATTTATATATGAGTGGTGATAGAATTGGAAAGTCTAGAGATCATTTATTTGTGGTCTGTTGTGCAAAGATCTGTATATGCAGATAGAAAAATCAGTATGTTTTATTTAGCTGTAGGTACATTTCACTCATAGTACTTAGAAACCTCAATTTCTGTTGCAACCTCTATTTCTATCACAGGTAAGTCTGAAGAAAACTTTGCAGTAGAGCAGTGCTATCAGATAGAGCATGGACCTTTGAAACACAGCCGTGAGGGTCGCATACCATTTGTAAGATTTTAATACATTATCTCCTGCACCTGTGGTGGGCGTGCAGCAAACACTCAGTTTAGGTTCTCCAGTCTCACCAAGGACTTGTCCCTAGGCACCTGGGAGTGAAATTCTGGTGAACACAACAGAACCCGCAGTAAAGATACAGCTTATTCCAAGCAACTATTTCATCTAATATAAAAATGTTATCCTGGAAAATGTTGAAAGAATAATGTCACACACAGCCTCTGCCTGTTTAAGAGTGCCAATAAATCCATACAGGAAACATTAAAATCATCAGTGACCTCCTGGTGATTTTTATGCTACAATTTATCTAACGAGCCTTCAAGCCATATAATTTTGCTGTTAAAAAGCAATGACTTTTAGTGGGCTCAGTTCAATTAACTTCTGGTTTAACTTTTCCTCTGCGTTCTAATTAAAAACAACAGCAGCTGGCAGAACGGTTTCTGCATTTGTTTGTTTGCGCTGCTTCTGAGAGAACAAAGTGGAAATCCTGGATTATTGATGTGGTAGCTTCAGGAGCCTTCCTGTTTACAGCGTCTCGACTGTGTCTCAGATTAAATATATTTTGAGGCCAAAGGCCAAAATCCTAGGCCACAATCAGACATTCACTGCAGAAGTGACAGTGCTTGTTTAAATGCCACTGCCCCCCATGCCCTCTTTCTCTGCACCCCCAAAGCAGAGATGCCAAAATAGATTTTTTTTTTAAGTGGCTCTGCATCTTCCTGAATCCAAAAATCAACAGTATCAGATAAATTTAATTGGCTGTGAAAAGCTGCTTAGGATAAACTCAGAGACTTTGCAATGAAGACAATATGAGTCCATTTTGGACATGCTGCTTTCTGAGGCTATGCTGAAGTTGCTGTTAACTGGTTTCATGTTTTGTCCTTTGGCCTTCTCACTTGTGGAAAGTGCTGTGAAGTTGTAGGTGGCTGCTGTCTTCCAAAATTTCCCATTCATGCTGCATCTGACCCAGATGACCAGTGGTTCCTTCCCTTTTCTACCTCACCTGGTTGCACCATTCTCAGCATCTCCCTTCACTCTTTTAATTGTCTTTGAATGAGGCGCAGAATTTCCCATTGGCCTCTTCTCCCCCCTATAATTCTTTTCTAAGTTATATTAACTATTTTGGCTCAGTTAAAGGTAAACTGAGATGAAACAGTTGGGGACTGGAGCTAAGGAAATCCAAGAGTTGTAATCTTATGAGTGGAGGCAATTATAACAGAGATATTATAGTAACTAAAAAGTAACCAAAGGGGCTGTGGAAATCCCAGGATTTTGTTTTGTAATGGCTCTCAAACAAGCAGGGCACAGGCTTTTCCATGTTATGCAGTAATGGTGAATAAGTCACACCTGATCTGCCAGGCAGGGTTCATTGACTAAGAACTGACTATGAACTTAATTGTCAGCAAATGTACAACATTCCTGTGCTCTGCCAGTGACTCAGATCCATTTGGGTGAGTCAGAAAGGATATGACATTTCCTCAGCAGACTATTTTGTTTGTATTTATTTTACATTGTATCCACTGGCAGCACAAAATTGACTTTCACGGCACTTTTTTGAAGTAGAAAAATTCCATGTTGACTAACAAAATACACAGGTGTCATGCAGTGCTAGTTTTGTGTTGCTGTTGCACTAAAACAGAGTAACAATACTTGCCATGTGTTTCTCCACTGATTTTATAGCATAATGTGTTTCTCCACTGATTTTATAGCATAATGTGTATCAACATAAGGGAATAAGAGGAATACCCCACCTAGATGCCTTTTATGTGCAAACAACAGTACCCTTACTTCAGCTTCCCCCACCTGGCCAAACCCAAAGCTGTAGCTGTTTTAAAGAAGTTAGTTGCCCTTTCTTAGAGCAAAACTTCGCACAGTGGGAGGTGGGAAATGGCCAAGAATCTGAATAGGTTCTCCTGTTGGATACCTTATTGTATAATACTAAAAGGAATCTTTGCCCCGCAATACTATTTATACAGTTTTCCTGTTTTCCTGGAAAATAAAAAGCCCTTAGGGTTTGATGTAAAGTGGGTCCCTTTGGTGTGCATATCTGTTGTTACTGTCTTTACAGGAAGTGTGGAAATTCTGAAAATGATAGCGAAGGCTGCTGCCTGGCAAGCTGCCTGCTGCTGCCCAAGGCAACGAGCACCAGCCTTCAAAGAAAGACAGCAAAATGATTTAAAAAATAGTACTTTGGGTTTTCATGTCAGAGTCTTAAAGCAAAAAAATACACCCCCCCCAAAAAAAAAACCCAAAATCCAACCAAAAAAACCCCGAAACAAAAAAAACCCCCCAACCCAACAGTTAAAAAACCCAGTTTAAAATATGGTTGAGACACTACCTACATCAGTGTGCTTAGAGGCTGAGTACTGTAAAAGCTTTAATGATTCCATGTCTTATATAGGGAGATGTTTTATACTGAACCCAAAGCCATAGTTAACTGCGATAACATAGTTATCATCCACTAACGGCACACAGGATATTTGCCAAAGATGCTAACATTTTGTAGAGACAGGTAGACGGACTATAGCCCAAGAAGAGCAAACTTGTTTTGTTAGTGGCAGAAGAGCAGTTCTTTGTTCTTATCTTGGTTAGGGTCAGACTCTGACAGCCTTCCCAGCTTTTGTAGTGCCTTATTCCTTCAGTAACTCAGCTGCAATCCTGGAGAAAAGCAGCATTATTCACGGCAGGTAAACAGAGCAGAACCTGGCCCTTGGTCAGTAAGTGATTTGCAGAAAGTTCTTTTTAAAAGGCACTGTGAATGACTGTTTACTTGCCTTGAGGCAGCAAACAAAGACAACCTCCAAACCCCACTATAGTATTTGGCAAGTGTAATCCTAGCCAGCGTATTTCACTTCATTTCAAATACACTGTCCTAAGTGAAACAGGAATTTCAAGGAAGCAAAGTTAAAAGATGCTGGCAAATGAATCTCTGCTACAAAGGCTGAAATGGGGGATTACAAATGAGCGATCCCTTTAGTTAGCCTGCTAAATTGGTGTGCAGGCTTGGAAAAAGAGAACAATGAACACCTCCTGACACCAGGCTGTTTGTCTGGTGAGTACCCCTCAGTGCAAATGTTGGTACTGTGTGAGTATTTTTTGTGTTTCTATAAAGTCCTAATGAGCTCCTTGGGTGAGAGTGAAACCCTTTGCTTTTTCACACTGTGCTCAAGACCCTTAAACTTCATGGGGTCAGGCCTAAAGAAAGGGTAATGGACCATGAGGTCCAGCTTAATAGACCCGATATTAACACAGCAGCAAGAATGTCACCAAATGCAAAGTTTAGGGCAGGCAATGAATGAAGTATTTGTTACACTTAAATAATATACAAAGATTATAACAGAGTAGTAGCACTATATCAATGTCATCATGCAGGACTTTGAAAATCTCCCATGTATGAAATAACTTTGCAACGCATCCTTGTATTATAAACACCACAATTTACCTACATGCCCTAAATGATTAATTACATTGATGTGTGTTAAATGTCATATATAACCAATAATACTCATCAGAACATCTCAATAATAATGGATATTGAAAAACCTACATTTAAGAAAGCCTCTCCAATCTGTCAGATCACAGTTAGAGAATATTTGCATATGAGAAGCAAAGAGTTTATTCATTCAGTGGCTGAGATTCCAGTACTGGCAGAACAGCTATTTTATTGCAAAGTGAATGAGATTTCTCACTTTTAGTTTAGCCCTGAAATGCTTATTTGTGCCAATAATGTTTCATCTGACTATTGATGTTAATTGATAACTCATGCTAAATTATGAATCACAGTGGGGCCTGAGCGTTCTTGACTCTAACCTTCATTTTAATATGAAACAATAAAGTAGCATGTGCCAATGAAAGCCCTAATTAAAGTAAAGGAATAGATAGTTATTTAGGGACATCAGAGATCAGCAATTCAACAGCTTATTTAATGATTGTTTAACTTTTTTTCATAGGCATACATTTGTAAGCCCAGAACACTATATTTGAAATAGCCCTATGTTAAAATTTATTTGTAGATAAGGAGCTTTTATTATTGTCTCAACTTTGTATTGTTAGAAGAATTAAAATGTAGGTATAAATAGTGATTTGGTGAGCTTTTTGAAAGTGGCAAAAAGGCATTTCTAAAAAAAAGAAAATAATTGGGCAGACTTTACTTTCTCTTTTAATGACTAACAGAGAGCAAAATACTTTCTAATAATAGGACTTCTAATAATAACTTCAAGGAGCAGCTACTCTATGAGGAGTGTGTATTGTCCCTTTGAAATAAGGCCCCACACAGATGCAGGGTGCTTGAAATGAGAAACAGAAAAACTAAGCAAAACAAAGCTGGTAAAGTTAGGAATTATATTTAATCTGACAAAAATAAAACATTCTTTTTACTTTGAAAAAAAAGACAATTTCCCATGTGTAGATGCTTGACACCATTCTGACCTGGCATTCACCAGTATGTGCTTGCAGGTGGTGGGAACAAAGAATGGCCCTAACCTGCCTGGGGACTTCAGAGAGACAGGAGCAAATGAAAATAATGGATCACCATTGCCTGCTTCTCTGCCATAAGAAAGTTGAAACAGGTTATCTAAAATACAGACTTTTTCTTCCTTCTGAGGTTAATTAAAAGTTGATATGTTGATGGAGAGCAGGTCCTCTTTTCGAGGTGCCTTTCTTCCCACAGAGACTTTGTGTAGAAACTCACACACTGCTGAGCCTTCTCTGAGCTGGCCAGGGACATGGTAGGAGATGCTGAGCTGGGCTTGCCCAACGTCCAGACATGGCAGCAGAAATTGCACAAAACTGTGCTTGTCTCACTGGGGGGCTCGTGAGGTGGAGACCTCCTGTCCAGCACGAAAACTGAGCCCACCACAGTTGTGATTCTAAAGCCAGACAATCAGCTTGTCCACATTTCCAGAACTCGCAGGACTAGACAGCAAGCCAGGCTGTCTAGTGAAGGAGGAGGCTATGAGAAGCAAAGAGACAAATTGCTTCACTGACATCTCTATTGTGACTGGTGGAGAAAGATGGGGAACCAAGGTAATTGCCAAGGCAGCCAAAGAGGGTTGATATTACTGACTTCACTACTTGCTGCCTCTTGCAAATATATTTGGTGCTCATCCTCCATTTTTGAAAGTTAGTGGTTCAACATTTCATTTAATCATTAAAGCATCATAAAATATAATAATCCTTTAAATACTAATCATTATTCTTACATTATTTGGGGGCAAAAAAATGATTCTCTGTGTTTTAAAACTCTGAACTCGGTGTTCGTGAATAGGGAAGGAAAGCTTTTTGGACTCACATATTTTAACATAATTTCCCAGACTTTGTTATAGCAGGAGTATGCGTGTCTGCATGAATTAGGAGCTTAAATTTTGCCAATATGACTGAAATTAAAGTAACATCTTCAAAACATCTTTCCTGACTTAGGGCTCTGTTCCATTTTGAATTTGACTCAGGCACTTAAAAAACTTCCTCTGTCTATCACTGAGGACATACTCAGAGATCAGGGACAGTAGGTGCCTTTTCCCCACTGCAATATGAGCAAAGTGACCAGAGAGTATTGGATCAGAAGGAGAACAAAGTAACTTTCAAGTTTATCATCTAAGCTTACTTCATACCATCAACAATTGGTGAACATATGTTGCAGCCTTGAAAGAAAAAACTCCGAAGGATTTCAAGCCTTTTATTGAAAAATTATGAATCCAGCAATTCAAAGTTAATTAAAATTTGAACCAAACTATTCTAACATTAGGAAAACTAACTGCAATGAAATAACCCAGTTACAAATCAAGCTTAATGAGAATCAAAGTAATTATTGTATAAATAAAATGTTACAAAGTTACAAATTATTTTGAGCAATGGATGAAATCATCAAGAAACACTGGATTAAATCATGAGTTTATGTAAAACAAACTCAGAAGAGGACTTGAAATCGGCTCTCTCAGTTCTTTAACAAGTGGTATGTGAAGTAATGAAATATGAGTACATATGTGTATATGAAATATGCCTTAGCTAAAGAGGTAAGTAGGGGGATTAGGCTTTTCTGTCATGTGTTTTCCACTCATTAAGCTTAGACAGCTTTCTGCTCATCATTTAGGTCTTCTAGATCACTCTTCAGGTATGATTGCATATGATGGGTTTGAGATGCACAAATCGAATGGGGACCTATGCTCTTATTTTTGGTGGTCTGGCTCAGACTGCATGTCACATGAAGTCTGGTGTAGATAATGCAGTAGTTAAGGAAAAAGATAACATCTTCAGGTTGCACAGTCTTTGGAACATGAGGGTTAGAGCTGTGGTCAGCCAATTTCATTTCTGTTTGATATTTCATACCGTGCAGTTTACTTTAATCATGAGGCTCCTTAGGCTAGCATGGTCTGTGACTTTTTGCTGTTCTCGTTTGGCCTGAAATGTCTCTGTTTTCCAGAGAAAACCCTGTGTGCCAGGTATTCTGACTTAGTAAGAAAGTACAGTTGATAGCCAGAGGCACACACTCAACTGGACATCAGTCTTGCATGCAGCAGACTTGCACTCAAAATATGAAAATCATGAACTCCAAAAGAGGTGACTCCAGACATTGTTTTGTCTGTTTCCCAGCTTCTCTGTAAGGAATAAAAATCCCTCCTAAGGAATAAGAACAATCTGCACTTATGTGTGTACATATCTATAATATACAACATATTTAGGAAAAATAATAAACCTTGCAACATACAGGAATCTGAAGTTTATACATGATACATTTTATTCTAGTCTGTATCCCTCTGCCTAGGTATGAGGGCCTGACCTGTGTGTCTATGCAAGGTTTGAAAAGGAACTAATTATTTTGAAAATCTACTACATTAACTGCATTATGCAGGGCTCTGAAAGTGCAGGAGTATAAACATACCTAGAGTCTCTTACGGAATAGAAGCAGAACATCGCATTTGAGGGCAAGGAATGTTCTTTCATAATGCCTTTTCTCAGGAGCTGTGTAACTTCTGAATTATGTTCTTATATTTATACTACTGCTATTAATAAAATAGTCACTTAGCCAGATGCTGCTCTATCTTGCTTTCCTGTGAATCAAAAACACTTGTTTGAATTGCCTCTTCAGTACTTAGTGTCTTGGGCTTAGGTTGTCTCTCCAGTAATTGTATTTGTTATTTGCTCAGACAGAACTAAAACCAATGACAAACTGAAGAATAAATAATCCTGTCTCAAACTTGGGCAAATCTTCAAAACTTTACACTCAAATGACCAGAATAATGGGTCTTCTTTTCCTGGCATGAAGGTACAAAATGTTTAACAACAAATATTTTCCCATCCAGTTGAGAAGGTTCTCTTACTTCTATGCTTAAAGAAAAATCATGACAATACATCATCTCTGGTTTGTATTATGTTAGGGGGAAGTCTTGTCAGGAGTCTAAGAGACAGCATAGGACATGTGAGCACCGGTAACTTTCCTCCTTTTTTTTTTAATAGCCCATGAGACATCATTTCCCTTGTAGGCAAAATCAAACATCTGAATCACTGCTGCATAATGGTTGCATCCTGTCTGAATTCCTTTTATTTACAAATGGATTTGCAGTCTAGTGGGTCAGATTAGGTACCAGTCTGTCACAGCAAGAACAGAGATAACGCATTTCTTGTGGCTGAGAGAAGACGACTAAAATAAAAACACTTTGAATCCACTTACTTTAACTTCAGCACACAGAGTTGTGGGAGATTACTTTTACAGTGAAATGGGGTCCCATAGCAAGTCCTATAGGGACTCCATTTCTTCTGTTAATTAAGACAACTGCTCCTAGTTAAGCGTTTGGCAGAGATGGGAATGCTGGATAAGGATAACCTCCATTTTGCATTATTTTCTGTGGAAAAAAACCCTGCCCCTTTGTCCTGGTTTTGTCTGGGATAAAGTTGATTTTCTGGTGCAGTGCTGTGTTTTGGCTTTAGTTTGAGAACAATGTTGATAACACACCAATGTTTTAGTTGCTGCTACATAGCATTTACCCTGATCAAGGACTTTTCAGTCTCTCATGCTCTGCCAGTGAGGAGGCGCACGAGAACCCAGGAGGAAGCAGAGGCAGGACACCTGACCCAAACTAGCCAAAGGGGTATTCCGTACCACAGCACGTCATGCCCAGTATATAAACTGGGGGGAGTCACCCGGAAGGGCCAGATCGCTGCTCAGGTCAGGCTGGGTATTGGTCAGTGGGTGGTGAGCAATTGCATTGTGTATCACTTGGATTTTCTTTCTTGGGGGGTGGGGTTTATTCCTCTCTATTTCCTATTATTGTTATTATATTGTTATTGTTATATTTTTAATTTTATTTCAATTATTAAATAGTTTTTACCTGAATCCACAGGTTTTTTACTGTTCTTTTTTTTGTTCTTCTCGCCATCCCACTGGGGAGAGTGAGTAGTGACTGAGCAGCTGAGTGGTACTTAGTTCCCAGCTCAGCTTAAACCATGACACCCTTGCAGACAGAGGAAAGTGCCACACTCAAAACAAAAGCATGCTACCCACCACACAGAACTCATGGGCAGAACTCAGTTTTTACATTCAGAAGCAAGTAAATAGACAAAACCCAAAAATGTTATTGCATAGTCCTGCTTCCTTATCTGTTGCTAAAGGAAAGTTCCTATAGGAGTAATCTGTCATTAATTTGGTGGTGCTCTCCATGCTGGAGGTTCCTTCCCTCTCTGTAAAATCAGCCTGCACTGAGATCTCTGGGACAATCACCACCTATTTTGGGGATCAATTTTCCAGAAGTCTGTTTCTCAGGTTCTTGTGCAGTGAACAGGAACTGCTGTTCCATGTTGCATACCCGTGCTGGGTTGGCAAACCTAAATTCTCAGTCCTACAAGTTCATTTGTGCAAGTAAAGGTTTTTTTACCTTTGAAAAATCATCTACTAGGCACTGAGATAAGTAACTGGGAGGCAAAATCAGACCATCACTTGTGTATTTATCCTTTGTATGGTTAAAAATACCAAAGCTATGAGTTAAATCCTGTTTACTTGAGGAACTTACATACTCCTGCCTACCTACAGGGGAAATAAATGAGTATATTCAAATACTAAAGAGTATTTGAAGGCACTAAAGAGTGCGTAAACCATACAAAACATTTTCCTCCTTACACTGCATGTGGTCAAATTTACGTCAAAATGCCAACAAATATCTATTTTTCCGTAATTGTTTAAAGGCCTCCAGAGGTTTAAAACAATAATTAAATGCGTTTTTATTTTCCTAGAGAAACATCACCTAATCTGCTCTGTTTAATAATATTTCCAAACTGGAACCTGTTATAATAACAAGCCTCTCTTTTTTTTTCTTCTCTTTTCTCTTCTTTGTCTTTCCTCTTTTTTCTTTTCCTTTTCCCTTATCCATTTTTTTTTCTTTTTGTTTATCTTATATTTTTGGGGTTTTTTCTCCTTTTCTCCTTTTCTTTTTTTCTTGTTTCTCTTTTCCCTCTTTTTCATCATTTTTCCTTTTTTCCCCTCTTTTCCCTCCTTTTTCCTTCTTCTCTTTTCCCTTTTTTCTCCTTTCTTTTTTTTCTCCTTTTAATTTTTTCTTTTCCTTTTTTTTTCTTTTTCGCTTTTCCATTTTTTCCGGCTTTCCTCTCTTCCCTTTTCTTTTCCTCCTTCCCCACGCCGCTCCGGTAACCGCTCCCACCTCCTGGCCGGCCGCAGTGGACGCCGAGCGGCCCCGCCGGAGCTGGGGCCGGGCGGTACCCGGGTGCGTGCTGCCACCCGGCGGCTGCGGCCCGCCCGGGCCTGGCCCTGGCCCGGGGCTCTGCTCCAGCGGCTGCTGTGGACGAGCCCCAGCTCTGACAAAGCTCCCGGGTATAACAACAGCAACGAGAGCACTAATGAGCTACCCTCGGGCTGCATATAAATTATGGCTAGAAGTGACTGTAGTTAAGTGGCTATTAGTGCTTGCACCGGGCACGCATGGGTGGGCGTGTGTTTAATTGCACTGACATGACTGGCACGTACTGCTAAATGCAGCAGTGGAAATCACTACACACCAGCACTGACTCTTTCAAACCGGAATCGGAAATCACTGTGCCCAGGTGAAATAGCTATGTGCTCTTTCTTGTAACAACATGACAATTTGATTATCATTAATCTTATTAGTAAAACGTTATATTTGTATAAGGATTTGAAAACTGAAAAAGTTACTTCCAGTAGCAATTTCAGTATATTTTTAGATTACAGACATACACATAAATACTGGGCAGGTGTAAGTCTCCTAATGCAATTGGAGTCACTGGAGCTACCTCAGTATGCATCAGTTGAAGAGCTTTCCCTAAGGGTTTCTCTATTAAAAAAATGCTACACACTGTCCTCACAGTCTCTGAGAATTTATTTAATGTTATTTCTGGAAAAATTTGTACATCAAAAAAATATTTTACCCAAAGCCAATGAGGAGTTTTCTTTTTTTCTAGAGAATCAAACTATCCAATCCTGGACTATTCAGCTAACCTTCTCATAAAGATCCATTTTTATAGGCAGGCACAAGTATTATGTAAATAAAACATACTCATCTTTACTGATCTGTGAGTCTGGATTCTTTCCATTGCCGTTCCTTGGTCTATTAGTGATTTGTCCTATGACATTGAGAGAGTTTCTTAGCCTAGCAGTGTCTTGTAATGCTTAGATCAAGATCAACTAAATAATCTTTAAGAATTATTAACCTCTGTGGGACTGGAAAGGAGTTCTGAAGCACAATGGCCTTTCTCCCCAGATGAAATGCCTAATGGCACCCCTTCCTCCCAGACAGTGCATCTGCTGGGGCTTTCTAGCTACAGCTTGCTTCCAACAGTGGTGAGCGGCATTATAGAGGCTAAGCAGCTTACAAATGCCATTTTCACACACGCTCATCTCAGTACCATTGTTACACATGCCATCTTACAGGTCCTAATGAACACTAGTTAAGAAATTACCTGTGTTTCAATGAAAAGCCAGCCCAGGTATGGCTGGGAAAAGGACTCATCTGTACCTCTGATGAGCAATATGATTCATCTAGATCCCTTAAAACACTCAAATATCCATGACACCAGATAGGCAATTGGTCTCCAAACTGAGCACTGAGACCAGCTGAAGGCGACTGATGTGGCAGTGGGAAATGGGGACAGCTGCATAGTGTTCCTGTGTGAGCTGCGTAGTGTTTCTGTGTGCTGGCAGGCATGGCTGAAGCTCCCAAAGCATCCATGAGACATGGTTTGCCTGTGCCCATAGCTCTGCCTTCCCACACCCTTTCCAAAAGCCAGACATATCCCAGCAGTTTGACTTACTTGATGGGCACCTCTGCTGAATCTGGAAAAGGCAGCTTCTCAATGTCCAGATATTCAAAGCCAATGGCATTTGTATGGCCATACCTATTTCAAAATGTAAATAGGAACAAACAAATTGCATAGGCCACTCTATTTTCTTTAAAACAATCACCTATTTTCTAGTTTTATTAGGAGCTAATGGGCAGCCTTTTTTTTGCTTTTGTACTGGTGGTATTTATTCTGAGACTATTACTTCCTCTACTAACGTGTTCTATTCACAAGAGAGAGCAGCTCTCCTTTGAATTTGTGAGTGTATTATACCACTGGCCATAACTGAAGCAGCCAGAACCACCTGGTAATTCATTCTTAATGAAAGCATATGTTTAGAAAATTATCATTTTGCTTTGTTTTCTGTACCCTCTTCCCATGTCCTGCACTTCAAAAATGATAAACGCATTTTAAATACTAAGCCTAGCCTGGGTTTTCAGGGATGAGCACAACTACAGAAAGTTTCAAAGAGCTCTAGGAAATGGAAATTCGCTAAAGAACTAGTCCCACAAGGCTCAGGCTAACGAATGCACAAACAAACTTCATAGGAGCTGCTAGTCTGCTTCCAGGCTTGAGCTTCCTACCTACTTTCACTTTAATACACAGTTTTCCTTGGTGAATCATTTTGTCTGCACAAACCTCTGAAGCCCTTCTGGTACATCCACCCTTTCCTTTTTTATACATCATGGTTTATGGAATCTCTTTGACCACTTGAGTCGGTTGATGCTCCACAGGTGCTGGCCCTTTGACTTCACCAGAAAGGAAGATTTTTCTCATCTGAGGAAACTATGAGGAAGCTTTGCAGTTTATGTAAGAAGAGGCTTCCTCAAGGAAGTCCAAGCTACTGCACAGGCAAGAAGCCAATCAAAGAAGGCAGATCTTATGCTCAAACTCAGTTAGACCTAGTGGCTAGGCTTCTATGGTGCTTCCATGACCCACGATAGCTCCTTGTGGGACCAGAAAGAAACTCTATTCCTGGATATGCAAGGCTCCAAGTGCTACTTGAAGCTAGTCAGCCTGAAAGCAGCATCACTTCTCTCAGTAAGGGGCAAAGGAGGTTCCTCCATGCTGACTGAGTGGAGAGACACACTGCTGCTGATGGCTGGGCACAGCTCATCCCTGTGGAGAGGTGCTACTACTGCCCACTTGATCGCTCCTAGCTCAGTGTGAAAGGAAGGTAGAGAGGTGGAGTCATTGTAGCCAGGGTGTGAAACAAGCATAGGCTACAACAATATTCAGCTGTTGCTCTTGTTACTGTCCTATTAACTATTCATGGCATGGTACACCAAAGAGTTTCACGTTTTAAAAAATAATCACAATTTAATTTTTTAACTTTTTTTCAATTTTTACAATTTTTTTTTAATGGTTACTTTTTTCTTCTTTTTTTTTTTTTTTTTTTTTTAATGGTGACAGTTTGAATTGCCCTCTGCCTGGCAGAACCATGGCTGTCCCATCCCACCTCCCAGACAGAGCCTGCTGTAACAATGGCAAAGTTCTGAGGAGAGGTGCTTTTGCCATTTGGATATGAACTGCTATTTGGTGTTTGGAGTCTTACTGGAAGTTTCCTTCAGGAAGAAAAACTGATGTTAAGTCAGATCTTTTTATGACTTCTGTCTCTTTTACATAGAAATACTAAACTCAAAGTTATCAAAAAAGGACAAGCACTTTATTCTCAGTTTCAAAGCCCCAAAGAGTCAGCAGATCTCTCATGGAAAGACGTCTCTGGTTATAGACTTTTTATGAGGCCACATGCCTAATACTTGCTATGGTTATCTCCTTGCTTTTCTAATGTATCTCTGTCAGCCTGTGATAGTTTTGCTGCTTCTTTTCATGTCTAGCTCCATCACACAGTGCCCACACCTCTGCATTTGTATTCAGCCCAAAGAGAACCTTCTCTTTTATCTGGGAACCTTACAGTGGTGTATGTTGCTATGTTCTTGGCAATAGCTGGGTTTGTTTCAGCTATCTAATTCCACAAAGTAGCTTTACTGTCTCTTACATTGTATTCTGAATGAAAAACAGCTGTTATAACCAACAGCTACAAGGAGATTTTTGTCCCAATGCACCTTAACCCTCACTGAAACCAACCATCTTTCAGAATGAAATTCTGACTCTGAAATTTAACCCTTAGAAAGGTCTGAGGTTCCTACAGGAGACTTCTTGCACCGATTAGATATATCAAAGTTGAAAGTTCAGACTCTATAGTCAAAAATGTTCTTCTTCAACTGAAAGAAATATAAAACCAGGCCAAAATACTGCGTCATGTTACTTACTGCAAGGCAGACATTGCAGGTGGTATGGGAATTCCAGGCATATAGCTGGGGGTATCTCAGCACCTCAGTTTGTTCCCCTCATGACCACAGGAGACTCTTTTCTTACCCTGGGCTCCTTCCTCCATCAACCAACCCATCAGCACTTCAGTTTCAGCTCACAATCAGGTGTGCCTGGCTGTAATTTTGAGGAGCATAATGCCCCTTGCATCTCATCTGCACACTCAGATATCTCTTGCATGTCACTGAGCATCACTATTCCTTATCCCTGGAAGGCCACACCAGGAGGATGATCCCCGGAGACATCTGAGAAGAAGCATGTTTAAGGCCTTCTGTGGTACCAGGAGAGGTGTATCTCCAAGGGCAGAAGCACCACAAGCATGGGAAAGCAGATGTCCAAGGCCCTAAGCAGAGAAGCATGCATGGAAGGGATGAAACGGGGCCAAATCTCCCTCACACCAGCATAGAGGTGACCCCAACAAGGGCTGCCCCCTCCTCTACTCCTTCTAACAGAGAAATGGATGGATTCCCATGTTCTCCAGGAATGGGATGGCAAGGTTTAAAATCCTCATCTTCTCAAGAGCTGCTGGTCACATTTGGAAGCAGAAATATCGCCGTGCAGAGGCAACCTAGTCCAGCGTGGATGAATACGTTTATATTAAATGGCTGAGAATAAAACTGGCTACAGTATATTCTGTGGCATTTCAGTGGCAGAGATCCATCACACACAGAAACAATCAGGGGAATTATTGTATAGAACTTTCCTTATCTGTTGTAAATGATGTAAATACTGTATGGATAATATCAACTGGTTTGTATTACACAATCACGAAGGCTGTTGCTGAAAAAACTTGGAAGTTGTAAGGTCAGGGATCTCCAGGTTAGAAGAGGCTTTTGCAACTTACATTTTGACACTAACTCTGGTTACATTATAAAATACTATTTTTGCCACAGGACCCTTGCTTCACACACCAGGAAGAATGTGGGACCCCCTTGGAGAAGAAACCATTTGGCGTTTTGCTTTAGCCGTGCTATCCTGCATCTGCTATGGTCTGTATGCAGGGCTATATTCAACTGATTTTCTGATGGGCTGTGCTCTAGTGCTCCTTATCTGAAGTCACAAGCACTTATTCATAAGGCTTCCTATGGCAAGGCTCGAATATTATCTTATTTTAGCTAGATATAGCTCCATTCCTGACAGCAGTAGTTATTATGTGGAGTTTTTTGTCCACATAATAATTACGTGTAATTATGTTATTATTATTATTATTGCAGTGGTTGTTTGGTTTCTTCCCATAAGACTTACAGGAAAATAGTAACATGATGCTGGTTTATGGAGTGTAAACTAAAGTACATGCACTGGGTAAACCCACTAAGTACGTGCAGACAGCCAGCATTTTGGCATTTCCTATATTCTTCTCAATTAATATCGTTGCCATTTCATGTTGTTTAATTATTTTAATGTCTTTTAGAAAGAGTGACAAATAGAGTAGTTTGACATGCCACATTCCTACAGCCAAGCCAAGTTGCTCCTGCTTAAATAACTGCACCAGAAAATAGTGGATTATTGAGAACAATTTTAGCAGAAATTAACTTTAACAGAATTAATATTAATCTTGTCCAGTTAAGGGAGCGAGGTTAAGGGCAACCTGATCTAGTTGAAGATGTCCCTGCTCATTGCAGGGGGGTTGGACTAGATGACCTTTAAAGGTCCCTTCCAACCCAAACTATTCTATGATTCCATGATTCTATGATTCTATGATACTATGATTAAGAGTAACTGATGGTTGCGGGTTAGGCATGGATAATTAGAAAGTAATCTCCTAGCAAAGAAGTAAATAAAGGTTAGTGAGTCAGGCCTAATACTAGACTTGGCTGGAATAGTTCAAAATTCACTGAAAGTGAACATAACCTCTTGGGAGGTCCGTAGCTGTAGGGAGGGATCCAATTCCCATTACACCCTACCCATGATAAGACGAAGGCTGTGCTGCAGTATCTGTTTAGAAACTGAACTTCACAATTGATGCAATACAAAAATATGGTGGTGAAATTGCAAATAAGTAGGTAGTGAAAGTGTAGACACATGTTTCTGAAGTGAACTTGCAAATTAATATAAGCAGAGTTGATTCTCTTCTCGCTTGTTAGCAGTAAAAGGCTGTAACTATCCACGACTCTGCAGGGTATGCACAAAATTGATCAATGCAGAGGTGAACTGTTCACTTGAGCTGTGGTTACTGAAAACCATCAGCTGCTTGCAGGGGATTCAGAGTTGCTGATTGCAATGCAAATACAGCAAAAGCATCCTGGGCGTTCTGAAGGGGATATCACATAACAGAGAGCCGACAGACCATTCAACAGTAGCTTCCACAAATGTGTTGCTGTGAGAGTTACTGTGATTTAATAGGCAGTGTTGATGAATCGTGCCCCAAACAACCTGAATTTACTGAACTGATTATCTTTAAACTAGTTTTGAAAGGGCAACAGCAATCATATAATTTAGTTTCTCCATACTTCAGTATAGTGTGGAAAATAATATGCTGGGCTATTTTGGGTTGCAAGGGCATATTGGCTTACAGAGAGATAGCAACACATCAGGCATGCTACCATGTTTATGTAGCTTCTGGACTGGCTGGCTGGCATCTAGTCAGTTCATAGCTTGGGCAAAATAAGCTCAAATCTGCTCACACCCTTCTGTGCATTGGTAGTGATGTGTCTCCCCTCCCTCCATCCCTGCACTGAAAAATCAAATTTAACAGAAAATATTCTTGTGGTATTTGACATTGGATTTACTGTTTCTTTAATATTTTTCCTTTGGAATGGAAGGTTAGGAAAAGTAACAATGAAGAAGCAGGAGCTGTAGTGATTTGGTGTTTCAGTTCCTACATTTGAGAATGGCCACATATGTAATTGGAAGGAAAAATTCTTGCTTTGAAACACTAATTTCCAGTTGCAACAAGCAGAGTTACTGCTCACAAAGCAATCACCATGGCTTCAAATTGCAGATCTGGAAAACTACTGCAAAGTGTTTAATAGATCTTCTGTATTTGCTATATTTCCCCTGGCCTGATGACAATACCTGATGTGAGGATGTTTCTGCTGCAGCCAATGTGGTCACAACAGAAAGGAGCTTCAGGTCTTTACCCACCAGACTGAGGAATATTTCTGGTTTTCCTTAGGGAAAATCAACAAGATTTGCATCTGTACAGTCTGCATTTTGATCCTACAGTGCTTGACCCAACTAGCTGATTTCAGGAACCTGAGAGTCAGGAAAAATGCCCATGCTATTTCTTGCACTTTTTTCCACCGGCAGCCCCAGGCCATTTCTGAGTACAGGATACTGGCACAAACATACCTTTAGTTTGACCAGCTACTGCTGGGTTTCACCTCAACCACCAGGTGAGTGCTTGCAAAGGCTTTTATTTCTTGTTCATGGAATTTTATGTACCTGCATTTGGAGGAGAACAAGATTCTGTTAATTCCTGTTTATCTCACCCTTGAGTTTCTCTGGGTCGGTAACAAGTCAGAGGCAAGTTGTAAGACGTCATTTCACAGCTCAGTTGTGAGCATGTCTACGTGAAGCCACATTCTGTCCCTGTTTACACTCTGCAGCTCCGGTGGTTTCACTGGGGATTTGATGGAGGAAATAAGGTCAGGATACAGCTTCTTGAGTCCAATCCCACCGAACTTACTCTTGCAAAAAAAAGCTTGCGGGTTTCCTCCCCCTAAATACCAATGCAATGGAAGGAAACATGTGCTCCTCCAAGTGACCATGGAAACTGGTGCTTGGGTTTCCAAGGTGATTTTCTGGCAACTGGCCGAAGAAGGAAGCAGTAACAAAACAGGATCCTGGGCAGCAGAAAGCATCCACATTCCTGGCAATGCAGCAGCCTGCGCTGAGGAGGCCAAACACAGAGACACACAGAGCAAACTCCTCGCTTCAAAGTCACCATCGGTGTCAAACACACAGCAAAGGATGGGTAGCTCAGTCAGTGGTCCAAGCTTCCTCACACATTTATCTGTTTCCTTTCCTGCTTCTATCTGGTGAATGATATTTGGTCTTACCCAACTAACATCTTAAGTTTCATATAAACTCACTTTCAATAGAAAATAAAAGCACAAAATGACACAGGGAGATTAAAAAGAAGCTGCTTAAAATCAACTCATACCTTGAGGTCAGAAAATTCTCACGCTCTGTAGAGATATATATATTTAATGCTTCACAGTAGTAAATAAGAGTGATTTTCTAAATTGCATTTTGCAAGACATGGAAGATAGGGGAAGAAGGATCAATTTCTCTTTCAAGTGTAATAGAGAGACTTTGCAGAGCACATCGGTATTCCTCCTGGGGCTCCAAACCAGCACACAACAGAACTCCTCCTTCTGCACCTTTCAGAAGGACCAGGCCCCTTCTTATCTGCCTGTCAGCATAATTCTTTGTTGGAGTAAAGTTGAAATACAGGGAAGTGTAACATGGCACAACGGAGTGGAGGAGGAGGAAGGACTGGTGACAAGACCATTTCCTTTTGCAGCAGAAAGATACACACAGACACATGTGCTGCTCCAACTTCTACAAAAGCATTAAAGCCTATCACAGAATGTTCTTACATCAAGAATTGTGGAGTCTGCTGATGCACATTGGTTACATGACCACAAGCAAGCACAGACATAGCATCTAACAGAGGAACAACCCAGCAACAGGGATGTTACTGGGGATTAGATGAGGGACTGCTGAAAATTAATAGCAGCCCCAGCATGAGCGCTACCCATCCTTATATAAGAAGTCTTATCTGGAAATAGCAGAAATCCATTACCTTTCTGCTGGAAGAGAAGGAACAAAAAAAGTTTGAAGCTTTCCTCTACCTGTCAGGAGGAACTGCAGAGTTTCAAAATCACAAACATGAATCAAACTGTTTCTAAGTATTTTCTTGTGTGTTTATATTCATGCTTTCAGCTATAAGTAAAGCCTTATGAAGCTTGATTGCCAGGTTTTTCATTAGAGCCAGAAGGTCCTATTCTATCCCTGCAGGATACAATTATTGACAAGTTATTTTAAGATTGTTTCATGGCCACAGGATAGAACCAAATTATCCTTAAAAGTGCTGTGAAGTATTTTGTCATTAAGTCTTCACTTACCTAATTGTGGGGTTGATTTCAGAATTCCTCTTTTTTCCTCTCTCCTCAATTTTGGATGGAAAATCTGTGCTAGCAAGTGGTGGGGGAGTTGTACAACAGCAGTCACTGAAAGCACTTCTGTGGTTTGTGTTTACCACAAACACAAAGGCTTTCTAAATGCACACGGAGGAAGCACTTGCTTATCCTGCTGGAAGTGCAGTAGAAATGAACATTGGCTGCAGTGTGGGATGCATCAGCCACTGCAGCAAGAGGAGATGGTTACAATGAGGGGAAGGGATGTAACCCAAAGGAGTTAGTCTGTGCCAATTCAATCTTTTTTGACCTTATCATCAATATATTTCCATACACATATTTGTCACAAGTTCAGGCTTTTTCTCCAAGAATATATATCTCACTGGTAGCACTTCCCTGTGTAGTCTGAACACTCACACCACGTGGTTGTGTGTACTCCTCTCCATTACTTTCCCATCCAGACTGTACCTGCACTTGGGCACAGGAAAGCTGCACTACACTACTCAAACTAGTATAATAATTTCCACTACTAAATGTAGTTCTTTGCATCTTCTCAGAGCATTAAGACAAAATCTGTTTGCAGTCTCACATGTGGGACATACCTTCTCCACCAGCTGAACATGATGCTCAGATACTGCAGGTAATCTGGAGCAGCTCGGTATATCCCAATGCAGAGGGCAGCAACATGCAGAGGTACTAGCACCAGCTTTGAAAGGCCAGCCGTGTGCTGGGCTGCATCAAAAGAAGTGTGACCAACAGGCTGAGGGAGCTGATTCTCCCCCTCCGCTCCACTCTTGTGAGACCCCACCTGCAGTACTGCGTTCAGCTCTGGGGCCTCCAACATAAGAAGGATGTGGACCTTCTCAGACAAGTCCAGAGGAGGGCCATGAAGATGATCAGAGGGCTGGAGCACCTCTGCTATGAAGACAGGCTGAGAGAGCTGGGCTTGTTCAGCCTGGAGAAGAGAAGGCTCTGGGGAGATCTTCTAGCAGCCTTCCAGTGCCTAAAGGGGGCCTACAAGAAATCTGGAGAGGACGTTTTACAAGAGCATGTAGTGACAGGACAAGGGAGAATGGTTTTAAACTGACAGAGTGTGGATTTAGATGAGATATTAGGAAGAAATTCTTTACTGTGAGGGTGGTGAGACACTGGCACAGGTTGCCCAGAGAAGCTGTGGATGCCCCATGTTCAAGACAATGTTCAAGGCCAGGTTGGATGGGGCTTTGAGCAACCTGGTCTAGTGGAAGATGTCCTTGCCCACGGCAGGGGGATAGGAACTAGTTGATCTTTAAGGTCCCTTCCAACCCAAACCATTCTGTGATTCTATGATTCTGACTAGTCACGTTAGTAATGCAACCTACTTGAACTAACCCACATGGGTAAGTTTGCCTTCCAGCCCACCTACCTATAGTAATGTTGCAGTGTATTGTGTCCTTGCAGGGTAAGGCAGATGACTCAGAACATGCTCTGTTTTGAAGAATGAGTAAGACTTGCTACACACATTTCCTGTAACTGAGGGATATCCTGAAGCGTATGAGACTAGTCTGGGGGGGGGGGGTTAAGTACAATTACAATATCATAGAACTAGTATAGCACATCACAAATAAAATGATTGTATGTGATTGTTCATAATTCACCTGTTGAAGTAACCCCATTAACTACTTGAAACTTAAATATTCTGAACTATTGGAGTTCAGACATTTGTCCTAGAAAAAGGAAGAGTATTTGAACTCTCAGTCTATTATTCTAAGATATACATTGGCCATTACAGAACTTTCCTAAGAATTAAAAGCTTTGTATTAAACAGGTTAGAAATATCAGACAAAAAGTTTTCCATACAATTACCATGTCTGCATCTCATACTAAGGACAGCTAGTGAAAGAAGGTAAAATGAACACACAGGTAGGAGCCAGCAGAAGACCTGGCAGCACTTATGAGACTTGTACATAAAGTAATTACACACTCCACTGGTCTGAAATCAATAATTTATATGCTCTTTTATATATTGGAGCTCACATTTTATTGGCAGTTGTTATTACCAATTCACTTCAATAGAGGGCAAAAGAGACTGAAGTTGTCATCTCAGACAAGAGGTTGCACTCAAGAGTGAGAATTAAGAAATCTGGAAGGATTACATACAACTGGTAACATAACCGAGATAAAAGAAAAATACTAGAGCTGTACAGAGTTTGGGTAATTTTAATTTCCCTTAATGCATCACCACTCTCCCAAACTGTGAGTCATACTGAAATAAACACAAGAACCTGATGAAACAAAATGATCTCAAAACTCTTCAGTCATTTCGCTCTAGACTTGAACAGATTGCAAGCACTAACTTAACAGTACCAGGAAAAATATATGATGTGGTGAACTGGACATACATTCTCCTACATTTTCTTTTACTAACTTTTAATGCAGCAAATTTCTGAATAATTTGGTGCACTTAAGGGAATTTCTTCTGGGGAATGACCATTTTATTTGTTTTTATTTTCTCTCTGATTTTATTCCTCCATTAGAACAGGGGCTTTGCAGGCTACCTAAAAGAACATTTCGAATGGTATCTTTCCTGTTCCCGAGATTCAGTTTCAGTAATGCTTTAAAATTCACCTGCTTTCAGACACAAAGGCACAATATCCCAGCAGTCATTAAAAAGTAGAATGTTTTATGAAATGTGAAAGAATAGGCTTTGTTTGGCCTCTGCAATAATTTTTTCACTCCAACTAGGAATGCAGAATAGAAAGATGGCTATGTTCTCCGCTCTGTAATGAATCCCATGGTGATGGGCCGCTTTGACCTCTGTATCCTTAAAGAATTCCTCAAACCATGATACTTGTCTCCTGCTATTCTCCCCAAATTTTGTCTGCACTAATATAATTTGTTGTAGTGGTCTTAATACAGTATCTTTCAATAACCGATAGCTTTCCTTACACTTTTTTGCTGTGGTTTTGACCTACCAATACTCCAAATTTGCTGTCTGCTGTCTTGATGCTCATGGTCTTTATTCTGCTGGGACCTTGGTTTAAGCAGTATGGATTTTGACCCCTAGCAGTTTGCAAACACTGTGAAAGACAACAAAATCATCTTGACAAATGAGAAAGAGTTGATCAAATGAGGACATATAATAAAAACAAGGGCAAAAATGTCCACTTAGGAGCAGAAAATCAGCTACAGAAATACAAAATGGGAAATAGGCTGACAAAGAACTCAAGTACAGAAATTAATCTAAGACTTATCACAGACTGCAACAGAAATAGGAGTTGGCAACTGATGCTGCAAAAGAAGTCATTGTCTCTCTGGAATAGAGAAGGAGCATCATATTCAAAATGGTACAGCAATTGTATTCAGTGTGGGTGAGTTCTTATCTGGAATACAGTATTTGTTATTGGATGCTGTACCTTAAAATAAAGAATTTGGCAATGAAAGAAGGTGTGAGATACTGACTTGTAATGGAAATAGTAAGATGACAGAAATGAAGCATGAGTGCATACAGTTGTGTAAGCACTAGAGTAATGTAAAAAATTGACTATATTAGTAAACAAGGACATAGTCCACAACAGTAAGATCAAGGATTGTTGCCTGTATTAAGCACAGGACTGCATTCCAGTAGAACCAGACCACAGATTACCAGTAAGCAGAAGACCCTACCCTCTAACAAGAGGAAGATGGGAGGAAGGTAACAGCATGCCATATGTACCATTCCTTTTCCTTTCAGCTCAGCTAGAATACAGACTCTGCCTTAAGGAGCTTAGAGCAGGCGTGTCTAAAATTTATGGAGGTGGAAGTAAACAAAATTCTGATGGAAAGAATCAAGCCATAGTGATTTTTGGCTCTTGAATATAAAAGACATGTCCAAAAATCAGTTCATTGTTGTCCAACATATGATGAGGACCTGATACCTTGTATCCCTTCACAGAATCACAGAGTGGTTGAGGTTAGAAGGGACCTCTGGAGGTCATCTGGAGGGGGCATCTAGTGTTAGTTGCCCAGTATTGTGCCCAGGCAGCTTTTAAATATCTCCAATGACGGACGTACACAGCCCCCTTGTTCTCTGTGTTGGACGCAAGCGACCCTGTCCAGACCACCCAAACACATCTTGGTTCTTTTAAGTATGTGGGTATGAGAGTCCAAGTGAATGAGATCACTGAGAAAATGACTGTGAATGGGTAAAGCCAATGTACTTAAGAGATTTTGTAAAACAATATCCCATTCTCCTTCCATAGAGTCTCACACTGAGACTTTTAGACTAACATGTCAGCAAAGTACAGACAGCGATACATGCTGGAAGGGTGGAAGGCCTGGGTTTGTGTAGTCTGGATAAGAAAAGCTTCAGAGGCATTAAAATGATAATTTACCATATGTAATATGCTATTATTAGGAGGACAATAATCAGCTGTTGTCATGGATGCTGGGAGAAAGACAAGAAGAAAACAGCTTCAATTGCTGCAAAATTATTTTGGCTGTGCATCGACAGGAGTGAAACTCTGGCGAGAACTTACCTGGGGACTTCATGGGCTCCTCACTGGGGTCTGTGAAGCACATGACCAGCAAACATTTGTCACCAATGTCTGGATACATTCAAACCTCCCTTGCTGCTGAGGGTTGGACCAGACCAGCAGTCAACAGAGTATTTCTGATGGTTGGCACCAGATTCATTGTCAAAGGCCATGTGACTCAGAGACCCTGGTGCCAGCCCAGATCCATGTCAGTTAGAGACTTGGCGCCTGTGCCAAAGTTTTGTCACCACTGGACTAAACAATCTCTTTCAGTCTCTTCCTGACCTATGTTGTTAGGGTTGCTATGGAACTCTTACCCATGGAAGCAATTTTTCCGCTGGGTTCATGGACCTCTGCTCTGTTTCTCACTACCAGGAATAAGACATTTTTATTTCTTCTTCAATAAAATTGTAAACAGCCGTGCTTAAGCTGGCGAGTGGGAGGGAAAGATTTGGTTCAGCCTAACTTTTTCATTTCAGATGACTTCTGAAAAACCCTGCTTGTCGGCTAGAGGTTACACAACTGCAATTCTTTTGAGTGGATCTCTTGTTATTATCCGTCTGACAAGGAGATGGCAGCAGGGTGGTGCTGTTGCGTTTTTCTCTTCCTTTGCTTTTTCTTTTTTTTCAATCTCTGTTTTTCAGGAGTAACAAAACGAAGCTTCTGAAGCTTTGGTGCTTTACCGAAAGTGCACATGGAAGTAGCTGCATTAGGTATCAAGTTAAAAAACAAACAGCTATGCATTTTCGAAAAGTTTATGGGAATTTTAGACAGAGTGCTTCTATTGCCTTTTCAGGTAACTGAAAAACTCAGCTCTGAAGTAACCTATGAAATTGAATATTCAGGTTCAAATTCAGATTCACAAGCTGAATGAATCCCTCAAATATTCATGTTCTGTAATTGCAGGGAGAAATCCTGCAGTGAGAGCAGGACTGAAGAGGTAGATCTTCTACCTGTATTTTTAGTAGGATCCGGTTAAAAACATTTTGTCTATAGCCTGGTTTTGAAATGCTTCTCTTTTGTACACATTGTTTTCTTTGGACTTTGCAGCTTTTCGATTACCTCTTCATTCATGAAATGTGAAAATGGGAAGTGTGTAACCAAGGTAACAATGATGTCCCTGGTGTATATCTGAGAGTGCACAAATCTCTAGTCACAGTCCTAAACCAAGCTGTACCTTATCTGTAACACTCCCTGCTCTCCTCCTACCATCTACAAAATGAGACCTCACCACTGGGACCACATTTTGGGGAGGACCCACAGGGAAGGAGGACAGCTGAATATTACACAATATAGGTATATAAAGATGTCACTGCATCTGTTTGCAGATGCATTGAAACCAGTGATGTCTGTGGCCAAGTGAATGCTTCTGGCAAGGAACAGCATGATTCATTCTCTCCATGTCACCTCACAAAGTGTAAAACCTGGCAAGTGGTCGTGACAGTGAGTAAGGCACATGCTGAGATGGGCAGAGGCAGACTGGCTGGGTCACAGGCCAGTGCACCAGATTTCTAACTTGGGACGCAAGAAAACGCATGTCTTACTCGGCATCATGACCCCCTACTGGATATCCCTGCATCATATTGCCCTCTGCCAGTTCAGCTCTGTGAGGCTTTCTTTATCTAACACAGTGAGAAAAATGCTCAGTGTCAGGTGGTGCTGATAATGCTCATTTGCTAATACTGGTGCTGGCATGAATTGGGTCAAGAGAGGTAGTTTCTGTTATGATGATTTCACTTACACCTTTGTGGACCACTACTCTCTTCAAGCGATCAATGTGAGGAGGTCTTTGTTAAGCAGAGTTGCTCCAAAACTTCCCAATTAGATTTCTCAACTCATTTTTGTCTGAAAGTGCTTGCACTTAGACTTGTTGTAATGCCAGGCCCTGCTGTGGCTCTAACCCACAGCTGCCTGACAACAGATAACCATATCAGCAAGTGACAGGCTTATCAGACAAATGGCTTCTCGTCCAGATTCCTGTTTGTACTCTTCAGACATCCTGGGTCCTGTGGGCCATTTTCGTACCAGCAATAGACTAGAGACTGAAAATAGATTGCTTATAGAGTATTTATTGCTTTATGCAGGAAAAAGAAAATAATCTTGCTCTTCTTATCTTCTGCTTTCCTTAAACACAACTCCCCCGTTTCTTCAATACATTTTTCCAGTCTCATTTCCATTTCTTCCCACTATCCAAGCTCAGCCCAGTTCCTCTTTGGGCACTCC
Source organism: Strigops habroptila (assembly GCF_004027225.2). NCBI lineage: Eukaryota > Metazoa > Chordata > Aves > Psittaciformes > Psittacidae > Strigops > Strigops habroptila. The sequence goes on from NC_044279.2 coordinate 32,433,594, forward strand.
TCCAGATACCTTCCAGTTTTAGGAACCCTCTACTTTCCTTCTGGAACCAATACATGTGAGTAGATCAGTATATTGCTGAGCACTCAAATCCATTTTCATGAGTATGTTTGCCCCCATAGCATTTCTGCATAGTGACAATTCTGCATTCCCTGTGTTGCAAAACTCTCCTAGTTTGTATTTGGAGATGGAGATAAGGGCAAGCTCTTGGCTATGAAACAGTTAGCTGCGTTGAATACATCGGTAGGGCTCTAATGCTGGGCTTTGATTTCAGTCCTTCAGCATTCCCTCTCCAACTTCTGCTACTTTCTCCAAATAGCTCTGCCAGTACTTACTGGGTTACGGGTTTTTATATACATGGGCTTCACATTTTCAGAAGTATTTAGCAATGGTGAGTTCTTCAGTGCCTGGGTGCATCATCTGACTTATTTCAGGGTTTCACTCCTGACTCATTGCCAAAAGGTCATGCCAAAACACATGAATGAAACCAGAGACATCTTTATATCTATGATTCTATGATTGTAAAATCTTCACCCTGGATTCTGTTGAAAACCTCTTCCCTACTTAGTTTTAAGATGGTGTCTGATCAGCTTATTATATGATAATGAATACAGATCCTATGATATGGCCAACTGAAAGAAAAATAAAGAAAAGGAAACAAAATGCACCAAGGAATACTGGGTTCAGTTTTTGTCCCCACTATAAAAAAAAAAAAGGATTTGACCAGGCTAGAGAGGGACCAGAGAAGGGCCACAAAGGTGATCCAAAGACTTGGAAGCCTGCTGTATGGGGAAAGACTGAGACAACTTGGTTTGTTCAGCCTTGAGAAAAAAAGGCTCAAGGGATGCCTTATCACCATGTCCCAGTACTTAAAGGGTGGCTACAAAGAAGGCAGAGACTCCCTTTTTACAAGGAGTCACATGGAAGAGACAAGGGGTGATGGGCACAAGTTACTCCTGGGGAGATTCCAGTGGGACACAAGAAGAAAATTTTTTGCATGGAGGACAATCAGCCATTGGAATAATCCCCTCAGGGAAGTGGTGGATTCCCCAACACTGGACACTTTTAATACTCAGCTGGACAGCATGGTGGGACGTCTAGTCTAGGTCATGCTTTGCCTAGAAAGGTTGGATCAGATGATCCTTTATGTCCTTTCCAGCCTGATATTCTATGATTCTATGACTGAATGATTAGTATGTTTTTTCCAGCTTCCCCCTTTTAATCATTCAGGATGCTATTAATGAAGTACGTCAATGTGCCTGCTTACAGAGCGAGATTTTGACCAGGGACTCTGCCTCTCTCTGCCCAAAGGTCAGCAAGTGTCTTCTACCCACTCGGACAGCTCCAGCTGGAAGATGATAACGATGTCCGGACCAAGGAAACGCATTGCTGCCTGTCCTGAACCGCACGCCCAGCACGACTTCCTGCGGGTCTGCCGGTGGGCAGGAGCTGTGCGCGGCTGCGAGCGGCGGGACGCGCTGGGAGCCCGCGGGCACCGCGCCGGGGTGGGAGCAGGCGGATCTGCCGGAAAGGTGCCGGCGGCCGCCCCGCCCGCCCCCCGCCGCCGCCCCGCCTCCGGGGCAGGGAGGGCTCGGGGCGGGCTCGGCTCCCGGCGGCGAGAGAGAGGGCGCGGGGGGCCGCAGCTCCGGCAACATGAATGCGGAGAACCAAGATGTGCTGCTGGATCTGGAGGGGGAGGAGGAGGAGGAGGAGGAAGATGATGATGATGGCGAGACCGGTGAGTAGGGGGCTGGCGCGGGGAGCGTCCCGGGCTGCTGCAGCCTGGGGAAGCCGCCCGTGGAGCTGGTGTCGCGGTGGGGAGGGCACATGGCCGCGGCCGGGGAGGGGTGGCGGGAAGGGTGCTCGCGCCGCGGCTCACCTCCTTCCGCTACAACTTCTGGTGATGTTCGGTGCAAAATGCGTGATCTCTTTGTCTGTGCTGGCAGTGTGTGCCAGGTGCGGCTTCCTCATGGAGCGCCGCCGCCGCGCTCCTGCTTCCCCAACATCGGCACGGCTCGGCTGGCAGGGAAGCACTCAAAACTTTACCTGCGCCTTTCCCTCTCCCGGGAGGGAAAAGCTTGAGTCGGCACAGAAGCAGCGCTTGGCAGTAGGGGCGATGCTGGAGACCTTGTGATCTCCCAGCACTGGCACAGCCTGTGCCAGGGTGCCTTGGATCTTTGGGAACTGCCAGGAATGCCAGGGCGCTCCGGGCAGCATCCCTGGGCTGATCCGTGTGGTTGGCAGCAGCTGCTTCTCCCCGTCCTGCCGACCTGGCGTGCCTCAGTTTGACAGCCAAGAAAAGGAGGGCGAAATGAAACCACCCCGCTCCAGAAAAACATAACGTAAATTGGCAAAACATAAGAAGATAGTAATTTTGCTGGAAAAATACGCGTATTGTGTCTGCCGGAAATGCAGATAGTAAAATGACCAGAGCATTTTAAACTCAAAGACAAAGTATGTTAGTCTCGTCCCAGCAGGAGGACAATGACATTTGTATTTACTGTGGAAATTAATTCTATTAAAGTATTTCCAGAAAACAGCCCAAAAGGAGTTGGTTCTCAGCTGGTTCAGACTGAAGGGTTCTATTCATTTCACTAAAGAGACACAGATCTGCTTCAGTTCAGAATCTGTTTTCAGCTGCAGTACCCAAGATATTATTTCTGAAGACTATTATTCCTACTTAACTTGTTAAAATGGATTTAACAAACAAGGAATACAGGCAAATGTCAATTAGACAAGCAAGTAGAAAATAGATTTGTATATATAAATTTTATCAAATAAGAAGGTTCCTGCTCATTATTGTTCATGAAGGTCATGAATGTTTTTATTGAGAAGTACAGAATTTTGATTTTTTTTTAATACTGGGGCTGAATTTCTGCATTTTTAAAATGTTGCAACAACATTGACTATCCCTGATACTCTTGTGGCTTCCAAATGGCCGATACAGTTTGACTCATTTATTCAGTCAGCCCACTCCAAAAGTGTATAAAGTTTGAGCCTCACCCAATGCCTGTGGAAATCAGGGAATGTCTTTCCTCCAACATTACTAGCCTTTGTTTCAGATGCTGTGGGAGTATCCCTTGATTTACAGTAATAGTCCAAAGACAAATTCAGTTTTCCGTATGAAGTGAGGCAGAGGAGTTGTTTGACTCCACTCCATGAATTAAAGGGTGGATCAGCACTGCAATGTATTAATCAACACATGCCTTTTTCTTTCCATTCTTCACCCTAGAGAACAACTAAATTGTTTCTTACTCATGACTCTATCAAATTCGTGGTTAGTTCAGCTCCCAGAGCCAGCAAATCATGAGCTGCATGTTCTGCTTGCCAAATACAGCAGTGTGGAACAACTCACGCTATGTGGCAAAACTGACTAAAAATTGAGCAGTGATGATTTCACAAGTTGTTATGCAAAGCCTGTTGGTACACAGTGCCTAGCTCTATCACGTTTGCCATTCTGCCTTGCAAAATGCATGTGTAAAAATCTTGAGCGTTTTACGTTAGGTATAGTTACAGGAGAGCTGTTTTGTTAGTCTGAGAAACTTGTAAATTTACTCCCAGTTTTACTCCCAGTTTTATTGTACCACTTGCATCTTCATTTTTCCCAAGAAAGTCATCCCTGCTTTAGCCAGTAAGTAGGACTTCTGAACTCTTTCCTGTTCTATTCAAGATCAATCTCAAGTGTTTATAGCTCATCAGGAAAGCATTATTATGGCATATCAAAGTTTGCAGACATGGCTCTGGCTCATGCTGGCATACAGGTGGTTTTGGTTATCCATGCTGACTACTAGCAAACCATTCATGTCAGAAGCAGGCTTAGGCAGGAGTTGAGAGAAAGAGCTGGACTCATGAGTCCCAGTCCACAGGAAGGCACCACAGCCACCTGCCTGCCATACATAGCTTTGAAATGGATCGTTTCGGTCAGGCTTGTGCTTAAGGAAGAAAGGTTTCTCCTAAGGTCAGGCTTTTTTAACAAGTTTAAACCTTTATTTTCCCCAGTACTTAAACAAGATGGGCAACTTTTCCTTTTGGAGTCAGACTGTTTTCAAGAGGATTGTTACGTTAGTGGCATCAATTTGTTTCTGAGATACCTTGTTACCAGGCAGAAATGGTGGGAAGGACATTGACCTGCGGTTGCCACAGCATTTAAAATTCTCCAAACCCATTATTTTCTGCCTAGAAACTGTCAGACAGTTCCATAAACTGTAAAGTTTTTCTTTCCCTGGTGCCAAACCTCATACCATATCTAAATTAGTTTGCTTGTGTTTTGGGATTTACAGAATATCTGGTCGCGCTTTCCAGAAGAGTTAACTTCTGCAGACAATATCCAGAGGCATCCACTCTGGCTAACCATTCCACGTGAAATACTTTTCTCTTTGTTGGGGTATCTTTGCATCTTGCTCACTCTTTGTTGTCTTGCTTTCGCTCAAATATATCTTATAGGTGTTCCTTCAGCCTTGAATGTACAACCTATCTCCATTTTTTGACACTGCTGCAGTAATCATCAAGCCATGTTTTATAGGTGATCAAGAAATGGATGTTCATATGTAAACCTTTTTCTTGTCACACAGTCCAGATACTGTCCTGATGAGGCTTCCAGCTCTTCCTTCTGAAGAGGATTCCATGCTGTTGTTCAGCACATGTTTTACCAACAACAGTAAAAATGTGCAACGGTACTGGCTTATTCAAGCAACATTTTTTGTGGAGCTGCAGCCTAAAAAGACCAGTTTTATGCACCCCACTGTACAACTGAAACCCTGTCTTAAGGGGTGATGTTGTAATCCAGATGGTGCAGAGCAGGCCCGGCTACCCTTCACTTCATTACTTTTGCTCACTGTTCTCTCCTCTGCTTGTTTCCTCATGGCATGTACTGAATTTTACCATATTGCCTGCCTAGAGCTTTTATTTTTTCATATTAAGTAGCTTCGTTAACTTGACTTGCTTCTCATATGACCCTATAAATATTATTGATATCATATACTGTACTCCAATATGAATGTAAGTATACCAGCTGTGTTCTACACATTACTCCAGTGTTTGCCTTCATGATGTTGCGAAATGGTCAATTCTCTATAGAAGTCTTCTTAGGGCAATGGAAAGACTTAATAGATTCCTAGGTTGAAAAATGTGACTTTGTCCTGCAATTTATTAACTGCAATTAACTGAAAATTAACTTGTGAACTGTAACGTGTAAAAAATAATGAACTGTAATTAACTGTAAAAGTGTTACTACTAAAGTACTACTCAGCAGTAGGTGCAGGGATCAGGGCTGATCATTTTATAATATGCAAGGCTTTATATGCAGATTCTTTTAAAAAAAAAGTTATACTGTTTCTGAAAGGACAATAACTTGCTTTTCAGTCTACTTACAGTAAGGATTAAGACTGTCCCAGTCCACTCTTATCACACCCGTTTTTCTTCTCTTATTCTTCTCTGTGTTGCGATCAACCTAAAAATGATTGAGCCACATTTCAGTCACACACTGCCCCCAAGCAGATGGATGGGATGGCTATGTCTGATGAGCTGAGAATTGAGAATTTCTGCTCCTGATTCTGTGCTCTGTTTGCAGCATTGTTCTTGTCTCTGTGTAGGAGACAAGGAACAGGAGTAAGCAAGAATGCAGACACATGGTCTCATTTATTCTGATTTGCTATTGAGGCAACAAGAGACTTTTCATGATGAACAGGGACTTGTACAGACCCCGGAAACACTGGCCTGCAATACTGGTTAAAATTTAAACTGCCTTTCATGCCTTCATGTTCTTCCTCTTATATCTGTTATCCTGATGGTTTACTCACATTACTTCCTCTCTTCTTACTTCCGTAATTTTATATTCAGCCTTTCCACCCACTTTCACCAAATCCAAGCCACCCAGAAGCAACAACCTTCACGCAGGAGTAACAACCTTGTCATCAAGTGGTTGCATTTGAACATTACACTGCTGGTACCACACACTTTTTCATTCTGATTTAATGATTTTTTCTTCAAATCTACTAAAAAATAAATAGTGGGAGTATAAATTTTTAACTACAACATACTTAGAGCTTTGCAGCAATTTATAATCGTAAACTCTGGAGGAAATCAGAGTATTATTTCAAGAATCAGGCAGGAATTTATGAAACTAATAAGCTTCACAAATTTACCAGATATTCCTTTTTTTTTAAAGTTTTTCTTCTGTAACAGAATTCCCAGTTGTCCATTAAAAACTTCCTGTACTTTGAAAGTACTCTTTGTTCCTCTATTTTGGATTTAGCTATACTGAGCAGGAGTGCAGTTTACAGATAAGTCTACAATCTGTAGGAGGACTTGTCTGCCATTGTATCAACTTGTGCCATTTGCACAACTTAAATAGTAATAGTTCTGTTTCTTTTCCTGGTTATTAAGTCATTAATTTGATGTCAGATACTTGTCACAGGTCATTCCTTAAAGTTTTTTCCTCCATTTATAGAATCCCATAAGTTCTTTTAAAAGGAAAAATAACTTATACACATTTATGTCAACATTTCAGATTTTCTAAATTACTTTCCAAGCATTTATCATTTGTAAAAAGAAATCTCATTAAAATTGATATGTAGGAAACAGCCAGGCTTTTGTTACATGGTGCAGAACACCATGCAGCAGTTCCGTAGTGTTACAGTTATTGAAAGTAATGCAATCAAAAACATGAAAAATGTTTTAGTATCAGCTGATTTGCAATTAATGCAATATATCAAATTGCAGGCAGCGGGCTTGAATTTCAGGAGACCAGAGACATGGAAGAGGTGATACACATGCCATAACAGATGCTGAGTTTCCACACAAATGGACCTTTCAAAAGTGATTAGGGAAGGATTATGAATAAGATCTGTTTTTACATGCGTGGAAAATTCAGTAAAGTTATTATTATTTAAACCATCTCATCTTAGTGTTTCTTCGTACCTGCCATTTTCTAGGAAATGATGGGTTGCATGCGGTGGAATTACGGTCTAGTTTGCCACTAGGCATGTGGCAAACCCCAAGGGGGAACTGGTACTAAAACAGACGTTTTGGTAAAAAAAAAAAAAAAAAAAGAGAAAACAAACTCAAGGGTACTTTTGTATGAGAGCAATTACTTGTCATAAACTAAATAGTCTTTATAATGCCTTCTGGCTTATCCCTTATAAAGTACAATGAATTTTGTCTTTTATTGTGTTTGGTTGGTTGGGGTTTTTTTTAGTTTGAGATAATACATTCTTGTATCACCCTAAAAAAAATCAAATAAAGAAGGATTAGCCTAAGTTTGTGATTAACTGGGCTTGGTCAGGCAAAAGGTTACTTATTTTAGTGCACAAAATAATAAAACTAAATATCCTGTGCTCGACATGAAAGCTTTAAAAACGATGCTGCAGGCCTTAAGCATATAGAGCTGCTGCAGTTGTGTGTTTAACAAGATAATGTATTTAACAGCATGTGAATGTCAAGGAGGAGGCACTGAAGAATGGTGCCAGGGGTTGGATTATGTATTGTCCTTCTATTCAGGAAACAAAGGTGGGGACCAAAATATTATGTAAGTAAGTGCTGAGCTCTGTATCCTAATGAATAGAATAAATCAGCTTGTTTTTGCTGGACTATCACTATTGCTACAGGGCATGTCTCTGGCATGGACCTTTCCAACACTCTGAAGTATTGCTCCGTAGAATATATATGTTATTAAACTGATATTTTATTGATATTTTTAACATAAAAATTAAAAAATATTCACTAAGGCATGGGCCTGATACCACTTCTAACTTTTTAGGGGGTTTTGATTTGTATCCAGGCTCACTGTGAATATAAGTGGAACACTTTACCCACTAAAGAGTGAGTATATGTGTTCACCTGCTGCCCTGGCCTCAATTGAGAGCTTGCTAGGATATTGTTAGCATTTTGTGTTAGGGATCAGGTCTGATGAACCTGGAAGTTGAACGATATAGGCAGTAATGTCACAAACATGTCAAGCCATCACAAATTGGCTTGGCTACCAAAAGAAGTATCACCCCCACAACCACCAGCTTAAGTCTTCATGGCACTTGGCCTTTTTTTTTTCATTGGGTTATGCCAGTGACAGCATGGTAAGAATCATAGAATCATAGAATAGTTAGGGTTGGAAAGGACCTTAAGATCATATAGTTCCAACCCCCCTGCCATAGGCAGGGAGACCTTGCCCTAAACCATGTCGCCCAAGGCTCTGTCCAACCTGGCCTTGAACACCGCTGGGGATGGAGCATTCACAACTTCCTTGGGCAACCCGTTCCAGTGCCTCACCACCCTCACAGTAGAGAACTTCTTCCTTACATCTAATCTAAACTTCCCCTGTTTACCCCTTGTCCTACCTGTTACCCTTGTCCTACCACTACAGTTCCTAAGGAAGAGTCCCTCCCCAGCATCCTTATAGGTCCCCTTCAGATACTGGAAGGCTGCTATGAGGTCTCCATGCAGCCTTCTTTTCTCCAGGCTGAGCAAGGCTGTAAAGAAGGACACTGTATCCTTTATCTTCTTACTGCCAGTGTTGGTGGGAAATGAAAACTGGCAGTCAGGCAAACTGTCAGCAAACAATAGATTTTGTTTGATAGTCAGTGTAAGGATACAAACATCTGACCACAGAATCCTTTGTCTTCTGCACCCCTCACACTTTACTCAGGCATTCCACATCTCTCTGGAGGCTCTGTGACAGGAGGAGTGTCTTGAGCGCTTCCTGAGGTATTATATGGGCATCTGAAAGATATTTTTGCTTGAGTCAATGGAATTATCTCTAATTATTCTCACCTATCCCAAACTCAACCATTTGATTATAACAATAGACATACAGACCCGATTCCCTGCAGGATTTCAGAAGTCAGATCCTGAAGCATTACTAGAACTAAATAAGAAAAAAGAAGTCCTCAACCTCAAGGTGGCCCAATTTAATCTTTGATCAGTCCCCACTCCTCTGCAGGATTCAGAATCACTCCTCAATCTCATTACGTACACATGGGATATCTTCCCCAAGGAAGTTAAGAGGTGTGCTCAGGTCCCACGTTTGTATATACATGGTTTCATACTCTGCCTAAGAGAAGATGACTCACCGAACACAGTTGTTGGTTTATCAGGGATGGACTGCTGAGTGGCAAAGGGTAGGGAAAGGAGGAGACTTGGTCGTTCATTAACATCAGGCAGCCCAGCACATATTCTTCCATTGTGTGATACCATCAAATGGGACTATAATCCCTTTTTCCCATTCCTATCCTGCATCCATGTCAGAACAGCTGTCTCTTCACAAGCCTTTCAGTTCCAAACCTTATCAATACAGATGGTCCATCTTCTATGGAGCAATAGACCTGTTGAAAGGCATATTTCTGAATGCAAAATAGGCAGAGCCTAGATTGTTTTTCTAATGGAAATAGCCATATGAATAAAATGTGTGTGTTCTGTTTGTAAAAGGATAAGATTCAGACTAGCATAGACCCCCTTAGCAGGAAGAGCCATGAAGACTGAAGGGGTTTGGAAAGAGACCACATTTAAACATTTTTAATGATTTAGATTGGAAAATTAACAAAAATATACTAAAACACAAACTGACTGAACTTCAAGCAGTGTAGTTGCAAGTCTGCTGGAGTATAAACTTCCTCAGATTGATTTTATGCCTCGTGGTAGAAATTGCTTCTTAGTTTCAAAATATTGTATGAAGGCTGAATAAGATTGAACCCTTCAATTTGGTGTTTACATTAAATAATTTCCAACTAAGCTACTATTCATCAGTATTCTTTAGACATAACTAAAAATCAAAGTTTTGTAGGAACAGCCAATAACAGCAGATTTTGCTTTGCTTTTATAGTTTCCCTTCCTTTCAATTTCCTGTTAGTGGATTTACCCTGACCCCATTAATCTGGTTAGTCAGGTTCTTCAGCATTTTTTTTAGATGAGGTTTATCGTGGGACCTGAAATATTTGCAGAGGAGAGGGCTTACAGTGCAGTCATCAGAATGAGCTGCTGTGCCAGTGTTCTATAGGAAGCAGCCACCACCTCTCTTCTGTTCAAGTGCTGTTTGAGAGCAGTTGCTGCAGCAGGCTACATGTCTGGTAACTTGAATGTTCATGATGTGTTTCTGTCCTATGGGCTTCTAGCTTGGGTGGATGTTTTGCTAAGGCATCTGCTTTTCACACTGTCTACAGGAAGGTCTTGGTTCTTGCTCTGCTGCTGCAGCAGAGAACCGTGACCTGACCCCCAACCATTACTACTTTGGGAAATTACAGTCAGATGAGGAATCTTCACTGGGTAGGGAAGAGAATCTGGAATTAGGAGTGGGAGCAAGAAGCACTTGTGTTGACATGCAGAATCTCCTATGCTGTGGCAGTCTTCTGGTCAGGAGAAGGGGATAAGATTAGAGACTTCTCAGCAGGTGAGATTGTGGGTTCTTTCCTTCCTTTGTGGGAAGAATATTTAACCAGAAAATGTCATTTGCATTGCAGATCATGGTGGAAAGTATAAGACATGATTATAAAATGTTGTTGGTGTAGCAATCCTTCTAAAAAATGCTGGGAACTGATATCAGTAATCCAAGGACGTGCTGCTATGATCTGGCACAGTGAAGGAGCTGAAGAGCCACGTCCTGACTGTGGAAAAGCTGGGGTCTATTGCTGTCAGTGGAGGGAGCTTGAAATAAACACCAAAGACTAGATCTTAGATCAGTGGAGAGATTCCTGTTGCACAGACTAGGGGCTTGACTGAAGGGTCTGGTAAAATAAGACATGTTGAAGAAATGGAAAGAGCGAGAACATGGAAGTAAAGGCAAAACATCCATTGAGACCGGGGTACAGCCTAAGAAAGGAAGTAAGTTAAGGGACAGAGGAAGAACTCTTGGTGGTATTCATAAGGGTAAAGCAGACCAGTGCAGCTGTTCACCTATTTGTCTGGTCAGGAACTCATAAGCAGCGGCATAAAGATTCTTCCAAGTTAGTTCATCAGGAAAATAAGCTGCAGCAAGGGACCAAGGTAATATAACTGTGGGTGCAGTGAATCGAAATAACTCATCTGTGGCTTTTTCATGCACCTTTTTAATATATAGTAAAAATCACAATGTGTTCATAGGTAATTTATCCAGCACAAAAAAAAAAATACTATATTTATACCATTAATTATTTGCAAAAAAATTGCACTGCTCTAGGTTTGGCACTGCCCTTAGAGATAATAACATTTAACGAAACAAGGCTGAGACGATGATCCAGAGGGCTCTAGCATTGCCAGAGAGTTTTATTAGGTTTTGTGCAATATTAGTAAAATTATTAGTGTTCTTTTTCTATGTGTTTTTTTTCGTTAAGTACTCTAATGGAGTTTTTATAGGCATTAATGAACAAGGATGAGATCAAACAATGCACACTTTACCCTTGTGAGCAGTCCTATTGACTAGAGCGGGAATAGCATTATTTTTTTGTAAATGCTATTCATAGTAGAGAATGCAGAACTAGTCCCTAATGGAGGAAATATCTCTATTAAATCTTCCATCATCTCTGTATATACTGATTTATTCTAGGAGAAATAATTAAATTCATTTAATTATTCTGCTGTCTATAAAAGACAAGAAGGAATTTGCACAAAAGCACAGTTTAATCTACAACCTGATGGCGGTGCTTAAGACAAACAGCCCAGCAAAAACTTAAAAATATAATGTATTATTTATTAAAAAAAAGATGAAGAAATCAATATGACCTGAAGAATAAATAAGTCAATGCTGGATTTTAATTTATCTTTTTTTTTAAACTTATTCCTTGCTGATGATAAAGTGAGGAGAGAAGAAGCTTCAAGGGCAATGCAGTCCCACCAAGTAGAGCTCCACATGTTTTTGTTAGTTTATTGGTGTTTGCAATAAGAGCAAAGCTCTCTTTTAGACCTCTCATGCACAGAAGAAGGTGGTTTTAGTTAAAAGTTGGTTATTAAGCTGGAGCTGTGAGAAGCAAAATCTGAAGTGTCCTTCAATTGCTAAAACTACGAAGTATTCCCTGATTAGGAAACAAAAATATACAGTTTATTTCTAAACTCTGAGTCCAGCCCTGGGAATGCTTAAAGATATGAGCCTTTGCACCCACACACACAGAGTAGCTCAAAAATGCCTGTAGGTTTTGACTTTAAACTCAGTATTTTCACAGTCAAAGTAATTAAAAGTATCTTTTTGGGACCCTCCTGTAAACACAGTGTACAACAGCTGAGTGTAGGAAATACTTTAAAGCAAACATGCTGAGAAACTCATTACAGAAATTCAAATAAATCTCCTTCGAGACATGTAAATTTAATAGCAATGTGTATAATTTTATAAACATATTTCAAACTTAAGATTTCTAATTAGATAGCTCATTGTTCCATAGGCGCTGAAGTCTAACCAAACAGTGATCTGCAATTACAATTTGGTTAATCATTTCAGTTCCCAATAAAAAGGCTCCACAGCTGCCTGGAGGCTTGGCATAGGTGAGGAACACCATGGGATCAGCTTAGCTGCTAAAAAAGCTGTGTTTGTAGCTGGTGGCCACTGCCATGCATGGGCTGGCCTCCTGTAAATCACAGTGAAGTCAGGGTACACTCCCTCCCATGGAACTGGGCAGTGATGCTGACAGTATGCTTGGGGTTGATCTTGGGAAGTCTCATGGCACAAGCAAAAGTGGTTTGTCTTCTTTGTGTTTCCTGCCTGTGGGCAGCTGATTTGGGTTAGTTGCTCTGGGATTAAAAAGAAACAAACAATAACAGAAAAATCCTTTAACATTATTTTAAGCAATGAAGAAAACTCTTTCAGATTCAGGAAGGCACTCAGGGACTGGCAAGAGACCGGGTCACATTGCACGTTCGAGCAGTGATGTGCTTCAGCACTCGAGGGGATAAAAACAGGTTATCACACTCTTGACCAGAGACTCAATTCTACAGTCCCCACCAAAGCGTTAGGTCACACTCCTGCAGCAAATCAGCCTTCAGAGATATGCATGTTTATTAGGCCAGGTTCTGAGCATACATGTGATCTAGGCAGAGAAGGTAGAGTGCTTACCCAAAAAGTGCTTCTTGGTTTTATCCTTTGTACTTCTTTAAATACCAGCAATATTGTGGTTTAATGGAGCTGATTTGAGTCAGATCTCACTTACAGCTCCTCTGAAATTTCTCAGGGAAAGAAAACACATAAAACTGGTGACATTTATGATGTTTGGGCTCAAATAGTATAGCGCTACTCATTGATAGCTGTTACATTGCCACAATTTCACATATCCTCTCAGCCCATGGTAGGAATCCTGGTTTTTACAGTATTACCTGCAGCTGGCTCCTGTAGTCCTCTCACAACAGCATAAACCTCTGAGGTAGCAGGCTGCTGCTCATCTCTGTGCATCAGTCTGTGTAGGGACATATTACAAGCCAAACATGACACAAACATAAGAACAATCCTTTTGAGTTAAGCAGAACCATCAGCATCCATGAAGTTATTTAGGTGTGTAAATGTTGCAGTCTCAGCCCCCAGGGACTGTATATTGCTGTTCAGAGTGGGGTTTTTTCATTAGTGTTGTTTTTTTTCCAGTGGTTTATTTTCCAAAGCTATTCATAACGGGAGCATAAATATCTTGTCTGAACAACAGTAGTCTATCAGTTGTGGTCACTGTATCCTTGCCTTTCTCTTTGCTTGTTCCCTCTGAATGCAGGAGAGTTTAATTAAATGTTTGGGGGATAGATGATAATCCATCAGAGGAGTTTCTGCATCTCTCACTGCATACAGTTCACTGAACAAACCCACTGACCATTCTCCTCAACAGGATGTTCCTTAGGAACACTTTGCACGCAAAAATAAACTCCAGAGATACCCTGTTTGCTTTCAGGATGAGTCTTTCCATTATTTTTCATGTCCTTCACTATTTTCTTCACTGTTTTATTGTGTCATCTTTAGGGTCAGTGGTTCTGATTATTTTTTACATCCTCTCACTTCCACAGTTCTGAAGAAATGGATTAGAATCTCAGTGGAAATGAATTTGTGAGGGGGAGTATGGCTGCGTTTCTCAGCACTGGTTGTACACTCATGAAGATCTGTAATTTTGTAAAAACTGACCAAGCCCTATGTTTGTTCCTGTGTTACTGCCATCTGGTATGTTCATAACGTCATAAAACAGTTTAGCAGGACTATAGACACCAACGTAAAATGTTTTTCCATGCTTTCCTGAGCAAAGCTTGCATCTCCTCCTTTGTGGGCTGCTTTTAAGATTTCATGGAGTTACACTGTGAAATAGGTGAGTCAGGAGGAAAACAAGAGAATTTCTGTCTGTCTTTTTCCTCCTTATTATCTCGCTGCTTGGTTTTGTTACAGCTGAATCATATCTAAGATTCAAAGCCAGTCATTTTTCATTAGAGTCGTTAGTGTATAGTCCTGACTTCTTTATTCTTCCTCCTAAGATAAGCTATCAAAATACGTATTTTCCGCATTTTTATGCTACCTGCCAAACAAAAGGAGACTTGTACTTTAAAATTCACCTGCATTCTTTCCTGACAAGTTCTTAGACTGAATGCAGTCATTCTGGGATGGCTAAGTTTCTAGGAACAATTGTTAGAGAAATCTAGAAATGGCACTTTACACCACACTATCATGTGCTTAAATGGTTGTCTAAAGCTGCTTCCACTGTTTCCATTCTGAAAGCACAATGGTGCTGCGTGACCACACTGAAATCTGAAGTATGACATTACCCAGGGAATGATGCCTCTTTATGTGTTGCTTATAAACACAAACCGAAAGGCGACATAATATCTAGATACCTAATACATTATTAGCATTGTTGCACATCAAGCGCTCAAAAAGCTCATGCTATCCCATGGGCAGCACTGTTAATATTTCTCAGGTATCTGTGGCATCTGACTCGGAGTGTATAGTCATATGTAGTGTATCTGAGAAGATTTCTAATGTGCCACCTCATGGAGTGGGGGTGAATGGAGTGGAGGTGAATGACAACTTACTGCTCTTCACTCTTCCCAGTGTTAAGAAGCGTAAGAAGCAGTTAAAGGTTCAAAAGCTGTAGAGATAAATTTATTCATTAAAAGCCAGAAGATACCTAAAACAAAAATATCCTGCTTCTGTCTGATTGTATACTGTGGGAGCTTCACTGCCTCTGTGCTTTCATCTTATACTTCAGAACATTGAAAGGTGGTTTAGGCCCAGAGCACCATTTTTTCTCTCTTGGGGAAAAGGAGGCTGTCTAGGTGTACCACTGAGATGATCCATAAGTGCATTCTTGTGCTCTTGTGTGCCCTTGTTCTTCTTTGGTTGTATGCGTATGCTGTTTCTTAAAAATTACTGACCTTGTGAAAAACTGGTGAACAGCCTTACAGTCGAGAACAAGAAGGCATGGACAGAGGCAAGCTGTAGGCCAAAAACTCCATTATAACATAAATCTGGGGACTAGGAGCAGGTAGTGTATCCAAGGACAAAAGCCAGGAGTTAGTGATAAGCACTGCAGCTGAATGGCCACAGGCAAGTGGTGTGTTTCCTTCTCACATCTGATAGAAAGGACAAGCCATCAGTCCAGCTCGCAAGCCAGGTGACAGACCACCTGTTCCAGCAAGAAGCTGATTGCAGTAAAAGGTGCAGTCTGATGGTGGCATTACCTTGAAAAGCTAATAGCATTACCAACCTTGCCTAAGCTCAAGGCTTACTCTGGGTAAATGTGCAAGGCCTGATCTGTGCATTCATGTCACCTAAAGCTGGGGGCTCTTTACCAGTAACTGAAATGACCAAGACCTTCAGCACAGCATCCTCTTTCCAAGGGAATCCACTGCATTTTTCCATCCTTGTCTTGCAAGAGGACTGTAATGGCTGTTGAAATCTTACCTCCTTCTACTTCCAGGTTCTCAAAGTCCAGGGAAATATGTGTGTATTCACTCTGGAGTTTGTTTTTATTGCCTTCATATTTTCCAAATGTGTTTTTGTATAAATGTCTTGAGTAGAAATTTTCACATGCGTCTATTTTTTGCCATTACTTGTATAGTGGACTTTTCAATGCCAGGCAGAGAGCATATTCTTATTTTCCACCAGGCTGCCCACATTACTGTTACTAGAAAGCTGCGTGCGCACATGCATCCCTCTTGTTAATGCCTCTTTTCCCAGAAAGTAATTTAGAAAACCTCTGTGTCTTCAAAACCACAGCTGTTTGCCATGAAGCTGTCAGACGTTGCCCAGCTGTAGTTGCTGGACGTTGTGAATTGAATTGTCAGCAGAAACCAGAACTTTTTACTCATAGTGAATGTAATAAACTAAAACACACCGGAGGTTTTTTCCATCCTGGTACTGAATTTGCACTAATTACATTATTCTGAACTGACTTTTTAAACTTACTAAATTTGATATGTGAGTTGCTAAGAAAAAGTGTCCATAGTTATTATGATTACTTTTCTTACAGTGCATTTTGAAATTACCCAGCAGCAGAGCAGAGTGGACCACTAATCAAATTGTCTGATTAGGTGAAATCCTAGACTTTCAGCAAAGTTTTCTCATGCCAAATTGCAGTAATAATTGTTCCATCACTTCTCCTCAAGGGAATCTCTCAAATGCTTCAGATATAATTTAATTTCTAAACTGACTGTATAATTAAATAATACAGTATAGCGAGCAGTAATCTTTCTCTATATTTATATGTAAATATTACCGGTTACCAGCAGGAGCCACAGCATCCCTAATTGGCTGTGGCTAATTATATATTATGTCTAAAAAATGTTAACATTAAGGTTACAAAGTCAAGCACTTAGAAGTTGGGCAATGTCAGCATTAACGTTGCCCAGGCAACTTCAATTTTCCTGCCGTTTGTTTGCATGCGTGTTAAGGTTTCTAGTTACACAATCACTGTTCTTTTTTCCCTCTTAAATCCACTGCCTTATTCAGTAAACTGGTAGTAATTGCATATTTCTTTTTGTCTATCTATCTTCCTCATTAAGAGCATGGCTCCAAGCCTTGTTTAACTCAAATTGTCCAAGCCTTGCACAGCATATATTTTTATTACTTTCCTCTTCTGTGTTTCTATGGTGCTTTTACCACATCTGAACACTATATCCAACAGGGATGAGAGTGTCAGGTTGCCTAACTCTCTCTTTAGGGAGAGCTGGAGTTTCAGGAATCCAAACCCCAGTGATAGGAATGCAGGCTGCTGAAGTGATAAGATGTGGGGAATGTAAAACACTTCTGAATGGGCTGTGCAAAGATAAGATGCTGAACAGAGACTCATATCCCGCTGGCAGGCCTCTATAGACCACATCTACTGCAGAGCCCCTAGAAAATAATGTATTTTCAATCACTTGTGTAAAATCAGCTCATAACACCATTCTGGGTTTCTGGTTGATGAACTCGCTGTGTTTCATATAAAGTTGTCAAAAAAATGCTCACCAATTACAAAATCTTTGGGACTGATTTTTCCAAAATAAGAGTATTTCCCAATCTGGTTGTTCCAAGTATCACACCATACTTCTCCATTTAACTTAGTGACAAATGCCCAGTTCTGCTGTAAAAGTGCTAAGCTTCCCAGCTGTAACAAATACCCTCTGCAGTTAGCTTGGAAACTCAGCCATGGAAAGCTGAGTGAAACTTTGCCCAGGTAGCTTGCTCAGCATCATGTGTATTGGATTCCAAGCTGGGACATAGGCCACTTCTCCAAGGCCGCACACAAATTCTGTAACAATCACATAGTTTTTCTTCCTTTCAATCTTCATACAGTAGGTCTAGACAGACAAGTTCTCTCCCCTCGCCAAATCTGGAGTCATCCTCATGGCAGCCCTGTCTTGTATACAAAAGGAGATAGGGTCCTGAAGAAAAAAGTATAACAGTTTGAGCTTTATAATGAAAAATTACTTCCTTTGTTAAAATCCACCAGCATCTCCTATGCTAGGTCAAGTGGTATCACTGTGTTATCTTTCACCTTTTATGTAGTGGGAATCACTTCTGAATGGGAAGACCAGGATCCAATCTCTTCATCTTCTTTAAAAGACACAGTGGTCAGTGAAGACACATCAGTGATGACAGACAGTCTTGAACCAGGACTATTCCAGTGTTTGCAAGTTTGAGTTCGGAGTCTTACTGATCACCTGTCAGCTAAGATAGTAAAACCCTTGTGTTTGGCTGAATAATGACATTGCTGAGGACACCAGAGGGGCTACACCTAGCCCAGTCCTTGGTGACCGCCAAGGGAAATGCCTGCAGTGCGTGGCAGTGAGGCAGGAAGCTCCTGCTAACCAGCAGCTGTGGTTTTTGTATGCACTTCTGGACCTGAATGTTTTAGTTACTCCCAAATCCTGTTTTAGGTGCCTATATCCCTTCTTTAATTCCATAGACACGCATTCATTTCAGCAATTATGTAGCTCAATGCATGCTTACTCTGATTTCTAATTTGTTGTTGAACTTTCTTATCTCCTAGAAAATAACTATTTACTCTGAACTCGTATTTAGATACATGTATACAGAGTTAATTAACCATAGAGAAAAGCAATGTGCAAACATGTATATTAGTTGTCTTAAATATTCTGTCTACTTAAGAAGAAAGTGCTTTTATAAACCATTATGCATTTAAAATATTTTATTAAGCAAAGGAAACATTAACTGTAATTTATTAAATTGATGGATCGATTAATGAATTGATGGATTTGTTCTGGTCGCTAAGGGCCATACACTGTGTTTGATATAGTTTGATATTAAAACTGTCAATCTGCTCTGACACTTCAGTATACCTCAGCAGGAATTTATCCGTTAACTTTATATGTCTACCACCTTCTGCAAATCTGCCCTAATGCCCTTTGACTTTTCAGAATTAGTGGATCTCATCCTCTGCCACCTGGATATTTATTTGCTGCTGGAGCAAAAGAGCTGCCTCTTCTTCTTGATCCATTTTTCATACTTAAACAGATTCTTCCAAGTAAAGAATATTTTCTCTCAGAACCTACTAATGAAACTAAAAATCAAAGTTGTCAGTAAGCTGGTGATGGATTTAGTGACCCAGCAGATCCCTTATGTCTTATGTTCATAATATGACTGAGGTAGTTATTTTTCTTCATCTTAGAAACTAAGACTTTGCATTTTTGACGGCAGGAAGGACAATGTTTACACTATTGTCAAAGAGGAAAGAAATAAAGTTTATATGTATGAGTGCCTCAGTTTGTAATGATGTGACATAGGTTTAATCATGAAACAGGCTCATTTGGTAGTCAATATTACAGCAATTTTCTACCAGATCCCATATATGACTAAAACAAAGCAGCCCTTAAATGAAAAAATTAAGAAGGCGGCTCATTTATTGCATCCTTTTAATATATGTAAATTACTTAATAGATTATAAGAACATGTATGTGGAGAAGAGAGAATGCTTGAACCATATTCCAACCTGAGATTAATGCCTGACAAGATTATCTGTCTGAAGCCTTTTGACTTAATCAGTTTATTCCATGATTTTATAATCTGACAAAGCTAGCTAGGTATTTGACATGTATGCATTCATTGTACAACCAAAAAGCATATAAAATATTGTTTAAAATTGTAGCAGGTAGGTGTGTTAATACATTCTAAACCCCAAAATTGTTTCTCTATCTATATGTATTGCCTATTGACAGATGAGAGCCAAAATAATTCTGACAGCCATTTCAGCTGAAGGTGGGTAAATTGTTGAGCTTCAGAAAAAGCATTTAGAATAGCCTAATTAGCAGCTGAATTTCTGCAGTGATTTACAGTCAGCTAGTGTCTGATGTGCAGACTGGATGCAGACAGGTTGGTTCTGGTGTGCATTGCAGCAGTGAAAAACAGGAGCCAGCATTTGCATTTCAGCAGATTACTCTGGATTCACAGAATTGTAACTAAAATGTCATTAGCCCAGTGTTTGTTTCTGAAACTGAAGTTGGGGCTAGTCCAGGTCTCATTGAAATGATTTAGGGTTTTTGCCGCGGATTTCGGGCAAGTGTCCCACTTTGAGCTCCGAACACATAAGAACTGTTTAACAGTTTGGTTACTGAGCTCCTTAAACCTCCCAGCTCGATGCCTCTTAAATATTTAGCCACTGCTATCAGCAGAATCATTTCCACAAAGCCTAATTTCTTGCTCTATAACTGCATGCTAATTACTTTATTGTTTTGGTGAGCTACCCTGACTCTGAGCTGGCTGTTTCAGGACATTGGGTGTCAGACTAGCAGTACCCTGTATTATATTTCCAACTGAATGTGTTCCTGTTTAGGGTTAGTCATGAAAGAGTATTTATTTTTGGAAGACATACCACATGTTCCCAATCCTTTGTTTGCACAGCTGTAAGAGAAAATAACTTAATGGAAAGAATAGTCTTTCAAACAAGAAAGAATCATCTGCCAAGACAGCCTTTGTGATACAGCAGTGTCTGTAGCTTCTTTTTGGGTATGCTTGGGCATCTGAAATTAAAATCAATGTTTTTCTTATTATGTGGCATAGATTAGGTTTGGGGTTGATAGTACCAGCAGATCTGCTCTGTGTGAGTGCACAGAGAATGAAATTTATTGACAGCTTGGAAAGCCATTCTGGCATTACTAATTGTCATCAGTTTTCTCACGAAGAACAAGACTTTCACACGGAAGGCAGCTGTATAGATCTCTTATTAACTATAAATAATATCTTATGAAGTATAGTTTGTTATAAAAATAACTCAATTTCACTTCAAATACATAACTTTTCAGAAAGTGAAGAATATGGGGTTTAGTAGCATGTATTCTTCAAATAAAGTCTACAGGTATGAAATAAAACTAATTTAAACACATTCCAATCAAATAACTGAACTTAAAAGAATGACTGCTACTAAATGTAAGCCAGTTGGAAAGAGGTGAAACCACTGATCCTTTGTGATTGTAATTTACTCATATGCAAGTAAAGAAAAGATTATACCCCAGAGAAGAGCTAGTCTGGAACAGCTAGTCTGGAAACTTCAACCCAGACAGGCCTTTAAGCACCAAAAAGATCCTGATAATAATGTCTCCACCTAGGAAGGAGCAAGACGAAAACATTAGACCTGCATTTTGGAAGGATAACCGAAGACATTCTTTTCTTAACTCTTTGCGTTTATTCATTTACTTTGTGAAGTGAAAGCAATTAGGTTAATATATCACCCTAGCTAATGAGGATTTGAGGGGTGGGAGGTGTTTAAAATTGTTTAGGTGATTAAACAAAACTATGTTATGTGTGGCTTCATATATAAGGATCAAAACCATCAAGGATATTTTACATTTAATACTGTTTCATTTGTTTGTTTGTTTGTTTTCAACAGAGGAAGAAGATCAAGTAACCTAATGGCCTTGATTAATTCTGTTTTGGAGCTGTAGATCTCTTTCTTTGATTTATCTGTTTATAAAGTAAGATACATATTCTTGCTTTTTCAACGCCTAACTAGTTTCTTAGCTCTGAGAGTACTCCTATACAACGAACTGAACATATGAAATAAACTACAATAAAGAAATATTCTACACCAGCAAAAGAGACTGTGGCTGTCGAAACCAGTATGTCAGTCCAACAGTTTCTGTTTCCAGAAAAATTCAAATGTGAAATGATTTTACTTCACTTCAGATTTTTGTGTTACATATGACTTGAATAGTTTACATTTAACTGGAAAACAATTTGTTCTATGATCGGCCCTTAAAACAGGTCATGATCTGTTCCTTTAGGCTTTTTTTAGTCATAACTATTAGATTATTTTTTACATAAAAATGTAATTTACATATTTATAATGTTATTAATACATATTAATAATACATAATTAATGTATTAATACATAAAGCCTTATGTAAATCAACAGGAAGGAAAGCAGTTATTTTGTCTAGTCTAAATAGCATATATTCAAAGTTTTCTTTGTTCATGGCACCAGAGGTTGTACTCATGTTTATAACAGTATCTTCACTTCCTGGGTAAGTGTTAAGATTTGGAAAAGCACAATCTTTGCTCAGTAGGGAAACTGCTTTGTATTGTCAGTTCTCTGCCTTTTTGATCTTCTGGGGCATTTAAAACAATACGGCATAAATCTGTCCGTGTCTTCCCCTACTTCTCTCCCCAAAGCCAGAACAGAACCATATACTTCAGTACCATAATTTTATTATTTTTGGACCGAGAGACAGAGGGCTGGATGTTGTTAAGGAAGCTGCCATCAAAATAAAGTTACTTTCAGAACAGTGGCTTTACTGCAGGCCCCTGATGGTGTTCAGGGATGACTCTGGATATTTAGACTAATTCGCCTGCTAATGATGCTCTCCCCTCATTATTATTTCCATATTTTTGATACAGTGATTGCCACTTCTTCACATGGAACCCTGTCTTGGATATGTCAACACTCATCTTTTGTGAGAAGATGAATGTCTGAAATGCTGGTTTTATTCCAGACAGCACTAATGTGTTCTTTTATGAAATAAGGTGAAAGTAATTTGCCTTGATTAGATGATGGGCTTCAGAGTAGTTTTCATTCATTCCAGGACTCAGTTCATATGCAGTATTTTACCTCATGCCTTCTCATGGCTTCTGAGACAGTACCTCAGAGGTGGGGCTTTTTGCTTGGTTGCCTCTCGGGTGCTGTGCATGATGGTATCACAAAACCAATCTTCTGCTAGCATGACTGCAGCCTGCCAAGATGGGGAGATACTACCACAATGTTCATCTGTTTCCTGAGGACGTGTGTGATGCAGGAGTAGCTCTACTTAGAAACCAGTACCTAGGCAAGGCCCACCAACTTTGGATCTTCTTGCTTATCCCAGTAGATGCGAACAATCTGACTGCATCCAGTTTTCTGAGTCTCATGGTGGCAAATCGTATTAGAACAAATAAACTTTACTAATGACTATTTTTCTGTTCTGATGTGGTGACAGTGCTGTCAGACAAACATTTCAGTAAATGTGTCGATTCACATAAAAAATTGCATGTAAATATTTCCTGATATTTTCCAGTCAGTTACGTATTTTGTTATTATATTAATTTTCTTCACAATCTATTTGAGGTCCAAAAGAATTAAGCGTGTCCAATTGTGTACTTACATTTTTACCTTTCTATATACAGTGAATGTTGTTGTCCAAAGCACGGCTACATGAGGGCAGTGCTGTGAGCTAAGCTAGGGTGTGGGTTTGAAGAGCTCTTCAGTCCTTTGGCAAATGCCTCCTACCCTTTTCTCTCATGCTTTCCACCTGTATTTGCTGTGGGACAGCGTTGTGCATGCAGCCAGGAAATGCAGATTAAGTCGATGTGCCCAAGCACTGTGGTTTAGCTTTACAACTCATTTTCTGTAACCGTACTGTAATCTTCCTTGCTTATGGAGGAGGCACTCTGTGCAGCCCCACTGAGGGGCTGAGCAAAGATTCTCGAGCACTTCCATTTAGTACTTAGGAGAGCACAATATTCTATTAGTTGATTTTTTACTCTGTAAGACCATGATTTGGGACTTACACTTTTTAAAACATCTGTGACAGACAGTACTCTTACAAAATACTCTGAGGGAAGTAAGAGGTGATATCTATAGAAAAGCAGCAATACCTAGGGACTCCAGACATTGTTTCCTGGCTTTACGTTCATGACTGCTCATGAGGTACCACGTTCAGTGCCAGGGATCATGTCCTTTGCAATGTCTCACAGGATTGCTGAGGGAAGTGAAGTACTAGGTACTACGAGATTGGTGTTGTAAAACCTTTTAGACTTCTCAGAGTAATTCTTTGCCTATTAATTCAGCTTATGCAGGCAATTTACAAGTTTAAAAGAGCGCTGCTGCCCTTGTTTACCTTTGATTATTTCCATTAGAGAGGAAATTGATGATAGCCAAGAATTTCTTAGGCCCAAGAAGTTTGGCAGCTTCAGGCATGTTTGCCAATGTCCTTGTTTATAGAGCCAAGCCCAATGGTCTTTTCAAACATCAGTTTATCCAAAATCTTTGTGGTTTTCTTGTCATTAATGATTTTTTGGACAGCATATTTCTTTTCACTTCTGGATACTGTTTTTTCCATTCTTAGGCCTCTTAGTTAACAGTCTCAGAAAACCTGCTTAATCCCTACTACCTGTGCTTTGGGCAGCTTCTATTATTTCACTATTCGAACTCCAAGGAATGGTTTAATCCTTCTTTCCATTTATTCCAAAAGTAGAGCAGCATCCATGCCTATCAATGTGCCATAACCTCTCAACTCTGCCATAGCAATAGGTAGAGATTTCTAGTAGGAATGTTCATGAAAGCCTTTAAAATTGAATTATTCAGTGGAAGATCACTGAACTTACAAAACCATTCACTGTCAATACCAATTAACTAATGAAAAGACTGGGTATTTTACGCTGGTTCTTAGGGAATTTTAGGATCTTTATTCAATCCAGACAAATGCTGGCCAACCTGTGAGAAAGCAACACCATAGAGAAAGCTCATAAGACTAATCACTGGTAGTAATAACAGCAGGATTCATCTCCCATGGCCTGGCCCAAAGCATGGGATATACACAAGTTATGAAGAAGCAGCGTGGGATTAACCTAGACTTCTTAGCACTGGTGTATGGGCATATTTGAGGTAAGGTGTGAAATGCTGACAGTGCAATTCCGTGTCCTGGATTCCAGAATGATATATCTGGGCAGCTGATATATCACTGATATATTGGCAGCTATAATACAACTGAGATGTTCTTGTAAAGTAGCATGCACAGATTCAGTACTTACAAGTTTTACAACAGCATCTTTTGATAGGACTCGATCAAAGACCAACTGGTATCACTGAGCAAGAACTCAAAATTCATGATTACAATTCAAAAAGAAATTAGATAAAATGTTCTGACAAAAGCAGTTGCCAGGATTCACTGAAGATAGAACTTGATGTATCGATCAATTAAAACCAGAGCATGCCGGCACAAATCCAGTAGATTTCTTTGTTCCCTCACGCTTTTGCTTTACTTGGCTGGGTGGTAGAACATAAGCATCTACACTCGCTATGCTCTGACCCGAACATTAACAGGAGTAATAATGTTTCTGAAGAAGAAATAGGTAAGCAGAACTATTATTTTGGTATAACAACCAAGCACAATTGTCTTTTTTGGACATAACTATGGGAACACTATGACCAGACTTACACTCAGATGAAACTCCAGAAAGGTCCTCAGAGCTCATCTACACCATCCTCTTAGGGTTCATGCTAGATTCAACTTGGCCTAGATTATTCCAGGATATTTAGTCTACACTGAAGAATCTTTGATGTTGAAGAACTCACATGGCCTCACCTGCCTTCCCAGGCAATCCCTTATACTGATCTCGTTGCTAGAAAGCTTTTCCTATGTCCAGCCCCAAACTTCTGTGCTGCAGTTTTCTTTCTTGTCCTCCATACTTAAACTAATCTTACCATAAGGTTGGAGGGGAGGTGGAGGAAATAAATGAGGTGATTTCAAGAGTTGGAAAAGCACTTTGTGTGGGTGCAGCTTTTTCTGGCAAAGCTGAGTTTTTGCAGGTACCGTTTTTGTATTTCTGTGAGACTAGAATGTTCACTTCCAGCTGAAAACTGCACAAATTGGCACAACTGTCCTCGCGAACCACTGCCAGAAGAAATCTTACCTAAGCACACATTCAGGTAGTGTCAAGGGCTTGTATTTTTGGCTTCACACAAACATTAATATGTATTTAATTTAAGTTCTGAGCTAATGTCCCATAAAAAGTGAGAGGGTCAGATCCCTTTTGCATAAGTCCTTTCATTGGACCAATGGCTCAGGGACTGTACTGATCAGTATTTCAAGTAAAAATGTGTTAAGAAGCTAAATATTGATAAAATGATAAAATGTGCATGACACCATATCATGGGGAAGATACGCTGGCCAGAGACACTGAGGCAGAACAAATTGGCTTCATGTATAAAATTCTCCAGAGGATATTCCTGGCCAGCCCCAGATCCATCAGGATTTGAGAGAACTGGAGTTGTCCTTCCTGCTGTGAATGCCAAGTTTCCCTCTTCTCTTCAGTTCTGGCTGAAGGGATTTCTAGACAGCACTGATGACGGGTGTGTAGTTACACATTGTAAGGACTTAGCAGAAAGGCTATTTTAACTCATGAGTCTCATTACTGCAGTTCAGTGGCTGGCAGAAGCCTTTGTATCTGTGTCCACATCTGCTTGTTCTATATAATGGCACACAGAGTTTCAGAGCAAATGTTTATATTTCAAAGCAAGATGCTTGTATTTCTCCTTCACTCTGTCCATTATATGTGGGCAGAAACATTCCTCCTTCTGTGGGTTTCAGGAGCACTTTGTATGTGGATATCTTTGTGTCCAGATAGAGAATAAAGAATGCCCTAAGGAATGTAGAGTGATGCCCATTACACTGATAGCAAGGACATATATTTGCCCTTCTCACACTAGTCTGAGCTGAACCATTAAAATATAATGATGCACATATACAGCAGTCTTGCCGTAGCTGCTAAGATATGTTCAGGTTTTCAAGTCTTCAGATTATGGTCTCACCTTGTGACTTTTGTGTGCTGCATTAGTCCACATTTTTCTGCTCTTATTTTAAATGCTGGGAGATGTTTCTAAAGACATTAATGTTTTTGAGAGCTCACCGACTTTGGTTATTCAACTGGGCCAACCTTTGGGTTATGACTCAAATGTTTCTGAAGCGATGTTGATGGAAAGATTCATGGACTTGCTTTTGTCTCCTCCCTAGAGTATGTGCTATCACCACAGTAGAGATCTGGAAACTGGCAGCTCAACATCTGGAACAAAGTCCCTACCAAATTCTGCAACAGCGTATTTAAACCAGAGAATTCAGATGCATAGAGGCCATGAGAGGATTCTGTTGATTTGTAAAGAGCACTGGTCTTGCGCTCTGTTTCTAAGTGTTTTCACACATCTTCAGCTGGTATAAATGAGCATCATCAGTGAAAAAAGGGTTCTTAAAAATTCTTGAGAATTTGGCCACATATCAATTAAGTATTTAAGCCAAAACAAAACAAAACAAACCAGGCATATTAGTTATGTTTGTCCTGGCATTGCATCTAATGGGTGTTCAGCTATGCTAAGAGTACCATAGATTGGATTATTTTAGAGTATTTTCTTTTAGTGTTATAGTATTTTTTGGTAAGTTGAAGCTATCCTTTCCAGACAACACTGGCATTTAGGTACCACTGCTATCCATGACCCTTTCTGCAGTGCAAGATAGTCTTAGCTAAGACACCTCTCTATTTTAAGGATCTAAAAATAACACAAGGATATTATCTGACTTCTTCTTAAGAGCCAAAAGTATTTGTTAAGAAACTAAAACCAGTACCTTGCAGCGATTGTAGAGCTTCTGTAACTTATTTCCAGCAGCTTTATTAGGACGAATTTGTGTCTTATTCAGTGCTTGATCTGATGGCCAGTTTTCCCAGCATGCTTGATGATGGCATCATGGAGTAGCATGCTTCACAAGGTCATTTTTATTTTATGCACTATTTTCAGGAGCCCAATTCAGTTCACGGGTTGTTCATTTTTAACAGGTATTGGGGAAATGGGTGAGGAGTAACCGGGGCATCAATACACATTGAACTTGCAAATGTTTTATAAAGTTATGTGAAAATCATTCCTGTTAGAGCCTGAATGTTACAGCATCATTGCCTGTGTCAGATCTATTTTTGAAGAATTCCCTGGTACTGTTATTTGTTATTGCCTGGCAAGTACAGTCAGCATGAGCAAGAGTTATCTGTGCTGGTGGACCCAGTTCTGGTAGTTCATTGAAAGATAAACGTAACTACTGCTAGAGCATGAATAGATTTTCTGGAACACCAATTAATACATACTAGCAAAGGGATGCTTTACATCACTGTAGCTTGGTCAGGATCTTTTCCTAGCATTAGCTTGTCATCCTGGTGAAATTTGGCCGCCTTGCTACCTGCTGATTGTAACTGAAGTGTGAGACACAAGCATTCTGTTTCTGAACTACTAAATAAGTACAATAAAGTGGCTTCTCCACAAACCAGTAATAAAATTAAAAATAAATAAATAGAAAAAACCCTACCACACAAAATGCTAAAATGTTTTAATGTTTTATTTTTATTTTTAGTCTTGGAACTGAACCAGATGATTATTCCCACTTATGGAACTGTGCCAGATCAGCAAAACCTTCATACTCCTGAATGGGTGGGTACTTCTTTAACTATGACTATCTGTAATTTTTTCTCATACAGATATGCAACAGTCAGTAGCTGTTCCAGAAAACTAGCATTCCTTTGCATTAGCAGCACATGGCGTTCATCTGCGTGACTGAATCTGAGTTGCTGTATTTTTGTTTCCCTAAAGGTACCTGAAGCCATTGACTCAGATCTGAAAGTACAGTTTGACACAGACACTGGACTCAATTAAAAGTGACCAATATGTGTTCACTATAAACTGATACACAAACACACACGCCCCTCCTCCCTAGATGTAATTTTATACTTGCATGTATAGGATTTCTCTGTGTGTATACAAGGATAAATAGCTATGAACACACCCTATATATATATATAAATACACATACACTGTAGATTAATACACACACAGGAATTAGTTGGCTAACCTGTGAGTTCAAGATTCATATTTACAGAAAGCTTGGAGACACCAAGAAATTCTTTACTTCAGCCAGAGACCGAAAGGGGCAAGAACAAAAAAGACCTGGAGGTGTCCATTCCCTTTGTCCAAAGTTCAAGCTCCCCAGCTCACCTAATGTTTTCTGCAGCTAACAAGCCTCTGGCTCTAGCTCGAGATGTCCTGTCTCAGATCTCACTTATCTCAGAGGATGGCCAGTTGACCCCAACAAGCCCTTTCATGGCTTTGCCAAACTGATGCCCAACTGGCATGCTTTTTTCCCCTAGAATGGTACCGGTGTGGCCTGCAGTTGCACAAGGAGATAGCTGTAATCCTGGATTAAAAAAGGTATATACTTGTGCTAAAGCTAATGGAGCAACTCCATATAAATCAAAAAAGCCTGTTCTGTGTTTTGTTACTCCAGTGGTGGAGGTTAGTGTTGCTGGCTTTTGGTGTGTATCAGTTGTCTTTTCTAGTCAAGCTGCCTCTACAGGTGCATCAGTGTTACAGGAGAACAAGGTGTAAAGAAACAGGTTCAACAGTGTCAAGAATATCTCATTGGACCAATTAATTTGAACACTTAAGAGCTTCATGACTGTTTTAACATAGAGAAATCGTTCAGGAAAGTACTGTAATGGTGCCACCAAGTAACGAGAGATGGAGCTGGTTCCCAGTCAGCCCTGTCCAAGGCATTGACATTTAAACCATCAGCTATTTACAAGTAGTTGAAACTGCCTCTGCATCTCTATTGCTGTGTACTAGATCCTGCTAGGATCCTACTAGATGCTCCTGGAATGACAGCAGTAGCCTGCTACTGCTGGTACTGGT
Organism: Strigops habroptila; assembly: GCF_004027225.2. Taxonomy (NCBI): domain Eukaryota; kingdom Metazoa; phylum Chordata; class Aves; order Psittaciformes; family Psittacidae; genus Strigops; species Strigops habroptila. The sequence goes on from NC_044279.2 coordinate 32,462,906, forward strand.
TATCCCTTTAGCTTGCACAGAGGAGATCCACTGTGACTGTGGAGGTCCAGGTCATGCTGACTTCTCTGCCTATAAGAAAATACATTCTTTTCTTTATATGACTGGGAGAACATATAATACAATGAAGAATGAGCTAAAAGACACAAATCAAGCATTCAAATTCAGCCTGCCCTGTCTTTTATGTAGATATTATGATTGGAGCTGTGTAGGTAATTTATTTCTCAGCCTGGCCGCCAAACTGAAAGCTATTTTGATTCATATAGAACTGAACTCATAAAAGAAAGAGACAAAGGATTTCCATGGTGGTAGTGCATTTTGAAAGCAGTGTAAATGAAGGGATTCAGTCTTTATTGCACTGAGGTGCCCCAGAGTCTTGGGGAGCTTCTCTAGCAGCTTAGCTGGCAAACTAATTGTCATACTTATGTGTCAAGGAGGTTTCTTCCTGCTTCTGCTATAGGAAACAAATATCCAAAGCACTAGGAAATTAATTTCTTTCTGGGAGCCGGATACCCTCACCTCCCCTACCGCAGCGTTTTGCGGCAGGGTGTTTTTCATTTGAAGCTGCTTTGGTGTCTGGAAAAAAATTAACCATTTTTTGGGACATGAGGTGGAACCAAGAGCTTCCATTTCCCAACTGACTGCCATGACCAGGATGTTATAAAAATCCTTCTTAGACTTTCCTTGTAGTTCATTTAATAATTTTTTTTATGTATTTCTATGAAGTGAAATAGCATCAAAGCAGCTGGAATGTCAGATACCTTGTGGTTAGAACAGTCTCCTCCAAGCAGTCTTGGTAGAATTTATTTTTATTTCTACTGAAAATCGACTGTCAAAATCAATTTTTATTTTTGGTTACTCATGTTTACCAGCAGTTGTAATTTCTGCTCCGTTTTAGCAGCATCTGTTCTGCACTGTTCCTTCCGTGTCAAGTCCTCCTTGTTGGCCACTGGGCGGTTCAGTGCTTTGGAGAGGCCAAAAGATAAAACTGAGAATAAAATTGAGATCTACTGATCCTGTCTGTGAAACGGATGAGTGCTAGTTGTAGCTAGAAATGGAAACTGAATACAAAGCCTAACCTTACGTGATGATTGAATAAAAGGGAAGTACCATGCCTGTTGTCTAAACTTAGATCATGCTTTGCAGCTGGAAGTAATCTGGAAATTTGATTTGATTTTGTAAGTCGCCCTGGAGTAGCCAAAACTGAGAAAGTTGTTGGCTAATAAAACCGCTCCCATTCTTATGGTGCTGTCTCTAAGCAGAGGATCATATGCTAAGTTTGCTGCAAGATCCCTGCCTCATTTAGCACTTGAGTGGGATATTAATCTCCAAAAGGCCCAAATTCTGTGAGGATGTTGTTTGTAGTACTTCAACAAGGTGGAAATGTGGCAGGATATTGCAGGGAAGGAATGAAAGGCTCTTATGACTAGCGAAACTGAGTTTGGTCCTAAATAATTGGATTTTATCCCTGCTCTTGTTCTAAGGTTTCTGTGCCAGTCTTGCAAAATCACATCCATCTTTCTATTTCCCGCATGTCAGAGGGGAACATCTGCAGCCCTGTTTGCATTAGTTCGAAATAGTCACATGCAAACATGAAAATGAGAGAGAATTGCTGATCTCTCTTGGAAAGATGTCACTGTCTAGGTGTCTCAAGCTGGAACTCCAAATTTAGCAAACAGTCAACAGGTTTCGGCATTGCTCTCTAGATGCCCTACAACATGATCAATGTTAAAATGAGGGTTATACTGTTACTTTCTCTCCTGGGAGATCTTGTAAAATTAAATTTCTCAACATTTATAGAACATTGAGATTCTATGAGGAGAGTACCACCGGCATAGTCAGAAGGAAATCCCTATTTTAGGGGTTCAGGTTATTTAGATGATCTGTAGCAAAAAAAAAAAAAAAAAAAAAAAAGGAAGAAAAGACGTTGAATAAAGAAGATAATGAGGAATATTCCAGAACTACTACAAGGAGTATAGAAGTATGGCTTGTGGTTGTGCAATTAAGTCATGTATCATAAACAGCACATACAAGGAAGACAAAACTGCATAGACAGCATTAATACAAGTCTTTTCCAGCAGTCAGATGTTTCATTTTACAGTCTTAATCTGCTTTATAGGTAGTTTGAATTTGGATCTAACAGTAAGATTTTTTTTGAGAGTCAGTATCTCCAGAGGGGAGGATAACTTCTTCAAATTGTCTATTACTGCTGCCCCTCAAATAGTACAATTTCTGCAGTGAGAAGGCTTCAGGGAAGTCTGAAAGAGGGAATTTCCCAGGTCTCGCATCCCAAGAAAGAAGGGAGGTGCTAAAAAGCAGGTTTTCAGCAGAGGACTGTCTTCACCTTTCTTTAAAAGGCCTTTGGTCTCTCTCTAATCGGTAGTGACTGGAATTCATCTGCAGCCAGCAGCAACCTGATGCTCAGACAGGAAGTCAAGTGGGTGTCTGGTCCAAACTTAGCTCAGGGGACAAGGCATCCCGATGCCTGGCCGGTTACCAACCGCTTTCTGCTGACAGAAATGTATGACTGTAATGATGCCGCGTATTTTTCTACTTCGCCTTTAGTCTCAGTTTATTTCAGTTTGTTACCTCGCAAGTATTTCTTTGCATGTTGAGGAAATGAGAAAAAAGAAACAACCCAACCCCACCTTCTTTTGATTAAGTGCTTGCTAATAACCTCGTTGTTGCTTTTAGAACTAAACCAGTCCTCTGTTGGTATTAGCAAACATGAGTCACAAGGAAAAATGTTAAAGGCACAGCAGTTTTATGGCCCTAGGGAGACAGACCAACATTAGTGTGTGATATGCAAATAAACTTGTGTCATCCAGAAGTATCTTCTATATTATATATATCTTACACCTTCCAGAAGTAAATACTTGTGTTGATCTTAACGTCAGAAAGTTGTCTCTATTGGTCACTCAGAACATAAAGTAATAAAAGATCTTGTTATATAGCTGAGATAGCAAGAACAGCTTTATATTTCTGTACCATTTTCTTCAGATGATCTTCAAGCACTTTACAAATAATGATGTTTCATGATACCCTGGTAATATAATTTGTTTCCTTTTTATTTACTTGATTTGACATTTCCTGAGGCCTGTAGAGAAAAATAAGTATGCTCCTAAACAGACACTCTGAAATTTTCACCTACGTAAAACCCACAACTGAAGTATAACCTGCAGGTCCCCAGCAGGAGGACTTTTTGCAGGTGCCTGTCAGCAGAGACATTACACAGGCTCGGCTCCACTTTCTTGTACCCCAGTACTGATTTATTCCCTGGCATGCTGCAGCAAGCTGTTTTGAAGCGTATCTGAAAATTATGTGAGGTCGCAGACAAGTAGTTTATCCCTCCAGTAATGATTACATTTGCTGCTATTGACAGTCACACCAAAATAAAGCACTTCATTCCTCCTTCCAGTTAGATAAGTCATTCCTGCAGAGTCTCTTATTTAAAAAAATCAGCTTACAATACTGTGCTTGTTCAGGCTGTAGTAAACAATAAATAACTGTAATTCCTATGCACATACTTTTCTTCTTGCTTGCCTCTGTGCTGCCTTCCCACCATTGTTCCTACTGAATGTTTAACAGTATGATGGCCAGAGCAGTGTGCAAAAGTGAACACAGGTTTCTTTGCAATGCCACCATTTTTCCCCCCCTGTCATGGAGCATCGCTGTTGCTGAAGGGAGCTCTCCACTAGCATGGTCTTCTTTCATCTGCTGCTGCAGGCATCACATGTAGCCATGACTACAGGAACAGTCTCAAGAGTAAGACATGGCAACTCCCCCTAGATACCAGCAAGCCTGGTTATTCATGCAGAGGAGCACATGGTACTCTCCCTCCTGAGGAGCTTTGAGTCAAGGGGCTGAGGGTGGGTTTCATGATGTGGTCACTTGAAACCAAACCAGTTACCTCAGCCTTTATAGCACTGTGTGAAGGGGCAAGCATGTCTTCATGTCCCACTTGTCCCTTCTCCAAGTGCCATTCTGATGCAGAAGCTGGGAGAGCGGATGCTGTTTACCATCAACTGCTTGTGCTGGATTAGCAAAAAGCACAGGAAGCTCCTTATTCCTTTGCCAAGGTGGCCACGGAGAGCCACAGTCGGGGATGATGAAGAGGTGGTGTGTAAATGTGATTGCATCAGTGCAGCACTTCCCAACTCCGGCAGGATCCCACCACCTGTGTGTATGTCTGTTGGTAGTAAGGACCCAAGCAGTGGGTCTGTAGGACAAGGCATTCGGTGCTGAGGAGGTGGTGTCTGCATTATACACATTTCTGGGCTTTTTGTTACTGCTGGCTACCTCCAGTCTCATTCCTTGGAGTGAAGAGCCACTGATGCTTACCTGGTCTGACCCCGCTCTGAACTAAAACACAGAGGTACTCCCACATGAATGTGGCCTCTAGGCTAGACCACATAGATGTAACCTAAGTGTTCCAAAGAACTTTATCCATGGCCAGGTCCTCCTTTCCTTCAGAATCCTTCTGTTAATAAAGCAACTAATAGTCCCCTGTCTCTCAGTGGTAGGCAAGAGGTTGATTGTACAGCTCTTGGAGAGTTCAAAAGCACTGTGGAGTATGTGCTAAATATAATTAGTATTTTACAGCTAAATGTATTACTTTTTTTTTATTTATTAATGATGTTAATCAGTATTAACCTGCTGTCCACTAGGGTATTATTATAACATCAGAATGCACAACCAATTGCTTCCATCAGTACTTAAAATGTGATTATGTGGAGGCTAAGAAAATTAAATAGTGCGGTAAATAGACCCCATGTTTGTTTCTTCCAAAAAAAGAGGTATCAATGGGCCTGTTCATTATTTTGGGTTATGATTTGCTACTGATACTTAAGAAAAAATATGTATTTGAATTTCAGCCCCATTAACTTACGTGTGTGCACACAAGCTTGTGTGCATTTGTATGATAATAACATTTGTAATACTGTCAAATAATATTACATATTTAAAAAAACCCAAACATTGTCTGAAAGGAATTATTAACTTCAGAATACAGCACATCTTTTTGGCTTCCAGCCCTGTTTTTCCCCTGATAATTATGTTGAATAATATATGATTTTTCATTACAAATTGTGCAGTAGGGATTACAAGATACACCGCACATATAAGTTAACGCGGCTGTTGGAACCTTAACTATTATATTCCCTTTTGCATTTTACTTCTTACTTTTAATTGAGCAACATTTAATGTTACATTAAAATTGATTTGTGCGGGTCTTAATCTTTATCTTGTAAGTATTCAGACTTAATGAATCAATTTTTTATTATTTTATTGATACATAAAGTGTCCATGGATAGGTCAATTGAACAATGCCCTTGTGATTAAAAGAAATAGAGACCACATTTAAGAAGTTAGCTTCCTAAGTACAAACTTCTGTGTATCTGGATTCATGCAGTTCAATATTGATTAATCTTTCAGCTATATTCCATTATACATATGCACAGTTTTATATATTTTTTTTATATATATATACACACATAAAGATGTGTGTATATTGTAACATGTGCATACTCATGTGAATGAAATCATGTATGTAAGTAAATTCATGAGTCTGAATACTGATCAACAGGCAGCCTTTCTGTCTGGTTATTGGCAAAGCAGTTAAACCAGTTATAGCTCTTACATACTGGTTTTATAAGCTTAAAGAAGGCTATGTTTAAAGGAAAAAATGTTTAGACAGTGATGTAATCACAAATGGTCAAAATTTGTGAGATCAAAAATTGATCTGATGTTTCCTGTGAACAGATCATACAGGAAAAGATGATCAGAGGGCTGAAGCACCTCTTCTATGAAGACGGGCTAAGAGAGCTGGGCTTGTTCAGCTCGGAGAAGAGAAAGCTCCGGGGACACCTTAGGGCAGCCTTCCAGTACCTAAAGGGGGCCTACAAGAAATCTGGAGAGGGACTTTTTATAAGGACATGTAGTGATAGGACAAGGACAACTGACAAAGGGTAGATTTAGGTTAGATATTAGGAAGAAATTCTTTACTGTGAGGGTAGTGAGGCACTAGAGCAGGTTGACCAGAGAAGCTGTGAATGCCCCATCCCTGGAAGTGTTCAAGGCCAGATTGGACGGGGCTTTGAGCAACCTGGTCTAATGGAAGGTGTCTAATGGGAGTGGGTTGGAACTACATGATCTTTAAGGTCCTTTCCAACCCAAACCATTCTATGATTCTGTGATTCTATGAAAAAGAGCTAAAAACTGCAGGAAAAAAAACTCTTCGAAGCTATTACTACTCCTATGCTTTCGAGTGCTTGAATTTCGCAACTAAACTCAGTCTCTTTAAATGGAAGTTTTTGTAATGATGTTTCTAAGATTCAAAAGATGAAGAAAAAATTAAAAAACCTTCTGCTTTACTTAGTGGCAGCACTTCCCCTCATTATTCATTGTCACAAGGTTTGGGCTCTGTGTTTCTGTCATTGCAGCATGGAGTAATTTTAGCCCAGACCAAAGACTGTTGGTGTCCCAGGGGGCAGCAGGAGCTGCAGGGCTGGGCTCTGTGCCTGACTGGGCTCAGCTCCCTGCACCCTTTCTTCTGCTGCTGTCCCAGCACTCCGAAGCTGCCTCTCAACAGGGCTGTTGGCTGTTATCAAGGCTTTCTGCACAATGGCAATCTAGTCTACATGAAATTGTCATGATTGTGTTTTAAACAAGACTGGAAATGGTTGCAGCAGGGCTTACACCCATGGCTAGTCCTCAGTGGGAAGAAATCTTGTCAGGGTCAAGGGATTGCTTGATGGGACTATGCCAACTCTAGCTCTCAAGAAGTTAGAAATTCACATCTGTGACCTGTGTTGGGTGATAGACGTACTCAGTGTCATTGTGGTCTGGTGGTGCCATCTGAAAGCTGAGACCATTTTTTCCTTAAAACATTACTCACAGTGTGCAGTTGTATGTTGATTTGGTGAGTGCCTTGGTAGTTTCTGAGTCCTAGGCGAGGTTGTGAAATGTATGTGTATATTGGCCCTATGTCAGCATATACATATATATATGCATGTATGTGTGTCAGCAGCTGCTTGCTGTCAGATTTGTCACAGATCTCTAGGCACAGGTGGGATTCAAAGAAAACTGTTCTAACCAAGAATCTGCTCAGACTGTTTGAAGCAACTAAGTTAACAGGACCTCTTTGCAGCAGGTCCTAGCCTTGCACATACAACACAAAAAATAGTGAGTTTAAACTCCCCCGAGTTTATTTAAAATATGGAAATTTTGTCATAAATATGGGGAGACACATATTGGTTGACTGTTTTGACTCGGCCCATAAACAGTAACAAAATAGCCTTCAGGGAGAAGTTTGGAATAAAACTCTTGAGAAAGTTTGTTTTGGAAACACTGACACATGTGGTTCCTAAAACACTATATGCTTCCTGGAACCGGGGTGCTCCTGTCTGAAGGCTGGCATTCTTCTTGATTATAGCACAGTTGAAGAACAATCATTTCAGTCTGCACATAAGGGGTTTCTGACACCATAACCACATTTCCATGTGCCTTTCTGTGGATCAGACATCCCAGAGTTCTTGGGAACTGGCATCCCTCATGAAGTTTGCACTGACAGGGAAATTCCAGGGATACAACAACTGGGAATCTTTTCCATGCCCCCAAAGGCACAGCATGTTCAAAAGATTACTCTAGGTCATTTTGCCTGGCTTGATCCTGCCTTGGGACACCCTGCATGCCCAGCCATCTGGAAGCTAAGGATCCTCTGCAGTTCTGTATGGGAGTCTTGCCAGTTTTGGAGATCTTACCACCTATAATGCAATGCAATCACTTCAGACATTTGATACCTATCAACTTCAGTGTCAGTGCCCTCATTAACACCATAGATGGATTTGGCCAAGTACCGGAGAGTTCAGAGCTCATTATATAACATGACAATTCTGATGACCTGAAAGGAGGGGTTGTTACATGTGATAGTGCCCTCAGAGTACTCTAAGAACCTACAAAATCATTACTTGAGCATTCAGGTTCCCCTGTCATCAATGTGTCTGTATCATTTCAATGTGAAATAGCACATTAAGATGTTATTAGTGGATATGACAATCTATCTTACTTTCCTCTCTGGACTAGATAATGGCTTATGGATACATTAATCCTTTTGATTTTGGCATCTGTTATAACATGATGGATGTGTGGCACACAACAATGCTTTTTGCTTGCTGAGATGTTGTGAATAAAAGGAGAAATAAACCCACATAGATTGTGTCCATTTTGAGAGTTCATCTCCAGGCCTGGCCATGTTTTTTGTTCTCTGGGCAGTGGTGGGTTTGGGCATTAATAATTTCAGAGATGCTAAAACTTCTGGCAGGTAAGGGAACAGATGGGAATGTGCTAATTCTGAGACTGCGATCAGGCAACAACATATCTTGTAGACTATCTAACACTGTATCTACGATGGCATACAAATTACTTGACAAATGCATTATTTGGTAAAGGTGCTGCGTCCCAATGCTCCTCCCGTTGCCAAAAACTAATATACCATTTTTAAAGACCAAAATTAGGTCAAAGTTCTGTTGATTTTTATGACATGTTGTGCAGAGACCAGCCAAGCTCCTGGATATATTTTTTTCCCTCCATTCTACTCCATGCTACTTTTGTTGACATTGTTGACATGTTGACATGGTTTAGTGGTGGAGTTGGCAGTCCTGGCATAATGGTTGGACTTGATGGTCTTAAAGGTCTTTTCCAACCTAGCTGATTCTGTGATTTCGGGCTTCTTGTTATATGAGTTCAATATGTGTTGAACTTCTCTGTTCACTGGAATACCGTGTAACAAGAAGCAAGTAAGGAACTGGTAACTAAAAGTCTTCACATTAAGCTATGTTGCTTGCCTTCCAGGTGGATTTTGATGGTAAACCTGACTCCTTGTTCTTCAGCGACGGGCAACGAAGAATTGACTTTGTTTTGGTGTATGAAGATGAAAGAAAAAAAATGACTCATAAGAGGAGTGATCGTAAAAAGCAAAAGGTAGTTATTTTCTGTATAAATCTAAATAATCTGTTGGGTGTTAGAGCAGAAAGGACAGTGTCCTCACCCAGAATAGTGATTGCATTGCCATGTCCTCGGAGTACTCTTGAGAGCTGGGAGACTGAAGCCCATCAAACTGAGCAGGGAAGAGGGCTGAGCTCAAGCCAGTAGGTTGCTGTGTAAACAGGCAGAGCACTTCACATTGTGTCTGTCAGTGAGTGCTATGTGACCTCAGAGCATCCTCCTGGGAGGGAACCCTTCAGGAGATGTGAGCAGCAAAATGCTGTTATCAGGTTCCTAGTTAGAATTGGACACCAAGATATTCAGTCTAGGGCAACTTTCTGTACCCACAGTCATTGAATTATACCCCTAATCAACTTTGGCATTAAAATCAGGGTATTCAGAGGAACCCACGAAAGGAGGCAGCTGACCAGATGCTCCAGATCACAATTATGAACATAGCTGCTGAAATTCTTCCCAATAAAGTACCGAAGTTATTTATGGGAATTAATTGTACGCCACTTTGCCACCAGAATTTCTCCCTGTACCACTCCTTCCCTTGAAACTTCAACAGTTTGCCCTTCCTAGGAACCTTGCAAAAGATTTCTGTCTCAAGCCAGTGACAACTTGGTGCTCCTTAGCAACCACGAACAACAATCGTAGATTATTTTTAACTATTATTTTTTAATTACTTCAGTGGTTCTACTAGTGGACTACATTCATTATGTCACCCAGGGCCACAAAAACAAGCTCAGCCATGCAACTGAGCTGTTTTAATTTTAAACTGCCTGAGAAATATCCATCCATGGGATTGTAATCCCCTTGGCATCTGCACTGTCCCATCTACCTGCTTCCTTCTCTGATATAGCAACTCTCAACGTGCAGCAGCAGCCTCTGGTAGGGGCGATGAGGACAATGGTATCACTGAAAGCAACTCATATACAAATAGTCATTTGCAGTTTGGAAAGAGAAGAGTAGGAATAAAAAGGCCTGTAGCTAAGTTGGTTGATATTCATTACACAATGTTGTCATTGGCAGTAACGGGACAGCCATAAGGAATGTCATTAGTAGGGTTTAAGAGAGCCCAGCAGTGAGTGGATGTTGTATTTTCCCTGATCACAAGATCAGCAATAAAAAATAATTGAAAGAGGTAATTAGAAACAAAAAGCTGCCCCTTTGGAAACAATTGGTTTTATCAATTAGCATTTGACATTTATGTTTGTAATATTTGGCCATTGCACAAATGTACTTAAAAATATAATGAGTGACTTTTCCAAACAGTGATGGAAATTAAATATGAGCAATGGAGTAGTATTTTTAGTGCAGCAGTAATGTTAGGACATTAACCAGAATGAAACCATGAATAACTAGACCTGGAGATTGTGGGTAATGCACTAGATGCTTGCAAAAAAACCAGTTTACTTCCAAAGGTCTCAGTCCTACAAAGATCTGCAGCCACACTGATTCTGTGGTGTGCTGAGGAAGCAGTCTGCTTACATGCAAAAATGTGAGAATGAGAGTATATGCAAGAACGAGAGTGTATTAGACTAATGATGGGATAAGGTGAAGACTGAGTGGCTGGAGAGCAGCTCCGTGAAAGAGGCCCTCATGGTTTTGGTGGACATCAAGTGGCCAACAAAAGCTGTATGGACAGAAGTACAGCCAGAAGATTGAGACACGTGATTGGGGTGATGTGGACATCAGAAGGAAGCTAAAAATAGTGATGATAGCAGTTCTTACAGCCAAAATTTCCATTAACAAGGACAATCTGAGGCCATAGGAGTACTGTGGAAGGCATATGCAAGAATTTTGATACTGGGAATGAATACGGTGCTGAAAGGGACTGAAGAAAGGGTTTTATTCAACGAGTCTGTCACATAAGCTGAAATGAGTCACCCAGTTGTAACCAAACTCCTGTGATTCAACTCAGAAGTACTGGCTCCCTCTCTCTGATGTCTCACATACAAGTGCCGTCAGTTTAGAAATGCATTTCTCTTATCTATTGTTGGAGGAACAGTCTTTTAAAATGTGAATAGATGTAAGCTTTCTAACTTTTTAGGATGGGATAGGTGCAGGTCAGCTCCAAGCACAAACCTTTAGTCATCTCAAAGACAGAGGGGTCCTTCATCTCACTTGATATCACTTGCTGTGCAATTGGAGGAAGCTATATGTGCTGCAGATCTTCACTCCCTAAGCAAATGCTGTACAGACACTGGCAGCACTGATAATATTTTTCTTCCTGTATGTCCTCCTTAGCGGGATGCGGGACATTGCTTTGGGACCTACCACACTAGTAATGAAAGGAGAGAAACTGAGAAGTACCAAAGAAATAAATGTGAATAGATTATTTAAAAAGAAGAAACAACACATATACCTTATGTCTGAGATGGAAAGGAAGAGAACATTTATGGTACAATTTTGCATACTTGGAATTCCACAGACATAATTAATATTTTGGCCTACCACAGTTCCCAGGGTGGTGTGGGGATAATGCTGCCCAAGATACATACAGATTTTATCAGTGTTCGCATAAACCCGATTTGATAGCTTGTCTTTACTGACACTGTTATTTATTTGGTTGTATTTTTTTCTGGGATGAATGAATTCTACCCTGGTAACCAAATACAACCAAAATGAGGCGTATTGCCGTTTACTATCAATTGGCTTCAAATTCTGCATATATCACTGTCTCTCTCTGATCAATGATGAACTGAAAATGCCAAATTTTATAAGCAGTATCTTTAATAGGTGCTTTAAGCCTAAACCGGTTCTTTGCTCATGCTGCTCTTTCTTTGACTCCTCTGTCAGTTTTATAGAGCTTTAAATAGAGCTCTATTATTCAGAGCTTTATGGTCCACAGAATTTGGAAATTCCAGTTTATTAATAATAGCAGATCCAGATCTATTCTCATAGGGTGAAATCCTTACCTCATTGAGGTCAGCAGCAAGGTCTCCACTGGCCATATGCAACGTTGCAGGTCGGTGAAATGTAGGGACCAGCAGTTTAGTCACTGGGACAAATTCTTTCTGACGCACACTGCACCCCACCTGGTTGCATGACGTGGAAGTCGGGGCAGAACTTGAATTGTTAGTGGACAGCTACAGATACACATTTCTGGTGTGAAAAGTTCTGTGTGCTGCAGTGGGTGGTTCTGTGTGATACTGAGAGTGGAAGAGTTCCCAGATCCTTACTGAATTTAGTCAGAAGGGTTTGAAAATCAGACCTCAGCCAAGGTATCCAGCGTACTGGATTCAGAGAAACAGGGCACAGATCCATCTATTCTTCTGCAGCAAGAGAAGAATCAGGTCCTGGGACCATCATTACATTTGATTTGAATGGCTTTCAAAAGAAGTGCATGAGTGTAACTGTGAAAATGACCCGGCGTTAATTTATATTAATTAGCAGTATTCTTGGGTAAACATCTCAGAGTATAGAAGGAAATAACTTTACTAAGAGCATGCAGGTGATTTGAATAAAAGGATCAAAAATATGGAATTTTGAAGCTTTTACAGATGTACAGTGGTGCTTCCCTCTTTTTCATGTTTCTGAAATGTTTTAAAGGAGGTGAAATCAAACTAAAGAAATGGCATCCTCATGGAAGTTTCTAATATAATTTACAGATCCAAAGTTAGTAGATAAGGTTCACGTATACAACTTAATTTGAACTCCAAGCCTTTTTAAGTTGGTATACAAATAATTCTGCAAGCACTAGCAAAAGAGAACTGTCAGTCAGAAGCATATTTCAGAAACTGCATTGCAAGCAATTAAAATTCCTGCTCAATGCATGGTTTTTAAACCTACAATTTATTTACCCTATTTGTCAGGGTAGGTTACCATCAGAATAGAAATTAAATACCACCAGTCTTCCCAGGAATGCTCCAAAATGACAGTCCTATCTGTTGGGGTCTGCAAGGAGCTCACTGTTGAAAGTTAAAGGGTCAGCACCAGAAAGGTGAATTCAAAATAAATCGATGCAGAAAGTCATTCTAGTCCCTCTGCTTCCTCCCAACAGAAACAACCAGAAACACCATCAGTAATTTAAGTAGGAATGTGGGCAAAACCCTCATTTCCAGCCATGAAGTAATTTGTGCTTCACAGAAATAGACACATTTTAATTTTTGTTTCAAATTAAATGAAAACTATAATTCACAGAAAATATTACACACTTTTTTTCCTTTTTTTTTTTTTTAGGTATTGTTTTACAACGAACTTCAACAGGGTTAAAATTTGTCTTCATAAGCAAACAATGAACATTTCCTGCTTCTAGACTTGTTTAGTTTAGATAACCAACAAAAAAAAAGATTGGATAACTTTTCAAAACCTAATTGTACTTTTCCCACTGTTTAGCATGTGTCATGCCCACAGTGAGAGAACAATACTTGGATTTACAGAGAAGAAGGGTACCTCGGTGCTGTTTTTTGTGGTGATTTGAGGCAGTAGAGGATGACAGGCTCTACGTGCCTGTAGTATGCTCAGTCAACCTCCCCAGGAAGTCTGATAACAAAAAAGAAAAGGGACCTTTAGCACTGGGTGGAGGGCAACCACACCTGCCCTTGTGTCTACTGGACGAATTGGTTTTGAAGCAGGAACTCACTGAAATAAAATCTCTGTTCCTGAAGTAACCCGAAATCCAAATTTTACTTCTTTGCCTATTGGGTGAAAGGAAGGATGACAGAAGGATGAGAAGACAAATGGAAGGAGGGAGTTACTCTGAAGTTACTGCACACATTCATAGGACCAGAAATGGCCTTTCCAAACAGGGTGACTAGAAGCCACTGTTGAGAGCAGAGCTAGACTGCGGTATTGCCAGTTCTGTGTGGTCATGAATCAGGTTTCAGAAAATCACGAGGCTGCTTAAAATCAGAGGGTATCTCAGAAAATATGGATTTTGAGTACTTTGTGTTTACTTTTTTGGTATCCGCTTTTATAGCATGTTCTGCTTCACATTTTTGTTATCTTCAAACATAAGAAGCTTACAGAAGCAGAGCTTCTCAATCAGTTAATTTCCTGATGCTGACAGCTGGGACTTTCAGGAGAGTTTCCAAAGACCACCAAAGGAACCATGAGAGTTGGTAGCTAATATTAATACAGTGATCCTCTCCACTCCCTTTAGTTGATATCCATGGGGGAGGCTTTGGGCCCCATGCTCTTTGTCTTATTGACTGTAGTTTATCTATCGCCTGTCAGGTAAGGCAGAGGTGGATATTCAAGCACTCCTTTCTTGTTAGGAGTTTTCCTCTGAAGTCACACAGATATTGTAGGGACCTTTTCTCTTTGCACAAAAGAAACTAAACAGAGATATGAGCTGGCATTCTGCCACTGTAACCAAAGCAAGTGCTCCCTACCTTTTAAGAAACACAGAGAAAAGAACTGCTAGTGGTCTGCTACCAATCTCCGAATTCACAGTTTTGTTAGTCTCTCAGGTTGGAAAGGCACCAGACGATGAAAGCACTGTGGTGAAAAAGCAGCTCGCAACAGCTAACCCTCCTACATGCCTGTAATACTTGGAATTTACTTACACTATGCTTTCACTTCCTTAAGATTGTATATGATTATGCATCCTGTAGTGTCTTTGTCTACCGGCTAGCCATTCAGTCATCAAAATCTGTCAGGTTTAGATCAGCAGCATTACCATGATCACATTATCATTACAGCTTAACCTTGCTGGTAGCTGAGCAAAATGCCAGATACTGAAATAAAGTTGGGACAGTCTCCACCTTCCAGCCTAATAAGCTATGATAATAATGACTTTTTTGCCTCAGTCTTCACCAGCAAATGCTCTGACCACACAACCCAAGTCTTGAAAAGCAAATGCAGGGACTGTGAGAACGAAGACCTTAGGCCCACTGTAGGAGAGGATCAGGTTCGAGACCATCTTAAGAACCTGAACGTGCACAAGTCCATGGGACCTGATGAAATCCATCCACGAGTCCTGAAGGAGCTGGCGAATGAAGTTGCTACGCCTTTGTCCATTATATTCGAAAAATCCTGGCAGTCAGGTGAAGTTCCCGATGACTGGAAGAAGGGTAATATAACCCCCATTTTCAAGAAGGGGAAGGTGGAAGACCCGGGGAACTACAGACCAGTCAGCCTCACCTCTGTGCCTGGCAAAATCTTGGAACAGTTTCTCCTGGAAAACATGCTAAGGCACATGAAAAACAACGAGGTGGTTGGTGACAGCCAACATGGCTTCACTAAGGGGAAATCCTGCCTGACCAATTTGGTGGCCTTCTATGATGGAGCCACAGAACTGATGGACAGCGGCAGAGCAGTTGATGTCATCTACCTGGACTTGTGCAAAGCGTTCGACACTGTCCCGCATGACATCCTTGTCTCTAAATTGGAGAGACATCAATTTGGTAGATGGACCACTCAGTGGATAAAGAACTGGCTCGATGGCCGCACGCAAAGAGTTGTGGTAAATGGCTCGATGTCCAGTTGGAAACCTGTAACGAGTGGTGTCCCTCAGGGATCGGTGTTGGGACCGGTCCTGTTCAACATCTTTGTCGGCGACATGGACAGTGGGATTGAGTGCGCCCTCAGCAAGTTTGCCGACGACACCAAGCTGTGTGGTTCGGTTGATACGCTGGAGGGAAGGGATGCCATCCAGAGGGACCTGGACACGCTTGTGAGGTGGGCCGATGCCAGCCTTATGAAGTTTAACCAAGCCAAGTGTAAGGTCCTACACCTGGGTCGGGGCAATCCCAGGCACTGCTACAGGCTAGGCAGAGAAGAGATTCAGAGCAGCCCTGCAGAAAAGGACTTGGGGGTGTTGGTTGACGAGAAGCTTAACATGAGCCGGCAGTGTGCGCCTGCAGCCCAGAAAGCCAACCGCATCCTGGGCTGCATCAAAAGAAGCGTGACCAGCAGGTCGAAGGAGGTGATCCTGCCCCTCTACTCTGCTCTCGTGAGACCTCACTTGGAGTACTGCATACAGTTCTGGTGTCCTCAACATAAAAAGGACATGGAGCTGTTGGAGCGAGTCCAGAGGAGGGCCACGAGGATGATAAGAGGGCTGGAGCACCTCCCATATGAAGACAGCCTGAGAGAGTTGGGGCTGTTCAGCCTGGAGAAGAGAAGGCTGCGTGGTGACCTCATAGCAGCCTTCCAGTATCTGAAGGGGGTCTACAAGGATGCTGGGGAGGGACTCTTCCTTAGGGACTGTAGTGGTAGGACAAGGGGTAATGGGTTCAAACTTAAACAGGGGAAGTTTAGACTAGATATAAGGAAGAAGTTCTTTACAGTGAGGGTGGTGAAGCACTGGAATGGGTTGCCCAGGGAGGTTGTGGATGCTCCATCCCTGGCGGTGTTCAAGGCCAGGTTGGACAGAGCCTTGAGCCACATGGTTTAGGGCAAGGTGTCCCTGCCCATGGCAGGGGGGTTGGAACCAGATGATCTTAAGGTCCTTTCCAACCCTTACGATTCTATGATTCTATGATTCTATGATTCTATCATATCCTTATACGGTATTCCCCAGTCAATGCAAAACCATTATAGACTCCTCTGGGTAAAAGTCTAGCTCTTCCATAGATCATCATACGCATAATTCAGTCATTTATATAAAATAGCAAAGCCCCTAATTAGCAAAGCCTCCCAGGGACTTTGTTCCTCACTACTTGCATTAATGCATTATTAGAAATCTTAATATTGTCAACATTCCTCTAAGATTTTGAGGGCAAAATTAATTTGGGGAACTCCTTGCCATAATAAATTATTAAGACAATCTGAATTGTAAGATTAAAAAAAAAAAAAACAGTATTAGACTTCTGCAAATGAGAATTGCCCTGCTTTGTGCATTTAAGAAGAAATGAAACAGGTACTTAGCCCTCTGCCTTTTTTATTTGCTGAAATAAAGGAGAACTTCACTTGAAATATTTTCATGATTCACTATTATTCACCTTACAAAAGATCATGTGAATATGGAAGAAGCAAAGAGGTAAGAAGAAAAAGCAGAAGAGTTAATAGTGGAGTAAACAAACAATTCCTGTCTTGACTACTATATATATTAATGATCTGGTAAGGGGATTAATTTATGATATAAAAAAATTGCAGAGGAAATCAGTACATAGTTTATTCAGAAGCTAACACAACTGTGAACCTTTAGCTTTGAAGGAGAATGGAGAACACTATTACATACAAATTTTGAAGAATTAAAGGAAATTTGTTACTGCAAGGAAAAAACTCATTAACATTTGGGATTCTAGGTTAGCACTGTTAGTACAAGGAAGAGACCTAGATGTCACCTGAAATAGCTATATTAAGTGTCCTCTTCAAAGTTCAGCTACCATTAGAATTCTAGACAGTAGAAAATATTAGGTATATATAATATATTATTAATGTGCATATTACACATACGTATACATATACAATGTTATATACACAATGAAAAAATATAAAGATCATGATACCAATAGCAAATGGATTCATGGGACATGGAGAGGTACCTCCATGAAGATCCCAATCAAAGTCTGGCATTGTGTTTTTATCCTGACAAATAGAGGAATAAGGAGAAATGTACTAAGTATCGATGAAAGAAGAAAACAAAGTAGAAGATTTGGCTCTTCCTGTCCCTAACTTGAGAAGAAGGTGATATTCACTGGAACAAAAAGGCAGAAAACCTGAAACAGATTTTAAAAGTACCTTTTTAAAAAATTTGAAATTAGTCCCTTGTGACCATTGACACATGCTGGTGCTGAAGCTGAGAACTAACAAAGTATAGAAGGGATAGGCTGTTTATATTATTATTCAGTTTTATGACTATTAATTCCAAGACTTGCTAGAGTTTTTGGAAAAATAGTTTTTTCTGCACTGGGGACTTGCAGCAGTCTTTAGACATTAAAGAACTGAATGAAACTTATGTGGAGATACAACTGCCCTGTTCCTGTGGAACTCCTGAAGATCTTTGCCCTTTTTGCTGAAGCATCACCCCACCTAGAGTGAGTGGGTCTTGGGTCTAGTCCTGAAGGTCATTTTCTGTGTACGTACCAAAGTTCCTAAGACTTTATCTAAACAGGCCTCCATCTTAAGCACAGATCTTAAGGCAGTCAGTCTGGCTATAAAGAACCAGGTGACAGAAAACATTGCATCATTCTCCTTTTAATTTCCTTTAGTGATAGGTGCAGAATCCTTTAAGCACAGGGCATATAAACAACAAAAATATTGGTCAGTGGAATGAAAGCAATCTGTGAGTATGAAAGTAGTATCACCTAGTCACTCTGAGAACCTTGTTGCATGCCTAGCCTACCCTGGATCACACATAAAATCATCAGTCCCCAGTGTGTTGATATCATCTCCTTCTGGCAAACTGCTCATAGAAGCCCCCTTTCTGGCCCAAGCTGCTTGCAGATGCCCCCTCCCCGCCCCATGCTGATACTTTGACATGGCAGAGTTGGACACCCTTGATTTACATAAACATCTCATTGCAGAACTATTCAGTTGACGCAAATGGCTTTCAAATCTGATTACCTCACATGAAGTTTCAAAATTTCTTGTATATCCTTCATGTTGTTGCTTATTTTGTATTTTGAGGGGAGAGGGGCTGCTTGTCTGTGTGTTTTTTGGGGGAGGCCATGCATGTGGAGAAGCAAATTCAAAATGCCAAGATATTTCAGATTTTTTTGTAACTCACTACCTGACAAGTGCTGGTAACCCTGAAGTGAAATTAAAATGATCCGTGAATTTCATCTTTAGAGAGGAAAACTTGTTATATCCTTTGGGGGACATTAAATGCTTGTAGAATAACTCTACTGACTCTTCAAGTGCTACAGCTCTTGGCTACTTCCTTTGGGGATGCTTATTCATAGATTAAAATGTAGAGGGCTACTACAGTTTGAACCACTGTGTGAACTCATATGATTATTGTGAAAGAAGAATAAAGTTACAGGTTGCTGGGTCAAAAGTGGTATGGAAAGCTCTAGAGATGAAGACTTTCTAAAGTACAGATTAATGCGGGGAGGGAGGCTGCCATCAAAAGTTCAATTAGAGACTAAAGGTGAAGGAGATCACAAGTTTCAGGGGTAATTGCTCTCAAAATTCAAAATTTGAGACACATTTTTACCTCTGTAATGTACCAGAAACTAAGAGAGTGAATTCTCCGTAGTTGCATTTGAGGACAATGTTGCATATGGGCAATGTTGCATATCAGAAAAAAAAATTATCAGGATCAGTAGGTAAGACTGTACCTATCAGCACAGTAGCTGTCAAGTGGGCTATAGAGATAATGACCCAATTAATTTTTTGGGAAGCAATTCCATTCTTCTATGCATACATGTTTGTGAAATTTGGAACAGATGTTTTATGGTGTTCAATACTTTTTAACAGAGGAAGAGACAAGTATATGAATCAAACCTGATAAACAGCGGCTTGCAACTTGAAGCAACGAGGTCGGTGAGTGCTCCTCTCTGTGTGAACAGCTGTGTCTAAGAGCAAAACTGCCCTCATGGGAATAAGGAAACTGGATATATGAATTTACTGTAACATTTCTCTCGGGAGAAGAAAGCCCATCTTTTTCCATTAGTAGTGCCTCTGTGATCTGATGTGAAATCTTTTAACCTTTGTGTCTCTTCCTTCCTCTGCAAAATAAAAGATGGGAAGCTGGGAGATTACATGGGAATCGTCTCTATTGGATGGGAGGTTGTGTTTGCTCAGCCCTTGGAAGATAATTACTGGCTGTACTCTGAGGAGAGGTTCTCCCCCTGCTCTGGCTGTGTAGGACATGTGGGAAGCCAGTGGGTATGCGGGGCAGAATGTCCCTGCCAGAAGCGCAGAGCAGGGCTCCTCCACGTGATCCTGCTCTTCACAAGGCCTGGCACCGTGCAAGTGATTGTAACTATCATGCTTTGTATATTTTTGGGCTGCGATGTTGCCTGCAGGCAGTTCAAGAGTGCTGTGATAATTCACAGCAGCTGCTGGAGCTGCTGTCTCTTGCAGGAGGGGTTAGAGGCCTTCAGAGCCCCTTTCCTTCCTGCCCTGCAGGGCTGCAGTACTCCATCTGGGTCTCCCTGTCCCAGACAAGCATTTCCAGTCTAAATTTGTTGTTGTTTGGTAGTCTACAGTGAGCTCCAGAAAAGGTCACTTTGCCCCTTCCTCCTAAATTAGACTCAGAATCCATGGTGTCACGATATTTATTTGATTTCTGCAGTGAAGGTTCCTGCTGCACATCCAAGGATGCAGTCTTGCTCTTCACATTCATAAGTAAACTGCTTACTGGAAGCCTGACGTGGCCCTCTTGCTATAGTTACGTGTCGCTATATTTACATGTTGCAGTTTTCTGTAGTTCTGTCACGATCATGACTGAAAAACTTTAGAAACTGGAAGTTTCCTCAGGCTAGATCAGATATCTGATCGATGTTCCGGAGCCAGCGAGCTATG
Organism: Strigops habroptila; assembly: GCF_004027225.2. Classification (NCBI taxonomy): domain Eukaryota; kingdom Metazoa; phylum Chordata; class Aves; order Psittaciformes; family Psittacidae; genus Strigops; species Strigops habroptila. The sequence goes on from NC_044279.2 coordinate 32,483,252, forward strand.
TAATGTAATTTCATGTGGCTGAGACGCAGTAATGCAGGGCGTCAACAGAAGTTCTACAGGTGATGTATAGACAGGAGACGAGTGGCTGTTGATGTTCCCACTGCATACTTGTGCTGGTTTGGGTGTGCAACTGGGAGCAAAGTGCCCCATGCAGTCGTTCTCAGCAGTCTTAGCTGATTTCCCTTTCCTTCTCCCCATTCTCACTATGAAGCTGGGAATTGGTGTTGCCCAGGAGCACACAGGGGTGCCCAGCCTGCATCCATCAAGTCACATCACGCTGGGGTTGTACTTGGGCTGCTGAGGAAACACTGGCAGCTCCAAAGCCACAGCTGCTGTGCCAGGCTACGTGAACCCATATGGGGGAAGCATTATTACTCTTAAATTGCTTTGTAAAATACTATGCAGATATGTAAACAATACATTAAAGGAACATTTAGCTGTCTTTTTTTTATATACCTTTATATGCCTCTATATGCTCAAGTGTTTCCACCTCATGTCAGTGTTTTTACAGAAGTCAATGATGTATTTGCTAAGATGGACAAAGAATGCAACATTGAGTAGGTCATCTATGAGCTGTAAAGAGAAAGAAAATTCTGGGTAGTTTAAGAAGTGTTCTGAAAAGTCCTTTGCTTTCATTTTCTTGCACACATATTTTTAATATTCTTTCATTCCAGGTTTTGGATGAAAAACTTATTTTTGTGAAAGTGCATGCACCTTGGGAAGTGCTGTGCACATATGCTGAGGTTCTGCACATCAAATTGCCTCTGCAACCCGATGACCTGAAAACCCGAGACTCAGCTTTCAACTGGTTTAGCAGACTCTTCAGAGTGGATGAAAATATCATCAAACCTGAGCAAGAGTTTTTCACTGCCCCTTTTCAAAAGGAGCTTTTGTCCAACTTTTATATCCAAGACAAAGACACATTTTTCAATCCTGCAACTAGAAGCCGAATTGTAAGTCCATGGAGTATTTCTAGAATTTAATCTTAAAAAGAAAAAATTCCTTTAATCAAATCAGTGCAATTACCTTCATGAAAGTATCCTAAAAAATTAGAAATATTTGGGATGCAGTAGTCCTGTGTCATTCATGAATCAGCTTGGACAATCCAGAATGAAAACATACTTTACATTTATTCCATTTCTGTTCCACCAGAATTTAAAGGAGTGGTTTGAATAGTTCATATCCCCCATGCAATTAATTTTGTCAGCACTGCTTGCCCTTTCCTAACCTGATTATCTGTTGAGACAGGTATAGCTATGATCACTTCCAAGTTGCAAGAGACACAAAAATATTTTATCAATTTCAGGTTCATTTTATCTTGTCCCGTGTGGAATATGCAACCAAAAACAATGTGAAAAAGTTCGGTATTAACAAATTACTGGACACTGGAATCTACAAAGCAGCATTTCCCCTTCATGACGTAAGTTCAGTACTTAAAACTAAAATGTATTTTGAAATAGAGGTCTGAACTATATCTGTGGGGTTTATATCGAAAAATGCAAGCACTATTGATTGCCTTCCTCCTTGACTGGTCATTATGTCCACATAGTAGAGTAAGACAGAGTTTGGCTAAAGAGATTTTCTTTCAAAGCACTGTTGGTTAAAAATGTAGCTCCATAACTGAAAAAACAATATATTTAATTTAGGAACTGTTAAACTTGTATTCTCTGGGAGGTGTACTTCAGTAAAGTGCCTGGCCTGAGTGATAGTTCCCATGATGCACAGTATCATCAGTTCTGAATCACTTTTAACATTGTCCCTTTTTTTAGAATTCAATTTTTCAGTATTAAAGTTCCTATCAAATATCAACGTTGTTAATAAAGAGATAGACTACAAATCTCATCTTAGGATATGTGACAGTCTCACACAGCGAGAAACACTCCCGCAGTGCTCAAACGCTGCAAGATACGTGCAGGGAGACTCAGGTTTCTGTAGGAAGGCTCTGTCCATCCAGTCCAATACCTCACAGGTGATGTCAGAGTCATGCAGAGAGAATCTTAACAGGGTTGGATTTCACCTGGCAATATTAAGAAATACGGCTTTTGTAGCTACACTTCTGACACGTTAAAAAGTGTCAAATTACATCATTTCAAGAAGAAAGTTATACTGAAAATTGTTTTGTATACAAAGGCTAGCAATAGAACAGAAAAAGAAAATGAAGGAGAAAAAAAATCAGATTTCAGAGTATTTGACTAAGGAAAAACTCCATGTGAGGCTGCAAATGGGATACAGCAAGCAAAGACTGAGGGTTGATTTTCTGCATTAAATTTATTATACACCCACACCCCCTATACCTCCTCCCCATGAAAGCCATGAGTTCTGTGTCCGAGGTGTGTTCTATTGAGAAGACGTTGAGAACATGGGAGGTCAGGAATGGTAGCTGCTTCAGGTGTTTGGACTTGGCTTAATGGACTTGGCTTAAAATATTCAGGAGGCCCACAAGAATTTCAAGGAAATCTTTAAGCAGAATCAAGACAAATCATGTTTCTTGTAAGTAACCCAAAGCTTTACAGGATAGAATTAATACCATTCATGGCTATCCATTTTAAGGTTTCCTTTTAAAGATTTAAAACCTGCCTTGCAGGCTACTTCTATCATGGCATGGGGAATTTGGACTCAGTATGGCTAGTAATTATTGACTGTCTTTTTATACAAGTAAAATTATTTATCATGGCTCCTCTGAAAATCAAGATTAGATGATAGATTTCTACAAATGTCACTTATCTTGTTGCATCAGAGATATAGAATGGAAAATTGCCTCAAATAAAACAGGCTTTATTGAAATAGATTTTCAAATAACCTAGTAAAAACCACAAGGATTATCTCCATGTGAACTCTCTTTTAAATTTAAAACAGAGACTAGAAGCCCTGGATTTATCTCTCAGACTTTCCAGCCTTCATTCCAGTACAGTATTATTTTGAAGCAAAGGATGTTAGCATGCTAAAGCTACTTAAAATCCATTTTAATTTAGTCCTGTTCTCTAATTAGAATGGATCCTTTTCTGTTTTCTATTCCTAAGCACCAAGGCACTGACATGTGCTTAGATTTAATTTAATGGCGAGTCTGCTATTTTCAGCTCACATAAGTAAAGCGTTTGCTTTAGCTTTTGGTGCCTTTCTGACCTTCTATCCTGAAGTATGGTGCTCTCCCAGAGCTGCTTTCCTGCTCCTTTTCCTGGCTTGCAGTGAGGCTGGACTAAAAGGCTGTTCCAGGCTCTGGCTTCATGGCCAGACCCACAGGGTCTGCAGACGTGAGAGCTGATCTGTGCTGGTTAGATTAATGGTATCTTCTTCTCATACTTTTTCTGTTTTCCAGTCTAGTTTTAGGCATTTGTCAACCGATCCCAACTGCCCAAGTGAACGATATCTTCTCTACAGAGAATGGGCTCATCCCAAAAACATTTTCAAACTGCAGCCCCTGGATTTCATCAGGTTGGTGTGACTGAGGCTGGGCTAATGCAGCAGGAGCTATGAATTTACTTAGCAGGTCTTGTTTTGGGGATGTCAAAGAGACACTGCTCAGTTCTGAGGACAGATCCATACACCTGTATCAGCTTATGCACAGAAGCATACTTTGAACTCGGTTTCATGATAAGCCAGTTCCTGAAAAGGCAACCAGTTAAATTTTTTATTTGCAAGGTGTGCTTTTTCTCTCTTTTTCCTTTCTTTCCCCCTTTCCTATCCTCTTATAAAAGCATTAAAGTGGTGACAAAAATACCCAGCTGCAATACTTCTGCAATCCCAAATTTTAAACCTAAGGAATATGACAATATGAGCTGATACAAAATGTATGAAATGAAGAGCCATTTGAAACAGAAATGTGAATTTACTTTCATTTCAGAAAAAAAAAACCCAAACCTTTCCCCTCCACAGGAAATACTATGGAGAGAAAATTGGAATCTACTTTGCTTGGCTGGGTTTTTACACTAACATGCTGATCATGGCTGCAATTGTAGGAGTTGGCTGTTTTCTGTATGGATGCCTGACAAAGGACAACTGCACATGGAGGTACCTGATCAGGGCTATTTTAATATCCTGTGCAATTTTGATCAGTCACCTATAGAGGGGGACTGTGCAGGGTTTGCAAGACACTGCAGAATAAAAGAGGCAAAATGAAAGGGCCTGAAAACAACAGTTCTAGATTTGAAAGTAAAGGCATAAAATACAAGTAATGGATATCCACGGACCATGAGACTGATACACATCTGAGAGTTTGTTATTTCCTCATTTTATTTATATTTTGCACTAGGTTCACCACACCTAGTGTAGAAACACAAAGAAAAGAGTGACAATCAGAAGCAATAACATCATTTTCACTGGGGTAATTCTGGAAAGACCTTGATAAAATCCCCAAAATTTCTCTATTTTGAGAGAAGCATAGAGAAAAAGCAAGCACAGGGGGCTTCAGCTGCCCAGGGTATATTGGGTGATGATGCATAGCCCTCATCAGAATATGACAAATTCAACTGTGGCACAATGACCCTGGGGTCATCATTGTGCCAAATCGTCTACAGACCATCACACTGTATACCCTCTTCTGAAAGGATGTTTATCTTTAGAAAATATGTTGAAGTGATGTTCCAGAGCTGCACTCCTGTAGCCAATTTATACCCATTTAGCCTTATGCCAGTATTATCATTTAGTTAAATAGTTCGCCTCCCTTCCTGGTGTTTACTCTATTGATGTGTTTATAGAAAGCAATTACATCACCTTTCAGCCTCCACCATACTGGGTTAGCACACACTAGTTAGATGGCAACTCTTTTGCCATCTCTTAAGAGACAGATTTGCCATTTCTTGAATCACCCTAGCAGCTCTCTGCACGTTTTCCAATCTGGTCCTCTGTAGAAGACCACAAGGACTAGGTAGCCCTTTTGGTTCTGCAGCTATTCCATGCTCTGGTAGGCAGTGTTCCTTTCCTTCTCACCTCGGACCTGCTATGGTAGCACGTGTGAGCATGCAAGCATGAGTTTCCTATTGAAGTGTGAGAGCTTTGAAGAGTGGTTTTAGTTTTTGATGTGAGCAGTTTTGAGAATTGCTACTATGTACAAGGGATGGAAATTATTTTCCTCCTATGTCATCCATTTTTGGGGTGACTAAGAATGGATATGGGGATGTATTGCCGAGCTGGGGCGGGGAATTCTTGAGTGCAGATCCCTGGTAAATTATTTCTCAATTCCCTGAGATTATTGCACTGTCCTTGTGTGCAAAAAAAGGACTAAAAGATTTAGTGTTGGCGAGTGACTGACTAGTTTTGTTTTTAGCCAAGAAGTATGTGATCCCAACATAGGAGGTAAAATCATAATGTGCCCTCAGTGTGATAAAGTGTGTACCTACTGGAACCTCACCATCACTTGTGAATCATCCAAGGTAACTACATTTACAGCTTATAAAAACACTATTGAAGTTTAGCTGCACTTTCTTTACTACTGCATATAAAAAGAAGCTGTTCCTCCACTAACATCCTGCAGAATTGCTAGAATTGTGAAAGTAGTTGTTCCTTTTGATAGAACGACTGAACTTTGCAAAGTAAAAACAACAACATTAATTTCTCCAATTTGATCTAAGATGAAAGAAATTCTTGTGGTTTGGTTTTTTTATTTCACAAATATTTGATACAGGACTACAGTGGATTTTTAATTGAAACACTTTGGTTTCATTTGGAGATACTTCTTCATTTTGGTGGGGGGAGATTCAATTACTTAAGTCTTGATTCAGTAGCTGTGGATCAATTTTGATAAGGAAATGTTTAAAGTATGTTTTGCCCCTTCTGTCCACAAAGATGTTATCTGGATCTGTGCCTTGAATTTGACCTGTGTTATCAAGGAGGAGATGGATTACAAGGAGAGGCTGGTGCTGGCCATGACTGAAGCTGTGACACAGCCATGTCCTGTTAGCCATGGAGGAGGCTAACCTCACTAGAGGAACCTCGCTTGCTTTCTCCATTACCTCATCTTACTAGGCTAATGTTAGCCTTTTGTTATCCCTTTCCATAGATTCAGTCACTCTCAAAACTGCAATTTTCAGCTATTTACCACAAATATTTTGTCCAGCTTTAATGTGTTGCTTCAGTGCATTTAAAGGGTAAAAGAAATAAGAATACAGGGAAAAGGCTAAGATGGAAAGAAAAGGCAAATTGTGGCCACAGAGGTACCTCATCACAATGTGTTTTCACTAACTAGCTTGATTTGTTGTCATCCTGCTCATGAAAACCAGATGTGTCCATTGCCTTTTTGTGGATGTATTAAAAATGCATAACTCTATACTGAGTTCCCAGACCAGAAGCACTGCTTTTCCTCTTCCTGTGCAACAGATGGGAGGAAGTTTGATAGCATTTTACTATCCTCTTGCTGCATATTTGGCTTATATTTTTTATTCTCGGCTTTGCATTTAATTGCCTTAATTTACTGTAGGTTGATGTACATTGACAGAAACTGAGGAAACATGATCAATAAAGACTGTTTATTAAGCTACGTAAAAGCTAAAAATCAACATGTTCAGTAGGCAGTTTCTGTTCTGGGTCAGTGTAGAAGAAAAAAAAATGGTCAATTATATTTTAAGCCTTTTTTCTTTTCCATTTTTCCAGAAACTCTGTATATTTGATAGCTTTGGAACACTGGTTTTTGCAGTATTTATGGGAATATGGGGTAAGTCGATTTCAACAACTGTGGTTTGTCTTCTAATTTTGGCCAAGCCTCCAGCATCAGCCAAGAAAACATGGATAAATTTGTAACAACTTCATTTTCTAGCACTCAGGAATTCATCAGTAGGTAGTTCTATGTAAGAGAAGATACATACATTCACAGGAACTCTTTCTTAGCATCCTAAGAAAACAAAGAATTGTCGAACTTGAAGTTGGTCTTCAGTGTCTGTTTTGTTTCATTTGACTTGGAGGAAAGTCCAGGAGAAATTACTAGAGTTGCCGCACGTTCATGCAGCAGGAGCCAGCCACATGCTTAAGTATATCTGGCAGAGGAGCTGTTATTTTTCTGAAGAGTTTTGGAGCTGCCTGTGCCTATTAACAGCTGTGAGACTGCACAAGGCAATTGGAAAATAGTCATTTATTATATTTCCTAGGAAATTTTTCCTCCTGTCTTGTTTTAAGAAACTGACTGTAATAAGTGTAACTAGTGGTTACAGAGCACTAGATGTATCTTTTAGCAGAGAAAATGTATCTGAAACCAGAATGTTTCCCATGGGTGAAACCATGTGGTGCTGTATTCAAGGGATTAGGCAAGGTTCGTTTTCCCAGAAACGGTTTCATTTGTTCATATTAGCAACTTTGTTAACTGGCTTTTATTGCATTGTCTTATCCAGAAATTACCAAAATAAGTTCAGTGTTAGGTCTGTATACAGGATACTTTAAATAACTCATGTAACATTTTAAACTCATATGTATGCTGACAAGAATGCATCATTTACTTTATACTACTAAGAAGGAGAAAAATAACGGTTACAGCAGAACCCAGGACAGCAAAACACATCGTATTTTTATTTTCCTATGATCCTAGAATCCTACAACAGTTTGGGTTGGAAGGGACCTTAGAGATCATCTAGTTCCAACGCCCCCTAAAGTGCTTCAAATAGTTATTGCTTTAAATAAATGATGAAACATACAACGTCAAAAAGAAGACTGCCTTAAAATACATGCTAAAATCAAAATACTAGCAGGAAATTCTCTATATAAAAGAAAATCACAAGTTTGATACTAATGTAATCTTCTTCTGTCATCTAAATAGTTAATTTATTTGCAATTTGCTTTTTAATTAAAATTGTGTTTCCTGTTTTGAAGAATGGTTTCAAGATTAATAATTACAAAGTTAAGCTGCATGGTTATAGTGATGGCTGCAAGGTCTGTTAGTATTCTTGTCATAACTCCACTATATAAAGAGGTGAATTGTATTACAAATTCAGTCAAATTCAGAAATTCAGTCAAAATTGTACTGAATCCAAATGACCCATGGTTGTGGTGCAATTCCAGCTGTAATTTTTATCTTCCTCTAATACTTTCGTAGACATCCTGGTCCAAAACAATTAAAATAATATTAGATTTTTGGATATATTATTGCATCATTATCATCAATGCACTTTTAATAATTTCTTCTTTTTTAGAGTATTCCCTTCAAAGATCTTAAAGCACCATAAAACACCAGGGAATCTGGTCTCAGGCATTAGCCCTTTATACCTGTTTGCTCTGGACCAACACTTCTGCCACCTATCCCATGATGGTATGACTAGATTGGCAGCTTCCACTTCACTTGCTGCCATCACTGATCGCGTCCCTGAACAAGATCAGTTAAACGAATAAATGCTCTCCAGCGTAGGCATTTCTTTTCAGTCCTTGTTGACACATGCAGAATACCTGGGCTATACTGGATGGCAGTGGTGAGGGACACATGAAAGGAGACACCACAAATTACCAACATGAGGTGGAATTAGTGCTCCCATCTCCTGAATCTGAAATGTCATTTGTTTCCACTGTTAAAAAAAAAAAAACACTGGTTCAGGATAAAAGAAAAATGTCAAATCCAGCAGCAGCTCCTCTGCTGTGAAAGATACAACTTGGCTGCTGGCTGATTTTAGCTCGTAGAAGTTTTCTTTTTACTGGTGCTGAAGGCTGTCCCCATGTTATGTGGCCTTCTTCCACTGTTAGCAGAAAAGCTATCACAGAAGGAGGCTCTGCACTTTGGGGGTCTCCAGCAGCAGCTGGATTTGCAACTGGAGCAAATCAGTATAGCTTCCTGTGATTCGGGCTGGGCAGCAGTTAGAAGTTTATGGGAAACTAATCTTCTTACTCTGCAGGATGTGATCTTCTGGCCCACTTCTTGGAATGGCCTTTATGCTTCTAAGTATGAAGTAGCTGAGAAGTCCTTGTGAAAGAGGCCCCTGAATAATCTGGGGAGGAGGGTTTGCTGGAGTTTTGCCTGTGTGTAGATGCCAGCATCATGTCACAGCCCAGCCCATGGAGTTTTCTGGTTTTTCAGTTCTTCAATTTGGGGGTTTTTGACCACACTTGATTTTGGAAATAACCTTTAATGTTTGGACTTGTAACTGCATGCCATTGATGTTTCATCATTCAGGATGAAGTCCAAAGACCACTATTAGGGTTAATTACTCCCAGACAATGAGAAGTGCAGTGATGGGATACTAACTCCTCCTGGAGGTAGTGCTGCAAAGCCACAGCATTCGTTTAATCTGAGAATGCACTGTTTTAAGTACTAAAGCATTCGGGTGTACCGGAAAGCATGGTACTGACACCCATCATCATGTGCACCTCCCAGCCTTCTCAGTGGGCCTCTCATTGCTTCTGCTGCCAGACCTACCACATAGTGTCTCAGGACAATGTAATGAGTTTGGCTGGATTCATGTCTAGCCAGTACCACTTAGGCATCTGTGTACCCAGTCCCCCAGTGCTTCCAGTTGTGGGAGAACTGTCCAAGGACACTGACGGCCCAGCCCAGAGAGTTTCAAAGCTCCATGTCTTGCAGCCCCTCAGATTGGTGCTAGCAGAGGAGGAAGGACATCTGTGTTTAAGCAGCTTTACCTGAACCATCGTTGATTTTTGTCACCCGCAAACAGATAATTTGTCCACACAGATATTGCAGACTGAATTAACATAAGTTTTTCCCTGTTGCAATTTTTGGCATACCGAGTTTTTCTTTTCTAGATGTCCTGCACTCTCCAGTATTTTCTCTTCACCTATCCAACCAACTTGCTTTCATATGCATCCTGTGACAAACTTTATCGAAAGCAGTCTATAATACAAAATCCAAAGTTCTCATACTCTATGCTTAGGCAGAAAGCAAATAAATGTGTATGCGTCCTTTAGCATGTACTTACAACACTGCTCACCTCAGGTTTTTCTTATTAAAGTACCTATATATCCGAAGCAGTAATTGCATAAAGGAGTAGATCCAGTTATTTTCACCATTGCATTAGCCAATTAGCCATGGGGGTTTATGCCATGTCTGTGAAAAGTTTTATGGAAAACCAAGCCAAATGTTACAGCACAGGGGGTCAAGCAGTGTCCAGTACTCACATGGTATTGTTCATTTTGTCTGTCTTCTGGATAGTTACTTTGTTTTTGGAGTTTTGGAAGCGACGGCAGGCTGAACTGGAGTATGAATGGGATACAGTCGAGTACTTAGAGCAAGAAGAACAAGTTCGCCCAGAATATGAAGCTCGGTGCACTCATGTAGTAATGAATGAAATCACACAGGTAAGAAATATTCTGATAACTATTGATGGCTACTGCAACAGATATGTTGTGAGAGGACACAATGAAAATGGTGACTCTGGACTGGAATTTTGCTATTTATATAGCAAATCAGCAGTGGCCTGGAAATAGTGAATTTATAAAGCACAGATGCATGGGCAGGAATTTACACCTAACTGTAGGCACCTGAAGGTAGTTAACTGTTTGAGGAGCTTGCACTGTTCAGGTTCCTGTGTCATAAATAAACAGAAGCAGGCATCATCCCCAGCTTAGGACACTAAGTCTATTTTATTAAATTCCCCAAGAAATGCCCCAGTGTCACTGCCAGAGGCCAAGATCATAGAGCATTTGCAATCTTTGCCTAAGACTGCATTAGGAAAAAAGGGTGAAATAGAGGGAAAGATGTTACATTATATATCGTGCCAAGATAGTTTTTTTTAATCCAAGATGTTTCTCCTTGAAACATGTATAAATAGGTATTGTTGCTAAGTGCATGTGGATGCAATTATGATTAATAACAGCAAACTCACAGGGACAAGGCTAATCCTCATTTCAATGAAATAGGATTCATATTTATGAGGATCTTAGTTTAGATCTCTATTATACATTTTGAGTAGCTTTAGGTTTTGTAGCTCACTTCAGCTCAGCTTCACTTTTTATTATTCTCTGTCAATATATCACTCTGGCATTTATCTGAGCATTTGCATTGCTTTCACATTCCATCCACATCATACTAATGCTTATTAGAGGCCACTTGAAAAGTTTCAAAATTAACTGCCATAGTTGAAACTATCCTATACATATCTTCTTTTTATATCTTGTACTGCAAAAAAAAAACTGTTTCTGCTTAAAAGCTTATAAACCTTCAATGTATAAAGTTATAGTTGGAAAGTTCCTTTCAGACAGTTCAAAGAGTGAAGAATATGCTAAAAAACAATTATTTTGATCCTCGGAGATCCTATAAAAATTCAGTGAATTTTCACACCACCGTATTGAGGTAGATAGTTCCTTGGGAAAGCCATCCCATTGTTCCTATGGGATGAATTGAGAAATGCAGAGATAGGGGACCAAAATTTTAGTGCCTGCTAGTTTTAGCCAATGAAGTTTGAAAGGCAGTGGCCTTTGATCTTGGATCAGCCAAGAAGGATGTGTCCATTCAAAAGGGCTATGCGCCCTGTCATAGCTGAAGTCAGTAAGAGCTGAGGACACTCAGCCTCTATGGAAGTCATTTTTATCTTAGAATGGGCAGCAAAAAAAGAAACCAAACAAGAAGACACCTGTAATCTGCCAAGACTTTTGAAATCATGAATAAATGTGAGTTTCCAGGATAACAAAGCAGGAAAGGAATCAAAACCAGGGATTTCATTCCCTTCTTCTGTCATTATTATAGGAAAGGGTTGGACTGAAGCATGCAAAAAAAAGATTAAAAAAAAAAAAAAAAAGAAGAAAAGTTTGGGTGCATCCTTGATCTGTTTCTAAATCTTTTACAGCAAGAAGAACATGTGCCATACACTGCCTGTGGGAAGTGCATACGGATGACCTTCTGTACGAGTGCTGTCATCTTCTGGGTAAAGTTCTTCTCTTTTAATTCACTTCTCTAGTAAGTGTCTGAAAAAAAAGATCCTGAACTGAGCAAAAGGTAACAATGGAACAGATTCAGATGGATTTCCATCTGATGCATAAACCACGCCCATAATGTATAGACCCACATGAAGCAGGTAGCAGTAGTCACTGAATACTCATTAGCACACAGTCAATAGAAAATACATATCAAAATATCCTGCAGCTGTAGCTTCTGAGTTATGCTTGCAAATGTGGTCCACTGATTTTTCCCTCATTATTTTAAGACAAATGTCTTTGCTTTTGATGGGGAAGTAGAGGAAAGATTTTGGTTTATATACTCTCCTCCTTGACAGTTTCTATCTTGCTTGTTCCAGCCATTTGCTTCAATATCACGTCTCACAGCCCTGGACCTCTTTCAGGTTTTTTGTTTCACTTCACAGAGCAAATCTGGGTGCTCTCTAATCTTGCAGAGCTCCTGCTTTAATTACAACTAAAACTTCAAAGCAGTCCAGTCACCCATGAAACAATATATAACATGGTGATCATGCCCAGAGGGGTCACTTTGAAAAACTCAGTGTTTAGCATGCTTCGTGTCCTTCTTGCCTGTAGCACAAACAGCAGCTGGAAAAGATCTTGTCCTAGATGGCAGGAGAGAGATAGGAGATACAGTGGTGGCTGGCAGCCAGGGGAACCTCAGTGTTAACACGTCTGTAACACAAAGGAAGGAATACTTTACTGTTGGATTTAAATACGCAGGACCCCAGATTGAAGGGAAGAGGTTTGGTCTGGGTTCATCATTTGTGTTACTGCGCTCATTATGTGCAGGGTAAGGGGAGGCAGGTGGATTCATGGCAGTTTGCAGAGATAGTGAAAAAAATATTCACAGCTCTATGGACCTCAATCTGAATAATAGCTGGAGAAGTAGCAAGAAATAAAAGCAGGAAGAGAAGCAGAAAGAGAGGAGATGGCAAGCAAGATGGGGTGTGTGGATCATTATTACAACTCCTGCAGGTCACACGACTTGACCTAAAATTTGTATATTCCTTTGGAGGTTCTGTAGTCTGTAATATTATCATGTGGAAGGAAGGTACAGGCCCCTCCATAATCAGTGCAGACTTGCTAGTACATTTGCCATCCTATGCCAATAGCCCAATGTTAAAAGAGGGAAATTTCTTCCATCACATGCCTTGAGGCATAAGATTTGATTACGCATCTCATTATCTTCGCTTGCATCAGTACAAAGCTTGTTATTAGACATAAAACAGAGCATCTCTTTGCTGCATATTGACTATAGCGCATAAAAAAAAAGGCTTCTTTGGTGGATTCTATATTTAGTGCTTTCTACCATATTTGATCATCCTCTGGCAATGGAATGACAGGCGCATAGTTGGTTTCCTTTTGCCTATTGTAAAAAGTAGTTTCAAACTCACTTTTTCCTAAAGCCAGTGGTTCAACATTAACATCTTTCTTGTGTTTCCTTGGCAGATTCTTTTGATTATTGCTTCAGTTATTGGAATCATTGTCTACAGGCTCTCGGTTTTCCTGGCATTTTCTGCAACGTTGTCACAGCACATTAGTGGAACAGAGGCAATCCGCAAGTACCTGACTCCACAGACAGCCACTTCAGTAACTGCTTCACTCATCAGCTTTATAGTCATTATGGTTCTCAACATCATCTATGAAAAAGTGGCAATCCTGATTACTGACTTTGGTATGCTACTGACTTTGGTATGCTACTGCTGTTCCTCAGATGATAGAAACTTGGGGTAAAATAACGGAAAAATAGCATTTATATGTAATAAGAATTCAGTAAATGAACACCTGTACTACATGTTTCAGGATTTTCCAATCCTGAAATCACACGATACCATCTAGAAATTTACAGATTTCCTCAATATCATAGAAATATGACAATGAGCTCTTTGCCTGAAAACTCCTTGTATAGACAGCATGAAAGATCAATTGCTTACATTTTGTGCTTGTGAAACAGACAAAGCAAGGAAAATTACTATAATAACCAAGCTTTATGAAAACAGATCAGTAACACATAACACATTCAATTATATTAGCTTTTGTTTATGGGGAAAATAGCTATTTTCTTGTAAATAAATGAAATAAGGTCACTGTTCCAAAGCTAGATACCATTCCCCATGTCATTAAATAGATAAACAGTCACAAATATTATTCTTCTTTATATCCAGGCCATCGACATTAAAGTAGCTATGTGGAGTAGTGCAGCATTTTAATATAGTTTCATTTAATACTGTTTCATCAGTTCAGAGTGTTACATTTGCATCTTTCCTGAGTGTGTTGGATTTGGGTGGGGTTTTTTCCCTGAGTTATCAGCATTCCTGCTTGTTCTTTTTCTCTACTGTCAGGGAACAAGTTCTTTACTTATTACAACCCATATAGTTTTAGAATTAGCATAATGGTTACAGTGTACTTGGGGGTTATGTACAATCTAATTTATAATGCTCTCAGTCATATTAAGAAATATAAGGCATACACTTCTCCAGCTGAGGCTCTAAAGCAGCTTGTACATTACTTGTAGGTTGGCTTTTGTTTTTATTTTATTTTTTTAAATTGCAGAGCTTCCAAGGACACAAACTGATTATGAAAACAGTCTGACCACAAAGATGTTCTTGTTTCAATTTGTCAACTACTATTCTTCATGCTTCTACATAGCCTTCTTTAAGGGCAAATTTGTAGGTCACCCTGGAAATCCAGTTTATTGGCTAGGAAAGTATCGCAATGAAGAGGTAAGAGGGTAGGATAGTGTTTGTTTTTAAACAGCAGGAGCCATTAGTGCAGGTATTCTGCTGCAGTTAGGAGTGTATAACATACCTGTACATATTTAACATGAGGATTCAAAAAGTAGCTGCCTCCTAAACCAATTGCCTCCTTAGTTATCCCTAGCATAAAAGAATATGACACGAAACCAGTTGGGCTTAGAAATGCATTGCACGTACCCAGACAAACTCATTTTCCCATGGTCCAACAGTCTGTGTACTGACTCACGGGAAGGGGAGAACATCAGTAGAAGCATTCCTATTCTGCTGGGTGACACTCATCTGGTGATAGCACAGTACAGAGCTGCATAGCTTCACCTGGTATTTCACTCCTTCACTAGTGACCTGTCAACATGTCGTATGTGACCATATGTGGACTGGAATTGGCTTTTGCATACCTTACTGGAAAGGTTAGCCTAAATAGTCTTCTTGTATTGCTTTAAGAAATCTTATCATAATAAACCAGGAATGCACTATTTTAAACACTTCATTCACGCCTGAAAAGTTACCCAGCTTCAGAAATGTCTCATGTCTCTCCCAACCTTCAGTGTGACCCAGGCGGATGTCTCCTTGAACTCACAACTCAGCTTGCCATCATAGTAGGAGGTAAAGCAATCTGGAACAACATTCAAGAAGTGCTTCTTCCGTAAGTTCAAACTATTAAGTAATCTGCTTTTTCATATTTGAAAGATAATGGTTTTGCTTGATGCGTTCAGGCATTGGGTCACTAAATTTGATAGATATATATTGTATTCTAAAAGAATAAGACTAGTCTTTTGGGGCCTTCTTAGACAGTCTGTGTATTTTCAGTCTGGTAGCTCTGAGCTCCTGTCTCCACCATTCTGACTAATCAGAAATGCTTCCTTTCTCTGCAAATCAGACTCAATTTGTTTCAGGTTGGATATTTAAAACTGAGGCAATAGAAGCTCTGAAAAGATTAAAGATTGTTGCTTAATGTTGAGTGGAATGATACGTTGTTATACATTGGGATTTTGGAAGTCATGCATAAGTTACTAATTTAACTCGTTTAGTTTTGCAGTTGTATTTGATGTTCATAGTGCCTGTATGCTCTCATGGAGTGAGGCAGGTCTCTAGAAGGTCATGTTTTAATGTAAACAGTAAGCAAAGTGCTAACCACACATGCCTTCCCTTTAATTTAGGTTAAGATGCTATCCAGGACTAATTTCCTTCTCCTAGAACTTGTTCTTTGTATTATGCTGATCAATGGCTGTTATGTTGCTTGGAGTAGGGAACTCCCAGTTGGCTCACACCCTCCTGAATGCCATAAGCACCAGCCTACAGCATTGTATTCCCTCTGCCTGTGGTTCTTCCAAACCCACATACTGTGCTCCTTTGCTGCATTGTGACCCCACTTCAAAGTGCGCCATAAATACTGTTAGGGTTGAGGCTAAGGTGCTTTGCTGAGATATGGTTCCTCCAGACCCCAGTGCTCCGTAAATGCTGCTGCTTGCAGGAGGGGCCTATAGACCCATCCTTCTTTTCAACATCTTTTACTTAGGGAAGAGTCCTTACACTGAGCATGCTTGCAGATGTCAGCTCCAAAAATAGACAAGTGACTCTCCTTCTATGGACAGGAAGTAACTTTATCTGACCAGAAATGTTAATTCACTTCCTAAGGTGACAAGTAACATTTAGATGTCAAAATGCTGAGTATCACTTCTAGATCTGGTTCTTGTCATTCTGCATCTCTGCAAGTATAAAGAGAACCGTTTTGTTTTTTTCTGTTAATAGACGTTTGCTCCCACCTCACTGTTTTTGAATATGGTTATTTGACTGCTGAAAATGGCTACAGCCAATTTATCAGTTTTCTTAAATTCTCATGCAAGCCTTTCAGATGGGAGGATCAGACTCACGTCAATCCCTGGGAAGGTGAAGGAGCAGCTAATCCTGGAAACCGTTTCCAGGCACATGAAGGACAAGAAAGTCATTAGTAGTCAGAAGTCATGGTTGACCAACCTGCTAACCTTCTATGATGAAACTACTGGCTCACTAGATGAAGGGAGAGCAGTGGATATTGTCTACCTGGTCTTCAGTGAAGCTGTTGGCACTTTCTTCCATAAAAGCCTTGTAGAGAAGCTACTGGAGTATGGGCTGCATGAGCAGACAGTGAGGTGGACTGAAGACTCGTTGAATGGCCTGGCCGAGAAGGTGATGATCAGTGGCATGAAGTCTAGTTGGAGGCTAGTCATTAGAGGTGTACCCCACCAATCACTACTGGCTCCTGTTCTGTTTAACATCTTCTTTAATGGTCTGGATGAGGGGACAGAGTGCACCCTCAGCAACTTTGCTGATGACACAAAACTGTTAAGTCAGAGGGTTGTGCTACCACCCAGCGGAACCTTCACAGGCTGGAGAAATGGGCTGGCAAGAACCTCATAAAATTCAGCAGGGGAAGTACAAAGTCCTGCACCTGGGGAAGAACAACCCTGTGCTGGGGACCATCCAGCTGGAAAGCAGCTCAGCAGAAAAGACACTGGGGGTCCTGGTGAGCACCAAGTTAAACAAGAGCCAGCAATGTGTCCTTATGGCAAGAAGGTTTATAGTATTTTCAGCTGCATTAGGAGGAATGTTGCCAGCAGTTTGAGGGAGGTGATCCTTCCCCTGTACTCAGCACTGAGGAGCCCACACCTGGAGTGATGGGTCCAGTTCTGGGTCCCCCAGTACAGGATAGACATGGACACACTGAAGAAAGCCCAGCAAAGGGGCACACGGATTAATAAGGGACTGGAGCACCTATGAGAAGAGGCTGAGAGAGCTGGGACTGTTCAGCCTGGAGAAGAGGAGGCTCAGGGGGATCTCATCAGTGTGCACAAATACCTGAAAGGCGAAAGTAAAGAAGAAGGGGGCAGACTAATCTCAGTTACCAACGCCCAGTGAAAGGACCAAAAGCAGTGGGCACAAACTGAAACACAGGAAGTTCCCTCTGAACACTAGAAAACACCTTTTAACTGTGAGGGGACTGAGCACTCCCACAGGTTGGCCATGGAGGTTGTGGACTCTCCATCGCTGGTGATACTGAAAAGGCATCTCAACACAGTCCTGGGCAACCAGCTCTGGGTGGCCCTGCCTGTGCAAGGAGGGGTTGGACCAGATGACCTCCAGAGGTCCCTTCCAACCTCAACCATTCTGTGATTCTGTGAATTTTGTGATCAGAAGGAATTCATCTATCTAACCTCAGGCCCACATTTAACTTGATTTTTTGTTACCTTGAATTTTATGTGGTCATTCTCCTGCACGACATAAGCATAAACCAGAATGATTCTGATATATTGACCTTTTACACTTATTTATGGTTGTAAATAACTGCTTTCAGGATAAGGCAATGGAAGATTATACTCATGTTTGAAGGGCTTTCGGTATTTCAAGAATATAACTAAATCTACTGTTCGGAGCTATCACAGCACAAATGTCAATTTTTTCCATTTACTGAACTTTTTTATGTCATTTTACCAATGTTAGTGATCTTTTTTTCCCTGGCTGATAGTTGGGTTAAGAATCTAATCGGAAGATACTGTGCAGCTGCTAGATCACAAAAAGTCATTCCACGCTGGGAACACGACTACCACCTACAGCCCATTGGAAAACTTGGACTGTTTTATGAGTATCTTGAAATGGGTAAGTAGCAGTTTAGTTCAGATTCACTACCACTGCAGGGCACAAACATACTTTAAAGAGAATCTTCATACAAGCAATGCTTAATAAGTGCATAGACAGAGGAAACATGAATGTTTTCTGAGACAAGTTTTGGTGAGCCATTACAGGTAGTTTTGCAAGTTTTTACTAGACAGCTAAGCCTTCACCCAATTTATAATAAGGAAACAGCATGTGATTGTACAAGGAAGTATAGTGCTGCTTCTTTGCCCCATTCTGAGAAATGCATCCAGAAGGCAGACCATTGCCATGTTTGTGTGTTGTATGCAGAGCTGTGTGTCAGACTGCTCTGCCCAGGGTCTCCAGTCACCAGGACTTGTTGCTGGTCTCTTGAGAGCTGGCAGATCTCTGGTTTGTTGCCACTATCTCTTCTGTCGCTGCACTGCCAGTGTATTTGTCGCAGAACCTGAACACCAATAAGATGATTGTTGGTTCAGACTTTCCAGCACAGCACTGAGACAGTCATTTCCAGGTCTTTGTGATGAAGACATAAGAAAGAAATGGATGTTTAAATACCCAGAATAGTTCCTCTTGATGTGTTGTGACTTGTGATATTTTCCTGTCCTCTTCACCTAGCAGGTTTTTCAGTATCATTGTGCTCTTATACTGTCATAGAAAAGATTCACTAGGAACCAAGCTACTCTTTATTGTATCTCTCTCTCCCACATGTATACATGCTCATACATGCTTATCTCCAGTAAGTGAAAGCCTCATTGATGTATGTAACCTCTCCCTTTGGCAGTTATACAGTTTGGCTTTGTCACTCTGTTTGTGGCATCATTCCCCCTGGCTCCTCTTCTGGCCCTTATTAACAACATGTTGGAAATCCGGTTGGATGCCTGGAAGCTAACGACCCAGTTCAGGCGCATGGTTCCACAGAAGGCACAAGACATCGGAGCCTGGCAGCCTATCATGCAAGGCATAGCCATTCTGGCAGTGGTCACCAATGTAAGTATAGTGCCAACAATTGCACAAGGTAAAATGCCTTCACTGTAGGTGTTACATCCAAATGTGGGAATGCCACGTGTGGCAATGTAGCTTTTAAATGATCCTAAATGACTTATGAGCATTAGTCCCTTAAGACTTCGACCCCTGTGAAATAGTTACTTTCCAGATGGTTTGGAAACAAAATGTGGATACTGTCTAAAATATTATATCTAAAGAAAAGAAATTTTATTTAGAGTTGCTAAAGTCTTCAGAAAAATCTGTTACATATGAAGACTATAGCCCTTCTTTCCTGAAATTATAGTGCATAGGACAAAGATCTTTTTGGACAGTCTACCGTTAAATGCATGAGTTTTAAAAAAAAAAAAAAAACAGGTTGCAGTTTAGCGAAGTTATAACTGATTGTTGTTTCTAGTTGTTACAATTCTTATGGTCAATGCCTTCATATTTGCATATGGCTTTAAGCAATTTTGCACTTAAAACAGAAATTCAGCTTCTTTCTTGTATACTTAAAAATACAATGTGTGTTCAAAATTGCAGCACCAACCTTCTGAGGTCAGAATGATGAGAATTTGAAAATTAATGTTTTTAGGTTGGATTTAAGATTAGTTTTAAAAGTTTCTTTAAAATATTTAGAAATTTTTTTTCTGTCTAACAGTGAAATTCAGACCTTTCAAATTTCCCATACCTTGAATTTACCAAGGTCTTATACATAGGCTGCATTGTGGAGAGAAAAATAATCAATAGGATTTTACCACTGTGCATTATTTGATTGCTTATTCATAAGCAGTAGCTAACACATACTGTCTTTCAGAAGATTCTCACTGCTGGTCTTTCTAAAAGAGCAGTGACCACTGGTTACACAGCAGAATGTCAATGGTTAATAGCTTTTTTCAACAAGATCAGCATTTTCTACTGTTAACACTGAGATTAGGGATTCCTTCTGACACACTTCGATTGTCACTTCCTCCAGGACTTCGTCCTTGCATTAACAGTACCATACTGCAGTCAGTAGGAGTTTTTGGAGAAAGTAGTTGAGTCTGAAGACAAAAGTTCATCTTATTCCAAGCTTTCACAGGAAGCTCAGCCTGTTTGGAGAATGGTGGTCTTTGGGTAAGATGGAGCTGAGCACTCTACTGTAGATACTAACTCAATAGTTAGGGGACTTATTTCAAGTAAAAGAGCAATTCAAATTTCAGTAAGGACATGAACTTATGTTCCTGTGTCTCAGGCACCTTCTATGGTCATTAGGTGCTTGGCTAGTCTGATGTCTCAACCCCAGGGGTTCTGCTTTACAGAGGACATACAGGGATACGTGTGTGCACCTTTTCCCTCACCCAGGTGAGCGTCCCGGCATATTCCTCTCACTTCCCCTTCTGCTCATGCTTTAAGAAGTCTTTGTTCTGCCCCTGGAAAGATGAGGCTAATTTTGAAGAATGGATAGATGAGCTTCCATGACCTGAATGTCTATTGGGTTATCATCTTTTCAGTAGGTTGTTTTCATGATTTTGGGGGCTGGGGGTGGTACTATATAGAAACAGGAATCTAGGGTGGATGTCAATGATTAGAAAAATTGTGTGTGTCAACCTCAGCTACCAGAT
Organism: Strigops habroptila; assembly: GCF_004027225.2. NCBI lineage: Eukaryota > Metazoa > Chordata > Aves > Psittaciformes > Psittacidae > Strigops > Strigops habroptila. Next base: position 32,504,037 of record NC_044279.2, read on the forward strand.
GTATTTTCAGGTATTTGAAGGTCTCCCAAAATGGCCATTATTCATATACAGAACTTTATTTTCCTTATAGCAATTCGACAGGTATAGCAAACATAGCTAGGATGTAGAGAGGAGGCTCAGGAGGGCATGAAGGCAGAGAAGTAAGCACAGAGAAATGTCAGAAGAAAAAACAGAACTAGAGGATGAAAAATTTACAAGAGAATCTGGGAGACAGACAACAACCTCGAGCATATACTCCCTCAGTTTCACACTGCTCTGCTGAGGCAAGTCAAACATAAATCCAGCTGTTCCATAGGCATGTAAACATCCAGCGCCTGGTAGTAAATCCAGTGTTAAAATTACATAAAGTAATTTTTTAAAGTTGCAACTTTGGTAACACATGTTCAGATCATTAGAAATGTCAGGTGGCACCAGAGATACTTTGGGTCTCTTCTGGTGTACTGCTTGTGCAAAAAAATTGTTAATGATAACTCTCTTAGCAAATGATGCAAATCCCAGCAGATAATGCTTTGCTTCACAGGATTTGCCTCACAGATGAAGCACAGTTTCATCTAGCATAGCTAGAAGTATAGGCGACGTTATTGGTGCATCAGTAGCCTATTTTGAACTATGCTGCTAAAAAATGTACAAAATAAAAGGCAGAAAAGTTCCTGGTGCCCTGGAAGAAAAACGAGTATGTTGTGCTATTGGATAACCTGTCTTTCCTAGTCAATCCAGCTGGATGTTGTAATACCACTATGAAATAAAAAGTTGCATATACAACTGAAGATTACTTTAACATATTGTTATGAGTACCTTAGACATAGTCCTTAGGCTACTCAGGGTAAAGTGGCTTTGGTGACCTTACGGTGACTCAGACATATCTACACTCAGACATGCTTATGCTTCTGTTAGGAATGTACTCATGCCATGCTTTCTGCAGAAGAATGACCCAGCAATAGGTGTGTATCACTACCCAGTCATGGCCCACCTGAGGCTAATCCGAGCTTTGCAACATTTTTCACTCCAAATTCCTCCTTGCGTGCTGCACCCTCAAGGCATCACTAAAAACATGGAGTCCTCAATGTGCGAAAGTATATTTACAGCTCGGTTTTACTCTCTGTCCTCCTTAACAGGCACTCAGTCCCAATGTTCACATGACTCTTAACTGCAGGCATGTTTCTTTCAGAGTCACCCTTTTTGGAGGTGTCACATGTTAGGTACAGTTAATGTCAGTATGAATGCAATGCATGTGCCACTGGCGTCGGTGGGGCTGTTGGCGTGCAAGGGGTACAGCACCAGTGACTGTCATGTTCAAAAGGCCCTGCTGCAGGAATTGTAAGGACCTCGAAAAGATCACTATTTCGTAGAATCATAGAATCATAGAATAGTAAGGGTTGGAAAGGACCTTAAGATCATCTGGTTCCAACCCCCCTGCCATGGGCAGGGACACCTTGCCCTAAACCATGTGGTCCAAGCCTCTGTCCAACCTGGCCTTGAACACCGCCAGGGATGGAGCATCCACAACCTCCCTGGGCAACCCATTCCAGTGCTTCACCACCCTCACTGTAAAGAACTTCTTCCTTATATCTAATCTAAACTTCTGCTGTTTAAGTTTGAACCCATTACCCCTTGTCCTACCACTACAGTCCCTAAGGAAGAGTCCTTCCCCAGCATCCTTATAGACTCCCTTCAGATACTGGAAGGCTGCTATGAGGTCTCCACACAGCCTTCTCTTCTCCAGGCTGAACAGCCCCAACTCTCTCAGCCTGTCTTCATACGGGAGGTGCTCCAGCCCTCTTATCATCCTCGTGGCCCTCCTCTGGACTTGCTCCAACAGCTCCATGTCCTTTTTATGTGGAGGACACCAGAACTGCACACAGTACTCCAAGTGAGGTCCCACAAGAGCAGAGTAGAGGGGCAGGATCACCTCCTTTGACCTGCTGGTCACGCTTCTTTTGATGCAGCCCAGGATACGGTTGGCTTTCTGGGCCGCAAGCGCACACTGCTGGCTCATGTTAAGCTTCTCGTCAACCAACACCCCCAAGTCCTTCTCTGCAGGGCTGCTCTGAATCTCTTCTCCGCCCAACCTGTAGCAGTGCCTGGGATTGCCCCAACCCAGGTGTAGGACCTTACACTTGGCTTGGTTAAACTTCATAAGGTTGGCATCAGCCCACCTCACAAGCGTGTCAAGGTCCCTCTGGATGGCATCCCTTCCCTCCAGCGTATCAACCGAACCACACAGCTTGGTGTCGTCGGCCAACTTGCTAATTTCTTGCTAATGAAGTGTGGGCTATAAAGCAAATGCTAGAAGCAGTTTCCTTTTAAGTATGTTTTTTTTCTTGTTTGACATCTAGTATCTAGTATAGTTCATCAGCCTTTCCTTTACCATCCCTGCCTTGATTTTTCCTTCACAGAAACTGTTTCCTCTTTTCTATGTGACTTGTTACAGCTGATTAGAATTCAGGTAGCATACCATTTTTTCCCCCATACATTACCTTTCTAACACCCACCAGTAACGTGCAAGCAACTTTTGCACAAAACTATCAGTTCTGAGACTTGCTGCTCAGTCACTGGACTTGGTATTGCATGATACCAAAGCATCTGTTGTTGATTTGAAGACTGATTTTAATTAGTTATGGTATAAATGGAAAACTGTGCGCAGTAACGCTTGGGAAGTAGAGAATGTGCTATTTGTTTGTAGTTCTCCAGTGCAATACTCTGAAATGCAGCCCATAATTCAGGAGGAAAAATTCTTTTCCTTTGAGAGGATGCCGTAGGATTAGCTTTCATATTTCTGTCCTTGCAGCTCTCTGGAGCACATCTGGAGATCATTCTGAGCAAGGGAGGAGAGTGAGGCAGGGTTCAGATTTAGGATGATGAGAGACCTGGGGCCCTGCAAAAAAATTCAGTAAGAGCAAATAGTAAGTTGTGTAAATACCATATTTCAGCATCTTTCTAAACGATACAAAGCAGCAGCAGCAAACTTCTTTGATCCAAAGAGAGAAGGGATTTTTTTTTGCCTTACTGTTCATTTGCTGCTGGTTCAGTTATGGTCTGACTGGATGAACAGAAAGAAATTATATTTAAATAAAACTTTCTATGCTTGTACTTCAGTTAAAAACAGAGTAATTTAGGTGTGAGGTCGTCTCTTTGCAACTGCAAGACACAGTAATATATATTTCTTGTCAGCCAAAAACACCTACTCTGCATGTAAATATAAACAACACATAATTTTCACTTCATTTTCAGTGCCAACTACATTTGATTTAAGCCAGAGTACAGTACAAAAAACCCTCTTACCCTTGAAAACTTTAAATGAGTTTATTTTAGTTTTAGGACACCTCCCTTTTCTCTCTCATCAGCCAAATTAACTTCCTCTCCACTGAACTCAATTATAACAATATTCTGGAGAAACAAATATAGAGCTTGGACAGAATCACAGAATGGTTGGTGTTGGAATGGGCCTCTGGAGATCATCTAGTCCACCCCCTGCCACGGCAGGGCCAGCTAGAGCAGGTTACACAGCATCATGGCCAGGCTGGTTTTGTATATCTCCAGAGAGGGAGACCCCACAACCTCCCTGGGCAGCCTGTTCCAGTGCTCTGCCACCCTCAACGTAAAGAAGAAGGTAAAGAAGGTTTTCCTCATACTCAGGTGGAACTTCCTGGTTCCAGGTTGTTCCTGTTGCCCCTTATCCTGAGCACCATTGAGAAGAGTCTGGCCCCACCTCACTACCCACTCATCTAACCCACACTTTTTGACCACTTTGATGACCATGGTCTCAAAAGTATTGTTTCTGCAAGAGTTTAGCTTCTCAGGTACTTCAAAGTAAGCTAATTCAAAAGGACAGCATTCATCACTTGGCAGTGATGCTATCTGAGGTGGGGTGGGTCTTGCACCTTTTTCAACTCCCTTCTCTGTCTCTTCCCCCTGTTGCGGCCTCTTGTGTTGTGCTAGTACTAGCCCTTTGACAAACCAGATGATGAACCAGATCAAGGAATACATCCAGCAAGGATTCCCAGACAGATCAGTGCCGCGATTTGATCTGCTGCACAGCTGCAGGAACACCTGAGCCAGACAGGGCATGAGTGAACTACTCATGCTAGGGGCAGAGGCAGGAGGGATGGTCATTGTTTTAGCTAGCACTGCCACCAAAGCGTTGTTTGAGGAACTGTAGAAGAGGTGTCTGCATTTTTTTTTCACCCTTTCTCCTCTCTCCCCTTCCCTTTTTCTACAACTATCACAAATACCTCCTCAGGTTGGGGCTGTCTTGCTGGGAATGCTGCACAAAGGTGGACAATTTTTGACCCATCTCATGAAAATAAGGAAATACGGAATGCATCAATCACTGACTGTCAGGAAGGGGAATAAAATACAGACATTAACCAGCTCTTATGCTACTATTATCACTTAACTTGTTCCCATCCTCTGTCTCATGCCTGTCCTAACGCTTTTTTCTGCACCTTTTAGGCATCTCTGCCAAAACCTCCCTCTAAATCCCTGCTTCACACCTGTCTCCTTAATGTCTCTGCCCTGGTTCTTTCTATCCATGTTGTTAGGTGTTTTTTGACATTGCCATGGGACAAAAGGCTTGTTTTTCAGCCCTAGAGTGCAGCTCGACACTCCTCCCTAGCTGCTGGGCACCCAGATGTTATGAATTGGTTGGGCAGCCTCTTGCTAGGTACTCAGCTGCAGATCTTGCCAGTGGAAAGTCTTTCTCACAGGGAAACCTTTTGAATTTGCAGTAGCAGAGGAGAAGATTGGATTAAACATAGTTAACCTGTCCTCCAGAATAGGATGTTTTGGGAAGTTCATGAGTTTAGAAAAGACTTCCCACAACAAACCCACGGATCCAATTTCCTACCCAGTTTGTGACTAGCAGGCTGAGTAGGACAGGGACTCTCTTGGGAACAAGATGAAAACAAATGGTCACGTCATATGTAAAACAGCACTATGCAGCTGCTACTAAAAAAAAATTAGCTTGGCATCAGGAACACTTTCCACATGTACTGACATTGAAACTTTGGGGGCAGCAATTGCCCAGATGAATTGGGCTGACTAGCACCTCAGAAAGAGTGGGATGTTACTAGGGCCAAAGACGGATCAGCTATATATATAATTTATTTAATTCCTTCACTCAAACCACAGGTTCCTGGTGAAATTGATTTTATATTACTGAGGGACTCTTCTTTTGTTTCCATGAGTTTCATCAGGCAGGATTTCTTTAAGCATCTCACAAGCACATCTAACAGCAAGCACATTTGCTGGAGGTTACCTTAGAGTAGTTTAAGGTGAGTTTGGCTGCTGACCTCCACTGCATGCTCATGAGGAAAAAAGTGGATTGCAGTATAACTTTTTTAAGGCATCCAGCATAGCTAGCATAATTTAAAAACTGTACAGAGTGCACATTGCAGAAACAGTTTGTTTTATGCCCATGAGTGACTACATGCTCATTTACGGAGGGAACCACTAACTGGAAAAGTACATATTTTCTATGAAGGCTTGTTTCTTAAACACTGCTCTGCTTTTTTGTCTTCTTTTTCTGAAATACAGGCTATGATCATTGCTTTTACGTCTGACATGATTCCTCGCCTGGTTTATTACTGGTCCTTTTCAGTCCCTCCTTATGGGAGTCACAGCAGTCACACTATGAAAGGGTATATAAACAGTACACTTTCTGTCTTCAATATATCAGACTTCAAGAATGCAAGCAAGCCATTTTCCCCGTGGTTTGTAAACCAAACATGCAGGCAAGTGTCAAATAACCATTCTTTTCCAATAGCAAATATTAATTTTTTAATATCTAAATCATCTAGTTCATCAATCATTCTTACTGAAGTTAACAATATCCAGTAAGAAATGTTAAAACACAGTAAAAGCCAGCATATTTTGAATGGCAGAACTGACCGAAAGTATTCACCTGTAAGTTTGTGCTACTCAGAAAATTCTGACTTATTTTGGATTTTCTCATAATTGATAGTCTAAAAAAAAAAAAAAAAACCACTTTAAAAGTTTTTTGAGGAATTCTTAATATAGTTGCAAAAAAATTACATTTTAGCCAAATATATCTAATTCTGCAGATAGGATTTTGCCCATTACTGTAGTTACTTGCAGCTGACTGTTCCTGGATGCATTAAGCAGGGGCATGTCTTGCTCCATCCTCTGGCCACAGTGCCTTACTGCAGAGATGCCTGAGAACAGTTCCTGACGTTCCTACATTGCTTTCAGATACCGGGATCTCCGCTACCCTCCTGGTCACCAGCACCAGTATGAGCATAACATATACTATTGGCATGTCATTGCAGCCAAGCTGGCGTTCATCATTGTCATGGAGGTAAGTGTGCGAGATTTTGAGCATTACTTACCTGAACTGCTCTTCCCTCCATGCAGAAAATCCTTCAAAGACACTCTGTCCAGGCACAGCTATCAGAGCTGGTCATATGTGCTAACATGAGTAAGAGATTGGGAGATATAAATTAAGTGTAGCACCAATAGAAAAAGAGGCCTCTGAAGTCACGAAATCAGCTGAGGATTGCCCCACATGTTCGCAGTTTCTTTTCTCAAGAACTGTTAAATTATTTTTAGCATCAGAAATAGAAGGGACAGTTACACCAAAAATATTTTCACATACACTTAGAGAAGTTTGTGCACAGCCTCATGAACGCATCTACATAATACATGTTCACTAGCAGTGTGAAGCCTATAAAGATGGTCAGTGCAAGAGGTAGGTCTCCACATGAGCATCAAAAAGTAATTGCTCGTTCCTCTGGAGCTACAATCTGGATTTACAAAAGATGGGAGTCAGTCTGAGATGAAGGAAGAGGAATATTAGGTATTATTTGAGTATAAAATGTACTTAGGGCCTGATCTAGGGACTACCAACATCATCAGAAACATGCAACCAGTTAGATCAGATTTCCTGTGGCAGAGAAAAGTCCATTGCCCCAGTGTCATTCGAACAAGCCTAAAACAATTTTGAAAGAAATTGTAAGCAGTATTTCCATGCAGGGGAGAAGCACTGGGTACCAGGCTTCCCCCAAAGCAGGCAGAGAAGTCCTTGTTAAAATTAGGATTAGAAAATCAGAAATTCTCGTTTATCAGACAGTTATTCTATTCATTAGTTGTATCTGCTTTTTAAGACACTTCACTGCAATAGATACTGGTACAGAACCAACTCAGAGTCTTAAGAGATAACGTGACATTTTATTTATAATAATAATAATATCTTGTTCAGCCTGACTGACATATTTTCATTTTCACCTTCTCCAGCATGTCATATACTTTGTGAAGTTCATTATTTCATACTTAATTCCGGATGTATCACAAAAGACCAAGAGCAAGGTCAAACGAGAGAAGTACCTAACACAGAAACTCTTGCATGAGAACGATCTCAAAATTGTGAAGAAAACCATGGGGAAAATAGCCAACAAAATTATCCAAGGAGTAGACAGTACTTTCTGACCTAAAGCTGAATAAGAACTTCTTTATATGGAATAACAGTATTTAGCCAACTAACACCTGTCAAGATATTACCAATAGCTAACCAAACACTTTGGATTAATTCTCTTTACTAAGCATTGCTTCTTGCAGCTGTTACCTGTTCATTTACCTCTTGCCCTTGGACAAATGCAACCACTGCGACTCAGATAAGAGTTACCAATTTTTTAACCAGCTTTAGTAGGACATTTTTTTTTAACATGTGAAGACAAAAATTATCTATCATCTCAAGACGATGAACATTAATTCTGAAATACATAGAATGCTTTCCACTTTAGGCAAGAGCTATTAGATCTCTTCTTTTGACTTGAATAAAACCTTAAGAACAAGAGTGATTTATTGTAAGAATAACATCTGAAGGAGTTGTGATTGCTTGCTAATGCAGACCCCAACTATGAAATGAAGAGAAAAAGCCAAAGCATGAAGGAAAAAGAAGGAAAATACACTCAAAATCATGTTGTTAAGCCATTGGAATTGACATACTAAGTGCTGTTGTGTGCTACTCTGAATTAGCTATGCATACTGAGACTTAAATGGATAACAAGATATTTCAATTAATCATGGACTTGGATCACAAAAAGCAGCAGGACTGTAAGCCCATCCTGTTCATCAATCTCTCTGTAAACAGGAGAATTGCCTTTGAAATCAATGCACACAAACTGACTTTACAGCACTCCAAGTGAGTAGAAAACTCAGGCATTTTATCTTTCCCTAGTCAATGTACTTTCATTAGTTCACTTGCCCGTTCTGCTCTCAATAACCACAGCCTTGAAGGTCTCCTACCTGTAACAGTAATGAGTGTTAAAAGTATTTTCACGTAGCAAATCAATATTTGTGGAGGGCTGTCTTCTGTGTTTCTCCCACACCGTGCCTTTCCCTGAAATTCTGACAAAGGAAGAATGTGCAGCTGGACTTGTTGTGATACAACATTGCATGATGAAGTGAATTCTGACAAGACCATGAATCTATTGAAACTCAAGATTGGAATAAACCATTTAATATGCCTTCACAATGTTATGAAGCTTTAAATAACTAGGAAGGATGTTAGAGGTGTGGATGCAAGTGCTAGAGCCATCAGTCATCTTCAAATTAGGCTGCAGATCTGCTTGGCTATTTTGGGTCCAGTTGCAAACGAAGGTACGGAATTACAGATGAAGCATGTATGTAGAGCTCCGCTTTGTGTTTGCAGCAGTGATATTCCCGGTTATCACTTGCTTTCTCTTTTAACAGCTTTACTGGACCAATTTCTGAATTCCTGAAAATCTAAATCTGGTTAAAAAAGCAAAACTATGCCTGTACTCTGTACAGCAGGTGATTGCTGTTGCATTTGTAATTTTGTACTCTTCTTAAATATAATAGATATGCAGGACTTTTAGTCAGATTATTCATATAGCTTTTTATATATTAAGAAGTTCATTTACAGAAACTAAGTAGCATTTATAAGCACTTTTTATCCCATTAATAATGAGAAGGAATCATACATCTGAATTTTGTAGCAAAACTTCCAAATACCGACTGCTGCATACCTCAAGCATATCCTTTGAATCACAGAACCATTTAGGTTGGAAAAGAACTTTAAGATCATCAATTCCAACCATTAAGTAGCACTGCCAAGTCCACCACTAAACCATGTCCCTAACCACCACATCTACATGTCTTTTAAATGCGTCCAGGAATGGCAACTCTAGCACTTCCCTGGGCAGCCTGTTCCAATGCTTGACAACTCTTTCGGTGAAGAAGTTTTTCTAATATCCAATCTAAACCTTCCCTGGTGCAACTTCAGGCCATTTTTTCTCATCCTATCACTTGCTACTTGGAAGAAGAGACTGTCACCCACCTGTCCTGGGTTCACCTCCTTTCAGGTAGTTGTAGCCGAGGACAAGGTCTCGCCTGAGCATCCTTTTCTCCAGTCTGAAAAACACCAGTGCATTCAGCTGCTCCTCATAAGACTTTTGCTCTAGACCCTTCATCAGCTTCCTTGCTCTTCTTTGGACATGCTCCAGCACCTCAATATCTCTCTTGTAGTGAGGGGCCCAGAACTGAAGGCAGGATTTGAGGTGCAGTCTCATCAGTGCCGAGTACAGGGGGCGAACCACTTCCCTTGTCCTGCTTCCCATAATATTTCTGATACAAGCCAAGATGTTACTGACTTTCTTGGCCACCTGGGCACACTGCTGGCTCACGTTCAGCTGGCTGTCACACAACACACTCCCCACTGTCAACTGGATTTAACTCCATTCACCACCATGCTTTGGACCCGGCCATCCAGCCAGTTTTTTACCCAGCGAAGAGTGCACCCGTCCAAGCCATGAGCAGCCAGTTACTCCAGGAGAATGCTGTGGGAAATGGTGTCAAAGCCTTTGCTGAAATCTAGGCAGACAGCATCCAGAGACTTTTCCTCATCCATTAAGTGGGTCACCTTGTCATAGAAGGAGCTCAGGTTAGTCAAACAGGACCTGTCTTTCATAAACCCTTGCTGACTGGGCCTGATCACTTGGGTGTCCTGTACATGCTGTGTGGTGGCACTCAAGATGATCTGCCCCATAACCTCCCACAGCACTGAGATCAGGATGACAGGCCTGTAGTTCAACAGACTCTCTGTACGGCCCTCATGATGTCCTTGTAGTCCTCCTGAGCAGTCTGCACCTCCTTCCATAACTCATAAACTCCTTCCAGCCAAAGCTCTGTTCATCCAGGCCAGTCTTCATCCCTGCCAGCGCATCTTGCAGCACATGGGGATGGGCTGCTCCTGTGCCTTGAAGATTTCCTTCTTGAAGAATGTCCAGCCTTCGTCGACTCCTTTGCCCTCCAGGACTGCCTCCCAAGGGACTCTGTCAGCCAGGCTCCTAAAGAGGCCAAGGTCTGCCTCCTGGAAGTCCGAGGTAGCAGTTCTGCTGAATTCCTCCTTACTTCTCTGGCAACATTTAAACCAGAAGAGGTAGCACATGAGGGCATCCTTTCAGCAGTCGTGATACCCAAGCTTTCACTCAGCAAGACTTTAAATGATTACATGGAAGAACGTGAGAGAAAAGCTTGGCTCAAAAATCAGGGAAAGATGAAGGAAACTCACACAGGTTCCAGAGAACCGCTTGCATTTCTGACACTGAAGGACTGAAGCTTACTTATTACAATGCCCAGAAAACGTTGTGTAGACACCACCTGAAGACGAGAAAAAAAGATGAAGGACAGAAAAATAAGATAGACCATCATGATAAAGGGCAGTCAACCAGAGTAGCGATGGGACCAGTGCTTCTTTGCACAGGGGACTCTACCCTTTACAATTTGTTTTGATTTTGTCAGAAACATGACAAGTCTTTAATTTACCAGGAATCAAATACAAATTGGGCAGATGGACAAACACTCCAAAGTTTGTAAACAAGACAGCATTTCTTATCAAAATACATCCTCTCAATACTGGTTTGACCTTTTCCCTGATCACAGGAGGTTGGGGTTGGAAGGGACCTCTGGAGGTCATCTGGTCCAATCCCCTTGCTCAAGCAGGGCCATGTAGAGCAGGCAGCCCAGATGTCTAGATGGCTTTTGAATATCTCCGAGGATGAAAACTCTGTAGCTTCCCTGGGCAACCTGCTCAAGTCACCTCCACAGTGAAAAAGTGTTTATTGATGTTCAGTATTTCAGTTTGTGCCCATTGCCTCTGGTTCTGTCACTACACAGTATACCAAACTTCTGTTTAAAACAAATCTCTGTCAAAAAAAAACCGTTTCATAATACAATTTTAGTGAAGTACTCAGGGCCTCCCTGGGCAAACTTGACTTGAGCTTTGATTTTTATCTTTTAACTGGTCCTCCCCCATCTCTACTTGTGTTCAGCTGAGAGATGCCACTTTTTCAAACACCCATCAGTGATCACAACCCCAGTGTGCCTTAAATACCTTTTCAGGTATTGCTGCTTTTCAGGTATTTGCTGGACCAGGCAAGGAGGCATCCTGTGATAAAGGGGGAAAAAATGCAGCACGAAATGGACCATTTCAAGTAGTTATTTAGTCTTAAGAAAGCATTAATTGCCCTCTTTGACAGGTAAAGAGACTAGGAAACAAATGCATTGAGTGCCTTGCCTGGGGTCACACTGTGAGTGGTGGCAGAGCTTAAGCCTGATTTTCAGGAGCGCCTGGTCTTCCGCTCCTTGTTCCTGTGGCCTTTCTCACGTTCCTTTTTTTTGGCAGCATTTCCTAAAGGGAGAGTTAGCCCTCAGTGTTTATATCGAGAGTTTATATTCCTGTCTTTAAAACAGGGATTAAAAAACATGCTACATCAGCAAAGTGTGTATATCTATGACTTGGGCTCCTCCCATCATAAAATCCTAATCAGCTTTGGATGTGTTTCTACATTACCATTTTTGTTCAGAGCATGAGTGCACTTTTGAAACTAGTCTTCCACTTGTCGCACTTTCTGGGCAGTGCTTCCCATCACAGATTGGGCTCGAGGCACATGGACTGGATTGCTCTTGGTTCAAATTGAACCAGAAGGCAGGTTGTAGATATGCACTTAGTGGTCTCTGACAGGTACTTAGTCTGGAGAGTTAAAACCAGAGCTAGGCTGAAGAGAGTGGTTAGTACTGCATGGGCATCACCTAGTCAACATCAACTTTTTTGCTCCAGTGATTCTGAAGCACCACACTCCCTGCTAATGTAGCTGTAACATTTCATTTCAGAAGACATTATATCAGGAATTCAGTTCAGTGTGCCATATGCACAGTGTTATTCACAGTGCAGTTCTGAATGAGAGAAAGAAGAGGAAAACCAACAGAGTGCCTAATAATTGCATTTTAATAGTTTGATTTAAGCTGTGCAATTTCTGTAGCCTCTACCTCCAAATGCTGAAATGTGCTCTGCTTGTAGGCAGGATGCTCTGCAGAGGCATCAGAACAAAATGCTGGGGCTGGGGGGGGGGGGGCAGTTGCCAATATATGAGTATTTTTAACTTTTTTTTTTTAGGCCACGTCACTTTAATAGTATCTAAAGATCTGCTTGAAGGGAAAATTAACATTTGCTTTACACTATGAATCAATTTTACTCTTTTTTTTTTTACACTTGACATGTAGACCAGACTCTTACTTTGTAGAGATCTGTTGAAATCAGGGTGAATTTTGACCAGTGACCATTTCGTTGCCTTAACAAGCACCATAAATTGCAGACCATTGCCACTAGTGTAGACTCTCTGTGTGTTGATAAAATTCAGAATGTAAAAATGTATTTTTTGTATTTTTTTCTAAGAATGTTTGCTGTTAGTTCCTGAATATTAAAATTTCTTTATATTTATTGTTATTAAATAAAGTCTATTTTAAAATAACAATACATCTGATGTTGATTAGCATTGTTTTTCTATGAACACTACTGCTGCTGCCAAATGCCACATTTAACTTATTACAATGTCATCCCTGTCTAATTTCCATATTCCTTCTCTTTTTCAATCTTTTTCCATTAAACTGTTACTAGTACAGAAATTTATCTCCTGTTTTTTCTGCATCCTCTAGATGGAAGTCATTCCTTTCAACACCAAGTCAATGACAAGGACCATTATGTTCTCATACAAATAAACAGTTTAGGTCTTTATACCCTTTTACTCCTGTCATGATAAACCCTGTGTTATGTTTCAGAGTCATCATTTATTTCTTCATCTGTACTGAGTCTGTGATGCTCCCACCTCCAGGCATTCCACACTCTGTGTCTCTCCCTGCCAGCCATCCATCTGCTTCTCCTCTGAGTCTTCCTCTCTTCCTTTACTTCAGGGAAATCCTTTCCCTTTCCTTAGAGAACAGGAAGGTTAGACAGTAATTTTAAACAGAGACCTTCTTTGCACTGAGTATGTTGTTTTTATTTCCCATAGGGATTCCCAAGATCTGCTTTCAGTGGCGTTATGATAGTTGTGGAAGCAGAGGTACTACCACTTCCAACCTGTTTTCTGCTGACTAAGGGTGATGTGTCATACAGACACCAGTACCCAAGCTGTTCTGCCGCTCTTGCATTGATTTGTCACAGCGAGACCAAAAGAAACTTTGTGATGAAGCACAAGGGTTGTTTTCCTACAAGCAGAAGGATATAGTATCATCATAGTCCAAATATAATCTAATCTGGTTATTCTAGGCAGTACTAGCATGGGGTATGGAAGTGCACATGTGAACACGTATCCTTTACCCTTTTTCAAGCACACACACATATGCATACACTGCCAACTATAAGGAACATAACTCCCAGCCTGCCTCACATTGCAAGATGCTCTTTTCTAGTAAAGAAAAAAAGTCTTCTGTCCAATTGTATCAAGATATATTATTCTTCTCTATAAATGTGTAGGCTATGCTGAAGAGAAAGAAAAAAAAAAAAGAAAAAGCATGCTATACAGACTCCAGAGAAAATCCCACTGCATTCCATGGTGCAGGAAGCACAGGCCAGGACACCAAAAAGCCACATCTAGTGTATGAAAAGAGAGTTTACAGGGGAAATAAAAAAGAAGCTGACATTCTTAAACTGTGCAACATGAGGGAAATTACAGCCAAATCCAATAGCATTAACACACAGTATCAGAGATTATTATTTTAATAGATATTCATGTAGCATCCATGTAAGCCGCTCACATCATTTCTCAGCTTCTGGGGGGATGTCACACAACAAGTGGCTAAATAAGCTGTGCTGGGAGCCACAGCCACCTGCGGCTATCACCGTACCTCCCCATTCTCTGGGATCCCATTTGGTCTCCTGTTATAGCCGCATTGTGCTCATTCATGCAGCCATTTTCTAAACCGGTCTGGCTGCTCTCAGTGTGCAGAGTTCCATGTAAGCCTCTGTGGCAAGGGCACTGCAGGATCTTCGCTTGCTGAAGCCTGGCAAGCCAATGGAAATGGTGACCGATACCCACAGCTGGGCGTTCAGCCCTGAACACCCATCCGCTCCAGCAAGGGTCAATTACACTTGGGGTTTGTCACGTGGGCTTTACGGAACTGTGAGCATCCTGACTACCAAGAGGTGAGCCAGGGGTTAAGGTTACTTGTCCTGTGAAAATACTTTGGTGGCCTTGCCAGCATAAGTGGATGGAAGGGGGCTCTATCTCCTCCCAGCACTCAGGGCTGCCTTGTGCCAACCCCTCTGTGCAGCTGTTCACTGGGCAGGGCACTGCGGCTGCACGGGTGGCTGTGCTGGCACAGGTGGCTGTGCTGCCTGGCATAGAATCAGCTAGGTAGGAAAAGACCTTTAAGCTCATCAAGCCCAACCATTACCCCAGGACTGCCAAGGTCACCACTAAACCATGTCACTGAAGGCATCATCTACACCACTTTTTTAACACTTGCAGGGACAGTGATTCCACCACTTCCCTGGGCAGCCTGTTCCAATGCCTGATCAGTGCACGGGTGTCTGTTGTGGCATGGCCAGCGCAGCAGGTCATGCAGGGTGGGAAGTGAGAAATGGAGAGTGGGACAGTGGGAGAGGCAGTCCAGCAGCTGGACAGCCTCTGGCCCAAGAAATCTACCAAAATGCAACCAAATGTGCTCCTCATCCCATGATTATTTTAATGAGAGTTCAAGAGACCTCCCTGCCTGCCTGAGCTGGTTATCCAGCTGTATGAGCAGGGCTGCGCCTTTAAGATTCCCCTGCACAACTGCAAACAGGCCGGGCTGGTCTTGGCACCTGCTCCAGGTCCTCTGAATATCCCTATTCAGGGAAGCTATTGTGCCTTGAGTTCAGGCTTCACCTGAAGCCAAGTGAATTTTTCAAGTTCAGACATGGCCTCTGGGTGCTCATAACTTTAACTATGTAGAAGATTACACAGACAGCTAAACTCTGTCTGTATACGCTTACATGACCTTAAGCTGTCATATAAGTGACCTTATATGCTGTCCTAAATGCAGTTTTGCGAAGAATATTGCCTTGTTATTTCTGGGATTTCCAAAATGTCACCTGGCCTCTGAAAACGCCAGGATGACCAGGGAGTTGTGGGTCAGCAGCCTGCAGAAGCCTGGTGTCCTGCTGGGGACAGAGGTGACACCAGACAGGGGTATTTGCAATAGGTTTAGGCCAGAGGCAGAGGTCATGGGGCGAGGGCGACAGCAGCTCCATCCCCAGCAATGCAGCTGCCAGGTTACAGCACCGACAGCTATGCCAAAGCAAGAGCTGAAAAATTCTTGCCATATCTGCTGTTAATTAGTAACTACTTAGTTAGATTTGGGAAAAACAAAAACTGATCTGCCTCTTGTAGAGTACCCTACTTCTATTTAACGATAGTTTACAGACCTGTTACAGCTCACAGCAGCTTTCTTTTAAAGAGATATTAAAGTATCTATTTTTTTTTGCTCTTAAAAAGGTATATACGATAGGCACAATGCATATAATATCACTGTTTTCATGCACAACTACAAATAAAAGAAAAAGACTGCATTTGTGCTCCTCATAACTTAAAGCTTTAACTGGGAGGCATAAATACAAAGCATAAGCTGAACTGATTTTCTTTCCTTGTCAGCCTGCTCCCATATTTTTTCTCCAGTGATCTATAAGGGGAAAAAATGTCACCATCCCCCAAGAGGAGCCATTAACAAATCCTTTCTTATCTTGCAGCTAAATAATGACATCTTATTGACAGTGCAGCAGAACAAACAATGTCTTATTGAAAGCTCCAGTGCTGGAGGATTTGGGCTGTCCTCAGGACTTGAGACCAAGTAATGAAAACAGGTTTTGCTACTAAATCAAAGACAATGACTGCTCTAGTTCTCCAATGGCCTTTAGCAGTCCCAGGCACACAGAAGGTGTGCATAGCTCACAAAGGTATCACCTGTACTACAAACTCAATCAAGTACAGGGACCTTACTATGAGAAGGATGCCCAAAGCTGCAAGCAGTTAGAAGTATGAGCTATGGTACATATGGGAATAGTGCTGGAACTTTTTCTCACTGCTGTTCTTGAGATATGCATGGACCTGCAATTCTAGGCCCATCCATTTCTTACAACCCAGTTTAGCTTTATCAGAGTTAAAGGTAAGTTATTTGTTAATTTCTGTACCTCATCAAATTAACTGAACCAGCTGTGGACATTTTTGATGAGCAAACACGAGTTGGTGATTTGGTTTTGTTCTTCACATTCTTGAAATTATTAATGTACTTTTGTTCTTTAGATAGATTCTCCTTCTTTTAGGCTTCTCTCATTATCCTGTGGGTAAGAAGGGATTTTTGCAAACCATATATCAGGGTAGGTCCATTGTATACATACTGCTTTGTACAGATGAAAAATCAGTCAGACAGAAAATGTAACTGTGCATCTCAAATTCACCCAAGCAAAGGGGAAACAGAAATGCAGTAAACAGATATGTTGTAGAACTGCAGCCTACAGTTTCAACTAATCTAAGCCACCTCTGCCACAGCTCAACCACCTCCTTTGTCCCCAAGCAAGCTTTCCTGCACATTTGTCCACTATCATTTGTGTTCTGTGTTCATTTGACATACTGGAGAACTAGCTCAAGATGCAAAACTGGGAGAGACCTAAGTGAAACTATACAAATACTGAACATTTTTCTGCCAGTCTAGCACACAGAACCAGCTCACTAAGGAGCCAGATGGACACAATTGCTCATGCATGGAAAGAGCAGGGCACTGTGTCACAGCACAGCAGGGTAGGACAGCAGGACCCACTTGGATTACTTTAAACTTTCATGGACCCACATCATGGCTGGGGAGGTGCAAGAGGCAGATGGGTGGGTCTAACATATTTCTGCTACCAAAAGGGTCCTCGCTTCCCCTCTCCACCAACCTCCACTGTGCAATTCTGCATGGCATTCCTCAGGCTCTTTGTGAAGACAATGCAATTCACCAACCCAGCAGAAAATTGCCCCCATTTTTACCTATTGCGTTTTACTCTGGATCAGTGAGTCAAACCAGCTCATTACAGATCCAACCAGCACCAGAACCAACCAGCAAGGAGTGAGGGAGCACACAGCCAAAACCTGCCCTTTCAAAGGTAATGATGTATTAGACCAGCTGAGCCATCCTCAGCCTTGCATGGGGTGAACTGCAGCTCTCACAGCTTCATTACTCCACAGAAAAGTAACTTGATTTGCAAATGCTTTTTTTCTCCTTGTCTTTATTTGTGTGTTTACAAACCCAATGCATCACATTTGTACAGCACATATATAATAGACTAAGACAGAACATGAACATACATTAAGAAAGTGCTCAATTTATCAGTGTTAAATTTAACAGATCTTAGATTAAATACAACTTTTATTGTTGAGTAAACAAAGATGAATATTAAACCATGTCTGTGTTAGAGCAATATGCGATGTCTTGACTTGTGAACACACATTTTCAAAATGCAGAGCTGAGGCCAGAAGGAAAGTGAGAAGGGGATGAATCCAAATCCCCTGAGGAAGCTGAATATCCACCAAGGCTTGGCCTCCATGCTGGAGGACCTGTGAAGGACCAAGGCTTGTTCTCCGAAGTTGCTTCCCAAAGAGATGCTAACAAAGCTGGCAAACAGCTGGCTCAGTAAGACCGCTTCCATTTTCCAGATACCTCTTCTCAATTAAAGCTGAATTGTGAGGAAAATAAAAACTTCTGAAATATTTAAATAGACTTTTTTAATAGAGAAAGAAAATTTTACAACCAGTCAGGACATTCCCAGTGGTTCTCCTCCTGCATTTGCTACTGTAGCTCCTACATGGGTGTTGGTTCTCTACAACACTCTCCTGGGAAATCATTTCTGATTTAATGGGCAAGAGGTGAGCTGTGGATTCAGACAGTCAAGCCAAAAGAGACAATCTTCTGTGTGGTGGATAATAGGTTCTCCAACTTCCCTCTTCTTCACCCAGGAATAAGACATAAGCATGCCTCAACCTTGACTCTGAGGTGGATTGCTTTCCCCACCTCCAGATTCAGGACTACCTGGTTTGTGCACATGACCTAATAACAATACTCTGATTTGTCTTGCTTTTACAAAAATTAGATATACCTGATTCACCCACTTTGAAATCCCAAAATGAGTCATATTTGTGCAAAAAGTCCCAAATTCTTTCTCCTGTTGTTTCTGATTTTCATTTGGTCCTGCAAAGAAAGAAGACTGACTATACTTGCACTTTGTAGCTTATGGTCAAAATGGCACCAGGACCATTCTTCTCTGACCCACACTGGTGAGCTCTCTCTGCAGCAGCACGCTCATAAGAACCCAGCACCACCGCATCTAAGTGAAAACATCTGTCCCCAGCCAGCCCCCGTCATAAGCCTAAACACTTATCACTTTTTATCTTATTATGCTTTTTTGCTGTATCTTTCCAATGTGACAGGAATTTCATCTCTTTCATTATAAACAGTCTGTGTCTTTAAATACCAACACCCTCATCTGGTCTGTCTACAATTAAGATGTTTTTAGGGTAGCTTACTTTCATTTCACAAATTAGTATCATAGCTCAAGAAGTATGAAAATCCCACAAATTAATGTGTTGCTCTTTGCATTGATTTCATTTATTCCTGTTGTCTGCCCCTAAGTGGGATACTGACTTGAAAGGTCCAGCTATCCTGTAGATAAAATTTTTGATTGTCCAATACTGGAAGGGTTAAAAAATTGCAATCACGTAGTCTGAAAAAGTAATTTACTACTTCAAAAATCTTCATCGTTCAATTCATAGGCTCCTTAAGTTCACATTGTCTAGTGATTTATCCTCAATCATACTTCTAATACGTGAATGGAAACATTACATTTGGTCACGGTTTGTAAAACTTACAGATAAGTCTAATCAGATCTTTTCAATAATTCCAACTGCAGGAACGTAAGGTACATCACAGTTATTTTTGATGCAAATGGCTTTCCAAAGAGGAAATTTCACATTCAGAACAACCAAGTATGATGAATACCACACACACTTTTTCTCTAACAAAACCACTGAAGTTTTTTGCACTCTACATTTTCAAAGCATCTTCTCAGTTGATGGTGCATTTCCACAAAGGACAAGTTTCTCCAAAAGCCTCTGGAAATGAATTTTGCAAAAAGATCCGAAAAGCCATCTTTGGTCTCTTTTCCTCTTTGTACTTGACTGACACTAAGGTCAAGAAGGTGCATCTCCATTCAGTCACAATGAAACAGAACATTGTTGGATTTTTATCTTCATGAAATAAAAACTGCACAATAATCACAAATATTAATTAGCATCAGATATATTGAAAAAAAACCCCAAATGAAATATCAAATAGATTAATTTCTAAAATTCTGGTAAGTAAAGAAACGCAAGAAAGGACACCAGTGATCTGGAGAACAGTTCTATGCCTTGCCCTTCTCTAGAAGATCCCATCTCTAAGGCATCACACAAATACACAGTCCAGGATTAATTTTTTTTTCCTTTTTATTGTAAAAAAATATATTAATGAATATCTTAAGTAATGGCTGAGAAGGCAAACTGCACTTTTGAGCTGGTGCTGATCTTGGTGTGTGTGCAAGCCCTGATGCCCCCCAGGCTTGCTCCCTGCTCAAGGGGACAGGGCTGGGGTTGGGGCATTCCTCCAGCCTGGCTGATGGCACCATCGGTTACAAGCACAGTAAGAGAAATGGACAGTGAGGGCTGAGGGAGAGGCAAGACATAGGGCCAAGTTTCACCTAAATCAGCATGATAATCACATTTCTTTGCAGAACATTGTCCTGAACAGAGGTTGTTCTTAGCCTGATCCTTAATAAAGGGGATAATAGCTCATGAGAACAACAGTCACAGGAGGTATTTCTAGTCAGCTTTTGTTCTTGTGCTTACCCAGTTCATGTGCAGCCTAAGGGTATAAGTAGAGAAACTATAGAGGGGATTAACAGACTTTCTTTCCAGCAGGCCTCATATGCCAAAGCGATGACTCTATTAGCATTGTTTTCCTTGAAAGGTTTGTTTCAATAGCAAGCACAAAGGCACCAAACTCTTTCCTGAGGCCCTGTTTTCTCCTCTGAAGAGGAGCAAGACTTCAATTGTGGATCTAAACACTTTGGAGTTTCTGCTTCCATCTGGGACAACCCAACCAAATTTTCCACCTCCCATTTGCAGACCATCATCAGGGACAAAGTGTCTGTGGGGATCTTACACCCGTACATGCTCCATATCAGCAGAGTCACATTTTATGATTTTAACATTATTATTTGATGAACAGGATGTTCTGGACTTTCACTTCTCTGTGGGAAGGAGACAGCATGTAAAACATCTCCTGTGTACTGTCATCCCAACAGAATGTGATAGAGGTTGGGAAAAACAGGGATTTAAAGGCTAAGCCTCACCTGCCCAAGTTTTAGGGCTTTGGAGCATAGGCATCTATATCTATGTAAGCCACCCTAAGATCCTGTTGTAATTAACAGAGAAAATCTGGCACTTTTCAGGTGTGATCCTTCTGATCCATTTTGATCAACACTGGGATGTTATGAATCACCTGGAGGTAAATGAGAACTGGCTCAGTTTTCTGCAGGTGACGAGGCAAGGTTGTGTTTCCGCTTCTGTTCTCTATCACATGGATAATTTAATTTACTAAGCCCCCAGCTTCTCAGGTTTTCTTTGTTTGTTTGTTGAACACAATTTTGTCTTTGTAAAGCTTTTTAAAAATGAAGTATTCCCTTTTAAGGGATGGATCTCACACAAACATAACTGTGAACTCCCATAGAGTGAGCAACTGAAGAAAGAACATGACCACATCCATCACCAGAGGAGCAGTAGGACCTTGCTCTGCACTAGGCACTTTATAGGATCCACCAAAATGTTTGCACATGAGATTAAATCTGATCACAAGTTTAAACAACTCTTTGGACCAGCTCTAGGTTCCCAGCACACCAAAGGACAGAGCCCTTGCAGTCTATGGCTAGCAGATGTATCGTTAAGCAACTTGAAAAATTGATCATTTTGATTTTGACCATCCATGCAGTAGGCAAGGTCTCTCTTGTGTGCCATAATCAGCTGTATGATCCCATCTGATATGTACAGTGCTCAATTTAAGCAACTAGAAACAACAGTCTGCATGACAGGGTAATCATTCATCCCCGGTGCCTCATGCAACGCTGGATGAAGGCAGAGAGCCACTAAACAGCTAAGTGTGAATTACTACACCATAACTCAAAGTCAGTGGCATCTTTTGTTAATCATTCATAGAGCTGTGTATTATTAATATATGCAGAAACAGCTGCCTCTCTCTCTGGTGGAATTCGCTTTTGTGAACAATTTGGAGGAGACCAAGGAGATGAAGAAGCAGAAGCCCAGCAGAGCCTTCCCAAATGAGGAGGAGAGCTGCAGAAATAGATAGGTAGATGGGTCCTTCCCTCATTAGGCTGTTTTTAAGCACACATGGACCAGACCCTTAGCTTGTATAAAAGAGTTTGGTCCCACTGACTCCATTGCAGCCAGACATTTTGACACTCCTTGAAAAGGTCTGGCCCACAATTATTTAAGCATAAAGAAATATCCCTAACACACCTCAATTACAAGCCCAAAACATACACTGAGCGTGCAATCACACCAAGAGGGACATGTGACACACTGCAATAACAGTAAAACTTGAATGTTCCTCCCCAAGACGTGGTGCAAAAGTGCTTTTACTGCTGCATGATGAATACATTACAGAGATGAAGCTGTCTCTATGTGTTTATTAAACAGATACAGCCTTCTTATTCACTGGTCCATGTCCTTTGCTTACCAACACATTACAGCCACCTTCTACGACTTCTTCCACTTGAGGACTGAATCTCTGAACCACACTGGAAGACTAAAAAGCACTCTTGGTTTTACGGAAGTCAGCTCCTCCTATTTAAAAGTCTAATTTCATAGCAATTTTCATAGCAAGCATTTCCCAGCATTTTTTCTTCTCTATCTATTTATGGGTCTGCTGTCTGCAGCGCCTTCCCATACAGCAAGGCCAGCTTGTCTAATCTGCTAACACCATTTGCTCCATGAAAAGGCAGCTTTAAGGAATTAATAAACTACCTCTTATCTACCTTTAAATTTGCATACAAAAGAAAAAAAACCCCACTTGATTTTTTTACTAGAGCTGAATGGGAAATATTTCATTTGTCCCTTGAGAGTTTCTAAGAGTCCAAACTGGTTTATATTCCACAATCCAAGGCAAACCCAAGACCTTGGGAAATTTTCCACAGACAGATTTCAAAGCCTGGAAGAGGCTGGAGTAAAGCTTTTCCACCTGGGATTTGGGGGAAGCAGACTGAGGTCCCTATGCCAACATATAATTATTTAAAATGACAGTATAAACTGATGTCATTAAAAGAAACTCAGAGAGCCCTTCCCAGCTAACTCTTATCCCAGCTACCACTCAGTGTTTGGGCATGCTCCTGTAAATTTTGAAGCCAGGGAAGTCTGACTTGAGTCAAAGCCTTCAGCACCCCAGGGTGAGCCTGGACACTTACCCATGGCAGGAAGGACAAATGTTCCTCCCTGCTTCTCTATTCCCTCCTCCTCCATTGCCTCCTCCTCTTTCCTCCCAGCTTGGACCAGAAACACTGTACTTAAGCCAAGAACGTTTCTGTAAGGATTTGTGTGTATTAATAGAAAAAAAATATATATTTCACATCAACAGATTCAATTTAGATCAATAAGCTTAGTGATGACAAAAAAGAGTGAAAGATATTCACTCCATAGAGAGTGTGTGAATGAGCAAAAATTTATATGTGTGTGTGTATATATATGTTCATATAGATCTATAGATCTCATGGTGTGAAAATTAACATAAATCTACAAATCCCTAAGACCGAAGTATTGCTTCTAAAATACATGCAAGTCCACAACACAGAGCAGGTAACAGAGGCCTACCTTCTCCTAGCTTTGTCGTGAAATTTGACTGAAATAAAATAATCCAGATTTTACGTGACCCTTTCCCATTAGTGACATCAATAAATGCCTTGAGACCACTTGTAGTCCAAAAGCTCACACTGGCTAGGACTGAAAATATTAGTTCTCAAATAGAGTTGATTTTAAGATTGTTTTATTTTCATTTTTAGGCTGATTTTCAGTGCTCTGTATCTGTCAAGAACTGTATTTGGTTTTTATCCTTCCTGGGAGGTTTGATGAAAACCTGATCAGTGCTTTATATATTTATTTTCACTTGTAGAAGGGTGAAAAAAGTTCCACCACTTTTTGTATCAATCAGCGAAAAAGCTACATAGATGTTAAGTGTTTTTTAAGATTCACATTTGTAAACTGAAGTGTTTGAGGAATTTTTAGTTAAGACATCTGAGTGCTTTTGGATCTGGATCTTAGGTATGTACCAAATGTGACTGAACAAATTTTCCAGATTGTAAATTACGAAAAAGCCCAATACACAAAGAATCTTGCAATTAAAAATAAAAGACTTGGATATTTACATCAGTTACAATGGTATGCACTATTTTCTGATATTTAGTTTACATTAGTTACTGATGGTTTAGCTTAGAAATAACATGAGATGTATGACACTGCATGGAATGAAGTGCTGATTTGCATTGCTTTTTAAAGACTAGAAGTATTTTAAAACCTGTTTTCATCATCTTGTAAAACCAGACTCATTTTACTAATACTAGCACAAGTATTCTCACTGCTTTGGGAAGCACCACGTCCAAGTATGGCCCCCTCATGGGGAACAGCAGCATGGGTGCCTGCAGAAGGAGTGGGCTGCCAGCTCCCACTCCTCCCTAGGGCACACTGCGGATGTGGTTTGGGGTCAGCACTAGCCACTAGCATTTTTAAATGAGGAAAAACAGAAGGGAAGTGCTCCAGTGCCTGGATTTTCTTTCCAGGAGCTATGGCCATCCAAAGCCAAGTTTTCAACTTTATTGTTAGTTTTTTTTAACAAACTTAAGGTCCCATCCTTCAAATTCATCATCACCAGCTTAAGGCCAGCATGGGTTCATGTACTTCATGAAGTAACAAGTGATAGGACAAGAGGTAATGGCCTCAAGCTGCACCAGGGAAGTTTAGACTGGATATTAGGAAAAAAATCTTCACTGAGAGGGTGGTCAGGCATTGGAACAGGCTGCCCAGGGAAGTGGGAGTCAGCATCCCTGGAGGTGTTCACAAACCATGTAGATGATGCCCTCAGTGACATGGTTTAGTGGTGGCCTTGGCACCACTATGGTTGGACTTGATGATCTTAAAGGTCTTTTCCAACCTAGCTGATTTTATGATTCTGTACGTGGGGTCAGAGCCACAAGACCCAGTGCTACAAGTTGCCACTGTCCTTCCAAGCTCCCAGCCTGAGACAGAAACCCATCATGACCTCCCATTTACCCTGGCAGATGGTGGGAGCCATGTCTGGCACCATGCTGACATTCCACCCTTGGGTTTCCCTCCCTTCACCTCTCGTATCTGCAACATGCCTGAGCTGTTTCTGAAGGCTTTTCCAGTGCCAAGGGCTGTGTTCGCAGCTGGTTTTCTAACCATGCGCTGTACTGCTAAGGGGACCGGCTCTCTGGGAGGTTTTTCAGTCATTCTGGACACAGCTGACTGGGAACTTCTCAATTACATCGATTTTTCTTCAGGAAAAAATACCAGTTCATCAAAAGGTAAACCCAAAGCAGAAATCTCTTGGTGGGAACAGAGTGGAAGAAATGGGAGAAAGAAAGCCAACTTTTTTTCTGTTGAGAAGGTGGGATTTCTGCTGAAGTCTTGAGAGACAGACATCCCCAGCCCTGCACCCAGCACCCTCATCTGCAACAACCATCAGCTCTACAGTGTGCAACTTCATCTGGAAAAAGGAAGCCTGAGGTTGAGTCCCCAAATCAGAATCCAACCGCAAAACCTTACCTGAAGCCTTCACCGAGCCATGCAGTGGCCCCACTACCTCACCCAGCCCGTGCTAGGATCTGAAATACCATCAAAACCAGAAATAGGAGTAAAGAGTGGATAACCCACCCTATTTCCAAGGCTAGTGAAGGAGTGGCTGAGAGCACATGCATTTGCTGCAGGCTGTGCTGAGGTGGAGGCAGCCTGTCCTCTGCCCTTGGGTCTGACACTGCTTACCAGGAGGCATTTTTGGGGGTTTGCTTGTGGAAAAGTCTGCTCCAGTGTCCAAGATACCATTTGCATGTAACGCACAACATGTGTAGCACATGTATCTCTCTTCTGTATTGCAAGGAATAAGAAGATTGTAAACTTAGGGACTTACTTTAAGCTGTGTGACTCACAGAGAGCCAGGCACCATGTCTTTTTTTTCCCAAACTCAAAACCAGGAGGTGATGAGAGACTTGGTTGCTTTTTTACACCTTTGTGATCTATTTCTTCAGAAACATTTCCCTAGGACTAGTGAACGGTAATTTAATGGGCTGTTTCCTCCAATATCCACCTTTTACTGGCTAAATGCAACACAATTTACCTGTCTGAGGGATTAGGAGAGCAATTCCTCCTTGTGTAAGGTAAAGCCTAAAGCCTGTAAGTCACATACCACCCTGCTCTTCATCTAGAAGTGCAGTATGGAGTTTCACTGAGCTTTTAAAAGACAGAATGAACAGAAGCAAGGCAGCAACTGAGTTATTTTTCTCTCATTTATCTGTCGTGCTTCTGATTTTAGGTGCTTCCTTTTTAGTGAATTTAACCCCTCTCAGCTTTCAATTCTTCCTCCTTTTAGCTCAAGTGAAACACAGCTTTAATAAAGCTCAGAATTGCCTATGCTATGTCAGAGGCAAACCTGCTGTCAACCATCAGTGTGTCCCCAAATGACAAATTAGCAGTGCTAATGGCAGTGGGGCAGGTCCTGCTAGTAGCTGCAGGGGGATACATGAGGAAACCCCCTCTGCTGAGGTCCTCATCGCTGCTGTTAATAGTAAACCCGATAGACCAACAAGCTACAAGTCCCAGAGTTGCCAATATAAGCTTTCACAAAGACAATAATGAAGTTATTAAGCAGCTTATTTCTGCCCTCTGGGGTAGGGGCCGTTTTGATGTGATCTAATATAGGGTCTATTTCTAAAATGCAGACTGCGTTAAAAGTGGGCTGCAAAATAATGTTGTTAGTGAGGGTATTAAACTGTTATTAGCAACAGTCTTTCAGCTGAGTACTAAACTGTATGGAATGTAATAAAGATGAAGGCATTTCACAACTGAGGCAACACAAGTTACATTATAAATTTCAATATGCTGCCATGCTACACGAGTTACATTAAATTATTTTTCCTATATTTGAACTTATCAGCTGTTCCCTCACTCTTTAAACAGGACATTCTCCTATGCAAAATCATTAAAAGCCTATTAACATGAAAAGGCAAACAACTTTGAATGCTAATAAAATACAAATACAGTTTGTTAGACTTGTCTTCCCTCTTATTTTGGCCAGACATGTTTCTAGAGATTGGCTGGTGTGGCAGAGTGGCAAATAGCCATCCCTCCTCACTTGCAGCAATGCAGGGCAGTTTTCTAATGTAATTACAAAAATAATTTGCAGATATCTTTCTTTATAAATTAACCCTTGCATCCATATTCTGAAGAGTGGCTCAGGAATCTTTCAAGTTGGGAAAATCTCACAAGATACAAAGACGATTATGCCATGTTTTCTATCATTTTCCTACTGAAGACCCCTTGAGAAAATTTTGCTCAGTCTAAAATCAGGTGACTTTTATTCTAGAAAAGAACAAATATGTGAGACATCAGCTTAACAGATGTGAACCAGAGGTTAGGATGGAAAAGCTTATATATTCTTAGTTATAGCTTAAAAAAAATTAAAATATATAGACACTAAATGTCAGAAGTTCATCTCAAAAAATACTGCAATTGTTGCATGAAACTATAATTTTTACAGTTGACTTTGCAAATGATCTTTCACTTCTTCACGTACATTAAAATTGAAAAAAAAACCAAAACCAAAACCAAACCAACCAAAAAACAAAACAGGCAACATGATATCTGGGACCTAGATAAGCATTCCTACACTCAGTCAGCAGAAAGCTCATCCTATGTGCTTTAGATTACACAAACCTGTTATTTCTGTCTGGGTGTTAGAAAGGCAATTCCTTTACATAGTCTTCTTTTCTACTACTGTTTTTGTCCACATATACACACAATTTTCACATAAGCACCCCAAATCCACCCAACCCCCTATAAACTGAAACTGCCTAAATTCCTTAGATAAACTCACTTAAGTCAGGTTAGTGTGTACAAAGGCCTCTGAGGACACAGAGATGGGCAGTCACAGAGGGCTATCAGATAAAGCATCCTAGCTTCTGCTTTATAGCTGCTATCCCTCTACAAACTGCACAAGCCATTTCAAGTTAAACAACATTAACTGGGTCAGAAAAATGAGAAGAAAAATAGAACAGAAATGTAGCAAAATAATATAGTAAAGGGAATTTAAAAATAATGAAAGAGAATGTGTCTGTGGAGTGTATCCCATCCAGCTCCAGCTGCTTTGCTTTGAACTTGGGGGGGTGCCCCAGTTTTTGCAGGGAGCTCACCTGCAGCCTCAGCCATCACTGGAATCAAGCTGAAGCAGCTGGGGGAATCACTGCAGCCAAGCCTTTTGATATTAAAAGTAAAGACTCTCTGCAGCATGAAAAAAGGGAGTCCTTCATGCACCTACAACCTGTTCTTTTTTGGGGGGATGTTGTTGATACTGTGTTTGAAGTCACAAGCACTGTAAAGCTCTGTGTCTAGAGCTCTATGCTACATACTTAAGCTAAAAATAATTTTTAATCAGAGAAGGCAATATAACATCAGTTAGGCAGTGCAAAGGCTAGTCTGGTCGGGGTTTTTTCTTCCCATGAATGCTTACAAATTTGAGTTTGCTTTGAAAACTAAATAGTACTTCAAAACACAGGCAATTTAAGAATAAAATTCCCATTAGCAGCTGTTAACAAGAATGATCACTGTAAATCCCTTCACATTAAGACAAGAATAAACTCCGCGAATTCAAAGAGTCTCTAAGAAAGAAAGAGAAGGTAAAAAGAAAAGCCGCAGAGCCTCAGATCTCCCACAGGAGCAGGAGATCCACTGCCATCTCCAGGGCTCAGTCCCTGCAAGTGGATCCTGATGCCCCGGCACCTACCTTGGCCCTTCCCATCTCCCAAATGACCCTTCCTGTTTCCCAGATGATGGAGTTTGTCTCTGTGGGTGTTTGCTGGGCAGTACGGAGCCAGCTAGAGTACCCAGCCCAGGCCCGAGAGATGCATTTTTACCATTTCTGGGGCTTGCCAGGTTACAAAGCCAGGTGTGCTGCGAATGAACCACCAAGGACATGACTCTTCATCCCTGCTGCTGCTGAAGCTGTGCAGCAAAAAATGAAAAATTCATGGAATAAAGTATACTGACAAGAAATTGAATTTACTGAGAGAGTACAGCACTATCATTGACTGCTGAAGAAACTTGTTCGAGTGAGTCCTCAGAGATTGCTATGATGGTTGTTTCCTATGAAATACAGGGGCACGAGGTGGCACGTTTTTAGGACTTGGTCTCCTGATATCTCACCATCACCCGCAGAGTTACGAAAAACCAACTGAACCATGGTAACTGATGACATGTTTCTGCTGCCAGTCTGCTGCAAATGTGTGAGAAACTGCGATGGCTCTGACCCAATTTCATCCCTCTGTGAGATACTGCTTTCCACTCGGGCCATGGGGTGTGTACACATGCTAGGTTGGCTCTCACGGCTCAGATGATGCAGGATAATAGCTTGACTCAGGCAGCTGACTCCCTGGTGTGGTTGAAGCCTCAGACACTTCAGCCTTGCCCTTCCCTGTGAAGCACGGTTGCTGCCTGTCTTCGTGTATCCTCTCTCTGGCACAGGGAACCGTGCATCCCACAGGAGCAGCCAGGCATCTTCCCACCTGCTGGCACAGGCTTTTGGTAAGCAAGAGGCAATTAAGGGAAATTAACTTTTCCTTCAGCAGTGAAAGCAGTGGAGGGCAGGTCTCCTGTTTCCCAGCTGTGTGGTATAATCCTGCCGTGTGAAACAGGGTACTCCTAGCTGTAAAAGAGTCTCACTGAGACCAAACTTCATTCTTGGAAGGTGAGTAGCACCAACAGAGCATGAGATTCTTAACCAGTTCATCAGTTATCAAATTGCTCATCCAAATAGAACCAACCTACTGTATAATATTGAAACATTGACACAGAAAGAGTAGCCTAGGCCTCTGCCAGCCCGGCTGAGTGCGCCAGCCAGAGGGTACAGTCAGCCTGCTCTGGGCTGTGCGCTCCTTTGGGACCAGTGCATGTTTTAAGCAGGGAGACTGGACTAGTTGCATCACACAATGCCATATCACCTACATGCTTATCACAGTGGTTGTAGAAGATGGATGTAGAAAAGATTTTAAATTATCTCAAGCAGAAATAAAACACAACCCCAAACCCTAAGCTGGGTGTCTTGCAACTAAAAGCAGCACCCAGTCATTACTCATTTCAGCAGCAATCAGCCAGTGCAGATCACCATCCCAGCAGATGACGATTCCTGGTTTTTGTCATGTTAGGTTTTTGCCTGCGTGGCAAGTCACATCAGCTCAACAGAGCCCAAGGCAAACACCAGCAGCAGGCAGGAAGTGGATGTAGGAATGGTGGGGTGTGGAGCTCTCCCTCAGTTAGTGAAAGCAATATGCTGCTTAAAAAGTTCAATACATGTCATGTAATTTTAGCCTATTTCTATGTACAACTTTCAAACTTTGATGACTTCGGTCATACATACATTAGTCCCTAACTGATCCCAAAACATACTAGGTGGTCTTTTCAGCCATAAGAATGAGATGTAACTAAGGATGGAGTTTGAAACAGCAGAACAGAATCCCTCTTAAAAGCATTAAGTCCTCTCTAAAATAAAATAAAATTATTATTATTATTATAGTTGGTTTTGGGGTTAAGGTAGGAGCTATTTCCCTAGAAATTAATTGCTATGGATTCAGGGTGGCTGTACGGCTCTGGTGCTGGCAGATGCAGACCCAGGTGCACAGGAGCCGCAGCCATGGTCCATCCCACCCAGCAGCAGACAGACGGTCAGCATTGGACGTGCATTAAGAAGAGGTGGCATAATGAATGTGCCACATAAGGATTCCTCCTAAGCCCCAGTTGCCGTATGCTGTTAAAAACATGCTAACATACCTGTTAGCAGTAACCAGGAGCAGATTTACAGCAACAGGCTGGGAGGGCAGTGGCCCTGTAATCACCACCTGCTGGGCACCCAACCTGGCTCACAGGATGGAAAAACCAGTGTACACAGCTGCACCTAGCTTTACCAGCAACTCTTAGAACCCAGGAAAGTCTTGTTACAAAGCACAAGCTCTTCAAACGTTATTTATTGCCTGGTTCTGTAGATGTTTGTGTATTATGTGGAAAAGTTTCTCCCCCTCCTCTGGCATGGAATATTCTCTGACTTTCTGTGACTACCCCTATTTCCATGGGTGGGAAACAGGGACAACAACTGCCTCTGCCCTACCTTTCCTATACTAATGGTTTTCAGCCTTTATACCCCAAAAGGTAAAGAGGCACAGAGCAGAGAGCTTGGCTGTGCAGTCAGCTGGCAGGGAGAGACAGGTAGGAGCAGCTTAGTTTAAGTACGTTGCCATAGACCTTTAAAGGTCCTTTAGTGGATCACAAGGGGTGTGTGGATGAGTCCTTCTAGACTATTTATTATTTTGCCTCCTTTTTTATGTCTCCTTTTTATTTGCCTCATCTCTAAGGGAAACAACTCCAACCTTATCAATCTCCCTTGATACGAGAGTTTTCTTCTGTTCCAATGATGTTTGCCACCCTTCCCTGAACCCTTTTTAATTCTTTTGTTATTGCTTTGAACAAAGATGGACGGAACAGCAGAAGCAGAAGCAGTTCTCCAGCCACATGACTTGCAAACTACAGAAAAACAGGTCAAGGCTAGACTGAACTCTGGAGCAGCTCTAGGGAGGTCAGTGTAGTTACCTCAGGAATGAGCGTACTCCTCTTCAGTTACGTTTCTCGCCAAATTAACTTTCCTTAGTATTGCTTAGGCTATGAAAAGCAACTGTTGCCGACAACAGGTTGCCCATAGTGCATGCAACTGAAGTCACGTTAAAGATATTTTAGGGGGAAATGTGGATACACACAAGCCATACTGAGCAGTTTAGCAAAATCAAGTCTAAACCTGTCTGTACAGCATTGCAACACCTGACTAGAGAAATGATCTGGCCATCTCAGGCTCCTGTTCAGATCACTGCCAAAAGGAAGGGACAAGAAACACACTACCATTTAATTAGGGGCCTGCCTTTTGTTCTCATGGCTTGTGTCATCTCGTGCTGTCTAACAGGGTTTAGATCTTTTCATTCTCCATACAGAGACATTTCCTTGTTTTTATTTTCACTAAATCCTTCATTTTGATGCATCAATCAATACCATAAATTAATAATACAGCACTCAGGATATGCTGCTTTTCACTTCCATTTCAAATTGCCTTGTTTTGGCATTATGCTCAAGAATAAATAGGAGACCTTGATTTTCTATTACATCTATTATTTTGTTCATCTTCCACTCCATATTGACTCTATTCATACATTTACTTTTTTATCTCCTTTCTGAATCAAGCAGCTGTGGTCTCTCTTTATACAGAAGTATTTCCAGGCTTTTAGAGGATGCCTGTTGGTGTGGCAAGAATCTGCTTTGTCCAAATACTCTGTAACCTAAAGGGAATCTTTGCAATACAACCAACCTCCCATTAAGTATAACAATGAGTTATCTTCGTGTACGTTCTCAGGCTTTGGTGAGTTTCAATCAATCAGATGTACAAATTTGGACCAGTATCTTGAGTGGTGCCATCCTTCCTACTACCCTATAGTCCAGTGTTTGACCTAATCCCATGGCAGCTGACAGAAGCTCTTCCAGCCCTTTGCAGCGCCTGGGGCTCTTTCATCCATTGGTTTAAGGGCACTGTAGGAAAAAAGGAAGATGGAAGTATAATCAGATTAAATGAAATGAGGTGAGCCACATAACAGGGCAATGCTTGAACCATCACTGGTCAATCTCATAGCAACGCCTTCACATACCAGTCCTGCAAGATTTTCCATCAGGCAGATGTGTTTGACTTGGCAGTGGCTATAATTGCTTCCTGTATTAAGGATGAGTAGTGCAATATGGTGATTTGTATTCTGAAGACATCTGTAAAGTCACTATTAAAAGTAACCAACAAAAGCCAAAACAGGTATCTAGTGATACGTGTGTTAGTGCTGAGCTCAGAAAGGTTTCCACAATCTTGAATTTCCTCATCAAGAACCAAACAAAAGGCCGACAGTAGCCCATTTTCATTAAAGTGATGCAGGTTTTATGAACCCCTGGATACAGCCTACTCTCCAGATGTAACCACAGCCACCGTGCAAGTGCTGGCCCCTTCTCTTACCCGCACCAGAGCACCCACATCCTTCTTCACCATGGGGCTGGGCTGAGCTCAGCTAGAGAGCTGACCTCCTTCTCTATGCAGAGAGCAAAGGGCTACACAGACACTACCTGCCAGTTCCCAGCTGGACTCTGTTGAACAAGAGCATGTCACAGATCTCTGTCATACCCAGGCAAAGGGATATTCATGAATTCTCATTTTAAATCTCATTCCATTTAAAAAACTGCTGTCCCCTTGAGAGTTTTTTTCAGTACTCGCAAACCTGCCAGGTTTTTTAACATATAAATAGGAACATTTAGTAAGAAAACAGGGACATGATTCTAACTCTATCGAAATACATGTGATAGAAAGAGCTTTTACAAGAAAAAGAATTGAAAAGATTCACTGCTTTTAAAGAATGGTTAAAACCCATCTTTCATTAGAGAAAGACCTAGGAGGAATGGCTTTGATCCCTCAATATTATCAGAGCAAAGGCAGTTAATACCTACTTCTAGAGTAGCAGCATTAGCTTTTGTACAGAATTCTTTAAATGACTTCCAGGGCCATTAAAGTCAATTGTAAAACACCACTGCGTTTACCTAACCAGAATTTCCCCAGCAAATCGGTCCACAAAAGGCTTTAGATGTTGCAATATCAAGTGCAATTATGAACTCTTGGTACTTTCAGCCAGCTTCATACCACTAACTTTGGGAACCTTAGCCAGGAACAAAACTCTTGCTGAGCGCCTCTGAGGTCAATGGAGAACTCCAGTCAACAGTTTAGGCTGACTGTTACATGGGATGAATCCAAGATCTTGGACCCCCCAGAAATAACCAGCCTTGGTCTACGTACCTAGGTTACCTGTTGAATAAATGAAGACATCTATGGAATAGGATCTAGGAAAGCCATGTAAAGGAATGGGGAGCCCTCTCACTGAGCTGGCACTAAGGGGCTGGTGTTGAAAGCCTCTTCACCCCCAGTCCCAGGAAGCTGCTGGTGCAACCTTCTCACTTTTCTTGCTTTCTAGAAGCAGTGAGGACATCCATCCAGGTCTGTGGGAGCCTTGGCCGCTCTGCGCAAGGCAATTTTAACCTAGATCTTGTTGTAGCCACTAGCATCTAACTGGATGGTGCTCTCCCAGTTTCTCCTTAGTAAATTGTTCTAGTTTTTATCAAATGCTTATATGTCTGTTGGACTTGCAAGACAGAAAATTACTCTCTAATCTAGTGTTGTGGTTTAAGCCCAGCCAGTAACTCAGCACCACACAGCCACTTGCTCACTCCCTGAGATAAGGAAGACAATTGAAAGAATGTAAACCCCAAGGGCTGAGATAAGAACAGTTTAATAACTAAAATAAAGTAAAATTTAGCGATAATAGAAAGAACAATAATAATAATAATGATAACAGGAAACTACAAGAGAAGAAATGAAAGCTCAGAAAACACAAGTGATGCACAATACAGTTGCTCACCACCTGCTGACTGATATCCAGCCCGACCTGAGTAGTGATCTGCCCTTCCATGTAACTCCCCTGGGTTTACTTACTGGGCATGATGTGCCGTGGTATGGAGCACTCCTTTGGCTAGTTTGGGTCAGGTGTCCTGTCTCTGCATCCTCCTGGTTTCTTGTGCCCCTCCTAACTGGCAGAGCATGAGACTGGAAAGTCCTTGATCAGAGCAAACATTACTTAGCAACAGCTAAAACATCGGTGTATTATTAGCATTGTTCTCAGGCTAAAGCCAAAACATAGCACTGCACCAGCTACTAGGAAAGAGAAAAACAACTGTTAGAGCTGAACCCAGGACATCTAGTCACCTGGAGTATGAGTGGAAGAGGACTGCATTCTGTTTTCTGCTCTCATGATTATCAGTTATTTCATATGAAACATTGATTGGAGAAGAAAAAACTTGATCTGAAAGAAGAAATGATCATGTTTAGTGGATATCTGAGAACACCTAGTTAGCGTCAGCAATGAGACAGGGTTCGTCATGTCCCTAACCTATCAGTCAAGAATTTAAAGACTTTACTGGCAGAAATGTAGGGGCCTAGAGACTTACGATCCTGACAGGGTCAGCTAGCACCAGAGACAATATTTTAAGTATTTAATTATGAATTGACATCCCCATATGCATGTATGATGTGCTGAAGATACTGCTGATTCCAGCTTTCTCTACAATACGAATCTTATGGGGAAGCCCAACAACTGCAAAGAAAAAGGACACCCTGGATTCATTTAGTCTTATTCCATCTCCCACATGTAGATGGAGGTATACACGTAGCACACTGCCATTAATAATTCAAAATTGTATAAATAACTGTCAATTTTGAATGACACAAGGAACGAATTGACCTGCTGTCTACGTACCACTCACCATGGAACATTGGCACAGCATGACTGCCAGATAAGACAAATAAATAGGGTTTTACCTAGTGGTCTGAGATCCGTTTTAAAAACATAAATACACTACTAGGAAACAAGAGTGTGCCACCTCTGATATTACTGCCTAAGCTTGTGTGGAAGACTGGGAAGAGGCTAGACAAAATAATGAGGACCAAGGTCATCAGCTGCAT
This sequence comes from Strigops habroptila, assembly GCF_004027225.2. Lineage (NCBI taxonomy): Eukaryota > Metazoa > Chordata > Aves > Psittaciformes > Psittacidae > Strigops > Strigops habroptila. The sequence continues at coordinate 32,539,320 of NC_044279.2, forward strand.
TTCACGCATTTTCATGCATTTTTGTACTGGAGAAGAACAGTCTCCTGTTCATTTACATGTACTGTTTGTTTTGTTTTTTCTGATTGCAGAGTGCTACAAAATGCTTTTGCGCAATATATTCCCAATTTTATAAGGCTCTCATAGAAACTATACACACGCTTAATATGTATATAAACATAATTTATAATAAGATAAATAATTCCTTTACTTCACAGTGGAAATTAAAATTATCTGGCTTTCAATAATGAAGAGGAGAATCAGATGCAGGTTAATGAGAAGATTTGTCTGATTAACCTTCTCCACAGTCAATGACTTCTAATGGTCCATCAGTCATCCATGCCTAAGTAGTGTTGCCAAATGAATTCAATCCATGCCCAAACATGTATTTATAGAAACAATCATAGGTCACTAAATAAAACCTGGAACCACGTGTTATTCAATGAACATCAGGCAAACCATACTTAGAGCATTCAAACACCTAAAGCTGCGCTCTGCATGACCGAATTATTAGAGATTACAGTTTCACTGGTATTATATACCCAGGTGAGAATTGAAACACATGAGAAAAAAGGGTCACAAGCAATAAGAAATACCCAGAGATTTTGACTTGTTAATAAAAATGATTCTGCATTTCAGTGACTGAATGACAATCACGCTTAGCAATTGGATAGTGACATCCCTGTATGTAAAATTAGTTGTTGGTCTTAATCCAGTTAGCAGCACTAAAAAGGTAGCTGTATTATTAAACCCTCTTGTTCTCTGATGGAACAGGGGCTGAGGTTTGAGGAGCTGAAATGAGAAGGTAAGATAGAATTCATTCCCTCTGTTAATGCTTTGGTTAAATTGTTTCCATAGGACAGCATGGGGAAATTCCCTTTTCCCCTGCCTTTCCAGCATCTGTCACAAAGACAAATACGAGTGTCCTTTTTCTGAAGATACTGACTAAATACCTGAAATGTCATTAACTCTTCTTTAAAAAATAAAAACAAACCCAAAACCATAATGTGCAGGTGGAACCCAGATGCTGGTCTACAGTGTTCAAAAGGGCCATTTTGGGAAAAGACGTGTGAAACTGTTTAGGATTTTTGTTGCCAAGCTTGAGGCCACAAATCAGGCACTAGCTGCCAAAAGTTAAGAACTGTTCCTGTGATTGGGTTACTACATAATATTTTCACAGGATTTGTTGAACCTTTGTTTGAAACATACAGTGTTGGCCACTTTGCAAGAAATGGTAATGGACTCATCAGACTAGAGCAATGAAGACAGGCTGAGAGAGTTGGGCTCATTCAGCCTGGAGACGAGAAGGCTCTGGGGAGGCCTTATTACAGCCTTCCTAAAGGGGGCCTACAAGAAAGGTGAAGAGGGACTTTTTACAAGGACCTGTAGGAACAGGACAAGGGGGAATGGCTTTAAACTGGCAGAGGAGAGATTTAGATTAGATATAAGGAAGAAGTTCATCACTTTGAGGGTGATGAGACACTGGAACAGGTTGCCCAGGGAAGCTGTGGATGCTCCATCCCCGGCAGTGTTCAAGGCCAGATTGGACAGGGCCTTGAGCAACCTGGTCTAATGGCAGGTGTCCCTGCCTGTGGCAGGGGGGTTGGAACTAGATGATCTTTAAGGTCCTTTCCAACTCAAATAATTCTATGATTCTATGGTTCTATGTTTCTTAATAGAGCAAGGACAACAATTCATTGCCACTAATTTACTGGCTAACTTGATTGATTTTTTCTCTTTATGAACTGCCACACACTAAGGTCCAAACTTTCAAATATGACTATTATTCCAAATTAGTTGTGATTTCCACTATAAAAACCTCTCAGAGATGAGAGGGTTCATTAAGATAAAAAGTGTGGACTGCATTATTAGGCTATTCATTATTCCAGGTTTCAGCCAGGCTCATATCTTCAAATAAATATCATAGTACAAATTGAAAACACTGAATATTCCAAATGAATATGTGATGAAAAACTTTTGAAACAAAGAACATAAATGATGCCTTTTGTGCACACTTGTGATGCAAAGTTGCTAAAGATCAAGTGCTTATAAAACCAAATTGTACTATGTATTAAATTTCAAGTGCCAGCCACTCAAACCTGAGAATGGTTTTTTGCCAAATTCTGTCTTTTCCACAAGCCTGACCAAAGGACAGACCCTGCCTCTCACCCTGCATCGGTGTGCTCTCTAAGGCCAGATTTTAGCTTCAGTGTCAGGGATATACCCACTGCCGCATGGGCCTACCAGCTGTACTGAGGGAAGCATCTAGCCAACAACTTGGTTCTTCAGCACCACTTTCTTAATTATGTTTTGTTAATTATGTTATTGACCTTCCTCTGAGGAAGTTCCTCTCTTGTGAGAACAGTATTAACTCAACTAATTTAAAAATGGAAGGTGGTTCTTCTTTTTTGAACAGAGCAGAGAGCATTCTAAAAATGGCATGGAAAGGAAGGGTACCACAGCACAAATGCCCCTGCTGCCTACATTTGGCCATCTCAGACCAATGGAAATTATTCTCCTTCTCATTACTGAAAGTACAAATTGTGAGCAGAAATGGGCAAACTACCTCTTCGCCATAATAATCAGGAAATAATAGGCGCCTAATGTAGGTCATTGCTTCACTTAATCTTATCTGCTATGAACAGAATATTGTTCTTCTCTGACAATACAAAAAGACAAGTATTTGATTGATATAAACAACATACAGGACAAATTGCTAGGGGGCAAGTAAAGAACACATTCTGGTAAGCAAAAGGTAAAACCATAAGGAGGCAAGTAAGAAAAACATTTTGAGAGACAACTGGCTAAAGGAATCAAAAGTAGTAGTCAAACCTTTCTCAAACAGGCAGCCTGCCATGTGGTCAGTGAGGTCCAAAGGGCTTCCAGAAAGAGAATAGCTAAGTGGACTCTAGCCAGGTAAGAGCATCTCAGGGAGATTCCCATTGCATGGGCTTTCCTGGTGACAACAAATAGGAGCAGCTCAAATGTAGTACGGGAAGATTTAGCACAGATTAATGAAATAGGCAGTAATGAATCGGCAGAACTGTATGGTATTTACGCAGGATTGTATCAATCAGACCTGCTAACTGCAGTGCACAATCTACCACTTAAAAGGAACTAAAGGAATAAAAAAACAGATGTGAAGCCAGTTTTGGAAAAGAAAATTAGAAAAGGTCCAGAGATCTACAGACTTATAAATCTGACTTGGGAACACTGACCTGGGAAACTTACAATAAAGCACAGAACTAAGACACTGGGCAAATGTGTACAACTGGTAAAAAATACTGTGACTTCTGTACAGAGAAAATCTTACCTCATAAATCCACTGAGCTCCTTGGAAAAAGCCAGTGAGAGCATAGACTGCAGTGGTGCTGTCAATGCAGCACACTTGTGTTTCCAAAAAGGTTTTGACAAGGTCCCTCTCAGAAGGTTTCTAAAGAAATAAATAAAGCTCTTGTGGTCAGGAAGAGTGGGCACAAAAGGTCATTTTTTCAGAAAAAGAGAGATTTCCAGAAGAGTCTCACCAGCATCTATGAAGTGTGTGTTCCATTTACCCATAAATCATCTGAGAAAGGTGAATAGCAGTGTGGCAGGGTTTGTTGGTGGTACAAAATAGTTTAGGGCAATATAAACAAAAGCTGACTGCAGTGTGACAGAGACCACTTGCAATATGACACACGTAGGATTCATCTTACCTAACCACCGACATCTACAACATAGCTGTTAGAGAAATCAAGAGTCACCTGAGGCTCCTTTTGTACTCAGTGGAGAGAAATAGGCACTTTTAAGGCTTGATTCCCCTGGTCTGTTTGAGATACAGACATTAGAATCGGATGAATCACAACCCTGAAGATGCCTCTTTCTGCTGCCTGGCTCAGATGCCATTCATCTACATTTAGTAGGATGAACACGCTCTGAGTATGCAGGCAGTAAAATAACAGACAAAATTCAATGTCAATAAATGTGAAGTAATGAATATGGAGGGAAACAACCTTAACTAGACATATATAACTTAATGGATTTTAAATTGGCTATTACCTTTCAGAAAAGAGAACTAGGAGTCACTGCTGGTAAGTCTGTGGGAAGCTCTCAGTTCACTGTTAACACCAGTCAGAAAGATGCATGGCTTTGTCAAGTGTCAGTGATCTGGAGACTCCAAGAGCATAACAACACAGGTACAATTTAGGACAGGTCAGACAGGAGCTTTATTAACTGTGATCACAGAGAGAGAACATTTGGACAGCATTGCCCCCTCTGCTCCCCAGTGATCTGCCAAGTGATTGCAGAGACCTAGCCTATAGACTATGTCAGTATATAGGAAAGGAATAAAAGCCAAACCAGAAATGAAATGATGGCATTGTGTAGATGGTGTGAATTTACCCATCTTACTGGTGACAGTTCAGGTCCTATAATGTGAAAAATCATTGTAAAAATGGTACAGGTGTAGGAGAAAGACAAAGGGAGGTGGTCCGAAGGTTGGGACACCTTCTGTATGGGGAAAAATTAAATCAGCAGGATTCATTATGTGGAAAAGAGACATTTAAGGTCAATGTGGAAAAGATGCTTACTTATTCACTCTTTGTTGTAATTCTACTAACATAAATGGAAGGAAGAAAAATCTCAGAACGGGCTTGTCATCACAGGCATGTTGACAACAGCGTATTCTGAACCTAAAGTAGTGAAAGTCATGAAACACTGAACTGCACTGCAGCCAGTTCCCAGGAGGTGGTGTGTAGGTAGGAACACCAGAAGGAAGATGTTCAGGGGCAACCTTTAGTGGAAACTATAGATGAGACGACAAACAAGAAGCTAGCAGAAGGCCCATCAGCCACCATGCAACTGGAGAGGCAGGGGATTGCCGAGAGAGGCTGTGCAGAGTGAAGGATTCAGAAAGCTGGGACAAACATAAAGCTTGGAGAAACCCTATAATGCAAGATAAGGCAAATAGACATGTTGTTTCTTAATCCTCTAACAGCATAGAAAGTAGAAAGACATGCTGGGCTGTTGACTGTGAATCCCAGGGAAGCCTGTTCTCTTGCTGTAGGTAGACTATCCAGCACTGCCTTTAGCACAAGGCCAGTGAGTAGTCACCTGGGGCATCATTTAGGGGACAAAGTTTAAAATGGTCCTAATAATGCACAATGAAACAGAAAACTGTGACAGAGGGTAGGAAACACTGAAACTTGTGTAGAGCAGAACTGTGATTCTTCTACAGCAAGCAACCTCAGAGAAGTCCTACAAAACTGAATTATGCCTGATATTTAGCATACATTATATAAATATGCAGTATTTTTGAGAGTCTGAATATAGGCATTTAGGAAGATGTCTAAGCTGCTGATCAAAGATCAATTTTTAAGAACTGCCAAAACTTCAAATCCAGTAACGTGCAACAAAAAATTATGAATTAGCAGTTTCTGTGTTGGAGATCTTCCAACACAGAGGAGACTATGAAAAATGGCAGGAGAAAAACTAAAAAGAAGCAGAAATCTTCTTCCACGTCCTTCACAATGGGTATACAACAGGTCTATGCAGGAAACAAAGCAGATGTGTTTTCAGCTATGGCAACCACTTAGAAAAGCATCAGATTATACTGTCTAGCTTGAAAGAAAAGAGCTGACTCAGTATCCAACAGATATGTACTAATGTGGGGTTGAACAGAGTTTTCAGCCCACAACCTTTGCAGAGTTTGGAGAAATGCACTTCTTTGGTTGGGAAGAGGCACAAGCTCAGTTTTCTTTATGGACCCTCTAGTACTTGTCCCCAGAGTAGGAGCGATAACAGAGGCTGGGCAGGGGACAGTGGTGGTGGGACAGCAGTGGTGGTGGCACTGGCTGTGGTGGCTCCGCTTCACCACAGGTCCCACCACACCATGGCTGACATTGAAATGTTCAGCACATAGGCAGGAATTTGCCCGGCTCCTCCATGGGGGCACAGAGCATGAAGTCTCTGCCTCTTTCTTTTTTATTGTTTTTTTTTAGCCTCTTCCTTGTTCAGAGGCTCATGCTGGATGATCTAAACCCTTGTTGTTAACAGCTTATTTAATGAAATATTGATATTTTCTTTTTCCCTCATGCTTTAGGAAATAGGGTCTTCAAGCACTTTGATGAAGTACTGTAGTTTCCTCGAACTCTTTTCAAGGTCTAACTGAAAGTCTAAATCCTAAACTGAATGTTTCCTATTAAATTATAGCCACATTTCCTACAAGTCCTATAAAAACAAAGTATGTCCACCAAGACCACCAATGAAGGAGAACACCACAACTTTTCCAGTTTCTCCAGCGGTAGAGGTCCATCTACAGCCACACGTGGAAAAATGGATGAGTGTGGTTTTGAGAGGAAAATACCCTCACCAAAAATTGGAGGAGTGAAGCAATAAACTCTGTAATAGTTACTTGCTAACTAAAATTAAACAAAGTGGAAACAAAATGGTATGTATATCTTAAAGAAAAAAAGAAAATAGTATACGTAATTTAGACAGTATAAAATAAATTCAATTAGATAATATATAAAAGGAACGTGTACATCATTTACTTCTGATTACTGTTTTATAAATTTAGTATTAGAGATGAAGATGCACTACGAACTAAGATATACAAATTTGATTAATCTCTTAAAAAAATGAAAAGAGAAGCCATCAATATTTTGAAATCATAAATGAAAGTAAGAGTATCTGTAGGGTTCTGAAATAGATTTTAACTGAATGTAACCTGATGTTATAACACAAACATCTATAGAGAAAAATTTTCAAAATACCCATGGTATTCCTATTAGTATTCATCATAACGTAGTTAAAATAGAATCATAGTAAAGAGTAGCAGTACAGAGGAATTGTAACTCCAAGCTGATAAATTCTGCAATAAAGTACCATAATCCAAAATACTGCCTATGGAAAGCACATTTTAAATATTTTTCAGTTTGTGATCTACTGATTCGCGTGAAAACTTATTTTGAATCTAATTCTACTTTTTTTCCTCATATGAGTTTCCTGGAATTAACAGGAAGAAAATAGTTCTTTCCTGAAAACTTCTGGAACTTTTCTGTACCATATGAATTCTTTCTATGGAGTATCAAAGAGACTGAATATATGCTGGAAGCCTTTCTGAACCAGGATTTTCACTCTGCCCAGTGAAAAGCATCTGGCTGCATAGCAGTTTTAACCAGCTTTAAAATTTCTATCAATCACTCAAGTATGAATAAATGGGCTCTTGGTTAGAAGAGCTTGTGATCTTCTGCCATCTTTAAACTTTGTTTAAATTTGAGATAAACATGAGTTCAGTGCACTAACTGAAGTAATTTAAAAGTGTAGTCTACACACTAATGCCAACTTAAATCAGCCAAGGATCTAGTCAGAAATATTGTCCAGAGCACTCACAGAAACCTTACGTGGATTGCCTGTCTGCATATTTTCAGTATACTCTGTAAGAGATTATGATGGAGAAAGTCATAGGTAAATGTTGTTATCTCCTGTATGTTGTCTGCACTGGCAAAACAAATGTTTTTTGTTTTTTCTCTTTTTAACTTTACACAATTAAGGCTTGCAGCCATTAGCAGAGAAGTCTGGATAGATAAGGGGAAAAGGTATTTGTTAAATACTTTCAGGTTACTCCTTTTATTGTGATGTGTAGGAAAAGAACTATCCACCCCTGTGGTGTGCTACAGCAATGGAGCTTCTAGAAAACAAAAGGCATCATTTGTGGAAAACATGAGTGTTGATTTACTTCACTACACTACATAGAAATAAGGTTAAACAGTGTATAACTCTTTAAACTGGAAATTCAAAGCTATATCTGAGGAAGTTCCCCGTTGGATCTCTCCATCTGCAAACTACAAACATGTCTGACAGCCAAGTCTTCTGCCCAAACTCAAAACTAAGAAATAAGTTAGATAGACATAAAATACAATAGACTTCAGGAAACTTCTCTAGGTCTTCCAAAACTTAGACTAAAACTAAATGTCACCAAGGAAAGAATCAATAGCTGTGCCTTGTTTTAATTCCCTCTTTTAATCTCTATCACTATTATTGGCCACTGTAAGGAAAAGACAAGACATTTTCCTGTCCCAGCTATATTTAGGATAGTGTCTTTGGTTGGTGGGTTTTGTGTTTATGGGAGAGAAGATGAGAGGCAGGGGAAGGAGTCTGTTTTGTAAGGACAACACATGTGTTTCTGAACTGAATGACTAGAAGAGTTACCCCAAAAGTAAGTCCTCCCCTGAGAATTAATGCAATTAGTGGACCTGGCTTGCTAATGAAAGGGTAAAATGCACCTTGAGCAGCTCCATCACAAAAAAAAAAAAAAAAAGATGGAAAGGAGGTGATGTTGTGATATTGAACCATAAAGCCTCACACATCAGTGCAGTGAGTTGTAAGGGGCATTGGTCCATGACATGGTTTTTCATCACCCTGGTCATCTGTGTGCTGGAACTCTACCTTCATGGTAAGAAATAATTTTCTGGCACTGATTTGTATGACTATGGGTCCCAAGGTAACTAAAGTCAAGGCAAAAATGCCCCAAATCCCACTGACTGCACCAAGGGTAATATTTTAAGACCACCTTGTGCTCTGCAGAAGCCCTGGAGCACAGAAAGAGTTGTGTCCTGATGCTGGCACAGCAAAGGTGCTGCTGCCTGCTCCACGTCTCATGCAGAGGCAAAGGGTGGTGGCACAACAGGCACAAACCCAGCTCCTGAGAACACAAGGTAGCCAGGACTTTGAGCAGAGCACCATTCTAGTAAGATGCCCACAGCAAATGCCAGCACAGGCTATGGGCTGGGGCTAAATACTCAGCGTCTCTGTCTTGCCTCTCCCTGACAATCTCCAATTCCTCCTCCAAAGCCTCCCACCTGAATTCCTGAGTGGCAGGGATGATCTCCATGGGGCATTTGCCTTGACACGGGATGTGGGGAGCCCTCTGCATACATAAAACTTAAAAGACCTTGGCAAAGGCCATTCCTGACATCTTTCTCCCACTCCCATTTCCAAATGCAGCATCAGAATCCCTCCTGTCTTCCCAGCTGATGAAATATAGCTGTTGTAAAATGCTAGCTAACCACATTTAGCAAATGGAGATAATCAAATAAAAATTAAACTATACTTACTAAAGAAATGCAGTTTCCAAAACACAGACTTTGGCTAGAGACTGTGTTTTGCTTAAGACTATGCCAGGAGATCTGTGGACTGTTTTGTAAACAGTTCTCAAACTGGTGTTTGTGGGAGAGACACATGGGAAGGGGATGAGAGACAGATGGACATATTAAATGCATCCCAAGGGAAGTTCATCAGGAAAGAAAACATTTGAGAGCTGCTTTGATGGGGATCTATGAGAACTGTGTACAGTGGAAAGGAGGTGAACAGGGAATTGCTGTTCATTGTTTCCCATTGTTTCCTGTTACACAGAAGCTAAGGGACAGCCTCAACTGTATGTTTAAGACAAACAACGGGAAGCATTTTTCCAACATAACACACAATTTAATTGTGTAATTTATTGCTACCAAAGTTAGAAATGAGCTCTAAAGGAAATTAGATAAGTTTCTGGCACTGATTTGTATGACTATTGGTCCCAAGGTCACTAAAGTCAAGGCAAAAATGCCCCAAATCCCACATTTGTAAAGCATGGGATTACCAGGACTGTTTAGCAGCATGGTTTAGGTGCAATCTGCAGCCTCAACAGTCCAAACCCAGTAACTGCTGAAGATGAGACGGTGTCCTGGGGTACCAGACGGCATTCCACACAAGGGCATTCTTCATTTGTATTCTTTCTAATATTCAAACCCTAGTCATCCTATACTGATCACTATTAGATTCTGCATTATGTGGCAGAGACATAATTTGACCTAATTGGTTGTTCTCACATTCCAGAAGACAACCCATGGATCTTTCAGGGTTCTTTCTGACCTTTCAGTAGCTGAAAATCTCATGTGGTAAACCAGAGATTAAAATAGTCCACTCCTCTATTACTTCCACTCTGTTCCTTAAATTAAAAGTTTTATTTTTAGTTTCTTTCTTCCCCTAATACATAAAATAAGCTTGTGATCAAACTCATAGATGGCTTGAAATATAGAGGATGGTTTATCGAATGCTAAGTTGTAAACCTTGCTCATATTTTTATCATTTCAATCCCTATTTTTAATGTTTTGCTTTGGATCAAGGGAGAACTTCACAGACCAAGCAGGGTGATGCTCCCCAGCATCTGCTATTCACTGACATGGAAGAACTGGTTGGGGACATGAGAGTCAGTGGTATCCACGGTTGTAGTGACCACCTAATAGTGGGAATAGTCCAAGGTCCTGAGGGGAAAGAGGAAGGAGTGCAGCACAGCACAGACCCTGGACTCCAGGTGGGCAGACTGCTGCTTGCTCAGGGAACAAGTAGGTGGGGTCCCATGGGGCAGCTCTGAAAGATGCTCAGAAGAGGTGGCAAGCCTTTAAGGACATCCTCCAAGTATGGGCAGGGCCCACCTTGGTATCGAGGAAGACCCGTGGGTTTAACAGGCGCTGGCTTGGCTCGTGGCAGAGCTCCAATGCAGAGAAGCAGCATACAGGAGGGGGAAGAAGGACAGACTACAGAGGAGAAGTTTAGAAGTATTGCCCAGGCAATGGTATCAGGAAAGCAAAAGCTCAGCTGGAATTGAGACTTGAAAGAGATGTCAAGGGCAACAAGAGCTTCAGGCACTACATTAATGAAAAAACGCTGAACAAGCAAAACGAGGGCCCATTGCTGCCTGGGTGAGTGAACTGTGACAGCAGATACAGGTAAGGGTGAGGTTCTCAGTGTCTTCTTTACTGTAGTCTTCAGTTATAAGGTCTCCCAGGGTTCAAAAGGAAGATCTGCCAGTAGTGAATGAGAGTCAAGTCAGGGGTTACTTATAAGAAGTATAGACCCATACAAGCCCATGGGACCAGGTGGGCTACATCCAAGGTTGCTGGGAGAACCAGCTGATGTCCTTGCAAGGCTGCTCTCTGTCATCTTTAGAAGGTCATGGAGATCATTGTGGGGTCCACAACTGAAGAAAGGCAGGTGTTTCATCCATCTTCAAAAAGGCACAAGGGTCTGTCCAGAGAACCGCAGGCTGGTCAGACTCAGTTTGTTCCCTCAGAAAATACATTCAGTGAGTTCTCTTGGAGTACACTTCTGGGCACTCCCAGAAGGAGAAGAAGGTGACTGGGAACACTCCCGGGCTACATTAGACAATAGATTGAGGGAAGGGATTATCCCCCATTTCTCAGCACTTTTTAAACCACATCTAGATACTGAGCCAAGAACCACATGGACAAACTGAAGTGAGTTCAGCAGAGGCCCTGAGGCTGGGTGGGGGCTGGAGCACTTGCCCAGTGAGGAGACACATATAAGAGAGAAATAAGAGACATTCAGATTGGTTGAAAGGAAATACTTTTTCCCCATCAGGCAATGGAAGAGGCTGCCCAGAGAGGCTATGCAGTCTCCATCCAAGGGGGTTTTCCAGACCCAGCTGGATAGATCCCTGAGCAACCTGGTCTGGGCTCAGAGGTGACCCTGCTTTGAGCAGGAGGTTGGATTTAGTACCCTCCTGAGGTCTCTTTCAGTCTGAATTATCCTATAAGCCCATGATACTGTGATAGTAGTGACAATGCCTCCTTCCACTCAGTGCTATAGATTTAATTATTTTTTCTGTCCTGGTGATTTTAGATTAATTGCTTTAGTTTTTCAAAGAAATACATTTTGATGTGTGCTTTTGTGTGAATGATGATTACTTTTACTGTCCTAGCTTTTGGCTATTAAACTTGAAGTCCTGCTATGTAGCGCTTCCAGTATCAAGTTTAATTGCTACTTCCAGTTACAGCACTGTTCCCTGTTATTGGAGTCTCCTGCTAGGGCAGGAGATGCTGTCCTCTGCTTTTGTAAGACAAGACAGAGATCCAGCAATTGAGGCTGATGGACCAGAGCTGAGTGCAGCTCTGGCACCATGAATCTTTGGCTTCTCAGACGCTCCATGCTCCCCTCTTGTGGGAAGGTAGTTACAACTTATAGTAAGGCACTATGAACCTCAGAGACCTTCTCCAGGAGGCTTTTGGTGACAGCAGGAATTCTTGCTGTTACAAAAAGGATGTGTGTGTTGACTTTTAAGCTATGGTGAGGGACCTGAGCCCTGTGCAGGGAAGGGTACTTCACTGGACAAGACTGTCCCTGCTCAGGCTCAAGAGCTACATACCATCTTTAAATGGCAAACCTCGCCCTGGAAAAAAATGCACACAGGAGCTTACTGTTTCAGCTTTCCTACATAAGTTTTTCTTGAATAGGGAAACATGTAAGCCTTAGGTTATTCACAGGCTGGGAATAAATTACTTCTGTCATATTGCTCAGACAATTTTATCTTTTTGAATTATATGGAAATAAGAGCAATTAGCTTTGAGACTGTTGTTCCTTTCATATATTTCAGCTGCCCATTTCCCATTCTTCTTTATAGGGCACCTAACAGTAGATCTTTTGCTCAGACAGTTTTAAGGACTGGAATTCACAGAATTGTATTTTGTCTTTATGTTTTCCCCACTTCTCAGGAGGCTGTGCAGCACACATTTCATACCATACCTGTTTTGTTTCTTTCCTGTCATACTCTCAGAGCTGTATGCATAGGATTAGTTTTTAAAACGCATAATTATTTAGCAAGCAGATAATGGGCTGTTGCATCACAGATGCAGGTTGGCATTGTTCTTTACATTCTTGAGACTTGTGACTAGGGACAGTTTCAGTGATGTTCTCCTGTTGCACTAAGCAGCTTGATAAAGGCAGACATCAGATACAGGAAAGTTTCTATCTTCTCTCATAAGAAATGAGGTGCAAGAATCCACACATTTCCTGGTAATTCAGTACCAAACTCTAATGTTTGCTGCAGAGGGTCTGCAGAGCTGCAAGCTTGTACTCCTCTCCATCGCAGACCTTCTCTGTTCTGCCCTTCTCCACTGGGCCAGATAGTGCTTGACAGAAACACCTGCCTTTATGCAGTGTGTCTTTTGTGCAGAATTAGACATTGAAGCCAGGCAGTACACAAACCTTAAGGCAAAACTATCTCCAAAGTGAAGGATGGCAGAAAAATCACTAACAAATGTCACGTCAACAAATACATTTAACTGCAAAATCTGGTTGCACGGGATGCTTCTTGAGCGAGGAAGACAATGGGCAAGATTATTGCAAGATGTTCTAATAAAGTAATGTTGTCTTGAAATTAAAAGATCACTGCTGTGGAATTTGATCCTGTTGTCTTGGAATCCATAGGGGTCTTGTACATGAGGAAAAGCTACTGCACATTTTTCCATAGTAAATCTGAAATTAGACTAGGATGTAAAGCATATTTCAACTCTGCTCAGTTAGAAATGTCTATAATTTTTGAAGAGAGAGACTGAAAATGATTACTGGTATCTGCATTTTGGAGTACCTTCTTCACACTAATGACATACCTATGCAGAAGCCTGCAGAAAGCCAATGGGGCACTTGTGGGCAGCCTGAACTGCTTTATGACATGAGATGCAGGCTTGGAAGAGGATCATTTTGCAAATATACATTTACCTGCTGCATCCCTTAATCTTTTTCCACCTGTCCCTGAGCCCTGTGTTACAGCCAAATGGTGTTTGCTAGTTTATCTGTCTGCTGTGGCTTCCTGCTTGCTAGATGGTTAGCCATGACTTCCTGTACTGTGCCTATTGCACCATGAGGGATTCCAGGTGGTCTTTCCTGCAGGTATTAGGTAAGATCTATGCTGCTTAACTCTTACAGAGAAGCCTACAAAATACAGCATCATTTGTGCTAGAAAGCACAACATAACTTCAATCATGCTACTTGGTTTGGACTTCCTTTGCAATAACAGCAGGAGAAAGTAACTTTCTAAGTGAGAAATTCTAGTTCCCCTGAAGCCATTAAACATTATTAGTACCAGAGAGTTTCGAGGAATTTCTGTGGCACAGAGCAGATCTTTTGTATACTGCCAAGTCAAGACCAGAGTTATTATCTGGACTCAATGAGATTTCCGAACACATAAAACTCATTTTTATATTTTCTCCTTTGTTTTTAATGAAACAGAATGGGGCTATGGTATTTTGTGTGCCAATGAAATTACACTTGGTATTTAATAAATCTCAGCACTGATTAGCTTTTTTAAATGCTAAAAAAGGTTTATTGATGGATCGTTTTGTGGTCCTGGTATTAAAGTGCTTGTAGCCTCTCATTTCAAACAGTTTTTCGTAGTAATATGAAAACAGCTCTAGATGTGTTTTAGGCATCAGCCAAGATGTACCCAAGTGGTGCAATTATCACTTACTGTGTTAAAGCAAAAAGAGAAGTTGTACTGATAATATCCTGACATAAACAAGGATTCTAGAAAAAGGATTGTTTTAAGTTTACTTTCATTTTTCCAGACATATTCACTAAACAATGAGAGGTATTTTTCTGCACAGGTTTTATTCTTTTATTTTTGGAGGCATGACTAGCAGATGCGGTATGTCTCAGACCAAGAGGGATTTAAAATGTTGTTTGATTCAAGATACCTGCATTTAATGAATAACTTCCAACAAAATCAGATTGCACAGGGCTGAATGGCAGTCATTGCCATGAGTCTTTTGCAACCTGTGGTCGTAGCCCTCTGTGAGCTCCAGGTATGTGGAGCCACATATAGCCTGCATGGCACTGATTAAACCATCAGGGTCTAAAAATAAATAGCACAGACAAGATGATGGAGGAAAACCAGCTGAGACATTAGTGCTTTCTGACAGTACCTTTGTACATCAGAAATCACTGTAGATTTTCTGATCACTGTACTTCTATAGCTTCTTCAATTAAGTTATCCTGTAAAATATTAGACAGTCCCTTGCTGAGAAGGACCCAGGACATGAGGGAACCTTGGCACTTCTAGTTGGTATCTTCTCTAATGTATCCTCACTGCAGCTAATCACGAGACTTTCCATCCACCTTACATCTGGAAGAATAGATTTACGTATAAAAGACAAAGGCTTTAAATCAGTCAGTGTAAGCCATGAATAACTTCATTAGAATCAATATATTCAGCCAGTGCAGTTTAGATAAGGCTCAGCCAGAAGGACTTTTTAACTGTAATCCAGTCTCAGTACTGCCTTGCATGGTGAATCATATACAATCTGATACGTTTTAGGCTGGGCACAGATTTTAAATCAACAGATTGTTGATAGGTTAATGGATATCCCTTTTCCTTGATACTTGCTTTCACATGAACAGTTGGAGAAAAAGTTCAGGAGGGATGAGTGATTGTACACTGTTATTTTGTAAAGGTAATATGGGCTGCAGAGTGCTTTATATGGGTAAGTGCACTGGGACCTTGTTTTGGATTCACTCTGCTCCCCACAGCTTGTAAGCGCTGTGAAACTACAAAAAAACACATATAGAGAAAAATGACATTAAAAGATATCTAGTGAGTTAGGTTAGACAGAAGGAACTCAGTTTCTACAGTCTGCCAAAGAGAAGGCTCAGGGGAGACAAGATCATAGAATATAAATACCTTCAAAGGAAGGGGATTATTCACATTATCAGAATATTACAAAACAAAAAGTAGTGGCTTCAAACTAGGGAACAAAAAGTACAGTGCAGTAATTAAGTCCTGGATGGAGTATGGTGCCAATGAGCAAGGGGCCAAGAGGGAGGAACGAGGTCAGAAGAGAAGCCTTAAACTGATATAGGAAGACAGGATTACAAACATAATCAATTCAGTGTTTTGGAAGCTGTGGGATTAGGAGTAGGCAAAAGCAATACCCTTCCTCTCTCCATAGAAGAGCTCTGCAGCCTGCTGCACACTGCCCACCAAGACAAGATGTCCTTGTCTTCAGTGGTCTTCTCTGTGCGGATAGTACTTGTGAGGGAGAACCAACCTGTCAAAGCAGAGCCATCATAAGCCCGCACCCTGAGTTCAACTTCCATGTATGTCTGCTCCCACTGAACTGCCCCAAGGGTGGAAACGAGTTTTTGGTCTGACCTGGATGTTGGCATCATGTTATCCCAGGAGGCACCAGAGCAGGAACACCTCATTCTTTAACTTGCTGCCTCCACTGCTATTATTGACAAAAAAAGTACCAAAGAATCATCTGAAACATCGCCATGGGGAAAATATAACTGAAGTTCACTGATTTGTAAAGCAGAGATGTACAGGAAACTGATAATGGGGCTATTTTGAAACTTTGGCTTGTCTACATACAGGATGGTGTGTCTATAATAATAGTGGGAGAGGGCTGGGATGCCAGGCTGCCAGAAGAGCTCCTTGAGAAAAAGGAAGGGGTGACCTGCCTGGGCCAGCCACCAGGGACTGAAACCCAGGGGTGAAGCAGGGGTGCCCTCACAATGTAGGATGGTAGCTTTGAGACCTTTCAGACCAGTAAAGCATCAGGAGCTGGGAGGAAGCCCTGAACTGTGGATCATGGTATACTTATCCACG
This sequence comes from Strigops habroptila, assembly GCF_004027225.2. Lineage (NCBI taxonomy): Eukaryota > Metazoa > Chordata > Aves > Psittaciformes > Psittacidae > Strigops > Strigops habroptila. Next base: position 32,555,737 of record NC_044279.2, read on the forward strand.
GCATAGACAACTTGCTCCCTCTCTAATTAATCTACAAATATCTCTTGTTGCTCAGGGTTGGAAAAGAGGGAAGTAATGAAAGGTGACCTCCTGCCCCCAGGTCCTCCTGAGGCTGGGCAGGTGACACCAAGGCACTGGGGTGCTTCAAACCCCAGGGCTCAGATTTTGCAATCCATTTCTCCATCTACCCACAACATGGGCTGCCTTTCCAAGAAGCTGTGATTGAGCTTTTTTCTTTTACTTCCCAATCATCTATGAGAGCTAAAGGCTTTTAAATAAAATGTGCTACTTAACGGTATTTAATTAGTTAATGTTTTTAATGTCTTACATCATTTTAAGATTAATTATATTTCTTTTCCCTTTATGAAGAGCTCCAGATGTGCAAAAATGAATCTTCATTTTAAAGGAAGAAGGAAGCACATTCTGAAACAAATAAAGGCAGACAAATCATTGCTTTCGAAAAACAAAGAATGTCTAAATTACTGACAATACAGAATCAGAAACAGTTATATGACCACAACCACCATATAGCCTTTCTTCCACTGAAGAAATGTCAAATGTGAAGATTAGTTCATCATCAAAATAGTTTTCACCTTAAAATAATTGCTTATGCTTATTGGAAAAATGTTGTGGTCAAACAACAAAACATCTTGGAAATACCAGAAGTAGAACATGCATTCACACAAGAGATTGTACCCTTCAGATACATGTTAAATAATGGTCTTTAAGAATATTTTTAGTTAAGTCATTGGTTCTAAACCAGACATTAGTTTAAAATATTGCCATGAATTAAAATATGCGCTTGTGTTCTGGCTAAATAAAGAAAACTTCAGAAGATGGCAAATTACCATACTCAAGAACTATTTCTAGAAAAGCAGTGCCTGATTAGTCCATATTTTGATCAAGCAAACAGAGGACAACCAATTCTATAAATAATATTGGGGTTTATGTCAGTAAAAATTAGCAGGATGCGATCTTTACAGTCTCAGTTGTTTTCACATTAATTGGAATACATAATGAAAGTAATTACAGTCTGATATTTTGGTGCATGTCTCAGTGTATCTTGGAAGGAGTCCAGTAAGTTGTCTGCCTATATCTGATTTATAGAATAGTGATTTGTCATTTTAAATTGCTCCTTAAGAGCAGTAAGCATGGAGTATTTGTATAAATAGTAAATGTCTTTTGACTTGTACATTTCTGTGCCCCCCCAAAAGATGTCACTGAGAATAAAGTACTGAAAAAAAATCCCATGTGGTTTACTGACAAGAAACACACTTTTGAAGCTGAAAAGTGAAAATTGGCCTGATATTCAACATGCCTGTGCATACTGCAGCCTGTGTGTGTACGAATTGTGCTACATGAATGGAAAAAATTCCGTGTTAAACATTTTTGGGATAAACAGCCTCTGCTCTGTCAGGGAAACATGTCAGTATTGTTTTTCCAAAATGTAGTAGAGCTGATAGAGGAGAAGTGTGAGAAAGCCTGATTTTAAGACTAACTGAAATCAGGGCATGACCTCATGAAGAGAATAATTCTTTACAGCCCTTTGGGTTTTCATGCAGGATATAGGGTCTCTTCCACCCCATTCCTTAAAAAAAAAAAGATGCAGAATAAAAGAAAATTGGAGATTCAGAGGCTGCAGCCTTTGGATACATACCTGGGGAAGGCAAAGACTCGATGTTAACAGGAATGTTTCCAGTGGCTTCAGCAAACATCAGGCAAGGGCTTGGAGGAGGCACTCGGAACACACTGGGAGCAGCACGGGATGCTTTCAGGAGGGAGGAGGTGACAAGAGACAGGGTTTTTATTGGAGACCACCCTGCATTAACCACCAGCAGGCCACTGCTGCTTTCCATCCCTGTAAGCATTCACATGTCTCTATCTTTCCTTTTGGGTGAAGTTTTCCCTGCAACAGCGATATATAACATTCACAAAGGGCTGAAACAGGGTCAGTAGCAACCAGTGCAGCTACAGACTGGGCATTTTAAAGCTGGCATGGTCTGTCCTGCTGCAGTGACTGCCCTGCCACGGTGACTTGTGAACTTAACCCACCTTTGTCCTGATGAGTCTTTCCAATGCTGCCGCTGTTGACATCGCTCCCTCCACAAAGATCACTCACTGCTCATGTGCCACATGCTGTGCCACTCCCTGAAGGGCTGTCACCCCTCTGTAGGTGAGGGGACCATCCTTCACACTGTTTGCAGGTCACACAAGCACCCAGCGTCACTGCAAAGGACCAGCAGGACTTTAATGGTATTTCCACTACAAGCAGATCCAGGCTTTACCCTCTGCACCCCTTCCCTAACCTCACTAAGATGAACCTAGGAGCTATGTTGACAAGTCTAGGCCTTCATTTAACTGAGTCAAGCCATTCCCCTGACTCATTTCAAGCCTGATTTCACCCATTTCACAAAGCACGGCATTCACCTTTGTGCTAACCAGGCAGTTGAGAAGAGACGAGTGTCCCTGGCCAGGCAGAGGACAAACCACCCAGACCCTTCCCCATGGCAGCCAGTGCTCCCCACACTGAGGGGGTTTCACCTGCATTCTGCATCATCCCACCGCCTCTACCTATGGGCGTGGTAGACCATTTAGTTATTCCTGAGTTAAGTTCAATTTCATTAATTGGCATGGTCATTTGCAACTTCTGCTTTAGTTATGCTGAACTTGGTGTTTTTACAGTACCTGTTCACGTTTTAATTCATCTGTCCCACACACCTTTACTCAGGTGATTAGTTGTACATATATATGTCAGATAATAGTAATGGCACATTTTCTGGTTATACTTTCTGTCTTGAATGTTTTATAACCAGTATTCAGGTGAAAGTTAAAACTAAAATCTCAAGAACGCACAAAAAGAGCTTGTGAAAATTGTTTCTGTAGGTAAAATAAACTACTTTTTTTTCTGCAATTTACACAGGAGGAAGAAAAAGTTTTTAAACTATGCTTTGTATTTATAACTAGCTTATTGTACAAAAGAAGTGTTAATTGTAGTTAGCAAACTGACAGATTGCTTCTGGTCATCACGGGCTTGATTTCCAAAGGTATTTGGTGCCTAATAAAGCAGTTCGTTACCTTCTGGGGTTTCAGAAATACTGCAGTAGGCCCGATGCTTCGTCTCTGTCAAAATCAGTGCCAGTACGATGCCGAAGCACTTCTGAAAAGCAGCCATACATGCAAGAATATCTTTGTAAACACATCCAGATATTCTTTAATTTTCAGATTCTGTTGATGTTTTTCTTGTCCGTTTGGGGTTTTGTTTTGAAACTGGAAGACAGAAACTTCTTCCTGCTTATTTTAGCTCAGTCTCTCAGCTTTAGATGAAGTAACACAAAGGAAGAAAACATTATGTTTGCATCCCACAACTAAAATTTCCTCTGGAAGTAATTCAGAAAAGCTTTCTCCATACAGCAGAAACTGAAAATGTTCCAAAGTAAAAAATATTAAAAGGGAGCAAAAAAAAGTAAACCCCCTCTTGATCAATTCTGGAGACTTACACAATGTGATACATAATATTGGACAAAATTATTTAAATCAGGTTGGCCAGAGTGATACAGAAGATATTTTCCCCTTTGGACAAATGCACTTTGAACTCATTAACCTCTGAGAATAATCAGAGTAAATTCAGGCCTTCGAAGAATTTGTCATTGCCATGAATGTAACTAGTATTTTTAAAGACAAGTGTATTCATTTTCAGTTGAGACTTCCAATTTAAAGGAAAAAGATGGCTTTTTTATGTTGGTAAGCATGACCATAAACTCTGATGCTTATGGGTCATACCTCGAGATGAAAAATCTTTTAATCAAATGTGGTAATATCCATAAATCTGAAATATTCCCAAATCCACATTCTCTGAGTAGATGATGTTACGTAGTTACAGATACATCTATAGTGACAAGAGCACTAGTCCAGCAGCAGCAGCAATTATTACCTTAAGCAACACAGGGCACGACAACAGAAGCAGTGGGGTAGACAACTGTAAAAAGAAGACAACCACCCAGTGGCTAAAATGAGTGATTCTGAGGGAACGTGCACCTCCTGTTGAGCTCAGCCCAACAAAAGCCACAGCCAGGCAGTGATGTGCAGGATCCTCAGGTAGAAACCACAGGTGGTGGAGCCAGGTCTCTTCCAGGCCCTTTGATTTTGGGAAGGCAGCAGGATGAGCAGCATGGCTGGGCACTCCACAGCCCTACAAAAACTGAGAGAGATCTTCAGGCCCTTTGGTCTCCTGCTGCTGCCATGGATGTGTATTAGCAAGGAAACTTTTATCCAGGCAAATGTCATTCAGTACTGTCATTGGTGCTCCAACACAAAGTGAAATATATTTGTACCTCACAACCTTCCAGTGTGTGTTTCCATTGTCCCAAACTTGCTTTAATGCCTTGCCTAGGATTTTATCACTTTTAATAAACAAATACTCATTATAAAGACCATTGCCCATGCAAGTTCTAAATCAGAGTAGCAGTTACCATTTGTAAGACTTCAATGTTCAGATAGACAAGCTGCTACCCAACATCATTTAGATAATGTGTTGGGGCTGAACGTAACTGATAATAAACTAATGTGGATTCATTATGATGACTCAGACAAACAATATTACATTATAAATTCCAGGTAATATATTTCTGTTCAGAGTTGATGTGGTCTTGCTAAGAAAAATGGGTATCTTAAAACGTTGTTCCTTTAGGCTAAAAAAGCTGCTTCAATTCTTGAAGATAAAGATCACTGAAAGACAGTGCAAAGACCTCTAAAAGGCTTAAAACTGAAAAGGAAAAGGGTGAAAAAGTAGGAGATTTTTCTTTTAATATGCAAGTGACTTCCTTGTTATCCTATCACAAGAACATCGTTACCATCTAATTTTAGGGTTGCAGGTTGGTGTTGGAGATCTGAGGAATCCAAGTGTGTAATAACACAGGTACAATTTAGGACAGGTCAGACGGGAGCTTTATTAACCATGATCATAGGGAGAGAACACTGGGACAGCATTGCCCCCTCTGCTCCCCAGTGCTCTGCCAAGTGATTGCAGACGCAGACTATACACTCTGTCAAGCAAACAAAAAAAGAAAAGAGGAAGAGGTGAGGAAAAAACATCATTTTGATATTAACAAAGCCAGGTACCCATCTCTGGGAGGGACGGACTCCTTCAGTAGCTTGCTTGGATCCACAGCTCCAAGAAGCACTCACACAGTAAATAACATGAGAACATGGTGGAGCCTGTATTATGAAGCACGCCCCATATTGCCTTCGATCAACAGTGGAGAGGGGGAAAAAAACATAGCTAGCTCCCAGTCAAAAGGACTGTTCTTTTAGTTAGGATAAACTTCTTAGCCAGACCTCTCAGATGTTAAGTATTAGTAATTTTTACCACCTCATTGATAAAACATGCCTCAGGGTGTTGGCTCTTACAGTTTTGTCATGTCCAATCAGCTCTGTATTATCAATCTTAACAATCTGGCTTTTTTATTTCCCCCTGACACAGGCAGTTGGGGAGCGAATGTGCTCATAGCATAAACCTGTTTTCTGCAACGTGCTGGTGTAACCTTCCCAGTCACAAGAAGTTCACTGGGTCATGCCTAGCAAGTGAAATGAAAAAGTCCTCCTTGCTGCTGCTCTCCCTCACCCCCTCCCAAATACACACACCAACTATTCTGATGATACCTCAGTATATAATAATGTCTTCCATGCTGTATTTTCCAACTTTTATGGCCAGGTTTCCTAGCAGCAGGTTGTAATTGGAATCTGACTGTGAAATAAACAGGTACAAAATGACTCACAATTCCCAAAGATGTAAAAATAAGCACATTTTAACCCCATGCTGTTAAGAGTTCCTGCGCAGATCCTACAAAGTATTGTCTTTACCTGAAGCTGAAGAAATACTTCAAAGACAAGGCCTTTTGGCTACTTTTTTTTTTATTTTAAGTACATGCTACCAGAATTATAAGCTTATGAAATATGTTACAGCATTGTTGCACTTGGGATATCTTTGAGCAAAGTCAAAGAAACAGCATTTGTACCATAATCACACAATGCTCCCCCTGTACTCTGTAATTTACTTGCCTTAACAAGTATATACTGATGGGTTTTTTTTCATTTGTGGACAGAACTCATGTTAATATGATATTATAGTCTGTGCCTTTCTCACATCAAATTCACGGAACTAAAACCAAACCAAAACTGCTACTGTGAATACCTTACACTGATTCTACAACTGGAAGTTATCAGCTATGCAAACAACAAATAAGACTATTCTTACTCATTCCAGAGAATTGAATAAACTGAAAAATTTCCTTACATGCATTGTGTACATTGTACATAAAATTCATTTCTACTTTTTATTTTGTCCTCATATATTTCCATATATGTTTTTAGCAGTGCGGTCTTCATACAAATACTACAGACCAGAGCTACTCAACCTCTCTATCCCCATGTCTCATATAAAAGGATAAAAATTCCTGTGTGTCTTACCAGGGAATATGACTCTGGGGAGAATTAGGGTAGAAGTGATTTGCAACTCACAGTTTGAGAAAAGCAATTGCAGACTGAATGGCTAAGGCTCTTTGTAGTTAATGCTGCCAAACTCTTCCCATTAGAAACCCTTCATTTCAGTCTTTCAAAACTCTTCCAGGATTTAACTGTTGGGGCTGAAATTTTCCATGTCTGTTTTCCAAAAGAGTGTCAACATAAATTGTCCAGTTGTTTCCAATAATAAAGTCAGCAGAAAATGTATTATTTGCCAATCATACTATTTACCAGTGATTAGGACAACAGTTTTGTCAATAATTTCTGGCAGCATGATGACTTGAGGCAAGGAAGTGAAATTTGGCATTGAATACTCTTTGTGTGATGCATAAGTCTTTTGTTGTACATCTACGTGTGTGGAGTGGTGTAATGCTGAAACGTAGCCAAGTTATAAATAATTGAGAAAATATCTGACTGCATATGCTTAATAGGAGTTGATAAACTAACATTTCTGAGGATTCTGTCCATGCTAAGCCTATTTTCTTTCTGACCCCAGGATAAAGGAGGCTGAGACAAGACTTTCCCTGCAATTGCTCTTCCCAGATACACTGGCCTGGGAGCCAGACACAAAACCAAGGAGGTTACACAAGGTGGTTGCATTGATCGAACTGCTCCCTGCGGAAAGGGAAAGACATTGGTCTCCTTTCCAGCCCTTTTACCCAGCTAACCTCAGAAAGCCATTCACCCCAAAGCTGTCCTTCTGTAGGCACTGACAACCCCTTTGCTGCATGCCCAGCGCAAGCAGGAGGTTCATGTGTCCTGCAGAAGCAAAGGGCTCTCACACCCACTGCTGACATCGCGGAGGGCTGTACTATGAACTAATAAAGCCTGAGGAACATTTGCCTATTTTTTTCTTACTCAGTGTCCAAAATTTGTAGTTAAAGTTATTATTTATATTCCTCTGCTTCAGCTTATTATCTGAAAAATGGGACTAATAATACTCTTCATTGCAGCGAAGGAGTATGGCAATAAGTTCATTACTGCTTGCAAAACATCTGGGTACACTAATGATGAACATGAAAGAAATGGTCATAAGGAAACAAATAATTCTGCATTACAGCAGGTTTGCACAATGTGAAATGAATAAAGCATTGGATGTTCAGTGAAAACAAGGATAAAATCAAATGCTGAGTTCATTAACGGGCCATCTATATGAAGCATGTTTCCATGCCAGGTGTCTGACTTTAAAGACTTTCAGCAGAAGAGGTCCATCAGTAAGGACAAAAATAATAGTATGTGTTCTCTTAATTAGGCACAAATCCAAAGGAAACTAGTTAAAATTGTACAGATTTAAAGCCAGAAAAAAAACCAGAATTACGTTTTACTGCTTGACTTTCAAAGCTTTGTGTTCTTTTAACATTTTTTTTCATTTTTTTTAAATGCATAATGTTAACACACGCAAATAATAACAAAATGCAGGATGGCTAAACTGAAAATTATAATCCTATGGCTTTAAGTGCTCCTGTAATCCTAGGAGCATCATTTAGACCATATAATTTTATAATATGTAAACATAATACAAGCAACACCGAGACCTGATTTAGTACCTTACAATATATTCCTGAAACCTAGAAGAGACAAGAACAAGATCAACCTCAAAACTCCTACAGAAATCAGAGCTTTAATCTAAAGAAATGTAAACAAAACTCAGGATGACAGCAGTGACACGTTTTCCATTTTTTCCTGACATCTTTCTGGGGGTGATGTGATTTAGCACTGAAATGCAATCCAACGACAAATAGTAAAAATCCCTCTTCAATGCAATTTCACAAAGCAATCCTCTTTAACAGCAGGTTTTCCATGAACACAGGGTGACAGCTGACAAAAGGTCAGGCTAAACCTTTACCCGAGGCACTTTGGTTTAGAGTCTCTTGCCTGCTAAGCAAGAGGGCCAAGGCACCAGGCTGAAGATCATCCACACCATTTCATTCTTCCAATGACTCCCCAGCCCTGCCTCCACCCCATGCCATGCTGCCCCCATCACTGTCCCAGCAGACTGTGACCCCCCCGGGCAAACCCACTTGCCTCCTCCATGGCCTGGGGAACCCGAGGTGTGCCTTCAGCTTCACACCACTGCAAGGGCATCACTTCAGACGCTTCCACCTCACAAAGGCAACCGCAAACCAGCTCTCAGTTAGGGTCATGGAGATGCGACAGGGCATCTGGGAGAGACACAGGGCCAAGGGCTGTGTAGCGCAGATGTGAGCGGCCTGTGCTGGTGGCCAAATGGATAGAACCCTCTCTGTTCTCACTTTGTTTAGCAGCGCAGGGGTAGCCCAAGGGACCTGTCCCATCTCAGGAACCAGACGGCTCCACTGAGGACTTCCTAGCTCCCCTCTTGCAGTTCATGCAAGCTGGCACCCTTGGAGTCAGCTTGGAGCCCCATTCCTCAGCTCAAACCATCAGCAATTGATACAGATACAAGCCCCAAAGGTTTTCATCCTTCTTACCACCACAGCTTTCAACAAAAAGGAGGTTTCTCGTAGCTTTCGTCTCTGTTGTACGTTCTTGGTGATCAGGAGATTCCAGGGCACTAGGCATCCTTGTGTGACCCTTGAAGGGCCTGAACTTGGAACAGGGATTTGGAGCCCATGCTTAATAAATTAATCCTGTGACTTACAATAAGAAGATTTCAAACACTTCTGCTAGACTTTGTTGAAATTTTTCCTTATCAAACATTAGCATAAAATTATAAATATATTCTGTGATGTACGAACAATATTTACGCAACGCACTGGGCTCTGGACAGTGACTTCTGCATGTCATATATCCTTCTGCCATGTGTGTTTTAAGCTGCATGTGCAAGATAACCTGGTTATCTCAAAAGCTGTGTTATAGTTTGGACTTGCCAGCAAAGTCAAGAGCCATTTATAATCATGAGGAAAATTAATCTACAGCATATTTCTGACTTCAATATAGAAAATGAGTACTAACCATCACACTACATTCTCTCATCACTTAGATTTTTTTTTTTTTGAGAATATCTGAAGACCTTTTTGGATATTAAATTTGCTATTATGATTGATTTTAATGCATCAGTCATATATTTCTCTTCCTCTTCCAAGATTATACTTGCTGAAGAAACAGAAATGTACTGAACAAGGAAAAAAATTGTGTCCTCAAAGTGAAAAGACATGTACTCTCAATTTTGAAGATGCAGTGAATTAATACTTTTAATTTACTAATATAATAAAATAAGTCTGATTATTTTCAGGTTAAACATATGCAATGAGTTTCCAGTGAGACAGCTATATTTATTAAGTATAGCAGGTCACTGAATAGATGGCATTACTGCATTGCCTGAGGTCCCAAGAATGTGCAATCAGCCTCGATTACTACTGGCTCCATCCTGCAAGGTACTAAACGATTTTGTCTTTCATTTCAGTAGTAGCCAGGAATGTTTTGCATCCCTTAGGAATAAGCACATGAAAGAGCCTGCTCTAAATTAGTTGAGAAACAGCTTCATGAGAGATTTTATGTTTGTTTTTAATGAGAAAAGCTCTTTCCAGCAGAATAGGACAGCTACGCCTACAGAACAGTTGACCCACCGATTTCAGAATATCTTGAAGGTTTTGAGAGATCTCCCATGCAGAGAAAGACTAACTCGCTGTATGTGCACTGTCCAGTCTTATTTTGTTTCTGCAGTTTTTGTTCTGAGTGCTTATGAAGTCACCGTAAAGTGGTTTATTCCAAGTATACTATCCACAATGAACCAATGTCACTGTATTATATATACATTTGTTGAAATATTGATCAGCGAAGCAAAGGGAATTGTTGACCTGCGAGTGATCCACTAAACAAGGGATCTGTTATTATAAAGGTCTTAGTAGAACACTACTCACTCTATAAAGGAAAAATCCATTACACTACACATGAACATTGCAAAGGCATTCCCGTTTTCTCTTTGTTTTTCCCATTTTAACTTCTTTGCTACAGCTGAAAAGTGTTTTTCTTTTAGGAGTTTGTTCACATACTTGATTAGCAGGAGTTACCTGAGCTTCAGACTGCCTTTGCCTCCTCTATTCTACACCAGACACGGGGTTTCAACAACTGACTTTGCTGAAATAGTGATGACCATCACAGGCTCCCTCTCAGCTTTTGGGTCCACCCGGGGCCAGCTGGACTGACTGTTGCTAGAGGAGAAATTTTTGTACTAGCATAGGGAAGCCAAATATTTTTGTCAAGAAGTTCACCAGGTTCAATGGAGCTGGACGTCATTAGAGCAAAAGATGGCAAATGTCACAAGAGAGAAGAATGACCTTTCATTTATCGCTTCCACAAACAAGACTTCCGAAATTCTTTGAGCATTTGCATTGATTGAAGCACATTTTCCTAATGAAAACTGGGGTTTGTGCTTTGCAGATATTTTAAAAATCTAAACCTCTGTAAATTTTAGCATTTTGAGCAGTCAGCATTTCAGCAGTCATGTTCTGAGGCACTAGAAGTAGGCTTTAGCAGAGGTCTTAGGGGTGTTAGGTACAATGCCTTAGTTCATTCTGTGTTACAGCTAGACTTGTTTTTAAGAACACATTGACATTTTCTACTTTAAAAAAATGTATTTAAAAAAACAAACCCCAACCTAAACTTTTTAATCCAAATGTCTTCTTTAGAGATTGTTTAGTACAAACGTTCGAACTGTATATTTAGGTTTTTCTATTTCTTTCTTAATATTTGTCTTAAGATTCTTCAGCAAATCAAGAATATCTGTTCACTCCAGGAACATAAAGTATGAGGTCACTGATGCTCCATTTGCTTGTTGTTGGTTGTTGTTATTTTCAACTTGGTTATCAGAGAGTTATTGAATATGAGAAGGTAAATTAAATGTCAAGTCTGACTCGCACAAAGTAGACGTGCTGTCTATTTTACTGCCCTGCTAATTCACACCAGGTGAAAAATATCTCCTAGCTGGGGATGGGGAAGACGATTACTCCTGCAGCACCCATTCATACACTCTGCAAATCTACCATCTGCCATGAATAAAAGGCGGAACAAGCTGCAGCATTTCAAAAGCCGAGCAGGAAAAACTGCACTGTAATATGATGATTGTAACCAGTGTAATGACCCAGCTTTGTAGCAGCACCAGGGAAGTGGTCAGTAAGATCCTTTAGCTGAGGACAGGGTACGCACAGACAGGAGGAAAGGACGGAACGAGTTGTGCCACCTGCATCGCCTCCTGCTCTGAGTTGTACCTGACCGACAGGACCACAAGGAACTCGCAGCTCAGAGACCAAATGTTCCCTCATGCAAGACCTGCAGTTCCCACGGACACAGGCTGCTCCCATAGCCAAGACATGAATGAGAATGAGTTTGTTACGGATCTGGAGGTAATTGCCAACACTCAGCTGCCATGCCCTGAATTTCTTTTACAATATAATGTGCAATTTCCCTTTACAGCGACTTCCTGGTTCAGATAATTTCAGAAGCATTTTGTTTGCTGGAGTACTTACGTGTAGTACACATCTTTACTCAATCAGAAACCAGCTAATTTCTGTGCTGTGCTAATTGTGTCAGAGCAAAACACAACATGTTTATGCTTGTTCTTGTCAGCCAGTTTGAGAAAGTGGTTCCCTTTGAGCAACTTTATCACCTAGTTTCTGATGTTTTGCTGGGGACTACCTAATGATTAGTTCCTAAATTTCTTTGGAGTTGTGCATGTGGTTACTTGCAGGCAGTGCAAGTATAATCCACAGAGGGGCAGGGTCTTGTTCACAACAGCCTGTACATACCCAAACTGCAGAGTAAGCTAGAACAGTATCAGTGGCTGATATCTATTCGTACTCCACATGCTTGTGCGTTACATGTGTTGACTTGCAGCCTGAGTCACGTAATGATGGGTTACATGTGTGATACAACAGGAGTGGGAAGAATATATAAGTATATATACATATAGGAACACATCCAAATTAATTTTATGGAATCAACTGTATGATATAGTTGCCCACCACTATACCATAGAGGAGTGGGCTTCTTGCCCCAGGAGGTCCTCTCAGTTGTGTAATAGTAAGACTGAAAATGAAGTTGTCCTTGGAACAATGGATTTGTCTTTTACAGCTGGAGTGCTGGATTCAAAATTTGGGTCAGCAATCAGCACAGACACATAAGGCCTGAGTAAAGATAAAAGCCTTTACTGGCATCAGGGCAGTGCGACCACATTTCTCCCAGCCCTTGCTTTTGGTCCTGCTTTGGCATTCTCCCACCCTGCCTCATAATGTCAGAGTTGACATTAATAAACTCATTTTTATATCAATTAACAGGATAGGATTAACAAAGGAGATATACAACCCCATTGCTACCTGCAGGGCTGAATGTTCTCCCACTCAGTTTTACTGTGAGAACAGCAACATCTTTGCATCAGAACGGGAAGCCTGGATGGGTCTGCAGAGGCAACAACAACTTCAGAGCACAGAGAGCAAAGGGGAAATGGTGCAGCTCTCTCTGACCTGCACCGGTCTGGTGGGGGAGGAAGATGAGGGAGGTGTTGCTTTTTATGAGAGAGGTGAAGGTAGGAGGATCAGATAGGTAGGAAAAGCAGATAACCCAGGAATTTCAAGAGTTAAACTGTCTTCAAAACTAGTTCTCCCACTGAGATAAAAGGAGGAGTTTACAAGTGGCCCAGCTGTAGCCTCAGCCCTGCAGCTGCCCTCAGGTTTCCCCTACACCAAGGATTTTATCATCTACACCTTCTCAAGCTCAGTACGACTTTGAATGAACACAGTTGCATGTATAAGTAGTGTCTATATGATGTGTTCAGCTCTATTTCTTCCACAAGTCACATTTCTACCAGACATTTTGCACTTGTGCTTCTACCATAAACTTTTCTCGTACCATTCATATGCAGGGACCAAAGAGTAACCTTGAGAGGAAGTGGCAGTGCACAAGATCTGAAGCACCCAAAGGCTGTCTCAACAGGGTGCAAATCTGAAGGGATACATATGCTCTCCTGAAGATGTGGGGTTCTATCCCTGTGTTTGTGTGTGGCTATAAACCAGGACCCTATCTCAGCAAAGCAATTTGAGACATTGATAAGTAGATGCTGTAACCAAGGTATCACATTCCCATTTTGGGGAAAAAAACCAACAAAACAAAAACCTACCAGTAAAATCTATCGAAACACATACGTTTACGAGTAGGATTTCTGTGTATGCTCTTGTTCTATTACCTACATACAGCCGCCTTTCATGCTGTCTGCTGACAGTATTTGATGTGTTTTTCCTCCTGTGCTTATTTTTAGTTGCCATAGGAACTTTCTTATTTCCTGTCAGCTGATGTTGTTACTTAATACTATTAATTGTATAAAAGGGTGTTGATTCTGGTACTCCAGGTGCTGAAAAAAAAGCTTTAGGAAGGCAGAACACACATTTCAGTTTATAGTCTTTTATTCATTTATTTCTATCAATATTTAATTCAAAAAGCTGAATACTGTAATAACAGCTGTTACCACATCAGGGGAACCCAGAGTAGGTCCTCTCCAGCCTTTTCTTCTTGTTTGATCTACATTTCCCTCCCACTACCATAAATATACTTATTTGAAATAGTATCTTTTGTCTATTTAGTTTGTAGCTTCATTCTTCCTCACTCCCCACATATGCTATTCTTTTTCCCTTTTTTTTTTTTTTCTCCCAAAGGAAAATTCAAATCTGCTCTTCAAATGAATGGGAGTGAAAAGAAAAATTTCCAACATATAAAGAAATACAGCCTGGAAAAATACTGGGATCTGAGGGTGATTTCTTTTTGGCAAAGCCCAATTCTTCTTCTCTTACATATAATAAGCTATTTTGCAAAAGATTATTTTTCTATTAAATTTGTTGTGTGACCAGAAAGCAATAAAGAATGACTGGAATTGACCGAGAACTACAATAGCTTAAACTGGAGCTTGCTTTATTCACATCAACTATAAAATTTCCACAGTTCTTCCCATGAACTGATCACATATTTGGAGAAAAGACTTGATCAACATACAAATTTACATTTGAATTAGTATTATATGGAATGCCAATGCAAGAGTATTCCAGTCCTTCTCTGGAAAACCCCAGGAAAATAGTAGTAATGTACGTGAAGTCAAAGCCTCCTGTATGTTTTTACAAATTCCTTTTTCCATTCCACATCACTGCTCTTCAGAAGATGGAGGAAAACAGCTTGGAATAAAGAAACCAACAAATCAGCTAACATTTATAACTTGAGAAAATAATTCCACCCGTGTGACTTCAATTACGCAAACTTCATCTAAGGTTTTATCTGATGCATCCTAAAGACAACTTGAATCTCCTCATCAACTGCAGGGGCTGCTGGATTAGTCCCACTGAATGGGATAACAGGAGTGTTAATGAGCTCACCAGGGCACTAGGAGGATAATACTCTGCTTGGGAATGTACCCAAAGCATATGGTGTGTGCTTTTGCTGAGACAAGCACTGTCAAGTGTTTTAGTTGCTATAACTCAATAGGCAAACGATTTTCAGCCTGATCCTGGAAGCTCCTCCAGAAAGAGTCCCTTCTGCAGAAGTCCTTCCCAGCAGCCCCAGTCCCACCATCAGCAGCACCATCGTCACCCCGACTTGGTTCGATGGGAGAATTCACCCTAGGATAAGCTGTCCTGCAAATGGCAACACTGATTTTGTTTAGTCCCCACTAAATTAAGGAAGAATATTTGTTAAACAACACAAGCTTTTATTACTCTAGCAAAAGCAAAATGTATTCAACATCTGTCTTCTGAACAGGAAGAACTGAAGGTTTTAGGAACTGGAAATTTATTCTTTTAACCAGTTTGTTCTTTCAGAAATGGTTTAAAAAAACAACTTCTTCATAAAAGAAAGTGTACATGCACATGGAAGTAGTTTATTAGAGAATCATAGAGAAGATAATTATGCTGATTACTTCACTGGAGGACTGTCTGGGAGAATCAGAGACCTTGAATATTATTTTATATATCCAGAAATTGAAACTTAAAACTGACCTCAGTAAAAAATTCTTAACTAGAATTTGTCCATAATGCCTTTTCCCAAAATGAGTCTTCTACTTAAACCCAGAGTCAAATAGCCACCACTTTTATAAAATAAGTTACTGCCCCCACTGACTGGTAATTTTTAATAGCTTTTCAGGTATATGCTACCAGTCTGATCTATATTGAAATATGGGAGAGCTAATCTGTAAGTGCAGCCAAGCCAAACTGAAAAATAACTCCCAGTTCAGCGATACTAATATGCAGTGGCATTTATAACATCACATTAAATTTGAAGGAAACTGCAAAGGTATCCAGCTCCTCTGGCAAAACCATGGCACAAGATCTGGGAAGAAGCAACTCAGACAGGCAGCTGAAGTGGACGCTGAGTTTCCATCCCCTTCCCATAGGACTGACTCTGTCAGCCAGCACAGGAAGAGCTGGGAGGTTTTGGAACCCAGGGGCTGGCTGGTCCAGGCAGTGCCCCATTGAGGGGCCTGGGTGGCCCTCTGGGTCAGGAGGCTCTAGAGCCACCTGAGAGAGAGCTGTGAGATGGCATCAGCGATGCTGGGGTGCCCACCCAAGCCACATCCACCTCAGAAGGAAGGAAGGGAGGGAGAATAGAGGAAGGGAGGAATGGAGGAATGAAGGAAGGACAGTCAAAGCCAGGTTCACCATGTGACAGCAGTGGGAAAGGTGAGCAGGAGTGTAAGCCTAAAACACCCCATGATGTCAAAGGCCATGAAGACCAAAATCACTTCTAGAAACAGACTGAAGTATTGCTCTTCCTCTTTTTCACCTCACTGCAGTGGAGATGGGAAAGGACTGAGCCATTGCCTCACCATGGGGCTGGCACTAGGCATGAGAGCATATTTGCTTTCTCTGCTGAGCAAACACTTGCCTAGCAGCAACTCTGTAAGATTCCACAAAGGCTGAAGTGAGTTATGAGAACCACACCACTAAGACTGAGACATTAATAACCTTATGGGAAGATCCGAGGATACTGCTGTACTTGCCAGAGGACAAGAATCAGCATCATTCTCTCTAAGTTATACAAATGAAAGAAGGTTATTTAGCATCCATCTGGTTTTGTTCAAGAGACAGTAAATACATTTGCCCTCACGTGTCCACCAAAGGCTTTCGATTGCTCCAAGCTGCCAGACAACAGAATTTTTCCTAGCGTCCAACTGTCCCCTTCCATGTCATCTGAGACCAAAATGAAGCATTCCCACTTTTTATACCTCTTTCATTAGGGCAGTGTGATTGCTTGTTTGTAGAACATGGATATTAATACAGCTCAGGGAATAAAAAATTAATAGGCACTATCCAGCAGAGGGAGCACAATAACATAAAAACTCTTCAGCTGTGAGGTGAAGAACTTTTTCTATCAAAATCCACAATATTTGGCAATCTGAGTTTACTGTTTTACCATATGGGTTGGAAAAGACAGAATTTAAATAAAAACAGAGAGATGAGAGAGAGGAATATCAAACAAATACAAGTAACAAAATAATTGATTTCCTGTTATTTTCATCCATAATAAGGCAGATGTAACTTAACTGCTGGAAAAAATAAGGTTTAATAAGAAGACATCAAGGATGATCTTAGGAAGACTAATAACATTTATTTTAAAATGCTGATTTTAATTTAAATAGAACTGGCTGCTGTGGCTGAAAGACTCAAGTGCTGCTTTCAGTTTGACTGTGTACTTCCTCTTGTTAATGAAGTCATACATCACAGAAATAACTGATGTACCCATTCATTCAGTTTATGTGTAATTTTTGGAGCCCAATATGACAGAAATCTTACTAGGTATGTTCTCTCTTCTGTGACTGTTACATTTTCTAATCTAATCAAGTTCAAATGATCGTGATTTTAAAAAAAAAGAGCTAATAGCTATTTTATAAGAAATAATCATAAACCAGAGTAAAATTACATCACATTTTGATGTGACTTACATGAACTACAGTAATTAAAGCAACAATGTAACATTTTAGAATTGTTGCCATCTTGAATGCAAACATTTCTCAGGGTTCATTTCATTAATATATTTATACCACCAGATTTTTTAATTAGTACATCTAAATTCTAAGCTCTGCCACTGACTGTTATTTGACCTTTGGCAATTCACAGTCTTTCTAAGAGAGTTTCTCTAATCTTTGTAATGAAAATCATATTGATTTCACAGCTGGGTAGCGTGTAACAGCAGCTTTGCCTGCTGGTGGAAAGTGGTTGAAATAAAAACATAATTTTAAAAGGAAAGAGAGAAGAAAGAACTGGATGTTCTGATCAGAAATGCTAACTACAGCTAACTCAAGGTAGAACATATTCGGTTTAACTCTTACATGTTTTCCAAAGGAAAAAACCAAGTGTGATGAAGACTGATTAGTATTTTTCCTGTTAAGCAAACTGTATTCTTTCTCCACAATCTGGCAGTAAGATTAACAACTGAAACAAATCATCTATATTGCTAAACATTGAAGATGCCCCCATCCAGCAGATTATTCACTTTGTTGTATAATGTCCTAAGGAAATGAGGTTTATGCAGGCTCATTATCCATCCACTCAACTATTACCCCACTTTCCCTGGTAATTTTTCAACCTCTTGGACAACTTCAACCAAATCTATCAGAATAGTGCAAGTCTTAAAGATGTTAAAGACTTTTGACCACCAGATTCAACTAAGACTGGATGAGTTTAATGGACATTTACTACCTTTCCTAGTCTCACATGTGGCTAGTCATTCTAAAAATAACTCCAGTAGACTGAAGGCAAGGTGTTGCTAGAGGTTTCTAATCCCCGCTATAGACACAGCATCTTTACCCTGACAGGATAAGTTGATCCACAGAAAGTAAAGCTGTCACTTTGGGAAAAGGTCAGAAGAATTGTTTCTTAAGCATACTGAAACTCAAACTGTTTAGCTTATATACTTGTGTATTCCACAGCACTTCCAGAATATCTTATTTCATTAGTCAAACATAATTTCATTTATTTTTACAGAATTCTATATTAGTAATGTCTTAAGGTCACAACAAATTTATTAAATTATTTTAGAATTGTGATGACTTCACTAAGGTTATTAAAATTGTAGTCAAAACTGCCTACCTTCAACAATGCCTTATTAAAAGTTTCTTACTGATTATCACTGAAGCATTCTCATGATTCTCTACAGATACATAAATCCAACAAATTAACTTTCAGAAGGTTTTATTGTCTTCTTTCCAATTAACAAACACAAATACCTTTTGCTATGCCAAAGCAATGCCTCATCACCTCATGACAACCAATAAAATCTCTAGTACAGGCAGGCTTCTTAGAAGCCCAGCTCATTTTCATGTACTTGATGGCCACTATCAAAACCTGCTGTGTGTTATGTGTGTTATGAACAGGTATGGATAATGACCAGCAAGCAGAAGAGAGAAAAAATGTATTAACCCCAGCGACACATAGCCACGCACACACGTGTTCCCAGATCTCAAAGATAAACCTATGTGTGAGAAGACAAACAATGTGAACTATACGTGAGACAAACCCTGTGGTGTGAACTACTTGAAAGGGTCTGAGGCTGATCAGTTCCACCACTCATAAATGATCCATTCATCCTAATGCCAAGTCCCCCAGAACTGTGGAAAAGAAAGCTCAAATGGGAGGAAACTTTGAAATCCACAAACTTTATAATATTTATGAAGTCCTGAGTACTACTGAGGTTGGAAGGCACTATGACCACAGGCATGGGGAATAACACCAGAACCCAAAACCACCTCTTTCTTTCTTCCTGTAAAGATTGCATATCAAGCAGATAACAGAGAATCAAACATCCTTCTGCCTATCCCACACATCAAGCCAGGCTAGGATTGATATTGCATTGCCCCATCATTGGGAACAAGAACCACACTAATATAGTTCATCACAGGTGTCTTGCAGAAGTTTGCACAGGGACGACTGGGTTGCAGCGGTGCAGGATACCACCCTAGGTACAGCTGGGCGAAAGAATCCACAAAATCCAAGTTGGAGTTTTGGGAAAGGCCAATGGTGGCTTCTGAAATATGTCATTTTAATGTTCACACTTCTAGGAATTACTGCTATACAAATACACTGATGATAATGCACATTATTTGATTTTAAATTTGAGACATTTTAAAAATCCAGTCTGAGAATTATTAGTCTCAGACTCGAAACTTGATTGAAATTTAAAGTCTTTATGGAGAACTAAGCTATTTCATCCAATTTTCTCTAAAATCTGCCTCTTACTTTTGTAAGTCTCATTAAGGTTCATGAAAATATGCATCACATATAATCAGCCTGAGATATCATGTAGCAGACCACAGTATATTAAAGCGTTATTTTTAAAACACAGTTTTATGTTACTATACAGCAAACCCTAGTAGACTCTTGGGGACAGAATTAAGCCCACGCATGCGCTGCAAAAGTCTTCCTGCATAGCTACATCAATGAAGGCTCACATGTGGGGTAGGTGACTTCATGGGGTATGAGTAGATATGGTTGCTGACACAATGGTTCATGTGAGTGGGGAGTGTGAGGCACTTATTTAAAACATATGCCACTCTGAGAGGTGGTGTAATTTCCGCCAGGATGTACTGTCTTTCTCCAACAGCAGGCACCGTGCCTCCACCAAGAGACTCTGCTGACAAAGCAGCTCCAGCATCATGACACCACAGCTCTGACGGACACAGCACCCCAGCACTAATACTTACATCCCGACTCCGCACTTCCCAGAGTACTTGGATTCTGCTCTTCCCAGGGCTTTATGCTGGCTCCATCCATCAAGTATTGCAGTGATTTCCTCCTCTACCATGGCACTAGCAGTATTTTGTCTTGCAGAAGATATACGACATGTCCTGGCAGCGTAAAAGAATCTAATATTAAAAACAGAATGTGAAACTGCCTTTCTGAATTCCAACAGGTATAGCAACAGTCATTTAAAAATCTTCACTATTTAGGAATGACTGTTTAGCTGCTGTCAAGGTATATATACAACTTTAAAAAGTTTTCATTACCTGCTAGGATATGCTATGGCTACTACACTCCAGAGAAATATAAATCTTTTTTTGTGGTAAATGTTCTCATCACAAAGCTCTTGGGTATGAATTTTTTTTTTCCTGAATGCAAAAATTCACATGAACCTGCTTTGTAAAACAAAGTTTAGGAAGAAAAAAACCCAACAACCAACAACCAAAAAAAACACCACTTAGGAATAGATGAAGAGAAAGAATTTTTTACCCACAGACCATTATGGACCATTAGGGATGTGCCAAACTGATACTCACTTATCTAGGTTAATGGCCATTAGGAACCATCCGTTGCTATGAAACTGTTTAAAATCCATTGTGTCTATTGAATGTAAGGAAATGTACCTGTAAAACCACTTTGAATATGTGCCTGATCTCCATTAGAGAACATGAATGCCCAGAACAGAGGCGCTGGTTTTAAAAATATAACAAAAATCTGTAAAGATTCAAGCTTCCTGCAACTATCTCTTTCCTTCAGAGCTTCGCAATTAAAAATTTTACTATTTATTAAACTTGTTTTCATTTTAATGTGTTTTTTCATATGAACACATGTTCTTATGAGTTAAGCCATGAGGAATTTAAGCATGTCAACAAGTTGCTGAATGGTGCAGAGATTCCCAGGGGGCTGGGCCACTGTTTATCTTTTCTTTATGGACAACTGTGAACTTTTGTCTTGTTAACACTCAGTGTTTTAACATATTCTAGGAATTTGCTGTGGGCCACATTTTGAAAAATACCACTGGCAAGGTGCTATTGAGCTTGCTTTAAGCAACTGACTTCAACCAGTGGAAGCTACATGGTTTTGAGAAGGCAGAGCATCTTCCCTGTAACTTCCTATTACCAAGGCCAGATTCCTTCCAATAACTGAGCAATTTTATTTAAAGTTAACTGCGGATAACTCTACCCTCTGCTGAGATCTACAGGGCATGTATGTCTGCAGGAGCATAGGTATCCAAGTCTAACATCTACACTCTAGTGAAGCCTCCAAAATTTTGGCTCAGTTTCCTGTTCATTGAATAAGTGGCTACATCCATTAAGTGCAACAATTTTGACTGTTGCAGAATGCAAAGTCACCTAAATTTTTATATCAACGGACCCAAGCGCAGCTATTTCAACAGCAGAAGAGGATTACACATAATATGCATGTATCCATGGTATATATCTGGTCCCACTGCGTGTCTCAGATGAGACAGTGAAAGGGAGGAGAAGGAGGTTTGAAGTAACCTTGGGGCAAGGTGAAGTGTCCAGGCAGCCACATTCAGTCCATGTTCCATAAACCTGGAACCTGTGAGTACACTGGTCTTCCAGGGTCTATGTCTGAGAAACTGGAGGAAGGATAGACAGCATGAGTCAGAGCCAGCTCCACATGGCTGTGTCACCAGGGGCAGCTTGCTGCTCAGCGTTGATTGCTGATGGTGCCCTTCCTCAGGATCAAGACTTTCTTCTAAGCGGCCAAAGGGGCAAGACAATCCAGGTAGCTGGCAAGGTGCCTTGAGTTGGGCATTGCTGCCCTGAATTTAAACCAATTTCTCTGCTCCTGGTTTTGCCCAAAGAA
This sequence comes from Strigops habroptila, assembly GCF_004027225.2. Classification (NCBI taxonomy): domain Eukaryota; kingdom Metazoa; phylum Chordata; class Aves; order Psittaciformes; family Psittacidae; genus Strigops; species Strigops habroptila. The sequence continues at coordinate 32,577,777 of NC_044279.2, forward strand.
GATGTTCCACAATTGAACAGACTAAACTATTTAAAAATCAAATATTCAAGAAATAGAACAGCAGAGTAAAATTTCTCTGACATTCTGCAGTAGAAGTGCTATGCCACCATCATATTACAGGCAATGCAAACAAACTGCATTCAAGTTATAATGTAAACGGTGAAATATAAAGACTGACCAGATTTAAATAAATAGATTCAAAGCTCTGTGTCAGAAGCATGTGTTTCAGAATCATGCTTTACAAGTGGTCAGCCAGCCTCATCGGCACAACCATTTTATTCTGGGGAATTCAGCCACAAAGATAGTTACAGGGACTTTTAAAGTTATTTCCGAAATGTCTACGCTTTACTTTATCCTTTTATTTTTTTAATGGATTTCACATGGTACATACAATTTTTGAGAACTAAAGTGCTACTTCTAATATTTCCAGTTAAATTAAATCTTTAAAATAGAAGGAATGATAATATAAAAATCTAAAACTATATTTAGTATTCTGAATGCAATTAGGGCAATTTTATTCAATTGATTTCTGAAGTTCCCACATGAGTGATCTACAGTGGTATCATTCAGTACAACAGTAACAGGTGCTGAGAAAGTAATTTTAAACAAATGAATTTTATCACATTATATGTTTTTCCCCTATTACAGTCAACTTTCCAAGTACTTCTGTGCAATTATCTAAATGAAGGTGTATCAAAAAGTACTTTATTCCAAGATGTATTTCCATTTTTCATTACAAGATCACTGGAGTAATAGCATTGTTTACTCGCTTTTCTACAGAAGGATTTTATCACTGCTTGAAGACAAGGATGAGATAGTGTAAGAAGAATACATGAAGCCTATCTTTTAAACTACAGTTTTACTACTAGAGTACAATATACAGTAGAATTAGAAGCGACCTCTAGAAGACATCTAATCCATCCTCCTGCCTGCAAGAAGCAGTTATTCAAGTACTCTGATCTTACAGATCTCCAATGGAGATGGAAACTCCAAAAGCTTGCCAAGCAATCTATTCCCTATCCTCACCATTAAAATTTTCTGTAATTTCTAAATAAATCTTCCTTGCTGTAATTTAAGCCTATTACTTCTTGTTCTATCAAACACAGGCAAGGGAAATAGATTGTTCTCTTCCTCCTTGGAGCAACCTCTTGTGTTAAAATGTCTTTGCTCTATCTTTTCTGTGTCAGACTAAACTAACGTAATTTATTCAATTTTTTTCTTTTAGGCTATAATTTCTACACTTCTGATCTTTCTTGTCACTCTCCTCTGGACTGTCTCCAGCTGATTCTCTTCTTTCTTCAAGTCTGGTGTCTAAAACTGGACATGGTATTCTAATTCAGTATGAAATTAAGATTTGCTAGTTCCAGATTTCATCTAATTATTTAAATAATGAAGCTGATCATCTCCCAGGAGAAGGATACCAAAGCTGTCATTCTAGTGTATAGTAACTGTCCTGCTAGAAACCAAAGCTGAAAGTTAGATTAATTAAAACCCAGTTCAGTGAAAATCAATCTAAGGAAATTCGGTTTCCTTTTGGATTTGTGTCTTAAGCCTGATTGACTGAACATTTAAGAAGGCACAAACTCTGATTCAAGTTTTCTTGCATTGTACTACTTACATTAATTTTCTGGTATCCAGTAAGAGAAAAACTCTCATGAAGACTCCCCCATTAGTGTTTGTTTATAAGAGCATATTTCCAAATTCATGAAAATAAGAGCAAGCATGAATTCATAAGCCCAATTTCTTTAAGAGACCAGGCAAAATAGTTTCCTTACTACTGTTGTGAGCTATAGAAGCAATGCCTTATTACATACTATCTTGCTATATTGATTTTAGATCTCCTGGTTAATTAAAATATATTAAAGTTTTAAATGAGACATGCAGGTGAGAACATGTCTACTCCCTTTCTTTCTTCTTTTCTGTCCTCCCTCATTTAACTGCTCTACTTTTTTCCCAAAAGATCCAGGCTTTTGAGAACAGGATCCTGACATTCAACACACTATCATTTATTTCATTCTTACAGTGATTCTAGAACTAAACTCCATTGTATTTAGGTGGAGTCACTCATGGATTATGTAGGATACTCATTATGCAAAACACAAGGTGAGCCTATTTATTAATTCCCGGTGGACTGCTACTTATGTCACCAATGACGATACCAATTCCAATGCAAAGAGTTATGATTGTGACTCTAGGATTTTGGTCATAGATAAGTAAAAGGTACAGGTATTTATATTTGCATTAATTTGAAACACTTCTGTAGCAGACACCATTTTATGCAATCACTGTTTGTAGATGTGTTCGGTATTTCAGGTCAAGTCAAACAGTGGAGATTTCAGAAACAATACCCTAAAACTTCAGCAGTACACCAACCTTATGAAGCTGCCTCAATCTATTGAGGAAATACTGTCTTTGCTTACAGTTACTCTGGTAACTTTGATACTAAGGAGTATTCATACTGTCTGCTCTAAGTAGCTGTTATTATGAACCACCTCTTTAAATGAGTCTACTTTTTTTTTTCCTAGTGTTTATAAAGGAACATTGGAGGCTATTCCTACCATCAGTTATCCAACATTAGGTATTTAACATGGCCTCCCATTCTTTCTTTTGCAGAATTAGACATCTAAAGTACAGTGCATGATGTGGTCAATGAAGGGTAGGAGAAAGGAGACAGAATAGGGGAGGCATAAAATCTCATGAAGAGATTTTCTCCAGAGCAAGCAGTGACTGACCTGACAAATAAGCTGGGGCAAGACTGGAGACAAAGCTGCTCTGACAGGCTGGGGGATAGAGCAGGTGGGAAAAGATAGATAGGACAGCTTGGCTTGGCGGGGTAAGAGCAGAGGTAAGGACTGGGATGTTACCAGAAGAACCGGAAGTGACTGGCAAGAAGACCAGAGCCTTTAGCTCCTAGCTTCTATTTGTTTAATAAAACCAAAGAGATTAGGGCCCAGATGAACCACCTGATAAAATAAATTAGTATTGGCTAATTGAGGAGAATGGGAACAGGACACAGGGATAGGTATTAGAGCAGACTGGCAAAAGGTGGGAAGCTCGGAGCAGATGAATACACAATTGGTGGAAAAAGGTGGAAAAGGCATCTCAGCCCTAAGATTTATCCATTGTCAGAAAGTGCATGTGTCTCACCAAAACTGAAGCTGGCCACGTGAGAACAGTAGCCTACTGTTAACAGCTATTCCATCAGGTCCAGCTAGCAGAAGCGTGGTGTCTCCACATACAGCACAGCAAGGCAGAGCTTGTTTGCTGTCAGAATTTTCTCCTTTAAACTGCTGTCAGAATTTTCTCCTTAACGTCTTGGTTGGACATGTAGTCAAAGTTTCTAGAGGTAGAAGGAGCTGCTAGGTTATCTATCTACTTTGGTCTCATGTCTGCCAAACACCACAGACTCTTTCAGCAATACCTGTGGTAATTCATGTTTGACATCTTGAGTTGAAGATGGACATACTATTGGTAGTTACACTATTTAAAATTTATGACACCTTTCCCATTTGAACTTGAGTTTACTTTTCAAACACTGGCACTTCACATGCCTTTTTTACTATGTATATAACAGCTCTGTTCTACCCATAAAATTATTTACTTGGTGTAAGCAAGCTGCTGTCTTCATAGAATTAATTCCATAAAGATATAGACAGACAGTCAGCAAAGATGCAAACTCACATTCCCTGCCATTTTTTCTAGCTTTCAAATCTATTTCTGGGGATGGGACAGATGTGGACAAGACTGTGGACGAAGAACCTGTGATTTTTTGCTTAAATCACAGTAACTTTTTTTTTTTATTAAATAATCTTTAGGTATCATCAATATTTGTGGTTTACTGGATGTCGCCATGTAAACAGGATGTAATGTGTACTTACTATAAAGCCCATGTTAAGGACATTGTACAACAACATTTTTCAAATTGTAATTAGCTAAAGGCCAGGGAAGAGGCGAGTAGCACATCAGCTTCTTACAACTGCAAAATCAGATTATTGAATTCACAGTGAAAAAATACCCCTGCAAGTGTAAAACCTGCTTTAGCCTGTTATTTTGGGCACAATGCAAAGATAGCAGACATTTTTGTTACTTGGCACTGGTTCTTGGAAGGTTCAAAGGCACTGCAGAGCTTCACCATTTCCAGTGAGGTACATGCTGGTACTGGAATACTTATGTTTCTATGAACCTAAACTTTGCCATAAGGCAAGGAATCATAGTCTTACTTTGACAGCACTTGGAACCTGCTCGCTCACCCCTTCAGCCTCAATGAGATTCCCACAACAGGAAGCTCCTTCCCTGCCTCACCTGCGGGGCCGAATCTGGAAGCAGGCTTCAAACACAATCCCTTGGTCAAGTGCTTGGGCCAAGGCAGCTACAGAGTGTTTGGCACTGGCCAGGATATGCTCCTCAGCATGCCCCAGTGGCACAGCAATTAGGAAACTCCCCTGGAATGCAGCCATTCCCCACCAGCTTGCTTGGGCAGCTTCCTGATCAGAGGCTTCCGTGAAATCCACTCCCACTTCTCCTCCCACACTGCTAAGAAAGCTTCTGCACCTTGAACTGGGCTGTGACTTCCTCCAGGCAAAGGGCATCCAGAATTATGCAAAGGGATGCAGAGTAGAAAAACAACTAACTTCTCTCAAGGATTTCAGCCTTGGGTGGAAGCATGCCTATCATGACCTGCCTGTTGACACAACACAGAGGAAAGAGTAGTTCCCGTCCAGATGTCATGTTACTTCAGAGATGATTAACAAAAAAAACATACAGAACACAAATTCCTTACATTTCATGCCTCCGCTAATTTCTTCCTCTAGTCTTCACTCATGCAAAGCAAACAAGAGTCAGTGGAGGATGTCTGCTCATACCTCCTCCACATGCTCATAGCACATTTCCAATCTGCAAGGTGAAGCCATTAAGGGCTATTCTGTCTGTGATGTAACATGGCACTGGTGCCTATAAGGACCTACAAATTGTTGGCCACTGCTCTGGGCATCCACTCTTTCATCATTTTCCCCTACCTGACAGCAACCTGGTAGGGAAGACATGGAATTGGATATTAGACAAACAACCCACTTGGGATGGGGGATAAGGATAAAAAAGGGCACAGCATTTGCACAAAACAACATGGGATAAGCCAAAGGGTTTGGAGGTTTAGGGTAATCTCCCCCTTTACTGTACATGTTCATCCCTCAGACTTATCTTTCCTCTCTCTCTTTTATCTAAAGCATATTTGCAGCTCTGACCCAATCTCTCCATGTTTCTCTCTATTCCTGAGAAGGGTAATAGTGGTAGGAGGTCCAGACCACAAAGGCTGTTTCTTTGTTCACATGCCAGTAAACAAATTCATAGACACAACTTAGCATGCATTATATAATGACATTCAGTCAGAATTTGTACCTGTACTTGATATGGATTTAGTACAGTTCTTTAGTGGAAGATTTTTTAGAATCTGTCAGCCAACTCAATTTAAAACTTCTGGGGCTATTTAAAAAGCAAGCTTTCTAAAGTGTAAATATGGCTCTTAATAGAGTCAGTTTTTAGTAAGAATACCAAAGGAGTTTACTGCATTTAAATGACGAATGCACCAGTAACTCATGAGTAGGGACCATGAATAGTTCATGTACAGTAGAGTGCACAAATGCAGCTGGCAGTGGTGACTTACAGCTAACTTGGTAAGGCTGAGACAGCAGTTGTCACAACTGCAACTGCAATGCAAAATGCGCATCAAACTTTGTTTTCAGGTGCTTCAGTTCACTTCAAACAAGTAAGCAGAAACATCTAGGGATTGTAAGGGTGGGATCCATCTCATCCAGCTTGACATATCTACATCAATGGAGTCTGGAGGGTGATTCATTTGACTAAAAGTAGATGCCCGCTTTAAAACGAGTTGACTCACTTTCTGGACAACATTGACTGTTTTGACTAGATCCCCATTGACTATAACTCCAGGCCTATCAGCTGCCTCTACGCCCTCTAAACTAGGAGAGAAATTCAATGAGTTTGACTGAACGCTAGGGATATTCCAGGACATGATCAAGTAATAGACTGATCTTCCAGTTCTCATTGTAGAGGATCTATTGATGATCCTACAGAGACATCACCATGGCAGAAATTATACTGGCCATATATAATGCCAAACCAGGCATTAATTAAAAAATAAAATTAAAAAAAAATATACAAAGGAATTATTTGGGTTTTTAAAATATTCCATAAGTATAGAGCTTTTTTTTTTTGAAAATTATGTTTTATACTATGCCTATACATACCATATATATAGTGCACTTATGAATATTCCCCATAAACCAAACGTATTTTTATGTAATCAAAGTTCTGGCACATTAACAAGATTGTATGTTTGATAGTTTTAAGATTGTATCATAGGCTTTATCACTTATTAAAAGATTAAGATCTTGAAATTTCAAAGCTATTTAAATAGAAATTATTTTCTTAACTGAGGGGAAAGAGACTCATTAGTTACAACATTTTTTGTAGAAGCATATTCTAGTGACCAGCATGTGAGTGACACTTCTATTATATGCACTGAATATGTTACAGTTTTTGGATCACAGAACCTCTCCTGAAAAAAAAAACCAAACCTGAACAGCCAGATAATTTTTCTTGCAGAGCATGATATAATTTAATCCAAGTGTTGAAAGCTGATAAATATTTTTTCCTTTCCCCATTTGGAAAATCCCCTTTTCCCCTTCCCCATATCTAATAATATATGAGCCAGTATGTGGATTTGTTAACATACTACTGAGGAAAGGAGAAGAGGGTTTACATTCTCTTTTGTCATATAAAAAGAGGTATTATCAAACTAATGATTAAATGCAGGATTTGAGACAAAATACAAGTAATACTTTCTAGTTATCAAAGGTTAAAAATATCGTGCATGTTTTTCTTTACAATAAGGGTTGTGATTATCCACCCCCTTGTATTTGTCCTGTTACCTATACCTGTGGAAGCTGCTGCCAAATCAGAGATCCCTATCAATTTTGCACCAGAAGAAGGAAAAGTCAGATATTCCAGAAAAATACGTTATCATGTATATTAAATTTTTAGTGAGACATAAAGAAGGTTCATACTGTTTCTTATAAAATATACAGAATTTGATCACAGTCATAAGGATGACATTTCTTTCTAGCACTATGTTTAGAATGTGCGTATTTTTTAACAGAAATATTCTAATGTAAGTCAGCTTTTCATTTTATACAATTCTTGTAATGCACAGCTCCACATACAGCCCTGCACAACACTGTGAGTGCAGCAACATCCCATTCTCATACAGTTTTGCTAAAGCTGAAGTTAAGCAGAGTGTTTGGAAATGGGAATTAACACCAGATAGAAGACAATCATGACCTAACTCCAAAAAGATGCCAATTGCACTCATGTACGATGGGTATCTACAGACAAGCATTCAGTAACTATTCAGCAGATAAGAAACCAACAAAGGAAAACAACAATTTACAGTCCTGACAACAACAGGGCCACTCCAAAATATCTGCCACTTCCTACTATCTCCAATCTCATGTTAGGATGGACAATAGGAAGGAAAATGTCCCTCAAAGCAATAGTGATTAATCATCCTCTTAGGTCTTTCATGTCTTCAGTTAAGAAGTGTGCAGCCTTTGAAAAAATAGATCCATACTTTTCAAAATTCAGTATTAAGAACCAGATTCAGAAAGAGATTAAGACAGATTTTAGGGTTCTACATTGAAAGCAGCAGTCCTCAAAATCAAAACTCAGTTGCCATCTTTCAGTGTTGAATTGTGTAGGTGCCTCACCTTTGACGCTCAAACTCTCTGAGGGCAGTAAGATCCACAGTGGCAAACCATTGCCATCCACTGGTCTCTGCCTTGCCCCTCTGATGGACAGGTTGGAAGTGATCCCTGGAGGTCAGCTAGTCCAACTTCTCATTCAAACCAGCTCCAACTAAAGCAGGTTACTCAGTAAGGTTTCGAATATCTCCAACAACTGAGATTCCACATCATCTACTGAAAGCCCATTCCAGCATTTGACCATCCTAATAGTGAAAATATTTTCCCTTGCATGCAGTCAACTAGCTCTTCCCCTATCACCATTAATCTCCAAGAAGAGTCTGGATCTCTTCTCTATATTCACCCCACCACACTCGCCTCATATGCTTGTACCCCAACCTGTGTGATCTTAGTAACACTGTTGCATTCACAACAGTATGTCAATGTCTTGTGCTGGGCAGCCAAAACAGTTCTCAAGAAGCAGTCTCACAAGTGCCAAATAGAGGAGAATAATTACTTTCTTGGACCTGCTGGTTACATCTTGCTAATATAATCCAGGAAGAGGTTGACCTTTTTTGCCCCAACTGCCAACTCATGCTCAATGTGTCCACCAGGACGCCAGGTCCCTTTCTGCAAAGCTGCTCTCTAGTCAGTTGACCTGCAGCATATGCCAGTGCAGGAGGTTATTCCATGCACAACACAGGACTTCTCGCTTGACTTTGCTGAGGTTGGTGAGGCTCCTGGCAACCCATTCCTCCAACCTGTCCTGGTCCCTCTGAGTAACAGCCCTGCCCTGCAGCATTGCAGGCTGGTATAATCCATAAATTTGCTGATAGTGCATTCTCTCCCATGCAGTGATCATTAACAGTGAAGACACCAAACCGCACTGGCCCCAGAATCTGTCCCTGAGGGGGACTGCCACTAGCAACCAGCTGTCAGATGGACTTTGTACTGTCAATCACAACCTGTTTAGCCTGGTAGTTCAGCCAGTTTTCCATCTACCTTATCATCTGCTTAACCTGTCCATATCTCCCTATTTTGACTGGTAGGATACTATTAAAGACCTTGTGAAAAGCTTTGCTAAAGTCAAGGTAAACAATATTCACTACTCTTCCCTTGTCCAGAGAACCAGTCATCTTACCATGATCAACCAATCAGGTTGATCAGGGACAGCTCGCCCTTGGCAAATTCATGTTGCCTATTTCTAATCACTTTCTTGCACTTCATGAGCTCAGAAATGGCTTCCAGGAGGCAAAAATCTTCCAGGAGGCTGAGGTTATACTGCTTAGTTTGTAGTTCCCTGGATCCTTTCTCAGCCTTCTTGAAGACAGGTACGACATTTGCCTTTTTCTTCTGTCCACCAGAGACCTCCCCAATCACCATAACCTATCAAAGTCAATGGACAGCAGACTCACAGTGACAGGGGCTAGCTTCTTCAGCACCCTCATATGCATCCCATCTGCTTCCATGAACTTCTGTACATCCAATTGGCATTAAGTGCTCAGTCTCTGTACTGTAAATCTTGTGAGTAAAAAAGCAAAACAAAACAATAAAAAGCAGAAGAGGCTTTAACCACTTTACCTTTTCCCATGACTTTTGTCAGTAGCTCCCCCTACCACATAGAATCTGTGGCCCTCATTTTCCGTAGGCTGCCTTTTTGTTGCCCTTCACATTCCTTGCTGTTGCAACACCAGCTGAGCTTTGGCTTTCCCAATTCCCTCCCTGCAGACTTGGGCAATGTCTCTATATTCCATTCAGGTAGTCCTGGACCCGTTTCTACTTTCTGCATACTTCTCTTTTGTATTTGAGGTCAGTCGAGAGCGTCCTACTCATTCATACTGGCCTTGTAACATGTTTGCTCATCTTTGTGTGACTTGGAGTGGACCAATTCTGTTTTGAGGAGACTGTTCTTGAAGATCAGCCAGCTGTCCTAGGGGCAGCTAGTTGTCTCCCATGTGATCCTGCCCAGCAGATCCTCAAACAAGCTGAAATTTGCTCTCTAGAAGTCAAGCCTGGCAATTCTACTATTTGTTTAGCTCATTTATCTCAGCATTTTAAACTATACAATCTCAGGGTTTCAGACAAAACTGCTCTCAACCTCCACACCCCCGGCCAGTTGGTTCATGAGTAACAGGTCGAACAGCGCACCTCCTGTAGTTGACTCACCAGTCACCTGTGTCAAGAAATTGTCATTGGATTTTTTGCACTTAATCCATGCTTCAAGTGCTGACATGTGCCTGGAACCTGGTGTTCCCTAACATAAAGTGTTGCACTTTTACTGTCTTGACAGCAGAAACCTCACTTTGGCCTTCAAGATCCAAATATCCTTATCATCTGTCACAGGGAATCTTAGGGAGAAGGCTCCTTTAACACAACTGTAGCACTGAGTAATACTGTGGCCCTGATGCAAATGGATTGTAACATATCCTGAGGAGAAATGTGATACAAGTGTGAGGAGGTTAGAAACATTGTGGTGCTAAGCCTGCTGTGAGAGGTGCTACCTTCATCACCTACCAGGTGAAACAGTGCTGGAGATGACTCCCCGTTGCCGTATTTCACTTGCCAATGAGCTTCCTTACGAATCTCATGTGCCCAAGAAATCTTGATAGAGTGAGGGTTAGAGCTGCTTCCTTGAGGGAGGACTTCTTAGGAGAACAGCCTCATACTGATTCAGTAATGAAAGCTCTGCCAGTTCACAGCTCTCGCCTGTTTAATGTGGCCACAGACTTCTGAATTTAATGATGTTGTCATAATCCTCTGAGTCTGTAATTGTGCTGTTCAAGCTCCTGATATCGTTTTTCTAAAATAATGATGGATTGAACATTTATCAGAAATATGTCACCTCCTGAGGTAGTTAAGGCTCCTGCTTTGCACAGTAGACAATCAGATCCAGCCTTTATAAGTCATGCTGAGTGAAAAGCAGTCTTTGGAGAAGACTTGTGGAGGCATATACACACCTTGAGTGTCTAGTAAACAGAAAACATCTCACTACCTGTCTGAAACTCACTGTAGCAGGCCACTCCGCCTCAGCATTGACCCTGAGAGAAACTTGTGTGGGGTGTTCCCTGCCTCATACCCTACACAAAAGGGGAAAAAAAGTCTCTGAGCTTGAGTAATAGGGCCTGCATACACCCCACAAGGTGAATACAGATGGGGGCTATCACTGAAAATAGAACCTGGCTTTTCTTCACTGAAAGCTGTAACTTCCCAGCTAATGTATTTGAAGCAGGAAGATGAGAACTGTTCCTCCTGAAGAGGATTCCTCATCATACTTTAAGTGAAAGGACATAAACACCGATCAGGATAGCATTGTATGCTATACATCCCAAGTAAAATAGACACCTACAGGCAGCAGAATCTCTGCTTGAAAAAGCTCCAGGGCCCTCTTTTGCACAGGACTTTTTCAGTGGACTGAGTGGTCCCACTCCCAAGTTTTGCAGTTCCTGTTCCAGGGCAATTATCCTGTCCCTCTGCACAGGGCAGGTTAGACATCTAACTTAAAATTGCAGATCTGCTGCTGATTGACTACTAGACAGCTTTTTCAAGCATTGCAGCCGAGCCTCAGGAATATTTGGGGCAGGCTTCCATGCTTAAAAGTTCTTCACCTAAAAGCTGGATACTGTGCAGGCCTGATAATAATTGTTTCATCAGGGCTCAGATTTTCCTTTTCCTTCAGACTAGAAATTCCATTCCTTTGGAAGCTGAGTTGCTTTTCAAGTGCAGAATGTTCCCTTTGTTCTTTTCATCGGCAAATATTGTAACATGAATGTTAAAGGATACCAAGTTTGGGCTTTGTAGCAAGAAGGCTACAATACAGGCTGTGCATGGCCCTCTGCCACTGAAAAACAGCCAGGTTCGTGAGACGGACCATTTAAAAATTCTTAGTTTTTTTTCTCTGAAACCATGCTAACCACGTTAGGTGGTTATTAAGGCTATAACTACCTTCAAACTTCATTTTATAGCTAAACTCAGCTGTAAAGAAAGAAATAATTTTATTTTTTTTTTTACCATGCTAACACTCGAATTCTCCAATCAGTATGTCACATTTTATTGGGAATCACAGGTTCCATAGATAACAAGTAAGAGTCTCTACCAGGAAGTGTCTGCATTAAGCCAAGCTCCTTCAGTTATCTGCATGCACAACTTTATACATGAATAATCCCATAACGGTATTGAAGATTTCACAAATATAAAGTTAAGACATATTGTTAGATTATAGATAAGTTTACTTTAAATAGGAAAATGCAATGTGTGTGGAAACAGAATTCGGCATGAGTTAAAGAATCATATTTAATATAACAATGTCTTTATAGTTAATAATTAGCTGTTTCTGAAATTTTTCTAGCATTACAAACAGACAAAACTTCAAGAAGCTATTTGGAAAAAAGATAAATAAATTTAAAGGATTTTCAGCATTTCACACAAAATTAAAAACTTCAATGGATGTCAACTGTGCGTGAGGTATCAATGGCTACATTTAAGAGAAAAACATGCTGCTGCCCTACCAGTTCAGACACAGCAATTCTGAAGCACCTGGCTCCTTTGATTTTACATGAAATGCTGAACCAGGACTTGATTTAGAAGGAAAATGTAGTTAAGTGAAAGAGAAATTCTATCGTAACAACAAGTGCTTTATTTCTCAATTGCATGAGAAGTACAAGAGCTGGGCTGGAAGAGTATGGACTCTGTAGCTAAAACATGAAATTTTTACTTTTAAAAAGAGGACTAAATAACTTACCTTGTTTCTTCACTTTCATTCCCAACTTTCCATATCCTTTGCTCTACCTCACATAATAAATATGGATTATTTTTATAATGACTTATTATGACAAAAAAAAAAAAAAAGGTTTTACACTGAGGAACATGAATTTACTAAAATTTGACTACTCTGAGTCTGTTCCAAGGTCTAAACTGCATGACATTTCTTACTTCATATGCAGCAGCATTTGACTTGTCCTTCTGGAGCTGCCCAAGGCTTTAAAGTAATTCAAGGGTCATACCTGTACCGGAACTGTAACACATGAGCCACTGGTTTATTCCACAGAAGCCAAGCCCCTCGTTGTTGAAGTAAGACACAGGAGGTGGTGGGGCTGATGATGCTCCATTATTCTGGGCTCCAGACCAACCCCCTCCATCACTGGAGTGGTGAAACTTCCACTGTGAGCTGCTAGAAGAGCTACCTCTCCCTTGCTTTTCTAATGCATAGCATAGGCTTGACATGGCTGACATGGGAAAAAGAAGGGTTTCTAATTGAAAATCAACAGTTAAAAATCTGTACTTATATTTTCAATTACTTTACTGTTTGTAACATAAAATTGTAATTTGGAATTAACTGCAATTCCATTCTTCTCTCAGTACTTATGGAGGAGTCATGAATCTCCAGATTGCTGTGCTGTGGCTCCAGTACCAAAGTGTTGCAGAGAGGAGGTAGAAGTAGTAGAAGCTGGAAAGGCGGCTAAAATGGATGAGATTTACCAGAAACTAAAACTAATGGGTCTAGAGGGGGCAGCAGTTTGGAGATGCAAGGGTAGACAAGGCAGTGCTTCAGCACTCCAGTATTCAGTTTTTATGTCGGCTGGAAACATCAATTTTACCAAAACAAAGCCTGTGCTATGTGTCCTCTGTCTCTCTCATCTATATGAAAACAAGCAGGAAGCACAGCCATTCCAGCAATATCCCATATTTGCACTGCTTTAGATGTGGATTTTTTTTCATACATGCTTTTATCTTAAAGTTTGTCCACAGAAAAATAAAGGGGGGAGAGGAGGATGGAGTATATAGGTATAGAAAATCTAAATACAGATGTGCCACAATCCAGAAGGTTCTATCTTAGATTCTTCAAGAGTGAAGGAGAGAAACTTATTTCCAAATCTCAGTCTTGAAAATACCCAGCAAGCATGGCTCTTTATGGATATTTAGGCTCAACTTCCCTCCATTCCTAAGGCCTGCAGACTCCAAACTTCAGGTCTTTGGATGCAGTGCAACATCTTGGAGCACACAGGCTGAAAGTAGGCAACAGAAGGAAAATGTAACAACAGGGCTGTTATCAGCCAAAATGCTTTATCTAACTGATTTCTGTATTGTCTGTGTCCATCCCACATGGACATGCTGCATGTAAAACGAAAGTCAGTTTTCTATTTCTGGGTTTTTTTTGTAAATACCACAAGATGACAGTTGTACCCCACCTGCCCTGAAAAAGAGCGAGCAAGCACAGTTAACTATTCAGCCAGGTGCTTTCAAAATGCCTGTGGCAACTCATCTAAGCAAACTAGAGGAAATATTTATCAGAAGACCTACCACCTCACCATCCTTTTAAACAGCAACAAGGAACTGGTAGCAGCACTGAACTGCCTCAACTTCAGGTTTCTTCAACTCTCTCATCAGTGTGAACAAGAGCGACAATGCTTTGCCCTGCTGTTGCACCTGAATGATGTGCATGCTGGAGCCTATGGAGGTGGAATAGAGGAAAAAGGATCCTGCCTTTCCCTGAAACTTATTTCCACCTTCTCTTGCACTCATGCTGCCCTTCACATAGTGAATCTTCTTAGGTAACAAGTCCCTTTAAAAGCTGACTTTTTTGTCCTGTAAGTTTTCAGCTGAAGTAATCTTTATCTAGGTTGCAGTACAGCTGTGTGAATGCTCGTGCCAACAGAAAACAAGAAAAGGATGAAGGCAGACGATACACTTCTGTTTGGAAGCAGCACAAGCTTAAGCTATATTAAACTAACTGTGGGAAAAACGTGCTGTTACCTAACCACTAGCGGTGGTTCCAGAACTTGACATTGGTTTGAGCATTCTCTGCTTAACTGTAAAAAGTCACTCTGCTGCAGGATGAAGCTATAACCGTTGTTCAGGAACTAGCTAGTCAGAATGCTACCAATTTATGAGCTACTAGCTTGGCAAGTCAACTAGTGTACTAGGTTGGTGATATCACTATGTAAATTATTTACCTGCAGGTTTTTAGCACCAGGGAATTGCCCAAAATCTCAGTTGTTCCTAGAACAAAACACCCCATTAGTTAAGAGGAGATACAGATACTGTATATGACCATGTTCATGAGTCAGAGGTGATCGCATGAAACAAGTGCCTCCTAAATTATATCGCATATTTTGAGGAGATTTGAGCTCGTCCAATAAAAGAGCTAGGAGTTGTCCGTTAGATTTTTCTTCCCCAAAGGTTTAAGGGGCTCTTAAAGTGCATGGAATATTTTGTCCCCAATTATTTTTATGTATTGGGTAAGCAAAGTCTTAAATTAATACATAATCTGGCACACAATTCAAGAGCTACTTCCTGTAGTAGCTAGTTTGTGGTAATGACATGTCATTTCTGTAGATTGTGTAAATTGCTGGCTCTGTTTTTATACTTCAATAAAATCTGTTTCCATAGCTCGTACTTCTTTCATTACAATCAAGCGGGCAGAAGTTCAAATAACAAAACTTTATTGTTCGTGTCTCTAAGTTAAATAACCAGTGCAAAGTATAAAATGTTTTTAAAACAATATAAAGTGCAAACCACTGCTAAGTTGTACTGAAACTGCAGTGTACTTTAGGAAGTGACTGATGTACAAAGGAAAAACACAAGTATCAGCTGCTTGCAATTCTCCCATCTCCTCTCCACACACCCTTATTTCTTGTCTAAGTGGTGCATCATGGAATATGAAGAAGAGTGCTTAGGATGGCTAAATTCTGGGATCAAACACTATAACTGTATACACAGCCAAACTGTAACTTGTATCTTATATTCAGACAAAAGACTGTATTTTCATATTAACAATCTACTTCCCTCTTCCAGCTCTACAAAAATGCTGAAAAGTCATTTTTAGAGATCAAGATACGTATGAAATATTTTAAAATAGCAAACCCTTACTAAAAATTAATTGGCAACACTGCTGCAGAATATGATCTCAACTGGTGAGTTTCTTTGCAAGTACCTTTACTTACTGGCTTTGAGTCGTGAATTGGCAGCAGCTTTGTCCAATTAATTTTGACATGCGCAAAGCATGATAAAGAGAACTATTTATCAGTACTTAAGTCCTGACTACTTTCATCATCCAGAAGACATTACACAGAATACTAGGACTCTTGTTTTGAGAGATGAGCCAACATTTTCTGTGGAATGCCACTTGACTCCTGGACTCCAGTTCCAACAGACTTACACGTAGACACAAACCTCCTTTCAGTATTTGAGTTCAGGTCCTGGAAGAAGCTACCAGAGCTGGTTGACTTGAAGAGCTCCTGTTCTCTGACTGATACACGGAAGACACCAGCACAAAGAACACCACACTCGTTGAGGCTGGTACAGTGCTGCATTTGATAGTTCACGCTCAAAATGTGCCACCCTAGATAGCTGGCTGCAGTGGTCTCTCCTCCCGGCGCACCCAGGGTCGTGTGCCTGCCTATTTACTACTTCCTTTCCAAATGTTAAACTTCCCATAACTTTATTTGCACTTACCCAGCTGTGGTGTTTAACATTTATTGCTACTTCCTATTTAAGATCAGCAAGTTTTACTAATGCAGTAACAAATTAACCCAAAATACGCGATCAGTGGTTTTGCTTTTGCTAATTTTTAAATTTGTTCCTAACACCCAGTGAGCAGCACTCCGCTGTGGCACTGGACAAAGGGAAAACTTAAGAAACTCCTTCATCAGGCAAGACAACCTATTTTCAAGACACCCGGAGAGCTGCGGTCTTGAAGTGTGCACGACAGCTTTTCAGAAGGCCAGTGACTGCACAGCATATCTTTTGTGGTGGAGTTTTGTCATCTACCAAGGGGCAGATCTGTTGGACTACCTGAACAGCCATCTAAAATCCTGCCAATTTTTCCTTCAAAAATTTGTAAACACCAGATCTGCTCACTTTCCATGAAAGGATGTTGAAGAATACTGAAGCTGCTTCAATGATTTGAAGAGTCCCTGTTTCTCTCTAGCTGGCACTGAAACAGTTGCAGGCATACAGAAGTCAGCTTCACTGACTTCTACACCTAGGAACTGCAACTTGCCATTGAAACCAGCAAGAACAAAAAAACCCAAGAGTTTTCCTTTCTGCACCTTCCCCGGGACACCACCACCACCAAAAAGCAGACTTTTGGTGACCCTTCACTGTAACAAACGTCCAGTATAACATCCAAAAACCTAATGGAGTATTTAATGAACTTTTTTTAATAGAACAGTATTATTAACTTCAAGCCACAAAGCTCAATTCTACAGTAACCATGCTTATGAAGATCACACAAAAGTAACTGGAAAGCCTTTCCTCTCCCGCAACATTAGGGTGGGGTTTTTTGGGGGAGGGTATGTGGGGTTTTTTGGTGGCTTTGGTTTTTTGTTTGTTCGTTTGGGGGTTTGTTTGGTTTTTTGTTATGGGGTTTTTGGTTTTGGTCCATTCCCCCCTCCCCCAAAGAAGAGGCATGTGACCATGCAGTAGCCCTCTGTGTTCTAATTATATTGATATAATACATGTTGCACACATTTTGTTTGGGGTGGGATGGGGACAGGGTAAGGACAAATAGAGCAGACAGCTGTGTAAAGCTCTTCTATCATTCTCACACCTAACTGAAGCCAGTATTACCACAGAGAGGACAAAAAAGCTCTCAGCATTATGCTCACGAGCCATTCATCAGGCAGTCCTTTCTTAAAAAATAAACAAATAAAAAAAAATAATAGCAGGCAGTACTTACTAGGCTACGCCTTTGCTAGCAATGAAGCCACCAGAACCCCTTAAGCAGAGATTAGCAAAGCAAGTAATCCTCAGGGAATTCTCCCAGGACATCCAGCTAGTTGATAAAAACTGTTGCAGCCTTGGATTGTAAGTAGCAAAGGGATACCAAAAGGACACAGTTCAGATACTACACAAGGCTCAGTTAATGTACCTGACACAAGACAACTGCTTCAGCTACTCAGAGCCCTAAGCCCAGCCAGGAGGAAGCCAGCACCAAAATCACCAGTGTAAGGAATATTTTTTACTACTTGGATTTCAAGCACAGGACTTGCTGCCTTCCCTTCATATACTCACTCTGTATTGGGCAGTGTTCTTCTGAGTAATTAGCGTTATGTTGGAATGAGCTGAGCATATTACAGGATAGTGACTTTCTGTATTGGAGCCCAGTGTAATAAATACAGGTATTTTGCAATCACATTGCATATAGTGACTATAAATGCAAATAGAGCCAAACAGCCACTAGGATATGTTTTCAGGACTGAATTTTGATAGGACTTTAGGTTCCAAGACACCTTATAAGAAGAAACAACTGAAGATGTCCTTTTTTTTTTTCTGAACTTAAAAACTACTTGGGATTAAGTTTTGCAGGCCAGGTATCTGCCTCAAGCTGATGTTTTCAAAAGAAATTTTCAGCAAGGATGTTAAATATGAAACTGGGGGAGGAAAAAAAATACCCAAACACTCCCATTTTTACTCAAGTACAGAAAAAGCCCTCTTAATGTACTTGAAAAAGCCTTTACTTCGAAGAGAGAACTTGAAATTTCGTGGGAGAATAGACTTTGAATCAGGGATATGCCTTTTGGGCAGTTCTCCTATTGAACTTCATGATAAGGCAATAAGCTTTTGAATCTCAAGCTGCACATGCACAGCGAAAAAAAAATAAATTAAAAAAGTATTAAGAGCTAGAAGATGGATTTTCTGAAAATTCTGTGGCCCCAGCAATGCTGCAGGTTGGTCATGGCAGTTACTCCTACCTGAGGCAGCGGCGGGGACTGCAGGTAAGGCTGGGGCTCCACCGTGCTCTGTGCTCCCTCTTCTGGCACCCAGGCCAGTGCAAAGAGCCAGCAGCAGCCTCAACCGGGAAGAGGACTGGTCATGTTGGGAGTCTCCAACAAATGCATCCTGTTGGGCAATACCCCATTTGTATTTCTGTCCTTATCTGGCATTTACACAGAGCAGCGAGCTTCTTGCATCGAAGCAGTGGCCTCTAACGAAGTGTTTCTCATTTTCTGAGTTCCAAATTCGAGCCTCTGGAGACTAAATGCAGAAACACCAAGCAGTATCTACCGTCTGTATTCAGCCTCCTTGACTGCAGCTTCTGAGCGCTGCACGTGTTTCAGAGAACAGAGCATCACAATCATCTTGCACTAGGAAAGCCCCATAATGCAGACAGGACGACAGCATGTACACACAAGTTCACGAATGGCTGAATTTAACATGGCTCTGAAGTTACAGCTAGCACTCCTATTGCTGATTTCTACTCTCAAATAACCTGTAAATTATATCCACTGAAACTGTGCTTTGATTAAACGAAGAACACTCCAAATTAGCAGCCATTCTTGTATTGAATTCCTCTGTGCCTTAGCTTTCCCAGCATTACAGTGACGATAATGCTACCAGCTCAGAATTTTCAGAACTCATTAGTATGAGCATCCTGATATTCTCCTAATGATTACTCTAGAAAACCTTGTGAGAAACAAAAAAAAAAAATAAAAAAAAAATCTGTATTCAGATAAACATTTAAGCCTCATACAGAGCCACCACCTCTTTTTTTTAATTCAATGAGCAGTACCTATCTCAAACTGAAGGATCATGCATTAAAAAAAGTGATCATGTAATTGAGGACTATCATAACACACATGTATGATGCCACAGATGGAAAACTCTTAACTAGTGAGCACTGAATGTTTCAACCTTAATTTTTGTATGTTTATACGTTAATGTTTGTATGTAGTTATACGTAATTTTCATGTTCACTTGCAGACACTGTTAGACTTAAAAGTCAAGAACTCTTTGGCAGATGAAAAAAATACAATCAAGTGCCTATATATGTCCTTCTATAAATAAATAAATTGATCCCGAGATGAACTTGGCTGCAGCTAGTTATCCAAACTTAAAAAAAATAAAAAAAATCATTAAAAAGCATCTCTGAAAGCTTAATTAGCACATCCTTAGCACAATACTTGAACAACATGGGAAAACTTGCACTATCAAACATATATTATAATTTCTGTATAGTACTGCAAACATGACACTGACACCTGGATTACGGACACACAACTCCATTTTCATGAGTGCTAAACACGACTAATTCCAAAGGAACGCCATGGAGGCTCTGTAATAGCTTGGCAACCCCTTGAAGGAAAAACTATGACATTATTTCATTTTCCTAAAGCAAAGTGAAGAATGACCCCAGACTTACTAAAATACAGGTAACACATCAAACACAATATTCTAAAGGTTTCATTCACAGACAGGTTTACTTTACTTTTATTGTCTTATAAATCTAGCTAAACTTGTAGCATTAAAAAAAAAATAAATCTATTTTGACTTTGTAAACTAACACTAGAGCAACTTGAAGGATGAAATGAGACAGGAAGAACTTTTATTCTGAGAGACCATACTGTAAGCTCAGGGCAGTGCTATTTATGCTGGGGAACTCACTACAAGCAGTCCCCAGTGCAGCACGTCACTTAAGTCACTGGAAGCTTGTGTTCAAGAAACTGAAATAACATACTTGCAAACAATAAAGCAAGCTTTAAGATTACAAATCATGTGTGAATAGCTGCAGTACTAAGTATTTCTGATTCAGCAAAATATGGAAATAAAATGTACAGTAACTGCATCTAAGGAGATATAAATCTGAAGTGGAAGTTGCTTGTGACACTGCTGAGAGCCCCCTTGAGAGGGGACTTGCCCCACCAAAAATCATCAGGTTTTCGGCGCTTTCTTGCTTGAACCCACATTTTCTTTCATCTCCCTTTTTCCTTCCTCAGCAGGACTGCAAGAACTCTTCCAGCTTCTTGTACTGTTTTCCAACACATGCAAGGGAGCCTCACAGAGGGAAGCAGTTCCTGCAGTTTCCCCACTCCACACACAAGCTAGGTAAGGACAAGGATAAGCAGACTAGTTTGCATAACACGTTTTAACACTGCTAACCCAGTGTTAAATACCCACAGACTCTACTTTTGCCTCTTGGTAAGGGGCAAAAGGGTACTATGATCACTCTTTTCTAAACAGTATTAGGAACATCTCAGCTCAGAACAGACACTGGCCCAGCTCTGTGCATCAGTCATTCCTAAGCACAGTGATCTTGGTAGCTCTGGAAGCCCCAAGATCAAGAACTGATGAAAGACACAGGGCCTGTATACACTCTATTTCTTCTACTTTTTCCTAAGCAACTTCAGTTATCCCGTTTGCAACAAGATTCTGGGAAAGACATATCTTATATTAAGGTTTAAAATTCAGAAATAGTAGCAACTCAGCCTAATAAACATTTTTAGACTATCTGGAGATTAAGAAAGTCGTAGATTCCCCCAAGAGCTTCAAAAGCTATCACGTTACTGCAAGCAACAGGAACTGATACTCAACTACATTTGATAGCTCTTTATATGTAAACAACCTCAAAATCCATTTCTCACTAGCTTTTTTTGTTAGGTTAGACACTGCTGTAGTTACAGTTTAAGTCCAATGCTTTAAGTGTGATTTTCAAGTTAGGCATCCCATAAGCATTTGATCAATGCAGTAAGGTTCAGATTTTTTTTTCTCATTTCAGTTACTCTGAAAATAGGTACTTCCTCTTATCTGGGCAACAGCAGCCAATGCAGTGCTGCTCACCTACCAGCAGTCTAAGACCAAATCCACACTAAGTAGATCACCAACAGATAGACTGAGAATCATAATTAAACAACAGATTTTCTCCTTCAAATGTGCATCTATGCTCATAAGGCATTCATGCATTTTCACTGAAGTACTTCATTTGCTTGAGCAATTTCAATGGATTATTTAGTTTAAATGTTATTTCATCAGTATTCCACTTACTACTGAAGTTTTCAGAAAAGTTTTTGCAACATATATTATACTGGGATGCATAAATTGTCACATGTATTGTCTGTCCACACATTCACAGTTGCACAAACTACTTCCCATTTATGCCTGTATAGAAGTTAACTAAGGCAACCGCTTACTCAGAGAAATTTCTACATATTTTTAGCTACCGTTGACTGCCATTTGAATTGGTAAAAATATAAAGATGAGACAGTGCTACGTGACAAGCAAATATTGCTGGCAGATCTGCAATACTGAGAACTCTCCTACTAGCACCATTTCGCTACTTAGACTGCTAACAAACATTATTGAGTTATTAGGTTTGGTTTTGCTCTAGGTCAACTAGACCTTTTCCACCCATGCGTGATACCATCATTCTTACTCTACAAAAGCCCTTAAAGACAAATTTAATCTGATTGTTTCCGTATTTCTGAGCACGGTTCCTTTTTAACATTCAGAAGCTCTCTCAGTTTTGCATCTCAATCAAACTTTCACACATCCAACCAGAAACATGAATCACACTTAGTGCTATTTCGGGGAACATCTACAGCTATAGTGGCAGGGGAAGTGTGCCATCCACCAGATCACACAAACACAAGAGGTAATCATGAAGTAACACTTGAAACAGGTAATTTACTAAGCACAAATATGCTGTTTTCTTTTTAAAAAGGATGTACTGTTTGCTGTTAGGACATTTGTCGCTCCTGTCCTGCAGACCAATGCTTGTCAGAGCCTCAAAACAGTTACTGCTACGAAGGCCCTAATCTGCATTACAGGTATAACTTGAGAAATGCAGCAAATATTTTTTGCCTGTAAGAAAAGGGTATTAATTTGATAATCTTTCTAAACTTACTGTTGAAGTATTGCCAACCCTAAGTGTTCAGAACACGTAAGCCAGAACCTACAAAGAATGATGATTTCAAAAGCACTGCAGTTTTCAAATCAAGTGGGAGTGCATTTACGTATTTATTTTTACTTCTCCTTCAGTTGCATTTAGGGTTTTCCTGCTTCATGTTTAATACTTCATTGCACAACTGAAAACCCCTCAACTATGAAGTATTTTTAACTTAGAGTTTAGAGGATCATAAAATTTGCTGATTCCAAGAGGTGGACCTTTGTGAAGAACAGCAAGTTATTAGAAAATTACAATAATTACAGATAATACTTTTCAAAGTGTTTAATCAATTTGGGTATTTACAACATTGTTTATGTAACATTTTTCCTTCTATTTTATCTCCTAAGTAGTACCATAAAAATAAAGTTGACATGAGGAAAGCACACGACATGTCAGGAGGGAAGTGCCCTAAGTAATTTAAATAAACAAACAGCATTAGTGTTATCTAAGCCACGCCTGCTCGGGTAGTTAAGTTCCACTAACTGTAGTGGAAATACTGTACAAGTGTGCAGAAGTAGTTTGTAATACTGCACATCTGCTTTCCTACCTTTGCCGTACTGTTGAGCATTTCATTTCATGCATAAGACCATTAATTTATGATTTAATCCTGTTCCATTGAAGACTAGCCACTTATGCCTATACAAAGTAGCAGCCTCTTTAAAAGAAGCTTGCACACTAAAAGGTAATACATAATTTTAAAACATTATTCAGTAAGAACGGGTAGGACTAATACCTTGCTGAGTAAATACCCCTTGTTGAAGTGTATATTTGTCACAGCAAGCTATGCAGTTAGTCTCTAGCCTAACATATGCAGTTAACTGCAACACTTCAACATTTTTTATTAAAAATGGTTGAGCTGTCACTAGAATCTGCCACTGGGTTTCTGACCCTTTTTCTTCTACCAGATGCCCATCCTGCAATTCTTGTGTTTATTTTCAGATTGCACCTTTATTACATGCTACTGTCTGCAGATTTAAGAGTGAATTTACTGTCTTCACTAGTCCATCAAATAGGCTATATTTTCTAAACACATATATATACACAGGCACATACACATAAACAGATAAAATACACTAACTTCAGTTTCTAAGGATTTACAGTTTACTGTTTAATATAAGTAGCATACAGCTAGTGATACTAGTTACTCTAATCAAAATATAATGTTGCCACAATTCATGAGCAGCAGAAGCAGAAATGAAAATGGAAATGAGCAAGAATATTTCACACACCAGAGAGCAGAGTTAGTGGCACACTGACAAGAGCCACTGTGGCCTCCTCTCTATATAGCAGCAGTTCAGCAGATAGGTAATAAACATGTAATTTAATACTAAAGATTCAAGAACAAAGTTTGAAACTGCAACGCAGCTATTAGAACAGAAGACTCACTTGGCACAGTTATACCTAAAAATAAGCAACCAACACACTCACAAAACCCACAAACACCCCAACATCCAACTACTAGTGAATAGTGACAATTCGGCTACTGGACCTGCACTGTCTGTCTGCAAGAATGCTCATTGCACACATAACATTTACCCATTGAGATTCATTGCATATGATAACTTTTATAAGTCATTTAAATAGTACAGGTTTTATTTTACAATTTCAATAAATTCAAGTTGCATTGACAGGTACTAGAGATCAATAAAAAGATGATATTTTTCTAAATAGCGAGATTTTTTCCCCCCTTTTGCCCTACATTTAATCTTTGACTCTTTTAATATGCAACAAGAGATACAATTTTTAAACATCAACGTAATCTTAGTACATTTAAAAATTATCACTTCCACCAGAAACTGGTCACCACCTTTATTCAATACCACTAAAATGCATGCATATTAAGGCAGGTAAATCAGAAAATCAGGTCTTAATTCATAAGCCCTTTCTCTACCTCAAAAAGGAGGGGAGCCTCCACCAATGTAAAAACAACAAACCCGGTGGTGTAATACTAGCATCAGCTTCACAACCTGATCATAGGGGATCTCCAACTATTTTAGCTATAAGCCGAACAACCAAGCTACAAGAACCAAGACATCGTTAATGTAAAACAGTAGTTATTACGAGGCTGGCATCACAAGATCAGAGTCCAATTCAGACATTTTGTACCTTGCTGCTGGGTAGTGTTACTGGAAGCATCAGCCTAATAGCCGGTTTATTCATAAGGCACGCACTAAAATGAAACAAACAGTAATTAAGTGCTGATGGTGACCTAGTTAGCTACACAAAGAGCTAGATCGTCCTGTCACTCATTACAGGTTCGCCGGAATCCGACAGGAACGGTCCCGTCCACCCGGGCTGCGCGGGCGGCCGAGAGCGGGGAGCAGCGCCTCTCGCCCAGGCAGCCCCGGGCTCCCGCGCCCGCCGCGCCCCGCGCCGCCGGCCGCTCCCCCGGCCCCCTGCCTCCGAAGATCTGGGATCCGCACGGGCTGGGCCCCGTGGAGCGGCAGAGCCGGCGCGGGTAGCGCCAAGGCCGCCTGCCTTCGAGTTCCCCTCCCCCGCTCCGGCAGCTCCGCACTGGGATAACGCAGCCTCTGACTCGCTCGCTGCTCGCGTCCCCCTTCACCTCCCTCTCTTCCCTCCCCCAACGCGCACACTTGATAGAAAGTCTCCTCTCGGCGGCGGGAGGGCGGTGAAATCCTTCGCTCTCCTCCCTCCGCTCTCTGTAACGCGAACGAGCCGCCGCCTTCTGTTCCTCAGCCTTGGCCAAGTCGGCGTTTTGTTGACAGGCTCTGCCGGGCACAAAATGGGGCTGCCGCTTCCACGGGCGCCGCCATTTTGTGAGGAGCCGCCGCGCTAAGCCGGAGCCGCAGCCGCAGCCTCAGTAGCGGCGGCCCCCGGCAGCCCGGGTGCGCCGGAGCGGCGGCCGGGGTCTGTGTAATGGTTGAATAAAGTGACCCCGTCTAGGGAATCCCCAGCTGACAGTTACGTAAGGGACCGTGCGCAATTGCTGCGCTTAGCATGGAAACCCACCTAGCCCTGCTACGCAATTTGCCTACCCTCCCCTCTGCCTCCCACTCCCCTCCACAGAGCACCCGGGCGAGGAAAGGGACTCACCTCCGCCGACTGCCCCTCGCGGAGGGAGACCCCCTGCTCTGAAGGAATTTTTAGGGCATGATTAAAAACCACCGCCCTCCTGCGAGGGAAGGTTTAGCTGTGTGTGTGTGCGTATGTATGTGTGTCTGAAAGAGCGATTTAGACCGTCAATCGCTTGTTTTAAACCTCTCTCGTTCATATTATCGTGGCTTTGGGACTCTTACCCATACTCTTGCAGAAATAGCAGAAACTCAAGAGTCTCACGGACAGGAGCTGCAGACCAGGATCTGCTGCAGGTCTAATTTTAGGGGGAGGGGGGCCTCTTAATGCTACAGTGAATAAGACACTCTTTTCTTACACTGGAATCTGCACACCACCACTCCATCCACACACAGAGAACTTTGAATACAGAGTATTAATATGAAACTGAGGGATTGCTCTTCCCCTCCCCCCAAAGTGTGAACCCAGGGCAAATCTTACCGAGCGTCTTACTAGATCTCATGTCTCTATGGCTATATTCAAGCTGAAACAGCACTCGAGTCAGAAGATTTTTTTTTTTTTTTGAGAAAAAACTATTTCTGAACTTAGTACACGGAGTAGAAATTATAGTTTTTCTTCTTTAAGTGCTCACTTGAGGCCATAATGTGCCATTGATTTTAAAACACAGCTCCTTACTGACTTTAATGAGTTCAGCTTAAAAAAACCAACCCTAAGGGCCTGATCTGGCCTTGGATTTTGGCTATCGACTGTGAGGGGCAAATGTTCCTCCAGAGCGCCTGGAACCGGAGCAGGCGCTCACCTGCAGCTGTCTGTGTGCCAGGGAAGGACAAATGCCCGCCTGGGCCACCGCTAGCTTTGCCTGGGGAGCAAAGGTTCGACAGAAGGTGCCGCTCACCACACGGGCCTTTCTCTCTCCTGTTTACCCCAAGCGGCACTGTCTCCGTCATGGTTGTCGTGCAGGTCTTCTCCTGGGCTCCCCTGGGTGGAAAACATGTCAGGAGATGAGTGCTTACAAACACTGCACACACCACAGGCAGAGGGGAACGCGGCCTGCACTGCCCGTGCAGAGCGAGGGCCAAGGCCTTCCTCCTCCATTGGCTTTATGCTGTATGTCCTATTTATCTATATACAGGAACATATAGGCGCCTTAGACTGTGTACAGCAGTCCTAAAGCACTTTGATTACAGGCCACAGTATCTCTGAGGGAACGAAGGAAAAAAATAAACATTTATGAAGTGAGCCAGAGCGCAGGCCGCTGGTGGCAGACCTCTCCAGGCCACCCCTGCCCGGGAAAGCGCTCGCCATTCTCCTCTGGGGAGGT
This sequence comes from Strigops habroptila, assembly GCF_004027225.2. Classification (NCBI taxonomy): domain Eukaryota; kingdom Metazoa; phylum Chordata; class Aves; order Psittaciformes; family Psittacidae; genus Strigops; species Strigops habroptila. The sequence continues at coordinate 32,604,544 of NC_044279.2, forward strand.
TTCCACACCTCACGTCCCGAAACGAGGGGTTCCCGCGCCCCCCCCCGGCCCAGCACGCGGCCCCGCCGTGCCATCCGGGGCGACTTCCTGCCCTTGGAAACACCTCAGGCCCGGGGACACGGAAAGTTTTCCAAAAGTCCAAATCCGCCAGTGCCCCCTTCAGTTGTTGTTTTCTCTCCCCTTGAACTCAGGGCGTTGGGCTTAGTCCAATTAAAAAATTCGGCCCCGCTTTCCAAATCCACCTTTCCTGCCCTCCCCCCGACGGCCCCCCCCCACCGCCGCCAGCCAACGGAGAGAGGCCGATCGGTGCGAGCCTGGCGAGGGAGGGCCCTTTCCCCGGCCCCGAGCCCCGGAACAACCGGTAGTAGTCGTTTTTTTCCTCCCCTCTTCTCCTTCTCCGTCGCCTCTTTCCGCCCGGCTTTGTGTGAAGTTTGCGGCACATTGCAGATGAGCCCTTAGCGGCGAGAGGAGCCTATTGTTCCCCGCCAGGAACTGCTTGCTGGGGCTGCGCTGGCTTTTGCCTTTAGAGCTGCCTTGTGCAGTACCGGGAGTGGCCTCCGGGGTCCGCTGTGTTGCGCTCTCGTCCAGGCAGAAGCACGGCGGCCTCAGATCTTTTTGTCTGAGAGAGAAGAGAAGTGAATCCCGCTGCCGCCGCCACCGCCGCCGCCGCCGCTGCCGTAGCTGTACAGTGTGTGTGTGAGAGAGAGCGAGCGAGCGAGGGAGCGAGCGAGCGAGGGAGGGAGAGGGAGATCGCATGGAGCCGCGGCTGTAACACACACACACTGTCAATACCTCACTCCGGCTCCCCCCCCACCCCACCACAACAGTAACCCAATTCATTGTGTGATCCAGCAGCACCATGTTGAGTCTCATGTGCAGGCTGGATCGGTTGGGTTTGTGGTGCTGAGAGAGGCAGCAGCAGCGGGAGGAGGAATTACTGAGAGGTGCCCCTCTCCCTCCCTGCCTCTTTGGCTGTGTGTTGTGTGGAGACAGGACTCGCAATTACCACACTCTCTGGGCTCCCTTATTCCTTTTAAACTTTTTTTTAAGCAAGCCCCTCTCCATGGCTGATCCCCGGCCGAGCACGGGCACCTGGGTCTCTTAAAGACAAGGAGGAGCCGCGGATTGTTGTTGTTGTCGGCCGTTTTTTTTTTTTTTTTAAATTGGATTTTTTTTTTTTTTTTACGAGAACCTTTTTTATTACAAAAATGGCAAATTCGACGGGTAAAAACCACGCAGACCAGCGGAGAAAGGGACTCGCTTTCCTGGACGAGCTGCGGCAGTTTCACCACAGCAGAGGGTGAGGAAAATGGGGAGATGGAACGGGAGGGGGGGAGGCTTTTAAACCGACCAGATCCAACTTCCAGCCCCTTCCCTGAAGGACACGGCAGCCCCAGCGAGGGGAGAAAAGGGGGCAGAGCTGACAAGTTGTGGTGTTTTGTGTGTATCTCCTCTGGCAGGTCTCCTTTTAAGAAGATCCCCGTGGTGGGTGGGAAGGAGCTGGATCTTCACGCTCTCTACACCAGAGTCACCACTTTAGGCGGATTTGGGAAGGTGAGTGGAAGTTTTAATTTGGGTTTCCCTCCCACTAACCTCTTCCTAAAAGTCTTCTCTGACCCCCGGGGGCGGCGGGGGGAGCCGGGGTGGCCGGGAACCGTCCTATTTAAAGCCGGTTAGAGAAGGTGGGGGGTGGAAGAAGGAAGCGAGCAGATAGGCAGGTTGGTGGCTTGGCCTTGTCGGCGGAGCGATGAAGGGGGATCCGGGGGTACGCGCACACCCCGCTCCTGACTCCGCCGGAGCCCCTCGCCCCTGCCCCCCTTCCCCGGGAGGAGGCGGTGGGGGAACAGAGGGCTTCGGTCGGCGAGAGGCAGTTTCTTTCGCTTGTGGTGGCAGCTCTGTGTGTTTCTCTCTCTCTCTCACAGAGGGAGAGGCAGAGAGGAGAGAGTCTGAGTGCAGTTTTAGTGCAACTCAAAATTAGCGGGCATGTTTAACATCGATAATCGGCACGGAGCATGGGCTAGGAAACGATCCTCGCAGCCGGGGGGGGCCGGGCGCTGCCCTCCGAGCCCTTCCCGGGGAAAAATAACAAAAGGGGCACCCAAGACGGTGTGTAATCAAATAGCCATCTTTAGGCTTCAAGGCTAGGGACAGAAATGTAGGCCTCAAAAGAAAGGCCTGCCTGTGTGTGTGTTTGTGTGCTGGGGGGACCCCCCGGGCCGGCTCCCCCGCGCCCCGCGGGCCAGGGGGCGCCCCCGCCACCGCTTCCCCGCAGCATTTTAAACTTCTTCGGGTTTTTAACGGACCGCGGCAGGATTTAAAAGGGGGCGACAGAGGGACTCCCGATTGGTTATTGTCCAGGCAGTAAAAACACAAACAAACAAACCCCAAAACAATACGAACCCTCCCGGCCGCCTCCCCACCCCCCCCCGGAAAAAAAATGCATATATTAAAAAAATAAATACAGCAAAATACCGCTGAGAAACGGGATTATTCCCGAAGGGGAAGCACCACCGACTGTCAGTAAAATATATAGTCTTAATTCCCATATACATTCCTGTTTATTTCTTTTTATATTTTTATCTATTTGCTTCATGGCAGCTTGTGGGTTTTTTGTGATGTTCTCTGTCAACGACGTGTTTATGTGTACGTTGTGTATCTCGGCCTGTGTGTGTTGTTTTTGACAGGTATCAGAGAAGAATCAGTGGGGAGAAATTGTAGAGGAGTTTAACTTTCCCAGAAGTTGTTCTAACGCTGCCTTCGCTTTAAAACAGTATTACTTGCGGTGAGTGCTATCAAGCTGTTGCAGTAGTATTTTTGAGTGTGGGATTATATTTGGGTTTCAGTGTTTGCAATAATAAAAATACCCCTGCTCTTTAAAAATGGTATAAAATAAAGCAGAAAGAACTTGTAATTCCTTACTGGTCTGGTGCAGTGATCAGTTAAAGGTAATTCTGTTTTGTAGTTATTTTTATTTTGTATTCTACATCTGCAAGCCTTAAACTTTGAAGGGATCCCAAGTATATAAACAGTATATATGTCAGAGCCATTTTTATTGATTATTTTGGAACGACGGTACTGAAGGACTGTTACTGAGATCATGCTATTGTAGTTGCAGAAACTTAGCTTAATTTTTGGAGCACTGAAATGTGTTGATACATGTAAACTTGTTTACTGCTCAGTGGGGTCAGACATTGAATGAAAATGCATCTACAGGAAGGTAGACTGCTTTGGAGAAATTATATTGTTATCAATTACTAGCAGCATACATTATATTTTAGAGTACAAAGAGCTAACTGATTTTTCTGTTACTTGAAAAATAATAGATTTTTGTAGTTTTTTAAAAATAAGATTCCATTCCTTGAAATTGTACAGGTTGTTTTGTGATGCAGATTATTTTTTAATGTAGCATGGAGTTCATATTGAATATTTTAAATTGCTGTGTGTGCTGCTGTTCAGTTACTAGATGGCCTTTTTTAAAAAAAAAATTAACTTTTGCTGATTATTCTTTGTGTGAAAGATTTTAAAAATTATTGTGTATATAGGGTTTTAGATGCTATATATAGACAATTATATTTCATTTAGAATAAAGTTTTATGTACATTGGTTAAGGAATGTAATTTTCTATTTCTGAATTATATAAACGATATTTTTCATTGCAATTAATGATAATATAGATGTGCAGTATGTACAAAAGATGTGTGGGCTTTTGGTGATCTGTTTTGGTGATCTGAGTACACACAAGCTTTATCTGTCTCTAGTTTGGCCTTCTGAATTAGGAAATGCAGTAATTGTACAGGTGCACTTTCTATTGGTTGTCCTAGATTGACTTCCAGCTTGAAGCTGTAGAGTTCATAGCACAGAGGAGCAGTTATTAAGTTACAGTGATGTCTGGAAAACCTTAGTCAGATATCTGTAGTTACTGAATTTTTCTTTTTTTGGTGCTGATAGATGATTGCTTTAAGATTCAGACGAAGAAAAGAAATTACCATTGTTAATAGCTTTAGTAAAGTTTATGATTGGTAGCAGGCCTTGGAATGAAGTGGGAAGCTCCACTTTAGGATGTCCTTCTCTGCCTTTTTTTTTTTTTTTTTTTTTTTTTCCTTTTCTTTTTTTAACTCTACTACATAGCACTGAAGTACTGGGATAAGTGTTGCTGAAGATTTGTCAGATCATAGAAAGCAGGTTTTTGCTTTTTGAGTTTTTCTGTTGGGCCATGTAGTCTATTAGTTGACTAGATTTTACGTATAATTTGCAAAGTGATAGTTTTTTGGGGTTTTACCTTTTCCTTTGTATTTCCATATTTTATAAGTGCTTGAATGGCCTAACTTTTTGCAGTAGAAGGTTGTATGTCATTTGTATTTTCATCTGTATTTTGAAGGCATTTATGTGCTGTGACAGTTAACACAATTAATTTAGCTTTCTAATGACTATTAATTTTTAATAGGAGACTATTTTTTAATTTAGAATCAGACATACAAAAATGTTATTAGCATGCTGGTACTGACATAATTTAAAATACAGTTGCTGCAAATATGTAAAAATGATAACATACGAATAATTGAAAGGTTTTTTATTTACTTGGAATTTAGAAGAGAAAGTTGATAAACAATTAAGATGAAGAATCTTTTAAAATGTCTTTTATTGTAATCTTTGTGATTTACTTAAGCCATTCTGAGATAACCTGTCAAGAGTGTTGGGGTTGATTGGGTTTTAGTGTTTGTTTTCTTTTTTGGTTTGGTTCTTATTTTTTTATTTTTTTGAAGTTACTGCTTTACTCACTGTTGCTTCTCACATAATGTAAGTTTGATGTGAACTGTTACCCAGCTGAGTTCACCTCCTTTCATGTGCAGTAATAAGACTCTGAATATACACATGTATCACTCCTAGGTTAGTGTTTGTTTGGCTTTAACCTAGAAGGGTTTTTTGGGGGGGGGAGAATGTGGTTATAGGGAAAGAAAAAATGCTGTAATGGTAAATTTGTAAAAAGGGTCTTGTTTATCTGTGTTGAAGAACATAACCTGAGGTTTCTTATAGGGTGAGATTTTCATGAACTGCTGAGCAATTACCCTTGGGGGGAAAAAAAAAAAACCAAACACTCCTCTTGAGTCTCAAGAACGGCTATAATTTTGGCCTCTGTATTGTAATGACTTTGCAAACAAAGCCAAACAAACTGAGGCCTACCAACTTTTATATAATTTTTTTATCCAATTGTATGTTGGGTGTCCTGTGAAGTGAGGGATCTGCATGGCAGATGGGACCCTGTTGAATTCAGAGGGATTCAGTGGTCTGTACCTACATGAATACGTTTGCAGATTTGGATTTGTGATGGTTTGTGATGTAAGTTGCTTCTTTCTATGAAACATCTGGCATGCCATGTTCACTGAGATAAGATCTCAAGCTGCATGGACTACTTGCTCGTTTTGCTGTGTTATCCCTAAGAATGCTGTCATTTTGACTTCAAATTCCTATGTAAATTATTTAGAAAGTTGAATTATTTGTGTGATGTCAGTAGTCCTGTTGGCTTGATCAAACTGAATGTTTTGCAGGACAAGCATCAGGTTATGGTTTTTGTAGGCAGTGTGAAGTGTGTCTTTTTTGTTTAAAGAACTTTTTTCATTTTGACTGTTGTGGAATTTTGCTGTGTGTCTTTGGGAATGTATGTTAGGCTTCATTAAAGGTGTGAATTGTTTAAACTTCTGATAGAATTCTGATAGGCTTTATGATAGGTGATATTTGAATACATGATAGCCAATCCTGTCTACCCCTTCTCCCTTGCACTGCCCCCTCTTTTCTCTCACTGGAAAAAGTTATTTATAATAGGGAAAGTCTGAACCGTTCAGACTTTGTGCCTGTGTTGCTTTGAGCTGTCTGACAGGTGAAGTAATTTATGTACTGTGGTTCTTAGTGAGCAGTCAAAAGCCACAGTGCCGATAACCATTGATAGACTGTACTTGTTAATGTGGTTCTGTAAGTCTCTACAGCATCAGAGAATGTAATTCTCTTGGATGTAGTGCAAATTAGATGTTTCATCTCAATTGAGGTGAATTAGTAAAGCATTTTCTAAATGCTTCTCTAAAGATTATTTTATAATGTTAATGAAAATATTTTAATATGGGGTAATAAATGTAAACATCAGTAATGTGAGCATGCTTTTACATTTTTGTTAGTTGGTAAACGTGCAGTAGGTGAAAAGAAAGTTAACATGAAATATAGCCTGGTTTTTATGTTAATGGTTGATTAGGTTACAATCCTGCAAAGAATTGGGCTTATGTGACCTCATATGTTAGTGTAAGGTTCTGCTGGTTTTCATGTGAGCGTAAGCGGTACATTTATTTCTGTTGTGGGTCTTAATCTGTTCTTGGTGAGTGAGAGACCTTGTAAACTGAATGTGTAAATAAAGTATGCCTAACTGGATTAAAAATCAGTTTGTTTTTAAAAGGTATTTGTCTGCAGGAAGAGAAATTATGTGAAAGGACTAAGTGTAAGGTAAAGTAAGTTGAAGTCTCAGTTCTGCAGAGAGTATCTGAAAGGCAGGAAGCAGGTATATATTGTAAGCTTCTGGTAAAGGCAGCAGAAGTGAGTGAGTTAAAGGTGAATAAGAATTTGCTGTTGTAAATATTGAACAGGTAAGGGGAAGTCAAAGAGAGAGGAAGGAGGTCAGCTCATAAATGAGAAGTTGCATAAAGTTATAAACGCAAGCCATTATGCTGAATTTCCTGAAATTCCATATATAGTAGAATGAAAAAGTGTGAGCAGTTAAGAATCAGAATCATGCAAAATAGTTACTGACAACAAAAGAGGGAGTTCTTGAAAGATCTGAAGATATTTGAAAGTAATTTGATCTCCAAGATGCCACTAAGAAATTGAATAATAGTACTAATTCCTTACAAAAAAAAAGGGGGGGGGTTAGGGGTTTGGAGCAGGAGCTGAAGAACTAGATAAATTTATTTCTGTTTAGATAAATTTAAGAGATTGTGTTCCTAGTAAAATAATGACAGAAATACTAGGGAAACAATAATAAGCAGCCTGGAATTTTCGAAGCAAAATTACTTCAAAAGAGTTTTCTTTGTTGTTCTTGCTCAGTGTTTAAAATTAGGATCTAATACTGCAACAGCATCTGCACACAGATCAGTGAGTACAGGACTGGCTTGCTTGACAGATCCGATTGCAGGTTCAAGGCTCCAGTGGATGAAGAGAAAGTTGTAGCTGTAGTAATATTGTGCATGTTTTCTAAAATTCAAATACCTCTCAAAATCTCTCGTTAACAAATTATTTACGTATGTGGATAGACATCTGAATGAAAAATTCGTTGAGGGACCATAAACAAAAATAGAGCAAAGTATAAAGAATAGACTTGGTGAGTCACAGCAGTTTTAGGTGCTAAAAGAGTAGCACCAGTGCTTACATATGCATGTAATAATACAAGTTTCACCGTTTTAGGCATATTTAATGTCTGGATTGATGAACTTTAAGAGCAGGTGAATAGTAGAGTTGTGACATTAGCAGACATTGGTAGTGGGAAGAGTTAAACACAAGTCAGGGCAGAAAAGGTTATCTAAAGAAATGACGTACATTGTTGGAAAATACAAATGAAATTTAGTTTGGAAAACGCAAGCTAAAACAGTTGAGGGACAGTAATCCAAAACAGGTATTCATTGTGAGGGAATAACCTGGAAAACAGTATTGCTGAAAAAGGGTTAGGAGTGATACCATGGGCCTGATAATCGTGTCAGTTGTGTGCACCCAACTCCCTTTCGTATGAAAGGGATTTGTGCATGCTTCTGAAAGGAAGAACAGGCCCCAGTTTGCAATATGATATACAAACTTCGTAAAAATCAGAACAAGTTTAGGTTGCATCCACAGAGGCACTGAACAAGTGGGAGATGAGGTCTTGTGAGAGATTGTGTGACTGTATTTGGAGTACTGTTCTACTTTCAGAAAGCCTTAGCAACAGGTGGGGCAACTTAACAGAAGCTTAGAGAAGAGCAGCAAGATGTTAAGAAGGCTGAAGGGACTAATTGATTAAAAAAAAAAAAAAGATTTGAGAAATAAGTATGTTTTGCTTGCCTGAATGAACATTTTAGGAGAGAAGGGGAAATGATATCTTACAAGCATTTTGAAGGGCCCAATATTTAAAAGGGAGAGAGTTTTAAATAAGAGGCTGCGTGAATGTGTAAGCTGAGGGTGAAAATTCAGAGCAGACAGCAGCACAAAAAGCCTCAAGATACACCTGCATACCTTCTGAATAGTATGCCAGGTGGAGAAGGGGGGACACCCACACCGTGGGTCATTCAGAACTAGCCTGGTCAGGACATTAATACATGTGCAACAGGTAATGAGCCCAAGAAATGGCAGAGAAAGGGACCAGATGACCTTACAGGTTTTGTCCAGCCCTGAATAAGGCTATAACGAAGGCTTTCATCTTGCATAGCTACAGACTTCTGTTGCAGTGCTACAGAATTTACCTGTGGAATCTGTTACACTTAATTTTTGTCACGAATCCTGCAGTCATTGGCAAGACAGGAAACAAATAGATGGATGACATTTTTATTATTTCTTTTTAAAATTATCCCTCCCCCCCCAACATAAGAACTGTAATCTGTGTTTCAGTTGGATGTCTGAGCCCTTGCTTTGAAGTCTGAAGAAAATTTTTTCCATAGTTGGAGGGGGAATTTTTATTTGTACTGTAATAATACGGTCCACATACAGTCAAGACTAGTTACTGTTCATGCTACAAAGCTTTATTTAGGGAAGTTAAATATGTTGTTAAAATCTTAGAATGTCTCTCAGTAGAAGTTACTTATTAGCATGGATGTTAGAGTTGCTGGGAATCTGCTTAGAAGAAAATAGAACTTTCACAATACAGTTTGCATAAGGCCTCTTCTGAGGAGAGCAAGCAGCAGGTGAAAGGAAACATAACTACCTTAAAATTGCTCTTTCTTACAGTTATGTTGTGGTAGTAGTCACTATGCAGATGAGTTTGGCCTCTACCAAAGTTTTTGAGCTTTTCCTTCAGAACTCCTCTTTACTACTGAAAAATGTTGTGAAAAATCAGTGTGATGAATGTTAACGTATTTTCTCTTCCTGGTTATTTTCTTGCAAGCTTTTTGTTAGAAATGACTTAAATCACTGCTGCTAAACTGAAATATATTGGTTTCTTTGGGGAGGGGTGAATGTTTTTCAGTTTTAATACAGAATTCTGGTTGTTTAACTTGAAAGCTTAGCTAGACAGATGTGAGAACTAATAAACTACAAAGAGCAAGTTTCAGGCAACACTGTAATAACTGTGGTGACTTACAGGCTGTACTGAATCTTCTAATAATTGGTGGAAATTTATGTTGTGATCATTTTCTAATATGTAACTGAAACAGTATCAAAATTAATTTATGCTTTAAAATTAATAGCTGTGGTAACATCTTAGGTTTGAATAAACTGTAAGCGTCTTACAAGAAGATCAAGAGTGCATGTGGAATGCAAGGATATTGCTTCTTTCCTTGCAAAGTGGAGTAAGCCTGGGCTAAGAAAAGGGTGTTTTGATTATTTTAGAGCTAGTAGGCTTTCATTACTTTGCTTATTTGCAGTCAAATCTCGATAGAAAAGACTTCCATACTTTTTTTTTTCCTTTTCTAACTCCTTCCACACTTTCGCAAGTAATGAAAGAGGAAAGTATAATTTGAAATAGAAAAGTATAATTTGTTAATTTTTAGAGGTGAGGTACTAGAGGTACTGAGAGGTTCAGATTGTTGCTTTTATGGTGCATGGCAAGTAGGAATGAGATCCAAATACAGTAAAGGTACCTTTTATTTTGTCTTTTTTAATTTCTTATTCCTGAGCCTTAGTTAAACCATCCATAAAAGGGGGCTACTGTTATTTACTGTCTTAAAATTCCTCCTTAAGCAATAGCTGAGGAAGCACGGTTTGAAAAATAAAACAGGATAATGTTATGTTCTGTGAATTGGAAAGCTGAACACTGGGTATGTAACAGATCATGAGAATGGGTTGTCTGTAGTTTGTTTTGCTATGTTTTGTTTTAAAATGCTAGTTTAGAGTGTCAGAGTGGTGTCTTGCACCTTAAATGGGACTACTTGGAGTAACTGTAGTACCTGTCCACTTTATTAGAAGACACATAGTTCATAGAGGGAATTGGGTATAGGCCAGAGATCACATCACATCGTCTTGTTTCTGGTTACCTGTCTGATACGTATTTACTCTTTGGCCTTAGTTAAATCATTTGCCATCTTTTTATTCATATTTATAAAGTGCGTATACTGTTGTTTGTTTACCTGTCTCACAGGGAAGTGTGAGACTGTATGCTCTTTAATGCAGGGATTGTGTCTCTTCATACTTCTGTGTCATATCTTAAATATTTGAAAATTAATATAAATAAGGAATATATGAGGAGAATAAAAGTATTCATAAGCTTGTTCGCCCTCTGCAGTGTTGAGAAGCAAAAAATATAGCACAGATGAGGGGAAGAACAATCTTTATTCCCGAGGGAATAAATAAACTTGGGATACCTAAGCAGAGAAATATTGGAACGGTTGAAAGAAAGAAGCTTATCTTAAGGAAGGATAATAAAACAGCAAGATGGTACCCAGAATAGTGAGCTTAGGCTTTGCCTGAGGTACTAGATTAGTGAGCTAGGTATCAGATCTAAAATACAGTCTCCTTGGAGGAACAAGTTCAAGTCTAAGCAGACCTGAATTACATTTTCAGCAATAAGGTAGTGACACTGAGTTCTCTACGTTTTGTTTTCCTATCTTTAAGCTGAATGTGCATGCATTTAACTCCAGCTACATTGTAGCAAGCCAGCTATGCTGCAAGAGGGATTGCATACTATTATAATAGAGCAGAGTTCTGTTGAGTGATGCACTGGAGCATGTTTGTCTGCAAGAACGAACTGTGTTCATACCATTTTCCTTTTTTATTGGTGTGGGAGGAGCAACTGTTCAGATTAGTAGTCTTCCAGAATAATTTACAAGTGTTACTTATCAATCCGTAGCTGCCTAAAATACATAAAAATCCTGTAAAGTAAGGCTATCATTCTGTTGCAGAGAGGTTTCTCTCACAACATTTGCTGGACTTTTCATGTTTGTTTGCTGCAGTTTGGATGGGTCATACTTAAGGCTGCATGCATTTCTCCATTGTTACGTGCTGTGACGTCTGCTGGTTGGCCTCTGCCTCCCAGTCCAAAGGTTGCTGTGCTGCCATGATAATCCGCATGTAGAGATTCTCAGCTCTGTAAATCACTAAATCATGTGACTAACTTGGAGTAGGTCTGTTGAAGTTCTTTCAAGTGCTGTAACAACCTGTGTTACTGGGACGTAATGTGTTGGGGTAGCTTTTTGTTTGGGATACATCCCAGGGGCTTAATTAATCTAAATGAAAATAATTTAGGGGTAAATCTGGCATGTTCTGAGTATTTTAACAATTATTATGGTGTAGGATAAGTGTAGACTCTCTGTGCATTTGTTTTTTAAGAAGTATATTTGTATTAAAAGGAAACTTGCGGAAATAAGCTTGCGAACAGTTCTTCCCTTACATGGTTATTTTCCTCAGGAGTACCTGGGTTTTAGTGACCTCAATTAAATTATGTAGAACTCAGGCAATTTCCAGGTAAACAGTGCCATGTCACAGAATTCACATATGTGCTATGTAATTTTGGAGGGGATAGTAGAGCTTTGGAACACTGGAGGTTAGAGAGCTGTTTCTTGGACACTTTTCGCCCCCCAATACCATTTATGAAAACCTAGGAAAATTCACATTTCTGACAGTATATGTGCATATAATGGTACAGTTGCACAGTAAATACCTGGAAATAAAAACCCAAAACACCAGGAATGACCTCATTTAAGTGTGAATGTGCAACCTTAACTTTGTCTCTGGAGAGTATTCTTCATAATAGAACCTTGTGCTCTCTGTGGGATATGGGAATAAATTCCATGGCAGTATTAATCTTCTGTATTGCTGTGAGATACCGTTCTCCCCCAACCTCCCAATATATAGACAGATAGTTCTGACTCACTGTTCAACGTGGTAATTGATTAATCTCCTTATTAGTTATTTTGAAGGAGGTTTTTGGTGTGCTTTCTGGGCATCTTTGCCCCACTGACTTGGCTTCCATGGTGTTACCTGCGTGGGCCAATTCAGAAATCCTTTCCTTTGCTTGTGGGCTGAGGGGGTTTTGCTGTTGTGATGCTGCTTACCCTGGCTGCCTAGCTCACAGGTCTTTTTGTCTCATTCTCTGCTAATCATCATTTTGTCAATCTCCGACTGCAGGCTGAAATTCATCTTCCCTTCCTTGACCCCTTGATGTCTGTACCCATTGACTGCACGTGGCATATTTACCGTAATCAAATTAATTCCTGATTGTAAAATTGAAGGAAAGAAAAGGTGTATGCAGGTAAAAGGGCAAGAGGACAAAGCACTAAGTGTCAGGTGCCTAGCAACAGTAAAATACTGACTTTTACAGCAAAACAATAATAGATTCCATGGTACCTGAAAAAAAAATTCTGCAGCTGTGGACATGCAGTATTCACAGGATTCATACAGATATCTAAAGGGTATTTCACACACCTGAAAAATGTGCTTTCAGGTACTCTGCAGACCCACTCAGGCATTGCAGCATTGGTGTGCATTTTGCTTGTTCTTCCAAGGTCATTTTTCTAACTCTAAGGTATAGAAATACATATTTATTTCCTTTTCTTAGTGAAATATTTGTTTCTGAGCACAATTACATGCAGAGGCTGACCCCTGTAGTGAATTACTGTGTTTAATTGGATTTGAAGACTATACAGCGTCGTAACTACCGTACAGCTTGGAATGCTTTCAGTAAGCATTTTTTTAACGCTTCAGACTAGTTTATTTCCTTCAAACTTAGCTAAACTTGTTATTCTGTTTAATGCCATGTGCTTCTCCATATGAAGTTATTAATTAGAAAGATGTTACGTTAGCGCATATGGAATCATAGTAAAAGCATAAAAGGTTAGAAAATCAAAATACTTGGTGACAATGACTTCATTGCATTTAGTATTGTTTTCTTACTGTAGTTAATATACTGTTATTACTGAAATAGTTATATTCCTAGAAAGGTGGGGTTTGTCACAGATGAATACAAGATTTTTTTTCTCTTTAAGTTTTTACATTACCAGTACATAAATCCCATTTTTCTGTAGTGGCTTTCATTCTCCTAATAAACAGTTTAATTATACTTTAAACAGAGTTAGTCCAGCTGTTGAAGAAAGTGCTTATTAAGATCAATGAAAAAAGCGACTTAATCTACTGTTCTACATGTAACTGTAAACAAACACACTTTAGCTTCCCTAAATGTACTGATATATTTCTGTATGGATATTTGTGTGTGATGCAGTTTAAAATTATGATTGTCGATAAGTTTATGTGCCTGATAGAAACCAAAACCACTCTGTTAGTTTTATGGCGACTTGGTACTTCGGTGGGTCTGCTGTAAGAGTTGTGTTTGTAGACTTTTAGCCATGTGGAATTCTCTCTAGATGTGCTTAGGGACAATATCATCCCTCTTCAGAGCTGGGCTAAAATCAGTGGCATCCTGTGTCAGTCCAGCAGTGTGCCTGATGTGTAAGAGCCAGACCATGTATATTAACACAGAATGTGTCTGCTTTAACGAGGAAAGAAACTAAAAAAGTGAAATCAACAAAGATATATTCAAAACTTAAGATACTGAAATGGGTGTAAACAGTGTTCATTTCTTTAGTTGTCTCCAGGAGGTCTTTGCATGTAAACAAAAGTTGCAGACTCAAGATTTGGTGGTTGTTTTCTTTTTAAAGAGTTTATGAAAGCAGCAGGATTTGTTTTTTGTAGGAGTAAATTAATTGAAGCTTGTGTTTTTGGGGAGAGGAGGAGGCCGCTTGGTGATCTAGCTAAGTAAGGAAAACAAAAGGCTGTTACCATTATTTCTTGTTTTCAGAAACTTGTAAAATAATTTGCTCTTTTTTTTTTTTTTGTTATTATTATTATTAGAATTTCACTAGTGTAGTAGGTTCTGCAATATTGCTGACTTCTGGTACTCAAAGTCAAAATAAGTATGATTCAAACCTTTTCTTATATTGTAGATATAATGATGGAAAGTCATGGTGAAGTAGATACAACATAAATATGATTGTTCACATACTGTGTAACACAGCAGCAATGTAAATGTATAGGACTATGGATCTGATTGCCTTAGTAGATGAAACTGTAAAGAGTGCACTGCACAGGATTCTGCTGTAGAAGGCCACCAGGTGGAAGTGACTCTCAGGGCTGTGTCTTTCCTCAGGGTTTTTTGATTCAGATGATATGTGTTTACTATGGTTTGCGGCTTCAGAGACTTCATATATTTCTCGATTTGGTAGCTGACCATGGGAAAGATGCACATCTCCAGGCAGTTGATTGATCCAAATGTGCAGCTTGGAGGCTCTAAGGTGCATGGGGACTGCTAGGTTGGTGGGCTGGTGGTAGAAAACACTTGTACTCTGAGTAGTCAGCTACCCAGCTGGAAAGGCACAATGCTAATTCTGCCTCCACTTGGGGCAAGCTGCTTCTCCTGTAGGCCAAAGAGAGAAGCAACAAGGGGTGTCTGGAGATATTTTAGTGAGTGGGGAGAAAAGATCCTTTGAGCACGGGTAGTCGAACTGCGAAGGGAAGGAATGTGAACATAGAGTGAGCCGGGTGCATTCATGCATTGGGTGAGGAGACAGGAATGTGGGAATGCTGGTGGGAGAGAACACTGGAAGGGCGGATGGGGTAGATACTGTAAGAAGGAAAAGGAAGGATTATGTAATCTAATGCTGATAAGTTAGTCTTCAGTCGCCAACTCCTCATTTAAATTGTCACTGGATATTAACTGACTTGTGGCCCGGATGCTTGGGTGCTGCTGAGTGAAGGCTGTCATTATTTGTAAAAGTGGTGAGTGGTCTCTGACTTGAATTGTACCATCTGCTTTCTACAGTGAAGTTCTGATTTACTGGTACAAAGCTTATAGTAGTTCTTCTGCATCTTTGCTTGCACTACCCAGTGCCTGCATGAACAGAATTACTTTCTGTTCTGTTAGTTTATATTTTTCATTAACACTGAATTTACCATTTTCGTTTTGATTTAAAAAATCTGTCATCATCACAATTACTGTTACTTTTATCCCTATATTAGAATATCATAAGCGCACACAATTGCATATAATCAAATAAAGGATTTTATCTCTTCCTTAAATAGCTTGCAGGGAGAAAGGTCTCATCTTGGGAAGTATTTCTTCATGGGCATTACTGCACTTCAGAAGGCTAAGAAGGATACAATTGTGGAACAGTCAAGGTTTCTTCAAATGCTCCTGTAACTGAGAAAATTAGTAATGTTTATGAATATTTTGTATGCTCATTAGTTAAGAAATGCATAACTTTTATTACATATGTATATGTATATTTCATGTACAAGACTGGATGTCAGCTTAAGTTTGGGATGGGTTGCATGGACTTTCTCTCCCACTTCTAATACTACATATATGCTAAGAATGAATTTTCAAAGGAGAGGAAAAGATGTAGTGGAATAAACATTCAAGAATCCTAAGAATTCTTTTTTTATACCTACAAACACAAAGATTTAGAAACCAGGTTTGGATCTTAAAGGTGGAAGTAGGTGCAAAGTACTGGGCTTTTTTGACAGTTCTTGATCATATGTGCATACAAAACTTTTGCTTGTCCTAGGCCTTAGGCTTGTGTAATTTGGAAAGAACTTTTTAAACTCAGCCTGCTGTAAGCAGAGTGTATAGAAAGGCTGTTGCTTAAAACACCAAGTTATGGCATGTAAGCTGTTCTGATCCAGAACAATTAGTGGGTAGAGAGCAGGTGAATCAGTCAAAATATGTGGACAAACTAATGTTTTTAAATGCAACTCTGCAATTTCTGCCATGCCATACTGTATTATACAGCTACATCATTTTTGTTTCTGCTATGATTGGGAAATTGCTTTTGCTATTAAATATTTATCTTTTTTTTTTTTAGTAGAAAATAATGTAAATTTGTGTTTAGCAATAGTGCCTTATTGCCACTTGTTTTTGAGCTGTGAGCCACACTGATGTCTCCAGAGAATAAAAGCAGCACATTATTTAAAAGGTGTACATATCTCCTTATCTCTGCTCTTGCTCTAAACTCAGTGCATAGAGAGGGTGGAAAAAGAGTGTAGGTCATAATTCTTGCTTGCATAGTACATCAGAAATTATTGCTGTTATCTTACATAGCAGCTTGTGGTATTCTTTTTCAAGCAGACAGACCTGCTGTCGCTTGAGTGGCTGCTGTGCTGCTGGTGTTGCCCCCCCAGTAGTGATATGAGCTCTGCTTTTAGGCATTTGGTGGTGGTGAGGGCTTGTTTTGTTTCGTTTTAATTGTAGAGATGTCCTTTAATGGAGACCTGCATCAGAATTCTACTGACTGCATTAGCTTTAGAGAGACAAGATAGCAGGTTCTAGTCTTGTATTGCCTAGTTCTGCTCTTGTTTATTTATTTGTTTTATTTTTAGTAGATCAAGCTTAGTAAGTTACTCATATTGCCTTCTGGTTAGTTTTCTGTAAGGAGAGGGGGGTTTGTTTGACTTCCATTTAAATTCTGGAGGTTTGTCATGCATACCAGGGAAGTCCCATTATAGAGTAAGCAGGAAGAACATAGAGAATATAATGAGGAAAGGACCTCCTACACATTTAGGCAAGTACTCTTTCTTGACACTTTCCCTTCCCCCCTCCTTTCCTTCCCCCCTCCTTTCCTTCCCCCTCCTTCCTTCCCCCCTCCTTTCCTTCCCCCCTCCTTTCCTTCCCCCCTCCTTTCCTTCCCCCCTCCTTTCCTTCCCCCTCCTTTCCTTCCCCCCTCCTTTCCTTCCCCCTCCTTTCCTTCCCCCCTCCTTTCCTTCCCCCTCCTTTCCTTCCCCCCTCCTTTCCTTCCCCCCTCCTTTCCTTCCCCCTCCTTTCCTTCCCCCTCCTTTCCTTCCCCCTCCTTTCCTTCCCCCTCCTTTCCTTCCCCCCCTCCTTTCCTTCTTCCCCCCTCCTTTCCTTCCCCCTTCCTTCCTTCCCCCCTCCTTTCCTTCCCCTCCTTTCTCCTTCCCCCCTCCTTTCCTTCCCCCCTCCTTTCCTTCCCCCCCTCTCCCACCTCCCCTCCTACCCCCCCGTATAGTTTACTAACAGTAGATCAAGTCTTATCACTTAGTGATTTTCAGGGCTGCTTGTCCTTTTTGGCAGTTATTACAGATGGAGATAAATAGGGCTTTGCTAGTGCTTAAACTGGAGCAGCAATTTAATGAGGAAGATCAAATTAGTAAAAACTTTATGAGGTCTCAGAGTAGTATGCATGTGGATACAAATGAGGAAGAGAGAAAGATCAGAGGATCCTGGTGAGTTTAAAATGGAGATACATGATGATGAAAGAGGTTGTTATTTTTGCGGTACTTTCAAGAAAGCTGAGTAGGGACATTTTGGCCAGGAGTAGTCCTAGAATGGGAAAGCTTTCACAGTCACAGGTTGTCATGTAGAATGTTTGTGTGAATATAGATTTATATGCAAAAAGTGTAATAATTGAGAGAATATTATGCATTGATGATCAAAGTAGGCAATGATAGGCAGATTACACTATGGAAAGTAAAATGGTAGGGTCATCAAAGAAGGATTCCAAAAGTTGTAAGTGCTGAGAGAGGTAGATTTGTGGAGTAGCATGAGTGCAAAAGAGACTGAATTATGCTTGAAAACATTTCCCTTGACCATGAGAAATTCTTGTGTAATCAAGACACATAATCAAAGAAAATTATGATACTAGCATGAGGATATTTGGTGAAAAGAGTACAAATAGCATACAGTTAATAATAATTACACAGGAGCTACATGGCTGATGATGAGCGATATAAACCCGACAGTTAAGAGAATGTAAGAAAGCAAGTGTAAAGTGCTGCTTTTAGGAAATTTTGTAACATTCCATCAGTAAGGGAACGAGAGAATCATTAGTACGGATTTGGACCTTTTGTCAGAGAGGGAGTGAAGAGACAGTTGAGAACAAAATACTGTTTAAATTAGATTCTGCCAAGGCTCAAATCCTTGATAGGTTGGTATCTCTTACAGTGGGAACAGAAATGCCTGAAAAGAAGATGAAAAGTTCCAGGAGCCATCTCGTAGGATATTTGAGGCATTATTTATGTAATGTTTTGTATTTATTTCCTTATAGCTAAGTTGTTTGGGTGGGTTGGTTGTTTTGTTTTGGGGTTTTCTTTGGTGTAGTTTTTAAAAAGTAATTCAAATGATACTAAAAAAAAAAGTGTCGGCAAACTGGTTGGAGTTTCTGTTCATTCTTTTTACTTTTAAGCTTTATTTTGCTGTTATGGACTTCTCTTAAATTTTCAGTGCTGATCAGTTCAAAGACCACAACTGTGGTACATGGCAATAAGCGAGCTCCTGCTACACAAGGCAAGAACCATCTTCCCTCAGAGGAAGGAAATCCCATGGAAGTATGTTTCTTGCAGGGATCATGCGAGTGAACAACAGTACTTGCTTGCTGGATGTGACTGATACTATTTCTTTACCTTTTTTCCCTTTGTATTTCAATCTTCATGCCTCTTTCTGAGCACTATGTACAAATTTTTATGTGGGTATTAATTGAGGGAGTCAAGATTACAGACTTCATTGAGAGAGAGAAAATAAATGTTGATGTGTGGAAATTAGATTATCTGTAGGACTGATTTTTCCCCTCTTTGTCTAAAAAAAAGTATGGCTTTTTATCAATAACACCTTATGTTATTGAGCAACTGGCACCTTTGTGACGTGAAGTGAGTTGATCTTCCAACTCTTTTTCACGTACTACATTAGTGCTTTCAGAATTTTTAAAACTGGTTCTCAGCTGTCAGCTGCTTCTTGGATATTCTCCTGTAGCACCCTGCTTTTCTTAATCAGGGTTGAAATGCAATCTGTGGGTGGAGTCACATTATATTGCATTTCCCAGTTGTGTTATACTTTGACCTGTAATGGTGAGGTTATCCAATGGAGAAACACAGTGCCTGAGTCTGAACTGATACAGTTATGTAACTAAAAGTTTTGAGAACTGCTACCACAAATGTTTCTCACTCTTTATGGTAGAACAGATGTATCTTTATCTTAGAAAAATTATTGCATATTCATACTCAGTAATGCAATGCAGTATCCCGTGGTTGGCAAGACTTTTTGGTAGGAACACCTTACAAAAGGTGTTGGTTGAAAGGCGTGTTATTTTCACGCTGCTGTAGTTCTTACCCTGAAGGTGGCAGGCTTTGTTTTCACTTAAAATACAAATGTTATTATAACAAATGTTGCTTGACCTGTTGGAGTTGTGTTTGCAGTTATAGCAGGTGTAATATTCATACCCAAGAAATTTTCTTACTTAAAGACTTTTTGGAAGGTTTCTTTAATGAAAGGGAAATGATGGGTAATGGAAGACTACTTTAGCAGTGGAGGAACTTCATTGTGGCTAGCTGGCAGTAGGTATTTGCATCTCTGAGCCTCCATCTTAGAAGTATGGATCCAAGAAATTTTTCTCACCAAGGTGCAGTTTCTCAGCTTGGAGTAGGAAGTTTTTAGTATGTCCTGTCTCATTTGTGTTAAACTGTTTTGGAAGTTTTAATTATATTAGAAACTTCTTTTGGTCAAGGTAGTGTTGTATTTTTGTGTTGATAAATTAAAATCTAAATTCTGGTGTCCTGATTAATCGCAGATACAGTTACCACTGAATTTTAAAGATACACATTGTGCTGCAATAATAAAAATATCTCTGAAGTGAATCATATATTTAAATGTATTATTATTTGCAGATTATGGTTAGCATAATAGAATTTTACAGTAGTAACAGGTTTGGTACTTGTATCACCAGTGAGTTGGTACTGTGATATTCTCTGTAAAATGGGTTGGAGGGAAAACATTCTCATTGGGCATTTCAAGAAACCCTTAAAGCTCTGGGGAAAAATTTTGACAATTCAGAACAACTTAATTTACCTACAATTAAAATAATCTGGTTTAAGCAAAAGTAATTTTCCTTTGTTCCAAAAATGTGAGAAGCAACTTACTTGAGGGACAATTTGTATAATTACTCTAAAAAGATAAGGATTCTTGTTCTGGGTTTTTGCTTTCATTATTCATGGTTTGTGGACAGAGGTAAGTTGCCTTACATTAACCTGGTAGAAAATCTGGTAGCAGTTCCTTAGCTCTTCCATCACAGGGATTTCAGATGTTTTTACTTTCCAGAACTACTTTTGGCGGTAGCAGAACTACTGCAAACTTGGCAAGGTCAAGGTCCTATAGTTAGAGAAGTGCCTTCCATTCATCCCACTGTTACATTCTGATTTGTCCTGCATTTTAGGTAGTTAAAATTGCCTTTCCCTTTTCTCTCTCCTTTATTTGCATTCTTCACGTTAATTGGACAGCATGTCAGAATGATAACTAAATCTGAATGGCACCTGTGCCACTGTCAAAGAGCAAGGAGTAACATATGCTGTAGCCACGATGGTACGTTTAAGTTCTCTTGGGGGCTCAGGAGTAGTGATGGTGGGGAAAGAACAGTTTTGGTTTTTCTGAAGACCTTCCTGTTTCTGAATTTTTTGCAGTTGTGCTGGTTCCCCTTTTTAAACACAGGAAACTGAACAAATACAGCCAGAAGTTTCCCATTTTTTGACAAAGGGGCAAGGAGGAAGTGGCTTCTATCTCCCTAACTCATCTTGTGATACCGAAGAGCTCATGACCCTTGTCTGGAATGATTACTTTTCTACTTCTTAAGCTCTAGGTACTATTGGGCTGTTTGGAAAAATTACGTAATGCATTGCTTTGTAGTTTTCCTTATTTCTTTTTAGGAACTGAGATGTAATAGGGGAGTTTTGTATTTGAAAACAAACCACCCGACCACCAACCCCCAAACCTACAGAATTTAGGAAATGTCAGAAATGCTTACCTGACTTGGAATTTAGCTGTTTTTCTTTAGATGACTCAAGGCTTCCCCCACAGTTCCTAGACATGCTCTGAGTTGATGCTGGATATGAAAAAAGGGGTAGAAATAGGGGCCCATTCATCTAATTTATTAGAAACTTTCAACAAGGTACCAAGAACAGCTGTTTTGCAGCATAATTTTGAGTAGCTTTAACAAGAATATTTTTGCCCACCATTTTTTCACGGGGATACAAAACTGTAAAATTCTTACTGAGGAAGAGTCTGGAAGGTAAAAAAAGTGGAAGTTTATCTACCTGTTATAAAACTGTTCAGCAGTATGTTGTCCAAGCACCATTAATTTACATGTGCTGTTGAAAAGGTGAAGTTATGTTTAAAAGACAGTACAAAAGACAAGTAGTTTTTTTTCTTTACTGTTTCTTTTTTTAAAAAGAATTTAAAAAACCAACCAAAACAAAAACCCCCAATAAGTACATGCTGGACACTTGGGCTTTTTCACAGAAGCACCGTTAGAAGTGCTGTGACATGGAAGAACATCTAATGCTTTCTAGAGACATTAGAGAAGAAAAAAAAAAAGAATGGAGGGAATATAGTTTGGGTATTTCTAAAGTGTGTTTTATAATAAGGAATATTTGCAGGAAAATAAAATCCTTGCTAGGGTTAGTCTGTTGCTTTTTTCTTATCTAATACTGCAATCCCTGATGATGGTGTCACACATGGTGCCTGTGCAGAGTATTACGATATGGTGATTTGGGATTATGTTTTCATATGAGGATAAGAATGATGGGAGTGTGTAATACATTTTCACGAAGCATTAGTATTGTGAGTTGATAACTTGTGGTTTAGAAGCAGCGTCACGTTGGAACCAGATATGGTGACTGAATAAGTTAGTCTCAGAAATCAGCATACTAGTTGTTAACTTCTCATAATTGAAAACAATATTAATAGACTGCTAAAGTGAAGCACAACAGCATCTACTTTATCTGTGTGGTCATTTCTTATATATGGCACTTTCAAAATGTAAGAGTTGTAATGTTTTGGGCAACACTGCATAGTACACACCAGTAAATAATTTTTAAATTATTTTCTGTACTTAGATAATGGAAATCACCTGATTTAAGGCCTCCTGATAAAACTTTTGTCTAAATAGTTAATCATTCAGGATACAGCAAATCAGGGAGGTTAGTTGTGGGTTTGGGGTTTTTTTTCTTTGCAAATGGAAAATGGGAAGGCAATAGTGGAAATGTATGACAGAGGAAATAAATGGAACTCACGTTTTCAGTAGAAAGTCCAGAAATATCTTCCTGTGTATTTGGGGAGGAATTGGTTCCATCGCATTTGCCTATAATGGAACAGAATAGACTGTGTGATTGTGTTTGGTATTAGTGTCAGATTATAGATAGGATGACAAATGCTGCTTGTATGTCATTTTATGCTTCTCTGGTAGTGAGGCCACACCTTTAAGACAGAGCATCCTTTAAACTTGAAACACCTGTAGAACTAGTTGTTCAATTATATTCAATTTCCAACACTGAAAGAAGTGTGGTTTTTCAGTGCCTTCCATTTCTCATGAGGCTGTGATGTGGTTTTGAGTACTGCAGGTGAGGGGAAAATAAGGAAGTTGTGCAGTTGTTGTTGTTGTGTTTGGTTTTGTCTTTTTTTTTTTTAATGATGTTTTATAGTTGCCTGTATGAGATGTAGTTAAAAGATGAAATCAAAGATGAGTATTGCTGATTTCATTTAAATGAGGACATTATTAAAAGGGGAAAATTAAGCTGTAGGAGACACAAACGTTAGTGGAAGTTACAGCATTTCTGCAGCATCTGTAAGTTAGTCTCTTTCAGTGAACATTTTATTATGGCATACGTCAGATTTAATGGAAGTTATGGCGAGTTACGGTAGTGATTCAGACAGATTCCTCTATTTTCTAACCATATTTAAAATTCCGATTCAATAAAGAGTATCTCAATTCAAAATACTAATAAGAAAAAAGCAGTTACTGAAGTGCCAGTTGCAAAAAATGGTATGTTGTATTAATAAGAAAATAACTGAATACAGAATTGCTAAAATAGCCATTTACCAATGACCACTGTAAACATTCAAGAAAAAAACATACATTGTATCTGAGAAGTTAACATTTATTTCTGTAGAGTTAAAATGAAACATTTATCTGATCTCTATAATGTTGTATGTATAAACATTAATGACTTTACTTTCTGCAAAGTGGTAGCCAAATTGAAAAAGCAACTTTGGAGTATATGGCTGGTAGAGGATTCATAGAATCATAGAATGGTTAGGGTTGGAAATGACCTTAAGATCATCCAGACTATGAAGATAGTCTTGGTTTTGGCCTCTAGATAGGTATCTCTGCTGTTCCCAAATCTGACAGATGAGGGGTGGACCAGTTCAAGTTTTGGACAGGTAAACTATTACACCATTTAGATCCTGAAGGGTACACTGCATGTAAGCTGAGCAGCATTATTATTTTGGAAGTTTCCATTTACATTTCAAACACTGGTGTTATGTTTGTATCCGTTATTTAAGGTTAGTTTACCTCATTTAATTTCACATTTTCTTAGAGCTAAAATAATAGCTAAATAAATGCCTTATTTGTACTTTCAGTATCAACCAAACTACAACCTGTTATAGTTTATTACTGTGTACATACATAACTCAGACTTTGTAGTTTTCAACAAGTTAAAGTCATTAGTTCCATCTGCCTTGGTATGTATAAAATGACATGTACATTGAGATACCTATCACTCTGTCTTCTGACATGTAGAATTATAATGGTAAATGTTTGCAATTTTGAACAGTACTGCAGGTTTCTGCCTTAGCACTTCAGCAGTGCTGGTGTAAATGTTTCCTAGCACCTCTTTTCATACATGTTGTGCTGTCTTCAAACTGCTCGGTCCTTTGCAGGGAGGTTAGTGAAGTTTCTGGGGTTTGAGCTGGGAATGCTGGGTATCCTGGCATTGAAGTAGCATGCCAGTTACAAAAACTTCTGCGTTTGTCATGTATTTGTAGATCAGTGTTTACAGCTCTCTTTTTAGGTATTTCAGCTTGCACATATGGTTGAATAAATAGTTTTGGAAGGATACTATCCAACAAATGCTTTCCTTAAAATAAAAAATGATCAGTTGTGTGAAGAAATGTATGACAGAAGCTTGCCCTGTAGCCTTGTGTATTCTTTGCAACCATTCAAGCTTTTGCAGCATGTGACTACCTTTAGTAATTTTTCTCTTTTTAATCAAATACAGTTTAAAAAAGAGATTTCACCCTGCATATGAACTGTATATCCAAATGTGCAGTCTTAAAGCATGTTGTGTTTGACAGGGAATGGGCTGCCTGCTGACTTAGACAAGACATTGATTTAGGAGTAAGTCACAGTCTTTTTGATTTACTTTTCTTTTTTGAAACATCTTAGAATATGATTGAAAGGCATTACAGATGAATTCATTATTAATTATGGTGGTTCAGTAATAGACTATACACGATGAAAGAGTACTCACTACCTTAATCTTTAAATGTCTATAGTAATCGTTGTTTATTTCTCTTACTAATCCCCACTGCAACTCCTGTGTCCCTTGGGCTCAAGAGACAAGGTGTTACCGGATCTACTGTAGCAGAGTGCTCCAGGGCTCTGCAACCTGTGTTTTGTCATGGCTTTCAGTGTTTGTTAGTGTGTTTATAGGGGAAGATAGTTACATTGCTTCACTAAAAATGTATGACAATATAGAGTGGATCAGTTATACTGTAGTTATTTCCAGAAAATGCAAAACTAACTAGGCATTTTCAGGTATCTGTCAATAACTGACAGCATTGGAGCAAATATCTGGGAACAAATCGGGATCAGAGCTTCCATTATTTGACTAGACATTTATTTCAAGAGAATTAGAAGAGGAAAAACAAATTTACTGCAGTAATGGGCAGAAATTACTATCGTGTATGTTTTTTATAACTCACTGTAGAAAATAAACATTTTCTTTTATCTCTGGTGCCTTTTGGTATTTTCATTAAAGTACTTATTTGTAATTTTTATGTGCTTGCTTTTGCCTGGAAAATGTGCTCAAACATCAAAATGCTCAGTCATTTTCAGTGAATAGTGAAGAATGTTACACTGCTGTTGCTGTTGGCAATCAATTTTTTTTTTTTTTTTTTGACATAAAGTTGAAGGTCTTGGGCTCATGTTCTTGGTTCCATACTTTCCTCGTGAACGAGAGTCAAAGCCAGTTAAAATAAGTTCTACTAAATTTCATAGGAGTTGGATCAGTCTTCCTGAAAAAATAAAGATTTAAAATCTGATATGCTGGCAAGACTCTCACCTTTGGCTCAGACTGTATAATACAGTTAGGGTGTTTCTATATTTGCATGTAACTAGCTCTCTGGCAATATGATTTGTCTTTCTGAGCAGATACTTAAATATTGCATGGTTTATCTGATGGTTGGTACATGCCATTTTTTTTGAAATTATATGTTTATAGTAGTGAGCTGCTTGGTTGTGAAGGTAATAATACAAGACCTTCCTCTGCATTTGCACATCGTGTCCTTCACCCTTGCACTTCTCCCCTATTATTTCAAGCAGGCAGCAACTGCAGGGGATTGGAGAGGGCCACATGGCTCCTGTCAGGTCTAGGAAGCAGACAGGTAGTGGACAATCGGGGTCTTCCTTTTCATCCTGAGGTAGATGCAGAAGTGACTGAGAGACTTCCCTTTGCGCTATTCGTACGCATATACCTGCACTGCTGCTCAGTAGCAGTCTTTTAATGTAGCATCTGCTGATTATGACTGTGAAAATACAGTGATGTTCCTAAGAGGACATAATGGTTGAGATGTACCTTCCAGTAATGATGATTTTATCACTATTTGTAGAGTTTTTCTGAACGAGATCTGGTTCCCATTGTACAGAGTATTGTAAAGACACACAATAAATTTCTTCCAAAGGGCTTGAATTAAATATGCAAAGACAATGAGACTCGAACCAAGCTGCTCTACGTGGAATCATCCTGTACGTTGTTACTGGGGTATCTGTACAGCTCTCTATTCCAAATGCATGGATACTTGAGATGAGCTTTCTAGTGCACACGATTGATTTAATGTATTAAACTGTTTTCTTTTCAAGTTATATAAGTTTGTGGTAAGCATAGCCCTCAGTTGAATGAGGCATGAGTATTCAGGTTGTCAATATGTATTCAAATGTCAATAGTTCTTATTACTACAATATTAAAAATAGTCTAATATAAGGGGTTTATATGCTCTCATTTACTTACCTCATTAGTTGCACTTTGTATTTCTGTCAGGAAAATAGTGTGCAAATTATATGTGGTGAAGTTTGGTTTATAGATACATATATATATATATAATATTTTTATATATATATATATATATAAAAACCCCTAAAATCCTAAGTATATACTTTCTCAACCAGATTTTTCCTGAGGATACATTCTTGAAAGTGGTCTTTTGCTTCTGGAAAGACCATAATTGAGAACTCAATATTTGAAGGATCCAGAGAGCAAAAAAGAGTGTGAATACCATTTTAAAATATTATAGTAACGGATTTCCTTGATCTGCTCTTCTCCCTCCTCTCCAGAAAAACCACAAACAAACAAACCTTCTGGAATGAGGAGGACCAGGAACAGTTTCAGTTGCAAAGCAGGAAGTGATTATTGTTTTACTAAGTCATAAACTGGAAGAATGGCTGAAAATGAAAGTATAATTTTTAGTTCTAACTAGGCACTCCCGCAAGTGACAACTTATCTTATTCTTCATATGAACTTCAGTTTGTTTTGTTTTCCTCCTTGGTAATTCCATTGATTTCTAGAGCATAACTGAGCAGTTACGCTATTGTGCACTTCTTAACACCAGCCTACTTAATGGCTGTTCGTGCACCTGTTGGTGTGCAAACAAAGGAACAACATACCCTGGAGTTCTGCAAACTGCCATCCTTAACTTTCAATCAAAATACAACAAAAAGGAAGAAGAAAATACAGACTGTGAAACATTCAGTGTACTAATAAATAGGTCACTTACAATTTATATGACATACTTTAGATGACCAGATGGTTACAGAGTTTTATCTGCATAATTTGTATTTGGTATGTACATCTGAGGGCATGAAATAGCTGTGAGCTGTGAGCACACAATGTTCCTTTTGGGACCCAAAGTAGAATACCCTTATAACAGAGAGCCAAATAGTGGGGGGAACTCAGAATTTATTGCTTTCATGAACACCTGTGCACTGGTTTTTGTTTTGCTTTTAATTTGTCTGTATCTGAAAGTGATGTAAGCAGCATCTGGTTATTCTTATTTAGTATGCCTATGCTGCCAAAAAATCAACAGATTCCTACTGTACTGCATTTCAGAACTAATGAAGACATAATTATATCCCTGAGCAGGAAGAAGGAATTATGCTTTGTTGGGGACTAGACTAGAATAGAAAGAAAGTAAAAGAGCAAAATGGTATTTTGAACCAAGTAAGAAAAGTGATCGCTTCTGTCAAAGACCTGGTATTTTTATCGGTTGCCAGTTGACTGAGAAAGTAATGCAGTAGTAGAACTTGCATTTCATTTGAAAATATAAACGGGTTAGGTAGAAGAGGAGGCTTTTTCCTCTTCAGTTTTACACATCTGTTCTGCCTTTTCTTTTTCTGCTTGAAACTGATCTGCTGATTTGTAGATTTTCATGAAGATTATTAAAAATGAGCTGATAATTAGAAGTAGGATAGTTCCTTCTTTGACCTTTTTGGTTTGGTTTACATATATTTTTAAAAAGGTCTGAAAAGTATTTCAAGTCCAGTGTGCTTGAAAAGTCATAACATTTCCTGAAAAATAATGTAATAATTTTTGTAAGGGGCACATGTTTTTCAAATAAGTAGTGTCAGGAATGCATGCGACTACTTACTTTTATTTCAGTATTGATGCTTGAGTCAGCGAGGAAGGCTGAGGAATCTGTCATTGGAGATTGTCAAAACTTGGCTGTACAGGGACTGGAGCAACCTTGCTGAAGTTAACCCTGCTTTGAGCAGAGAGTGGATGAGGTCATCTTCAGGGATTTCTTTCAAACCCTATTATTCTGTGATTAGAAGATCAAACCTGGCTTTATGTAAAAATATTTACCAGGTTCGTGTCATCTTTCTGGTAGTGAGCAATCCTGTGTGTGCCACCAGTGGATCTCGTGTTTTCTTGCTCTTGTGTATTCCTTCTTTTTTTGACAGTATTGTAAATTGATCATGAGGACATTCTGGAGGTAATTGCTGATAAATGTTTCATAGTGTGCCAGCTACTACGATCCAGATAACAGTTTAGCTGCCCGCTAAAGATACAGTTCCTTTCTGACTTGAAAAGCGTGGTTGTCTTCCTCTCCTAAGGGATTCCTGTAACTTCCTTTGCATTTTCACTGGTCATGGGCTACTCAGATTGGGTTGCTGATTGAACTGAAAGATCTATAGGTAAAAAAGTAGTTTTCAGTCTGGTTAGTCTATGTAGAGGTGGAAGATGGTAGTGAGATGGCTTGGTTAGGGTCAGTGTTTTCTTAATAATAAGCTGATCATACAGCTGTATCTTCAGAATGGAAACAGACACTGAGAGAAGGTGTCATGCAGCATGTGTCTATCATTTTTAAAATAATATTGAATTGAATAAGGTAGTTTGAATGAGGTGGAAAGAGTACATAGTGGCTTCAGCATATGGTATCTCTATGGCTGTTGAAATTTCCTCAGTGACTGTTCTTCTGGATCCCCTATGACCATAATAAGTAAAATAATTTTGCACGAATTTTCATTTGTTTGTCAAGACGTGTCTTCACAATGTAACTTATAGAAGAATCATAAAGTTTGCTCACCCTGTAGTATGTATGTGATGATGGTGATTAAAATTAATTACAAAGTTACTTTCCCCTCCCCCCCCTCTTACTTTTGCATGCTAAATGCAAAATTGATCAGAGAATAAGTCTTAAGAGGAATTGTGAGCTTTAAATTTTGAGGGTGTTTTGGTTTGGGGTTTTTTCCTAAACTCAATCTAATTTAATCATTTTAGGATAAATTACAAGATCAGAGGGCAGTTCTTACTGGCCGTCCTACAGCCAATTGCCTCGTAACAGTATTCATGTATTTCACACAAGCTTGTTCCTCTCTTTTGAGGAAGAAATCCTTAAAATGATTGTGTAAGTGAGCCAATAGAAATAAAATGTGATACAGGTGGAAAATAAACACGTGTCCTGTTTCTCAGATACCTAAATTTATCCTGTTGGAGAACTGGGAATTGGCTCTTTAATTGAATCAAAGACTATGTTGGATCTTGGTTGTGCTAATCCATGAGATAATATCTCCTAAAATTACAAACAAAATATTTGGCAAGATAGTAAGTTTTCTAGAAATGTTTGTGGCTATCTGTAGTGAGTTTGGGTTTAGGGGCAGGGGAGGTGGGGTGTGTGTGTCAAGATAAACTCTGAAAAAAAGAAAGTATGAAGGCATATAAATTAAACTTACAACAACAAACCCCAAACTCTAAAACTATTACAGAATGGTTTGGGGTTAATTTTTTTTCCCCACCCCCTAAAATTGTTCTAACTTATTTATGCAATGTAAACGCAATCTCAATTGCCTGATGTTACAGCTGGTAAAAGTAAGCTAACAGGAGGAATATTTAATGTGATTAGTAGATGTTGGGGGACATAGCCTATTTAGGTTAAACTGAAAGTTTAGGTGTCTAAATTCATCAACTAGGTAGGATAGTACTGTCTCAGTTTTGGAAAGTTCAAGTAGCTCTTTGCCATTCTCAAGAAATATTGCATACGCAAAATTACTATTTTCCACATTGCACTACATGCTGTTTTGGTGTGTTTGGACTATACACTCATGGTAGGAATGTTCTTTTAGTCTGTAAAATGTTGGACATGCTTGTGGGCTGCGCAAGTTGTTATTTTAAATTTAAACTGAGTTTGAGTTGCTCTATTTATAGGAAGATGTGAATTAGCAATATGAGGTGACCTGTTCTAGGCTAATGATATTTCCACAATAGTGGTAAATAAGTCTGGTAAAATGTGTGAGGCAGAAGGAGCAGGAAAGAGCAGTCAGGGAGTCACCAGATTGTCTGGAGCAGAACCTGTGCCCACCCAGCTCACAAGAGGGTTGACAACTCTGCCTGGCAGGCACGCAGCCAGAAGAAGTGCTGAAGAAATCTAGGTGGGGGATTTAAGGGTAACCTGTAACAAGGGAAAATGCAGGGTGAGACTTGCTTTGCTAAGAGAGTACGTGGATTTAAAAAGCACTGAAATACTACCCCCTGCTGTTCCTGATGCAGCACTGGAATACCTACTGATTCAAAACCCCACATTTTATACATGAACTCTTTTAATGCCTTGTTTTCTTTTAACGTAAAGCCTTTAAAGCCCTGCAGTATAAAGTCCCTCAAAGTAGATGGCCTTGACTGTGAGTCAGTAGCACAAGTTCTGTTTAGGTTTGCACTGAAAGCAGGACTTGGGCATTTGTTTTGAGTGGTGGATGCAGCCTGTCCTCTGCAGAACATAGAGCTTTTGGAGTATAAAATGGAACTGCTGAGATTTTTGTAAACTAGCTCATTAGTAGTTTGAATTGAAATGGATGAAGAATTGGATTGAGAAATGTAACCACCTGTTTCAATATCTTTCTAACCTGAATTAACTTAGTAATGGATGAGAGAAATTATTCAAACTTCAGATGCAGCCAAAACATATATAAATCTTTTATATAGTACCTTGAAGAATTTAGCATGTAATTTTCCTGAGCTGCTTGCTACTGTACATATTAGTAAAAAATCCATAGCAAAGATTAGATGAATAACTATGGTTGTGTTAAATGTGACATCAGAAGTAATTTCACCTGTTGCTTCTGCAGTTCGCTTGTGTGTAATTCCAGTGGTTGTAGTAAGTCAGACCTTCATAGATTAAGTCATGTTTTCTGTTCTAGAGATTTGGTAGTTGTATGCTGTCTCAGCAGGTGAAATAGCATGTCCGTTGTGATTCTTCTGAACACTGGTACTTGTAGGGCTGTTATCCAGTAAATGCAGATAGGCGGATTTAGGAAGTAGAAATATTCCTTTCTTCAGGATTCCTTTCCTGCTACAGGGAGAAAAGAAAGTATCTTTTTGAAGGACAGATTGGGCTACAAATGCTAAAAAACATGAAGCAGAATGTTTGTCTCTCAATACATGTAATAGAGCTCAGTAGGGCAGAGTTAAGATTGTTTTAATATTTAATCTCTCGGTTTCTGTGTCTTAAAAATGTACAGATTTCTTTTGAGACAGGTTCTGAGATTGAGAATATCTGCAACATTCCTAAAACAAACAAAACCTTTAGTTTTATTCATTTATATCTAAGTTTAGTTATATTAGAACAGAACTTGGCTGCTTTGGATACGATATGTGAAACAGGTTTTCAGATTCAGAATGCTTTCTGAAGCATAAATGAAACTTTACAAGAACTGTTTAGATGACTTTTTCTGTTTTGTAGATAGGGATAGTAGATAGATAGCATAGCTGATTCTTTGTATCCATTACTTTTGTAAACAAACTGTGTAATGTTAATATACTACTTGAAGTAAAAGAGACATTAAGTGGTTTTCTAAAGCATTTGAAGGAATCCATATGTGAATTGGGCTGATTTTATTCTTACTGATTCTTTTCATCATCTCAATTTATTAGTGTGGCTTTTACTACAGGGGGACTACTGCTGTAAGTGTGGAGCCACAGGGATCAGGAGAAGTGAAATTCATGCTAACTTTGGACACTTAAAATCTGAACTTTAAGAGTTGTCTTACTATTTCATAAGATCTTTTATGATGTTTCCTTCAATCGTATGCAATCCTGTGTAATAATTTTATCAAAATAGTCTAGTCTCACAGTGGGTTTGGTCTTTTTACAGAAAACAGGAGAAAGATAAGAGTATGCCTCCTGTACATGGAAAGTGCAACATGCTAATTTTGTATAACCATCTTTAGCCTGTCTTGCTTGACAGTAAAGTAACATGAAAGATTTATATTGATACCAGTGCAACTTGATACCAGTGTTTTTTTCATTGTATATCTTTTTGCATAACAAGTAGTTCATAATCTTTAGAAAGGTGTTGTTTGGTTTGGTAGGGGTTTATATAAGTTTGGGGGTGGGTTTTTGTGGGTTTTTCTCCTCTCCCCCCCTCTTTTTTTTTTTTTTCCCCCAGTGCAAATATTGTTAGGGTGTTTTCTTTATATTTTTGAGCGGTGGAAGTATTTTTCCTTCCTTTACCATATCCCCTCTATTCTCCTGCACACATTTACTGTTAAGTGATCAGAAGGCTTGAAAGTGTAATTTGAGGAAAGACTGGAAGAAAAATGTTTTGTTTGGTCTACAGAAAAGAAGACAAAAAAAGAGATGTGATAGAGTTCTCTAGTATGTGAAAGGGCCTGCTATAACACTTAAATGTTTTTGTGTCTGTTGGAGGTGAGACAAGGAGCAGCGAAGACATTGCTCCAAGCAATGTCTCTTGATTGGAGCAAGAGAGATTTATATTAAATGTTGTTAAAAGTTTTCTAACATGAGGAGTGGGTAATCACTTCACTGTAGAGAATTGGTGGAATCTCCATCAATGGCATTTTTGAAACAGATCAGACTAACATTTGCCATGAGGGGAGGGATCCCTTCAGATCGGTACCTGCAAGCAAGCTTGCCATCATAGACTGGATAATTTTTTTAAAGTTACTTCTAGCCCTATTTTCTATGTTGCCTATTTTTTGGCTCACATCCCAGCTTTTCTAAAACTCTTTGGGTATCAATGATTAGATGAAGTGATGTACATTCATTGGGAGCCAGCTACTTTAAGGAGATATTAAAAGCCTTTTTTCCCCTCTCTGGAATGGTTTCGTATTTCACAGAAAATCATTATCAGATACTTCAGTCTCTATAGTATGTATGTTGGTATTTATTTTTTTTTAAATAGTTTTTGTCAGAATGTTTCATGAGTTCTTAATTAAGATAACAATACAAGTAATAAAAAATACTCTTGTATGATAGTATTGTACTTCAGTCAGATAGTGCTTTCTTTACAATGAAAAGTATGACAGTATTAACTTACTCATAATACATATATTCTACAATTGATTGTTTAGTCCGTAGTTGTTATATCCTCAGCATATGAAAATGAAGATGATTATACTGAGCTCAGATCAGTATAAGTGATCAGGTCAGTAATGAGAGAACTGCTGGGTTGCATTAACATAATTGTAATGTGATTATTGAATTTTTAGTATGAAATTTGAAGTGGATGGCTAGCTGCATGGCAGACATTTTGCTGGTGCAAAGGAGGGCGACTTCTTACCGGTTTTCCTTTGTGTTTGAATACCATGTGGTTCTTTGCACTTGAAACTTGCCAAAGTAGATGTTCCAGCTTTTAGAGTAGCCATTTCAATGAAGTTCTGAGAGTAAATATGGTTTGTATCTGTGTTTACATACAGTGGTATTAATCACTTTTAATTCTGTTGTGCCACTGTTAATGCAACTCCTGCATGGTGCTAAGTTTCCTATGCCTTGTTTGGCACATCAGCAGCATTTTTAAGTGATTGCACAAGTAAGACCAGTGCTACCTGAATTAAATGGGAGTTTTTGCTGTTACTGTCAGAGATAATGATCCATGACTGCAGTGGTAAATCTGAAAGGTGCAAGGATAGGCAAGGCTAAGAAGAGATTCTTGTAATTAGTAGGCAGGAAGTTGGAACTGCAAATTTGATCTAAGGTAGCAGGAATACTATTTGGGAAATGAGGAATTGCTTCTGTTTTTTTTTTAAATTGGTGTCACCTTCAGAACAAATTTATAAATGCTTGTAACTTCAATTCCTCAGTAAATCTTTTTAATTTTGCAGAACAAGGTTATAAGACAAACGACAAGTGTACCACTGCTCTGTGAGTGTACTGGTTTGTGTATAAGAATATGGCTGTTAAAACTGAAACAGTGTATTGCACATGATGAGCTTAGTCTACTTTTGCCATTATTGCCTGCTGGCTGTACAGAATATGGGTGTGGTATATTATATTGAAGTACTGGTATCTTAGAAAAGAGACATTCTTGTAACTGAGGGCAACCTGAAGTTAAATGAATTCTAGCCTGCTGCTCTATGAATGTTCTCTTTTGGCTCTCTCTTCTGCCAATCTGTGTCATGGTAGCTCATGTACGTTTGCACTCCAGGTTCAAAATCGGTCATTCTGCTTGTCCACTCCATCAGTCATAAATGCATTTCTTTTGTTTACACAAATTACAGTATCAGTAAAGTACTAGTCCAGGCGGATAGTGCAGTCATTTGCTTGTTTTCATATGTAACGTCAGGACATGTATATCTATTAATTCCTAAGTATTTTAGTAGAATTTTATTAGTTTCACAAAGAATGTTTTTCTTGTCATTTTACTGCATGTCTGTCTTCTCCAAGAGCTTTGGAACCTGTTGACCAAGCTCAGCCATGTTTGGTAGAAAGAGATAAGCCTCAAATTCCAATAACCGATTTGATAATTAGCAGATACAGGAAGGAAAGATAGCCTAGACTTGTTGGCCACGAGGGAAAGTTAGGGACAGCTTGGACAGTATGCATTCCAGGTGAAATGGCTTTCACTAGCCCACGCATACTAGCTTGCTCCCGGGTGTGAACCAGTTGTAGCACATGCCACCCCTAGTTAGAGAGGTGGGTATGTGGGAAGCGGGAGTACTCTGCAGGTCTGTTGTGGGCACAGAAGGGAGAAAGTGTGAAATGGAGGGAGATGAGGACAACTCGTATATATGTTGAATGTTGTGATAAGGATTTTTGCTTAGGCCAAAGAGGGAAGTAAACATGTTAAGGGGAATATGAAGAATATAAAGTGCGAATCTATGATTCATTATTTCCATCCTCGTGGAATGATTTTAAGAGAGTTTGTTTTCTGTGTGTCTTCCCTTAGTATGCTACTTGGTTTTTTGTTTTGTTTTTGTTTGTTTGGTTGGGGTGTTTGCTGTTTACTATCCTGCTAAGGTTAAAGAACAAACAGAATTACAGAAAATAATCCCTCCTACTCTTGGTGTCACAGCAAAAAGATACAGAAATGTATATAGTTATATATAACTATTTCTAAATACTTGGCTTAGTGTTTTGAAATGCCATGAGTAATTGGCACGTGAAGCTGAAGAACTGAAGTAACACATGCATACGGGCTTTTCATTTTGTGTAGCAAATATTTTCTTACTACAAACCCTGGATTTTAAACAGAAACTTACAAACCACTGCTTTAGCAAGTAGATATTACAGTAAGTTAACAAATTTTCCACCAGGGTGCAGTCTTTTCTAAGGATTTCTAACACCTTCAGCTAAGCATCTGCATTTTGCATGTAAATATTACTGCAGTTATTACAGGCAGACAATTAACTTTATTTTTCAATATGCACTTGGCTGTTTCATTTGCGTTATCTCATCGTGTTTAGCACCTGAGACAAAATGAGATGGGATCCGGTTAATGATAATGTAGAATCATCAGATTCCAACTAGGAAAAAATCTAGGTCTGTCTTTCTTTTTTATTCTCCAGAATGAAACCTCTTCCCCCACCGTTTCTCATTCATTAAATAAATGCACTGTTGCCGTGCGTCAGTAGCTAGACTCAGGCAACGGTACTGTAGGAGTGAACTTTTTCCATTCAAGTTAATAGGGTGTTAACATCAAAGCTTAATTGTGAGTATTTAAATTCTTTACACTTGTGAATGATGAGCCAAAATACAGCTGACGGTTGATATTTAAGTTGCATTCTTTTAACTGTGAGGAGAGTTGCAAGTCACAGGATGAAACCTGAGCCATTTGCCATGTCTGCAATAAAAATATTTTAAGCTGTTATGTTTGTCTTGTTTGGATATCTATTAAGCAAATGTCACTTTTATTATTGTCATCCTAACTCTGTTCCCTAGGAGCTGCAGTCAAGCTATGTAGTACTCAATGTAATAGAAAAATGCTCATGATTTGGCTTGCCTGTACAGATTGTTAACTGCTGTAGCCAAAAGCCATTTGATCAACAGATTCTGTGTTTTATTTGTCGTACAGATATTTCTACTGTGACGTGAAGAGAAAGACATAAATCATTTGTGCACAAGTCAGACTTACTGTATCTTAGGCCACTTCAGTTTTCTTTCACGACAAACCAGTGTATTGACAAGGGTATTTCTGTGTTTTAGCATCAC
This sequence comes from Strigops habroptila, assembly GCF_004027225.2. NCBI lineage: Eukaryota > Metazoa > Chordata > Aves > Psittaciformes > Psittacidae > Strigops > Strigops habroptila. The sequence goes on from NC_044279.2 coordinate 32,640,676, forward strand.
ACCTGTGATTTCAAAAGTGCCATGCTTTTGGGTACTGGATATTACCGTTCACATAAAGAAGTGTTATACTTTAGAGTTGTTACTGCACAGGGGTGTTTTCAGCACTTAAAATTAGATTCTGTGAAATAATGCTGTACCAGCATGTCTATCACTTAGGATTTTCAGTAGTGCTTGAAAATCAGTAACAAATTTCTTATCACTGACACTGGGATGGTGAGAGGGATAAGAAAAATTTTGTAGATAAGTCATATTTAATGCTTAATTCGAATAATTCTATTAGATAATTCAAAGTAAAATAACACTCTTATCTACGGAAGAGTTGCACCAAAAAATCTCAAGTATGGGTTACCAGTGGTGAAAGAATGAGCTCCTGCTTCCTGCTGTCCATAGCTGTGAGCTCCCACTACTTATTTTTTCAGTGGTTCTGGCATTTTTTTTACACCCCTCTGCTTCTCCCGAGATTTGATGAAGTTTATTAATCTGGAAGAAACCTACTCCAAGAAAGGAAAGAAAGGCAGCGTATTGTCAAAGTTCTCAGTGAGTAGGGTGGACTTGGGGAGCAGGCGTCACGTCAGAGCCTTTACAAAGTACTATAGCAGAGGCACGATGGTTTAGCACAGCTAGGAGTGAGTCTGAAAGACGGCAGCGGTCTGTTAGATTGAGTAGTCTGGGAAGTGTAGCTGAAGTAGCTGTTTTTCTGGGGCAGCATAACTCGATCTTAACTTCTGGCTCTTCCAGTCACATCCTCCTCTGTGCCAGCTTCACTGCTCTTCTGACCCCAAATTCAGCTGCTTTAGTCACTTGACTGTGAAGAAATTTCTCTGTATGCGCATTCACATGTAATTCTGTAATTTAAACAAATGTTTAGTGCCCCCTTAGTGTGGTGAAAGCGCTTGGCACAGGGACAGGCGAACACCAGAGGGAGCAGTCATGCTTTGCCAGGGGAAAGTACCAGTGCAACAGCTGCAGTTAGATCTGCATGTCTTGCTGTGAACCGCATTCTCCAGTCTTAGGAAGTAAAAAAAAACCCGGTGGGGTGGGGGAACCCCTGTCACGTTTTGATGTGGATTTCTGCACACAGAGTGGTTTTTATTTATGCTTGAACTCCAAAAATTATCGAGTGTTTTTTAATGGATCTTCCATGGAACAGTTACTTAAGGAAATGTTTGCTTGTTGATTGTTTAATTGTTGGTCAAGGTTTTCATGAACTGTTTTTCTGAGATTGTGGTAGTAGGGTGTTTTGATTTTTTAGGAGTGTAGTAGGTAATAAGCTTTAAAACCTACTGGTTTTCATTAGGGAGAATACATGGTTTTGCTGCATTTTTGGCTATCAGGTAATAAATGAACCAAGATAACACCATACGAAGATAAAACTATCAGTGATTTTTTTTTAAGGCTAGTTAGTAAATTGAGGTACAGCTTAATTAGAACTCTGTCTACTAATTTGGGGACAGCTATAAATTCCTATCCTGTATTAGGCTTTTTGTTTTAGTTTGCATTTAATTAATGAAGCCAAAGCTGTGTAAGGGATGGCTCTTAAAATAGTGAGACATTAGAAAACCTGATTGAAAGTTTCCATGTCATTAAAGCAATGCCTAAGGTCTAAATCTTTTACTTAAATCCCACTAAAGTGTTTTTAGAGCCGTTTAAAGATGAGATGTAACTATATTGACTTTTATTCAAGTAATATTTTAATTTGTGCCATCTTTCAGTTGTGTGTTTGTTGGTTGTTTTGTCATAAAACATTTAAAGTGGTATGATCCTTCTCAGGCCCCATGGAGTGAGGGTCAATGGCAATAAATACATGGTTATAAATAACTTTTTTAAATGGCATCTGTTCAGTGGATCTATTGCTGTGGCAAATAAAAATAAAACCAATATAGTTAAAACCAAAACCAACTCGCTACTCTCCAGTAATAACAAGCCAGTATAAGCATGTGTCACACTGAAGGTATTTGACAGTTATGAGATAAATCCAGATTGGATCCTAATCTTGCTTTACAAAACTGGATGGCTTGTTTTCCTACTCCTCTCTCTATTGCCAGTGCCATAGTCCAGAGTGAATTACTCTGTAGGTTGCTGATGCAACCCTTTGTATAGGTTTTGCAGAGACACTAAGGTGGAAAATCTAAGCTCCTGCCCTGCCCCTCGCCTGAATTTGTTGACATTGAAGAGGTCTGTGCCGAATTAGCACATGCTTTGCTTCCACATCTGTGTAGTTTAATTACTGTGTGGGCAGCCTGGCAGAGTGGATGGAGGTGGTGACTGCTGCAGGAATACAGACACCTCTGCAGGGCTGTGCCGCCTCCTGTTTGGAAAAACCTCTGGCTCAAGGAAGGAACTTTGTAAGAAATTGCAGCTGTACCTATTATTTCCTGACTCCATAGGGTGAAATTGTCCTAGAAACTGTAGGTGGAGGAGCTGCAAAAGGTGAGCTGGCTGCACTCTCTCTGCGGTTGATGTTTCTTAAGTAAGTTGTATGCTTGCTCAAATAATCTTAGAATTTATACTAATTAGGTAGTCCACAAGGTCACATAACAGATGTGTGGTGTAACGCATGTAATCTGCCTAAACTGAACTGCATTGCTTGCATACTGTTTGAATGAGTACTAGATGGGCCTTTTTCTGAGCAGATTTCGGAGGCTTTTGGTTCTGCAAGAACCATAGTAATGGACAGAAATCAGCTGGCTGAAGCTATTGCTGTTCCGAAGCTTTATGTTACACTTGCCCCACTTTCCACGAGGTGATGTCAGATGTGCATATGAATAAGCTCTTGAGCCACCTAACTATTTTCAGGTAAAATTGTCAGCTTCCTTGAATACACAGGGCTGAGAGCAACAGTGATTCATGAGCTGATTCAGGAGCGCATCAGCTGTCTTCCTTTAGGAACAGCTGCGTTTATCAAAAGGGAGGGGCAGGCAGCTGGGTGGTGACAGCTTCAATTGTCTGATTTGTATCTGCTGCTGCCTGTCTGTCAGCACCTGGTGCTAGTTTGCTCAGTCTAAGGCTAAAACTTGGGTCAATATCTGACAAATGCACTTGCCCGTGTTAAAGTACGGTGTACCTAACACTGTAGCCCAATTTGATGCCTGCAAAACATCACAGGTAAGAAAGGGGCAATCTAGTTGTAGTGTAGACAAGCCTGAAAGTGTTGGATTTTGAAGACAGAGTTACAGGTATGGTGCGGAAACATCTTCCCATCTTCCCACTTATTTCCAGGGATACAGATCTGGTAGTATAAAGAAGTTTGGCATTTTGAAAAAACGTGAATGACACTGAAATTACGTCTTCAATTTAACATCATAGGAGGGGCTGCCTTCTATGGCATGCTTGTAATTAAAACTTTTTACTGAATGGAAGTTGTTGCTTATCTTTTTGTTCTTGAAAAGGCTAATTAGTTAGCCATAGTCCCTTGTTACTACATTAGCCACAGGCTATTAATCACAGGCTTTTTTTTTTTTTTTTGATCCTAGCCCAGTGTGAGGTCAAACAAATTTGAAGCAGTCTTGTAACTGCATTTAACTGTATGTTGCAATAGCACACCACATTTTACACCTTTTTGCACTGTTAGTGGAAAGTATCTATATTCTTTGTGTTCCCTTTTGACATGTTTTGTCCTCACAAAATTAAGGCTGTTTCACTGATGTGTTTGCAAAATAACAACTGAAATCTGCCTTTGTAATGTTCACTTGAAAAAAAAAATAAAAATTAGTGTTTTGTACTGTTACACCATTTTGATGTATACATGGCTAAAAATAAAACAATGGAAATTTTAGGCTTCTTTATGTACTGTTTCAGACTACAAATGCTCCCCAGCCATAGGCAGCAGCAGTGCAGGGATGATGTAATCACCGCTATAACAGGGGGTTTTGTTGCATCATGAAATTACTGAAGTTGACGTCAGTCACTTCCTAATTTCAGTCAGCAGTTGTAAACCTCCAATGAAACGATATATTTTCATCATGTTTATATTTTCAACTTTAAAATTATTTTACTTAAAAAGCATCTTGAGGATAATCCAAGCTTGAAATCATAGACAGGAGGCTGAAGAAAGGTTTCCAGAAATCCTCTGGCCCTCCTTCCTGCCTTTTCTGGGTCAGGAGAAAGTATAGAGGCATTATCCTGCAGTGTTCTGTTGCACCCTAGTAATTATTTTAAACAACTCAGAAAGTTCCTAGCTTAGATGACGTTTGCAGTGTAGTCCATGAATTCTTATGATGCCCTGTGGCAGAGACTGCCTGGGGATTGCAGGTTGGGGCAGAAATGCTGGAAGGATTGAGCAACCTGCTTGGCAGGGATACTGTTGCTGAAAACTTACTTGTAAAACTATGTACCCTTTGCTTTACTAAATTTCGTAGTCTGGAAAGGCATGAGGTTTGATAAAAGCTGCTTGGATCGTTGTTAATTTCAGGTTTCACCATTAGTCTGTTTTGTGGTTTTCCAAATCTGAAAAGATTTGGAGGCTCATTCAATGAGACATTTTTATCATGTAGATTTATGTTCGGTAAGCTTCTCCAGTTGAGCAGTACCTAGCTCTTTCAGGACGGATGTACATCGCAGTGCTTTGTATCAGCGTCCCCCATTTTACAGATGTCATGTAAAGCAAAGTAACTTACACAAGTCAGCTGACTGTGGTGAAGCAGGGTTTTAATATGACTGTCACTTTGTTTTTCCCTTTCCCTCTCATTGCTGTTTTTACAGTGGAATGGAACTAGTTCTTAATGTTCAGAGCGCAGTCATTAGCAGGGCTGGGGAAGGAAGCTGGGAATGTGGTGCTTACCTCCACCAGACAATTTTATTATGCCATTATCATAGCACTGGGAGGGAAAGTAGTGGGCTTTTTCTGCAGCCTCCTCTCCATCTTCTATTACAATTTGTAATCTTCACTCATTTCCCATGAAAGTGAATTTCATTTCACTTTCTCCTTCATCTCTTCTTACTGTGTACCATGCAAAAAGTTCTCTTTGTGCTTTCTGACAGGGTCAGCTGCTGGATATGTCCTATAGCCAAACCGTACAGCAGGTTTGTCAGTCAGTGTGGCCTCCCTTCTCTGTCACTGTGCACACTGTCAGCAGCCTTCTTGTCCTCTACTCTTTGGCTGATGTGCTTTATCCTTCAGTTGGGTGTGATTTACTATTGGGGTTTGTTTTTTGGTTTTTTTTGGTTGTCGGGGGTTTTTTTTGGGTGTGTTTTTGTTGTTTGGTTTGGTTTATTTTCTGAGTTTAGGAAACTTAATTCTGATTTGTTTTCTTGATGTTCTTTCGCCCTTGTTACAAACCTAGTGCATTTAAGAGAGAGTATAGAGTTCTCCTGGTCTTCACTTTACCTCCTAAATCAGTGTCCTCCTTCCACACTGCGTCACTGTTTTACAGGTCTTAAATGCCTTTCTTCTTTTTTTACCTCTGTTTCAAATTCTTCTTGTGTTTTCCTATAGCATGAGAAAATACTTACACGTGAGATTATTTTGATAAGATGTAACTTGGTACATGCAATTCTGAAGGTATTTATTTTCTTTTTAAAAACAATTTCTTCCCTGTAATGGCCACAGCATGTCGTTTTTAAGTCATCCATGTGTTGTAAAACCTCTCTGCCCAGATGTGTATGTAGTTAGTTGCTTGTGTATCTTGCATAAGTTTGTAGTAATTCATGCGGTACACCCCTGCTCCCAGGAGCTTGAAACTTTTAAAAATATTTAATAACACTTTCCAGATCCTTTCCCAAAGGAAGCTACCCAGAATGAATGTTCATATCATTTGGGGCATGAATTGGAGCCTCTGGTCCATTAAAAAACAAACCAAACAAACCGAAAGCCAAAACAAAACCCCAGAACTACCAATCAGACTCAGTTGGTCGTTTGTCAGTAAAGACAGAGGGCGGCTTGCACAAGTGGTGCTAAAGCTGGAGATGGGGTCTTACCCATATTCTTACTGGTCAAAGTTAATGCAGCACAGCTTGTGTAAGACGCTGATGTGAGATTAGTCAGAAAAAAAAAAAGGAAAAGAAATAGGCTGTTAACCCAACTGCTTATTAAAATTAGCCATAACTGTGATAGTAGGTTGGAACTGCAAGACCTTTACTCTGAGGGGTAGACAGTCTGTGTGATCTGACATCAGCAGTCGAATCTGTCTTGGCTGATCTTATCCTTCACCAGCTGGTGGGTAACATGCCCTCTACAATCTGCTAACCTGAGGGCTCTTTCTGTAAATACTTTGTTGGTGATAGCACAACAGCCAGTTTACCTCAACTGTTAGTGTTAGACAGGTAACTTCTTAAAACAGTAGTTAACAGTTGAAAGCGGCACTGCTCTCAGCTGTTTGCTGTCAACTTCTGCTGGACTCAGAATTGTTGTAGCAGAGGTAGATGAGTAGTTCATTTCCTGCTCTTCTGCAGGCAAAATCAGCCAAGTTAGTTAAACAGTTTAAATGAGTGGTTGAGCTAACCTGACTAATTTTGTCTGAAGAAGAGATGGAGTTACTTGGCAGAGACTTGGGTAGGCTGATTTCCATTAGAGGTTGGTGGCTTCTGCAGCTGCTCTGTTTCTGTTCTGATTGTTGCCTGAATGTGGTAGTTCTTTTTCCAGTGGGGAGGGTATAATATATCAATGCAGTTATTTAAGCAGCTAAGTAGTATAATCATCACACCTGCCCCTCTTTTTTTTCTTTTTTTTTTAAGAGACAATGTTTTATGTTGCAAAATATTAAAAAACAATTCTTATTTACTAGAAAATTTACTTTTATTCCTGTTTTCAGTCAAACTGTATTTGGATGAAAATTGAAATTTCTGATCTTTTTATTAAATAAAATGTACCTGAAATATGCTGCATACCTTAAAAAATCAGTTTTATCTAGACATGTTCTGGCTGAAGAATTAATTTGTTAAGTTAGGGAAGTTTGAAGTGTAGTTAGTGAGTTATGAATTGTTCCTTGTTGTCAGAGTCCCTATTTTTCAAAGGCATTTAATGATACTAAGTGATGCAAAGTAACATCTTCCACTAGCACTTGAGTAGATTCTGTGGGTTGGGTGATGGACATGCACTGAAATTAGTGGGAAGCAGATGCCCAAGTGTTTGCTTGTGAAAACTTGTCACCCATCCGCTTCTTGGGCTCCTTACAAACCTCTGAAGATCTGACAATCTGACTACGTGTCTTAGGGCTGTTACATCTTTTATTCACCTACCTTTCTTTTTTCTTCTTCATGAAGAAACCCAGGTTTTCATTTTCTTTTAAATTCCCACTCTCTGCATGTGTTGAATAAAGAAAATACAGTTCATGCAGGAAAGGTAAAACCTGAATTATTTAGAGAGAACGTGGGGAAAAAAAATGCCTGTGCAAAAAGTAAAATGTTAGCATTCCAATTATATTTCAGGTGGATAATGTTGCTCTTAAAGAATTGTGTGATACTCTGACTTACAGACTTTAAATGAACTCAGAAACTAGCTGGTTTTTCTTAAAGTTCTCAATATAATTTAAAAAATCGCAATTCTTCAGGAATTGAACTTCATGATGCACTTCACTGATGCCCTTTACTATTATCTGTATCTTTTGAATAAGTAATAGTAAGCTTAACCTTTAAAGAAGACGAATATAACTCGTAACTAAGCCTTAGATTGATCTATTTTTAGAAAAAAAGTAGTTTAAAAATCTGATTTAAATATAGGTTGATACAATGGGATTTGAGGTTACTGTTAAGTAGGATCTCTTGGATTTATATTTATTTATTTTACTATTAAACTTGCAGGCTAAGTTTAGAAAAGGGTGGTTTGTGCGTTTCAAAACTCATATATTCTTCTGAATGTATTGATGAAAGTGTTTCACATAGTGGAGGAGACACCTGTGTTTGCCAGTGCATTCGTGATGAACAGTAAGTTCTTGCATTTAAAAAGTAATATAACTATTAGCTGTATCCTAATGCTGTGTAGATTAAACTTGAAAGTACATTATTGAGGAGTAATTTGAAATTCTGCTTCTTGTATTGATATTAAATTATTATTATTATTAAAACCAACAACAAACAACCTAGGAAGTAGAAATTTTCCTCCCTCTTTCCTAGTGGATTAGTTTATTTCTATTCTGTTTCTTAAACAATATTTCTTATTTGCCTAAAATAAGCAAAGCGACTTTTTTGTTTTCCCCAGCTAAAGGGAAATGTGTTGGTATGGCTACTGCCATAGAAACTAAGCACAACATGGCAACTAGCGCTGCCACAGTAGAATGTGAAATATGGAAGTTGTAAGTGATGAGACCCTTACGACAGGGAGGCTCTATGTGGTTTTAAAAGACTTTTCCTACTCTTAAATAATGATACTGATTGACCTAGTGTAATGAAAGGCATAGGCTAACACCACTTTGCTGAAGATGACCCACAATTTCCATTAATTTTATCAATGCTGTTGTTGACCCTATTTGTATGTTATGCAGAACCATTTTTATTTTGAGGACTGCATCTCTTTGGTTCTGTTTCAGTTACAGGGAGTACTTTTATTGGGGTTTTATGAATGTTTCTAAAAATAAAAATACTATGAAGTGGTTTAGTCAAGAATATTTTTCAGCTTCAAGTACACCTCATGTATTACCAAATAGATATCTAACCTAAGTTTCAAAATAGTGTCATTTTAGAGCTTAGTAATTTTTATATTGTGCTCATTTCCTTGCCACTTCTGCTCGCCCTCGAAAAGACGATTATGTGCTTGAAAACAGGCAAAGAATACTAGTGTATCAAACTAATTGTAGTATTATTTTATGATGAAGCAGTATAAATAGACTGTTGAGAACCTGTTGTTACGTAAGATGGAGTATGGTGGTATTTAACTCATGGTTTACTTCTTTCTTTGAAACTTGCAGAAGATATTAAAGGAAACTGTTTTTTAATAGGCAGTTAATTTGTTTAGCCCTCCTCCCACTAGAAATTTTGTAGTCAGAGATGTTGAGAACACTTGAGTTTCTATATTGTGCCATTTCTTAATTTGTAAGATATCTGAATGCACCTCAGCATGTGTTAGATATTTTAGATACTTATAAATGACATGGGGTTTCTTCCCTTACGTAATCTGAAGTAAAAGCAGAGACTTTTATGACAATAACTCACTAGAAAGGGCCATTCTTTTGTGTGTGTAAATATTATATAAAATCTTGATCTTAGTTGTCATGAAACAGTTTTTGTTTAAATGAAAAGCTAAAATACCTGTATTGATTTAATCACAAATCCTGGGCATTTTCACTTTGAAGCATTCTGTTCTTATTTGCACAGCCACGGTTGTTAATCCTTGGAACAGAGGGGAAGAAAAAGGAAATGAGTTTCTTCCAAATTTGATTTGCATTAACGGGAGTTAAAAGTGTGACTCAAATTCTGTATTTCTGAGCCTTCAAAAAGCAGAACTAGAAAGTGTTTTCATTTGTAACTTTCTGAATTTTAGGGGCTAGAAATGAGGACCTGAGCTGTAGATGTTCATGTCATGATGAAAATGACAGTAGTGCCAATGCCACGCTGCAGCTGCTTGAAATATTTACTGCTGCAGGTTTTAGTAAGTTTTCTTGAAAAGAATCCAAAGGACTTCCATTTTTATTCAGGTTAAGTTCTAGTAGTGGTGCCATCATCACAGTAAGGTCTGATCACCTTAAGATAGTTCTTGAAGCAAAGTGTTGTATGTAGTTTGTTCCTTCTGTCATCTTTCCAGAGGGTTAGATATTGCTGGATTAATGCTTTTTATGCTACTTAAGGATTTACTTTCTTCCCTTGCTGTTGCAAAGCATGTTGTTACATGTGAACAGAAAATACTGAAGACTTATTTTTAATTTCTTGTTTGACATTTACTTCTGAGAAAGTTTTGCTCTTTCATAGAAATGAGCTCTGCCTCTTGTAGAGGGCTTCACTGGCCTGAAAAAGAATCTTCAAACGTGTCAGAACTTTGGTGATACTGAGGTAGCCTGGTTTCACAATACTGAGTACTTAAAGGAAAAGACCAGCACCATATGCTGGAAACCTATGTAAAGTGTCTTATTTTCTGTGCAGGTAGACTACTGTGAGCCTATAGCTGTGTTTTCTGAAAACCTGTTTGTCTTGACCAGGTATTGTGCACTGTGATAGCCAAGTGGAAGGGCGAAGGCAGCATAAGTAACAAACCCAGTCATTATATTCTGGAACAATACAGAATCATAGAATGGTTTGAGTTTAAAGATCATCCAGTCAACACCCGCTGCCATGGACAGGGGCATCTTTCACTAGATCAAGTTGCCTAAAGCCCTGTCCAACCTGATGGGTAGCATTTGGTAGTATTCAGAATTTATGTACAGTGTAGAAGGCAGCTCTGAGGAAGAGGGGGAAGGGAAGAAAATCTAGATTGTTAACTAGGAAAATGTTTATTGACTTTCTTGTATGTTGCTTATAAAGATACAATGTGAATTTGTTGCTTTTCATAATGAACCTATTCTCTTCCTCTTAAAAAGGTACACAGTATGTTAATTGCAGAGCACTTCTCTTCCCACAAATTACTTCCATTCAAAATAGTAGCAGTACAACAAGCCTTACTGGGTTTACGCAGGATTTGAAAAGGCTGGTCAATCCACAGTGGAGGATCAGGTTTTATCTTCTCTGAACCCCAGACCACCAGCAGGGACTCAATATCCTCCAGACCTTTTTTAATACTTAATAACTGAATACTCTTAGTACTGGTTTCTATTTTTTAGCCTTGTTATAAAAGAATACAATATCTCTACCAGTATGCTCAACACATTTTAGTATCTGTCTACTCACTTTTAAATAAGCTTAGACTATGAGTGGTTTTACTGCGTATTTCACAACAGCATTCTCATTGAGTAATTTGTTAGATAAAAGTAGGGTTGTTGGTTTCTTTTCCTTCTAATACTAAAAATTTCTTTCTGCCCTTAAAGCAATTTTCAGTGATTATCTTCGGGGCCTGAGATGGGTATTTCCCAACAGGAAATCTGATCTTTGGACTTTATCTGTATTAATTATGCCCGTTTGTTCTCTCTCTTTTATCTTTGTATATGTTCTAATGGCTTTACATGACAGTTATACAAAGCAAAAAGGAAATGCTTATAAACTCTTCGTGGTTATTATGTCGCTGGTAATTTTAAATCTTCTCCAAATAAGCGACACTTCATCTATCGTTCAGCTTTCCCTGTGCTGTATCAGAATTAGTGTTAAGCCAAAGGCCATCTGTGTAGCATTCAGTGTTTCTCTGCCTGTATCTGTGCTAGTGAATTAAGTGTGCCTGAGGCTAATTGACACAAAATGGCTCGTGTCCGCATTCTTAGCCCCAAAATAGGGTAGCTATATCCAGATTTACTGTGGGAATGATCCCCTGACCAAGGGTAGCTTCTGAACAGTGCCTTTAAATTGCTGGAGAGAATGCTAATTGGCCTGGGCAGAGAGAGTTTCAGGCCCTTTTCTAAAATTTAGGAGTAAAGGCAGTTAATTTCCATGCATGGGAATGCTCACAGTGCTGCTGATTTTACCAGTGTAGATATGTAGCCTTTACAACTTCACGCAGCTAATTCGATGTTACCCCTTCATCATCATCTCAAAATTTGTACTAAGCTGCATTCTCAGAATACCTTGGGATACTTTAAGCCCTATAACTACATGTTGTTGCATGATTAAAAGATGTAAAATTAGTCATTATTGGTTTAGTTTGTCTGGTATGTTTGTGCTTATTTAAAATGTACAGATATTTTTAAGTTTAATATTTCTGTGAGGGATAGATTGCATTATTGCATTCCTTTTTACAAACTGATTTCTGGTAGGGTCTTGAGATAAAGGACTCACTCCCAAGGCAGCTTTTTTTCTCTCCATGTAGAACTTAAAGAATTTATGTTCCTATTGTGCAGAATCCCAGCACAATCTCTTAATCAGATTTTTTTTATTCCATTCTCACTTTATTCATTAATATTTGATCCATCTGGTAAAGTGTGCAAGAATTAACTAATTTTCATGTTTGTTTGATTTACCACATAAATAGGGACATGTAAACTAGTACATTTGCTTTGATTATATGGTCAAAGTGTGGAATATATATTAGCAGAGAAATTGTAAATAGATTTAATTGCAGGAAAAGACTGATTCTGATTTGTAAGATGAAGGCAGAAAAGCGCAACTGTTAAACTTGCCAATTTGGTGCAGAATGTAACGATGAAATTACAGCTCGTTACATGAGGTACAGACTGGCGTGGCAATGGATTTTTAATAAAGACTTGTAGATGCAGTAAATTTAAGAAACAGCCTATAAGCACTAGAAATGAGTAAATTGTTTTGGTTGTTTTTTTGTTTTTTTGTTTTTTTTTTTTTTTATTCTGTGCTTTTTGCTTTTATTTAGTGACTCCTGAACAAGGCTGAAAAAAGTATTGTGGAAATGTGGCTGAAGCAATTGCTGAAATCTAGAAAACCTATTTCTAGACTGCTGTTTTCATGTGATTTAAATCTACAATTACTATTCTCTTGTATTATATCCTTCTAATTACCAGGCTTCCTATGGGAACCTTACTGGCCCTTCTTGCCAAAGTAGTGCTCGAATGAGCAGAGAGTGTAGATTAATAATAGGCCAGGCAGAAAGGACCATTTCCCAGTAATTAACATAGCACTTCACCTATGTAGAATCTGGACTTCAAAGGCTCATTCTAGAAACTGCTGATGTGTTTTGCCTTGAGAGTGTTTGAATAACATGCATAAGCAGCATTTCTGTGGGCATAGTTGTAATGAAATATACAAATATGAGATATTATAAATTTTTTTTAGCATTTAAGTCCCAAGAGTACTTTTTTTCACTGCAGTCTGAAAAGTGTGCGATATTCCTAAATTTCAGAAACTTAAAGCTAAGTGTTTGCAATTAAAAAGAGGTTACGCAAGTCTTTGCAAATGAGACAGATTCTAGTTTAGTAAAGTGTTTTTGAGTAAGCATAAAATTGTAGTTGTAAGTATGTGATGTGAGACCATTCTCAAGTTGTGATATTTTGCTAGATGACGCCCTTTATAGGACAAATTTATTCTGCATAGTAACACAAGGTGACTGTTACCTTCTGTAGATATCTGTGTTATTTATAGTGGCTTGAGAGAAACCCAAAGAACTGGAAATTCTTGATAAGGTAAATTCTTTTCAGGGCATTATTGTTGTGTAAATAACTTTTATTTAATGGCTAGGAGGCAGAAAAGTAAAGAATTTACTTTTCTCATACAAAAAAAAAAAACCCCAGTCTAGTTTCTCTAAAGAGATTAATTCCCCCACAAAGGAATGATTCTTGGTTTTGTTGTGCAAATACCGGTCCTCTCTATTTCCATACTCAGTAATGGAAATGTGAACTAAAGACAACAGGGAATTACCTCCTTAACTGTAGGTACTGCAAGGCCAGTTTGCATCCTGAGTTCGGGGGAAGAGCTAAGACTGATTGCCATAGAAATTTTCTCTTTAGTGGGAAAATTCTCTTCAGTGCACTGACAGCATGTTGTACTGCTGTAATACGCATTGTTTGCTTCTCCGCCTTCTTTTGCATTACCTGAAAAACTCCAAAATATTTCTCTGATTTGAATTTCATAATGGATAAATAATAAACATGAGAAGTAGTGGGCGAATTAATCTATAGCTGTTTATAATGCATATAGTTTTCTTTATATAGTTAAATATTTCTACGTTGCTTATGTAGCTTTATAGAGTCAGTAGGGCTTCTAGCCCATTTAACAGCTACTGTGTTCACTGTTCTGAAAATCACACAACTTTGTACCCAATATACGTTAAATGTCTACATGTTATTTTGCATTAAAGTGTCTTTACATATGTAGTTGCTTGTCTCAGGGAATACTTCTGGAACACTTGGGTGTTTTATCTGTGGAGGTCAAAGCCCATGATATGTTTAATGTACTTCTGTTTGTTTCTAATTTCGTGAGCAACTCTTAGGTTTTTAGCTTTAATATTTGGCAAAACATGAGTCAATTTTGATGGAAGTCTCCAGCTTTAAAACATGCTGTAAGTTATCGTGCTGTGTAGGAACGATAACTTTGTGGTTTGATATTTTTTTAAATACTTATTCTTTTATGTATATATTGATGTATATATTTAATTAAAATATTTCCTCTGTAAGTCCACGTACTAGATAAATATGTCTGTTGCTGTCAAAACACCACCGAGTCCTAGGATATGTTTGTGAAAGAATGCATGTAAACAAGTGATTTTTATTTTAGTATTTACTTTTACACTTAACTTGGTGACCTAAATACTGTGCATGGAATGCAAGTTTTTATGTGCTGTGCAGATTCTGTGTTACAAGACACTCTGTGTATAATTAATGCTATGTAGGAAGCTGTATCTAGTCGAAAGTGTTATCATTACTGTATCAAAATACATCTTGCAGTGTAGAGACACTCACTTGTATCAGTACCAGCTCTGCAGTGGATACAAGAATACTGATAATGGTTGTATGGACTCTTATAGTGGCATCTGGGATTTCGGTGGCTGTCTGAAACTAGATGAGCGGTGTGGGTGATAGTATGATCCTGTGACTTGCTTTGGGCACATGCCCACCATGATTCCCAACACATGGTACCATTTGTATTAGTGCACCTTTGTGGTTCATATACTCTTTGTGTTCAGGCACTGTGGAAAAACCTAAGTGGTATTGTAGATTGTGTCTCAGAAGAGAGAAACTATGTGGTTTTTTTAGAATATGTGAGTGCATTATGGAGATAGCAAAAAATCTGGAGTATTCTGGTGTTATGTTTTAAGAGCTAAACTCGGACTGCAGTGATACTTAACAGACTTGAGCTGTCATCCTAGATGGCAACAGAATGACTATAATACTAGTAAGATGAATACATCTGGGAATTGCCTCTGTTGAAAAGTTAATTCCCAGATATAGACTGGAGAATTAATACTATTAATACTGGTACAGCTCAGATATTCCTGGATGCGAAACCCATCAGATCTAATGAAACAGCTGCTGAAGCAGTAAGAGGTGATGCTGGTTTTGAATTGTTTTTGGCAAGCAGTGAGAGTGCAGTAGAAGAGTTAGTCCTGGAAAATAAACATGTACTGCTGCTGTGGATCACAAGTGGATTCAGTTTAAATTTAAAAATAAATGAAAAGAAGCCTGTAAGTGAAGAATCTTAATTTGAAAAGGACTTAGTACATTTTGGTGTTAGTTACGGCATAGTAAAGCAGAATTTAATTGCCTAACTGTCAAGACTTTGTCAACTGGGCCCACTGTTTTTGCTGTGTAAAGACCTTCTTGTGCAGTCCTTCTGCCAGGTTTGGCCACAGGATTTAAGAATTGTTAGAGGGAAGTTAAAGGAATGTAGAAGTAGAAGGAGGACTAAATTTTCTTTCAGCTCCTATTTTGGCTAACAAATCTTGGTGGCAAGGGAAACTTTTGCCTTTTAGGACTTCTTTCTCCCACACCATCCTTCTGTAACAACACACAGTTTGTCTCTAGGTTAGAGAGTCAAAATATGTTTTCTTCTTCTGCTCTCAGTTACGCAGTGTATCTGTCCAGAATCTGTTGGAGTTCTGTGCAGTTCCTTCAGAAGCTTGTGGTGGTGTCCCCAGCCACCCCAGTCTCTTGAAGTTGCACTCCAACTTTATATACACTTTAGTTGCCTGGCATACGGCTTCTATTATTTGCCTTCTGTATTGGAGTAGTATTAGTATGAAAGCATAAAATAGTATCTTAATTTCTTTGCTGTTGATATTCCCATATATATTAAAGAACATATTTTCAGTGACTTTAGAATGAATATTGTGTGTGTTTGGTTTTTTAAATTATATATCTTGCCTTATCAAAGATTTAGAGTTTCATGAAGGCACGCATTTGGTTTTCTTCTGTTTGCAAAGGCTTCTTGGTAAGTTAAGAATTTTTGAACCAGATTTCAAGCAAACCACAAATTTGACCATCTGACATATAGTCTCACATAACCTGTATTACAAAATGTTGTTAACTCATTTAAATTCCAGTGTATGCAATTGTAGTTTGTATGTGAATTTGTATAAAGGTCTTGGACTAAGTTTAATCTGCACAGGGTCTTCTGAGTTTGCTCGCAAGCCTCCTAATGCATGACAGAATGTTGTCAGGGTGTAGGCTGGAGTGGTGGAGTCCCTGGTATGATGCCTCTAGTCTGATGGGGCTGCACAGGAACTGATGCAAGAAGAGGTCAGCCCAGGCAGCAGGACAGTGTTCTGTGACCACACAGTGGAGCACTGGCCAGATATTTGAAAAGCACAGCTGTTGGAGCTTGGTACTCATCAGGCAAGCTGGCCAAATACAGTATTGAGAGTCTTGATTTGTCAGCCTGTCTTACTAGGTGGTTCCAGTAAGCCAGAAATCAAATAAACACTGCTAAAAATCACGTGTGGAGTGTTTTACTGGGTGCATTATGTGGAATGCTCAGTTTCTGAGTTAGACAATGTGAAGATGGAAAAACCACAAACATTGCTTAGAAGGATTCAGCTGCCAGCATTAGTTCTGGCAATAATTGGATGTAACTGTTGGATTGGAATTCATGGTGCCCTCGGGGCCAAGAAAGAAAGCCCTGAAAAGATTGATGATGACACTGGCAAAACACTCAGATGTGAAATGAAGTTTGAGGCAGCTTGTTGGTGTATGCTAAAAGTTAGAGCAGAGCCTTGAAGCAGGTTGTTGAGTTTGGCATTTCCAGAAACAAGTTAGGCTAAGCCTTGGGACAAGGGTATTGTAAGTGAATGTCTATGAAATGTGTAAATGAGTTAGGCATTACTTGGGGCAGCTGCAGCAGCAGCTTCAAGTTCTAAAGCAGGAGTGTCATTCTGGAGTGTGGCACCAGTCAAGCCACCGTCAAGTGGAGAGCTGAGTATAAGCGCTTTGGCCCTGCTGAGAAACAGCCTTCTCTGTGATTAAAATACTGCCTGCTATGAGGCTTCATGAGTGGATCAGGTATTCAAGTAACTGTAGCAGGCCTAGATGAGTGGTATAGGACTCTAATGGATTGCCTGATAAACACGTTGTCTTTTTAAAAAGTTGCAGCTTGATTTGCACCAGTTCATGAGTTGTCCCTTGTGAAGAACTTGACA
Organism: Strigops habroptila; assembly: GCF_004027225.2. Taxonomy (NCBI): domain Eukaryota; kingdom Metazoa; phylum Chordata; class Aves; order Psittaciformes; family Psittacidae; genus Strigops; species Strigops habroptila. Next base: position 32,657,720 of record NC_044279.2, read on the forward strand.
TACAACTGGGTAAACCATTCATGAGTACTGCATGCATTAGGGAGGAAATTTTAAGAAGGGCGTGTAGTGGCAGGACAAGAGGGTAAATTTAGATTCGATATTAGGAAGAAAATCTTCGCTGGGAGGGTGGTGAGACACTGGAACAGGTTTCCCAGAGAAGCTGTGGCTGCCCCATCCCTGGCAGTGTTCAAGGCCAGGCTGGACGGGGCTTTGAGCAGCCTGGTCTAGTGGAAGGTGTCCCTGCCCATGGCAGGGGGTTTGGAATGAGATGATATTTAAGGTCCCTTCCAGCCCAGACCGTTCTGTGATTCTATGTTGTTGGAAGTCTTTTTAAGTTCAAAATCTTACGGTAATAGGTAGCTTTTAAACTTTTTTTTCTCTGCTATCTCCAGTATTTTTTATTTACTTTTATTGTTTTACCCAAGCGTGGACCACTGTTCTGAAAATTTTCTAGTTGGCAAAGCATTGGCACCAAGAGTTCCTTAGTCCTTCAGATCAGGGCAAAAGTCATGCTGGTTTAGGGGCAGAGAGAGATGTGAGATGGTACGCAGTGATTCTCGCTTAAATTTAGGGTGACACAAACTGCAAGATGGAGTGGTGTGAAATCCTTATTACAGTAAGGATTTTGTCTCATGATTGTCTAGGATGTTGTTGTTAATAGGATTGCAAATAGGGGGAGGGGATAAAAGAGAATGAGCAGGAAGACTCTGTCTGTCCTGCCTCATAATAGAAGGTGTTCAGCCTAACAGAACGAGTGCCAGTTCATGTTGTCAGTCCCCTCCTAATAATGGTGCCAAAAAGACAGTTTCAAGAAAGATCAGGTAGAGACCTCTGATAGGAATGGGACCTGCTTGTTCTTCAGCTGAGTACAAAGATAAGGAATTGATAGTTGATGGTTGCTGTGTGTACTGTTTCGCCAGGACTGGCTTAATACATATTCAGCAAATTTATTGTATCCTGGTACAGGGAGCTAAAAATACCCCCAAAACTCGTGATGTTTTATACACTTGTATAAAATAAGTTGACAAATAATAAGGGAGTTTGTGGTGGGCTCTAAATTTTCACTGGGACACCATAGTGATCTCCAAGTCTAGATGCTTTTTTTAATTGTTATTTTTATTCAAATTCTCCCCTTTTCTGAGAAGCAGATTTAAAAGGTACCAGAAATGTTCTTCAGGGCCTAGTTGATAGCTTGTGGTATACTGGAAGCCCATTCAGGGCTATTGTTGGTAGTAAATTCTGTATGCCACTAGCTGTACCTAGTGTAGACTCCCTTTTATTAGTATTTTCTCCCAAATATCTGAAAAGAAGCCTGAAAGTAACTTGGCTGAATAAAAACCTTGGTTTGTTATCTAAGTAAGTACTTTAATGGACAAAAATACTATTCATCTTCTTAGAACTTACTTTCTCACAGGCTCGAATGGAACAAAATGACTTACTGAAGTTCTGTCAGAGGAACAATATGTGTAATATGTGAATTAGCTTTTCAAAAGGTACAATCTTTTGATTTCCAACTCAAAGGATTATTAAAGAGACTGAGTTTTCAGAAAGCATTGAAATCACTTGCCCATCAAAAAGTAACTAACCTCCACATGTGTCTGGTTTCCCAGGTGTTTTCCCGTTTTTTTAGTACTTTGCATAAACTGCAGTTCTAGCTGTTCATCAGATGGGTGTGTGGTGTTGATTTTGGGGATGTTTTGTTGCTGTTAGGTTTGTTTCAGAGGGGGTTTTGGGCATTTGGTTGGTGTGGTGGTGGTGGTTGTTTGCCTGATGTGATCCAAGCTGGAAGGCAGGAGTGGCTGTAAATTAATTGGTGTTGAAATGAGAAGAGAGGATTAGGAGACTGAGGCCTGTAGTGTTGATGCATACTGCTGTGACCTTGCTAAAGTAAGGAAGCATTCTGAATTCCTAAAAACCTTTTTCTGTGATCAAAGTATACATTTCTAGTCTGTAGCTACAGATCTAAGTTGTTTTGAAGCATGAGATTAGCCTACTGTAAGTGATTATAATTTGAGCTTTTGCACAACTGTGTTTCAGTAAAAAGCTCCATTTATTATTCTGAAATTTCTTGCATCTTTGCAGAAGGTCCTGTCTTTATGGTAACTATTCTGCTGTTTGCATAGTAGCTGTATGCCAGACTGGTAAGATTAGAATTTAAGGCTAGTAAAGCTCATTTACAAGCTAATTTACAAAGCTCCTTCTCTCCGCTAAAATTCCAGGTCATGCATTCTCTCTGCAGGAAAGAAAAGGAGGGTTTGGGGGATTGAGGTCTGTACAGCTGTCTGTAAACAGTTGGTACTTACATAGCATAAAGGAATTGTGCTACAGCAGTCTATTATGGCCTGGTGGTTATGGCTGAAATTCAGTGCTACAGGGCTGTTAAATGTGATGGATTCAGAAATAGTAAAACATCGTCCCCCTAAACTAGCAATATCTTTAAAGGAATAAATGTATGTGTTAGAGGTGGGGAAAGTATTTCTGTTTGTCATGTGGGGTTTTTTTGCTGTTTGTCTTTCTGGGGTTTTTTAGCCTTTATAACTGATGCTTTGGCATTGTTGGGGGCTTTGTTCTGTTGTTTTTCTGTTTTTCTCCGCAGCAAACTTATTTAGCTTGGGGAGAGATAGGAAAGACGAAGTGTTCATTGAAGAGGTGGAATTTTGGTAAATTTAGTAACAACAAAAAAAGCTGAGAATTTAGGAAAGTGAAGTTGGTACTTGCCTTGGCATAGGGAAAAATCAGATCATCACTTAAGGTTGATATGAATCTTGGTTTCCTATGAAATCTTTAGTAAGACATTTGTAAGAACTTTGTGAGATTTGTCAATGCAGGAAAAAAAAATGACTGTTTTAGTTTGCAGTGGTCTTTTAATTCAGATATAAATTTTTTCTGCCCCCTGAAATTTCCGAATAAAACCAAATGGGAAACAACATAATTGTTTGGGTTTGGAGGGGGAAGAAGGAAAACAGATTTTGAAATGTCAGAGTTTTTGTGTTTGGCAGAACTGTTCTAACACATTTTAATAAAGTAGGTATTAACAGAGGAGCACAATATTCATATTGTTCAGCTCTGCTTGGACGTGGCTTTAATAAAAAGCATAAGGTTCAGTATTTGTATTTTGAAGTACAGAAAAACATGGATTATTTTATGATATATAAGTGTTTGTGTTCATTTTTAATGCTTAAATAGCTATTTATTCTTGGTAAAATGGACAAGTCTAAAAAAAGATGGTAATAGATTTGCAAATGGTATTTTGAGTAGCAGATATGTTTCTGTATAGGGATTTTTACTTATTCAATATTCTAATGAAATCTTGTATTCAGTAATGAAAGTGGTTTATGCTAAGCTTAAGCTTTGACTAGGACGAGCAAAAATATGAGGAAATTAGATCTAGCAATGGCATTCCTGCAGTCCCTTTAGACAGGCTACAGCAATGTAGTGTCTGCCAGTGTAGAAATGGTACATGCACATTATCTTCTTGCTATCCTCAGCTGTGTGCACCTGCTGTTTGTCCTGCGTCAGCTCCAGTATTCATCTGACCTCTATTCAGTTTGAAAAAACAGTGGAAAGCTGACATAGAGTCCTTTTCATTTGCAGAATGAACTCTTCGAGAGACTGGGTGGTCGGAGGGAAGGTCAAGCTGTCTCTGAGCTATTCCTTTAGGTCTTGATCATAAACACAGTTTTATGTAAATTCTGTTCAAATTGATTGGACTTACTCATAGATTTGATTAATCTGATTCAGGACTTTGTGAGTGTTGTACCTTTTCTTCAACATGTCTTTTCCTCAATTTCAACAGCTTTTGGTGATCTCATAGGAATACAAAGCAAAGCATGTGTTTGTGCATGTGTAGGAAAGATCAGTTCTAGATTTTTCGGTTTCCTTTTCACTTGGTAATTTTGTGAAATCATCTTTTCGACATTGGTCACCTCAATTACAGTACAAACTCGTTCAAACCATGATGACAGTGATGATGACGGATTCAGTGATGAACTGTTTGAAAGACAACAAACAAATGCTGGTGGCAGATAGACCAGTTTTTTTGCAGTGAGCAGCATTAAACTGAAACCATTTTAATTGTTACTATAGTTCATTTTGGACCAGGGTAAATTGGAAATACTGTGGTCCTACATACTATTTGACTTGCAAATAGTTCAGGATCCTGCATGACTCAGTGTTTTCTGTGGATTTTAGAAGCCACTATTAAGTTTATCTTAAAATACTAATCACTAATGCGCACAGCTGGGAACTGAGCCTGGCACAATACATAAGCCACTGGTATCTTTTCAGTTCATAGTCATACAATAATTTCCGTGTTCAGGATAGTCAGAATAGGGAAGAGATGCTGCGTGGTATGTAGGTGTACGTAGTTCAAAACCATTGAGCCTTAAGTAATTGTCACCAGAAGAATAAAATACTTCTTAGGTGATCTAAAAGCATGGGTTTCTAGCTTTCACAATTGGAGATGAGTGTTTTATTCTAGTAAACTCTGGTTTTGTAGCTATGTTAGGGTATCTATAAAGCTATTTTGAGAAACCAGTACAGATATGCTTTAGAATGGAGTCATGGGACACATAAGATTGCATGGTGCATTATTCATCAGGCATTCCTTTTTGACTGTACACTTGAATGTTTGGTTATGCTACTATAGCTTCATGCTTTTTAGAATCTTTTCAGTTATATTCCACAGTGTGTGTATTCCTCTCTTCACCACTAGTTTTAAATTGCTTAATCCCATACTATATTTAATATTAATCTCCCATGCAGAGCTTGAGCATGGTTCTGAATTGAGCTCTAATATGCTCTCCAGTGAGCACACACACATATATATTAAAAAAAACCCTACTTGTGTGTTTGTTTTGTAAGTTATCCTACAATTTTTAAGAAGGTCTCAAGTAAATGGTAATATGGAAAATGGAAATTATCACATCTAATATTTCTCTGTGTGTGTGATTGCCATATTCAGTGATGTAATGTTCATTTATGGAGTACTTAATTGATTGATATTGGAAGGAAATGTGGTTTTTCTCTTCAAAAATTAAAGCTTGAATAGCTGAAAGCAGGTAATAAAGTAGAAGAAAGCCATGGGATTGCTTCTCTGATAAAATGCAAGAAGGAAATAAAATAATAAAACAGTTACGTAAATACTTAGGCAAGGCTCTCTAAATGACCATTTTAATCAAAAACAAACAAAATATTTAGAAGGGAGGTGCACTGTTTTATTTCCCCCCTTGGAGTAATGTCTTTGCTCATATGCTGAGAATCACCTTTTGCCATATAGAAGCTATGGGTTGTATTTGGTTCTAATATTTGGATATAAGGAAAGAAGTGGGATAAAAGGATAAGGAAAATGTAGTGGAAGAGAGAAAGTAGGATTTAGATTTTAAAACGTGGGTGGAGAGTGTTGAGCTGTGAGTTTTAAAAAATTAAAAACAATTTGATAGGATTTTACTTTTTTCAATTGGAACCTAATTTGTATAAATGAGGACTTTGAGTTTAAAGATAAAGCCAATCATATTTAAATGTCATTTTTAGTCTGTTAAAAATCCCTAAAAGCAAACAATAATGCAGGAAAGATTTTTGCTGACTTCTAAACTCACTTAAGAGTCTATGTAATAAGGAGGGGACTATAGCAGTGGTTCACATGCAAGTAACATATATAGTACTTTGAATATCCTAAATACTATATAGATGTGAACCATAGTTGCATGTGATACAGTACACTGTGATATGCCTGATTTTTAATTAATTTTTTTTTTCCTTTCTTCTGGAATATACCATTTTCTTAACCAAAATGTATGCGCTGACATTTTAAAGGTATGGTTGTGTCACTGATACCTCACTTTATGAAATAACTACTAATTTAATGCATCTAAAGTATTCCCCAGAGGTCAATGAGAACACTGTTTTCTTAAAATCTTTCTCATTAATCATGATTTTATGACTCGAATGTCTATTAACAAAAAAAAATTCCAAAAGCTGGTTTTTTCCTCATATATTAAATATTTTTAGCATATACAAAGGGGAAGATAAAGGTTTTTAATTATTTCCTGATTATACAATATTGTATTATGATTTAATTGACTCAATATTCTCAGTTTTCAGCACAATGAGAGTTTGTAAATTTAGGCAGCTTTGTGATCTGACAATTTCATGATGGGTTTTGCAACTGAGTATCAATGTGAAGTTAAGGCTACAGTAGTGGGCCTTTTAAGTTGATTTTATGTATTATAGTGTGGAGAGTTCTGAAAGTTACAGTTTTTAATGCTAAATTAATTGAGATAATTTAATTTACTAAGCCGACTGCTTACTTTGGGTATATATCACTTCTGTACTTGCAGTCCATTCTGTGTACAGGATATCAGCTTTTTCTTAAGGGGTTCAAAGTAGTCGTTAGCTGCAGCCATGGCTCAGAACTCCTGGTCCTGAATTGCTGCCCTCTGTATCCCTGACTTCTCTTCCTTTTGTGTAATTGCTAGGATTTGGTATACTGTTTCCCTTTGGGTAAGGCAAAAAGAAACAAGTATTGTTCTGGACTTGACCCCAGTATGTATATTGGTAACCTGCACAGAGTAATTTTTATGATGCTTCCACGTGTGGAGTTATCTTGGGTAGCAAAAGCTGATTTGGGAAAAACGGACTTAGTCACAAGATGGCTCAATGGACTACAATTTAGCTAGTGATTGTTGTTGAGAAATGTGAAAAAAATTTAATATCTAAATCCATTAATTCTACATACCTGTATTTTCTGTATCACCTAATTGTCAGTCAGACCCACGTTTTAAGTTTTATACCACTCTGAAGATTGTTTCCAGTAAATCTTCATGTTTGTACGGTTTTTATTTTCCTTTGGCAGTTCAGATCTTCAGGGATGAAGGATTCAGTTGTACTGTGTATTCAAAACGTTATTTTTTTATTCATTTTGTATTCCAGTTATCTAGAAAAGTATGAAAAAGTCCATCATTTTGGGGAGGAGGATGATGAGGTACAACCAGGCAATCCAAAGCCACAACTTCCTATTGGTGCAATTCCAACTTCCTATAACTACCAGCAACACAGTGTGTCAGGTAAATTTTTGAGGAAAAAAGTGCTATTTTTTTCCATATATGTGTGTGTATATGTATGTGTTTTGACAGGCTACAGAGATAGTGTGTAGCTAAATTTCCAACAATATTAAAACCGTCAAATCTGTAGGTCACTCAGGTTATTAGTATAATACACTCGAAGACCTTTTCCTCTGGAACCACAACAAAATAAATATGAAAATCTGTAAGGTATTTCTCTTCTTTACAAATGTTTCTTTCTAATTAGCAGGGCTGAGTAGTTCCTTGTCTTGAAAAAATGTATCTTGAAAATTCGCAGGTTGTTTTTCTGTCACATCAGTCATTTCTCTGCAGAGCCAAATACCTGAATTGAGCATATGATTACTTAAGCTTTAAAGTCTGAAGAGAAAGGCACATGTGTTAGGAGCCAGACTCAAAACCGTGGTAATTTAGAGACCAAAGTATCAATCTTGAACCAATGAACAAATCAGAAGCTGGTGGACTCTGTGCAGCGGATGTGTACTTTGTTGTGTAGAAGGTGACTCTAAACTGTATTACAGTTCTGTTCAGCTTTAATTAAAGTTTGCATTTTCAAAGCTTTTCTTTGGGAGAACATACTGCAGTATTGCATTCTGGAGATGATGAATTAATATCCAACTAGGAAGGTACACAGCTAAGTGGAATGTGTTCACCATTTTGGCCAAAGACTAATGGGGAAAAAAAATAAAAATTGAATACTGTAAAACCTTGTTAATACCCACAGTAGCTTATTAATAAACCTTTAAAAGTTACTTCTAATTCATAAATAATATTGCTGAATGTGTTAGCTGAAGATTAATTTAGCTGTGAAAACGTTTTACTTTTTTTTCTCACTTAGATTACCTTCGTCAAAGCTATGGGCTGTCTATGGACTTAAACTCACCAAATGACTATAATAAATTGGTGCTTTCACTGTTATCTGGACTACCAAATGAAGTGGACTTTGCAATTAATGTGTGTACTCTTCTTTCAAATGAAAGCAAGCATGTTATGCAGCTGGAAAAGGACCCTAAGATCATCACTTTACTGCTTGCAAATGCTGGGGTGTTTGATGACAGTAAGTATATAACAACGTTTTTGCATCAGAGAGTCAATACTTGTCGTAGCATCTTTCACAGCTGTTAATAATTAAAATGTTTATAATTTATTGCATTGTATTGCACTTAAATCTAGTTTTTCTTTTTGCCTTGTCCGCAGTTTTTATCAGAAATTACAAATACTTTTTAGGTAATTTAATACAGTGATGTTGAATAGTTTAGTGAAATGCAAGCAGTAGTTTTTCAGTGGTAGAACGTGGTCTTGAATTGTTCAAGATGCCCAAATTTACAGCATTGGATTTCCATCTGCCTGTAGTATATTACTGCTTTCTTTTGAATTCATAGGACCATGCTCGCTTCTCACAATTCTCATAGCAGTCACAAATTAAAAAATTCAAAAAGGGCAGTCTGAAAACAAGGACCCACAAAGCTTTTTATCCTGATACTCACTAGACATTCAGCTGGAGTGAAATTCAGAATAAAAAAACTCAAGGGATACAAATTTGAATCTGAGTTGCAGAATGACAGAAATTTTAAAAAGAGCCCATTCCATCAAAATACTTCAGCATGCGAAATAAATTCTTCTGACTTGTTCAGTGTGACCTCCATGCCAGGTTGTTACTTGTTAATTGCTTGTTTGTCTCTCTGTCGAGGAGAGGGGAAAAGAAAGAAGTTAACCATCCTAAAATCATAACAGCATAGCTCCTGTCTCATGGTAGTGAGGAGGAACTATTTACTGGCCTTAGGTACTGATTTTTTTTTTTTAATTAAAAAAAAACCAAACCCAAACCTGAATTTCAGAAACTGCCACTATAAGAAATCACTCAAATGAGCTTTTTCAGCTACTTGTCTGCTAGTACAGATGATCATATCTGTTTTGAGTATACAGCTACTTCGCATGTGTAAGCGCAAACATAGTATGGTATGCCAGAGACTCTGTTTTGAAATTCTGGGGAAGAACCAGTGTTAGACATTGTATACTGTTTGGTGGGGCTTTTTAATCATCAGCATTTTTACATCATGGTTTGTAGCTTGCCCCTTCTCCCATTATTACATTAGTGTTCTCCAGCTTCTCTTCCATGTATTTGTTTTGTACCCATGCCCTTCAGATATAGTTAGATCTTGGTCATTTAGTGTTTGCATCTATCCCAGTCAAAATTTTTCAAAGAAAAATATTTGAAAGAAAGCTAAAGTGAAACAGTCCTGTATGTTAGTGATTCCAGGATGCTTGCTCTGTTCTTTTGATGGAACTTCTATGGATTTAGGAGTTTACAAATAATTTAAACAGCTGTTGTATTACTGGGGTTTGGTATTTTGTGGGGTTGGGGTTGGGTTTTTTTTGTTTTGTTTTTTTTTTTTTTTTAGATATTTGAAAGGCAGACAGTGTTTTCTCAGGTTCTTAACTTGGACTCTGAGCATAGGCTTGTTCCATAGCTGGTCTGTATTAGTATTTCTTATACTGAAAAACGTTTGAGGTAAAACCAACAGTAATGATGAGCAGGTGATGGGCTTGCTCGTTTCATTCCCTGAGGAAAACTTCTTCTTTTTCCCTTTTTTTTTTTTTTTTTTTTTTTTTTAATCTTGCCCAATTACATCTTCTGGATATATCCAGGGAGTGTCCCAGCAGCATTAGGAGGACTAACTGGGACAAACTGGGGAAAGACAGGAAGTGTGTATGTTTGCTTATTTTTTGCAGCATGAAGCTTCAATTTGAAATACTTACATGCTTTTATACTATAAACAATGAAGGTAAATCTGGCAGGTTTGGGGATTATATGAAAATCATATGAAAATACTGTCATAATTTCAGATGTAAATAAATGATAGCTGACTAACTGTATTTAATGTGGGGTTTAGACTTGGCTTGTCTATAATTAAGGTTTTATCATTGTTAGTATTTTTAATGTAGTGTTTCTCAATAACAAGAAAAATGTATCTACAGCTTTTTTTTTTCTCCTCCTTAAAGTTTAAGATGACAGTTATATTGCAAGTGATAGGGCAGCCCCAGGGGTTTGGTGGTATATGGTATCTGGAATTTGGAGTGGTGGATAAGCCTCCATTTGGATTCTGTGAGTTCAAAGCTGATGTAGTCTTGGGTTTGAGATTTGTAGCATTTTGCTCAGAACAATAAAATATTATGAACCAAAATGTTTTGAGTGTAGCTTAAACATGTTATTAGTTCATTACAGAATGTTTGCAAGACGGTTTGTTTTTGGATTGACTCAATCTTTGAGTCAGATTGACTGAGTCTTTGCTTTCAAGGAGCGATGATTACAAAGTTTGTGGTAGTGGCTCCACCAAACACCGAAGAACATCCACTACCTTTCCTGGTTAAATATCGACGTTCAATTGAGAGCTGTCAAAATCTCACTGCTAATGTTACGTTTTTTTAGAGAACATTAGTGGGGATTTGTTTAATTACTAAAGTGGTGTTTACAGCTTACACAGTGCACATAGAGAACAGCTGTTGACGTGAGGTTGAAAATTGAGCAGTCATCGCCTGGAAAAGAGCTGTGAAAAAGTTTGCCATGTATGTTTTAAAGTGTTCACAATAATCCATTCTTTATGGACAACTTATTCTCAATTTAAACTGTAAAAGTGACATAGGAGTTAATTAAATTACTGTAGAAATTTCAGTTGGTTTATGCAGGATTTTTTTTAATGAAAAACACTGGAAGAGTCTGTAGTGTTGTTGAATCTTATTTAGTTTATGCATTAGTAAAAAGTCAAACAGAAATGCCGATTATTTTACTGATTTCTGCTTTTTATGCTTAAAGCTTTAGGATCATTTTCTGCTGTATTTGGAGAAGAATGGAAGGAGAAAACTGATAGAGATTTTGTTAAGGTAATTTAAAAATTATTAAAATAATTTTGAACTGCATATGATGGGTAGCAAATTCTTGAAAAAGACAGAATTATAAGATATACCAACGTATCTCTTTAGAATGGATCTCAACGTTATTCCTTTGATTTAAATATAATAGGGGACTAAATCACAGTTGTAAGATATTTGTATAAGCAGGAATAAATGTATTAAGAAAAAATAGGCGTAGGTGAATGAATAAAGTGGTTCCATGTTTCTTTTTATAAGAAAGCTAATACATGTGAGGAAAAGGAGAACTGGTTAGCATATTTAACAAGAGAAAATAATGCTGGTTTATTGCCATGATCCGTAAAGAAAGATTCTGGATTATGAAAATTAAATCCATGACGTAAGAAGCATAGGACAAATATAAAGAAGTTAGCAATGTTGAAAGTTTATTTCAGTTAAACAATTTTTGCACAAGGCTTTTTTATCTTTCCACTAGAGGGCATGATATACTGTACAAGTAATGAAATGAGGTAAAAATATAACTGAAGTTTCTTTGTATAAATGCTTCCTCTTTATTGTAGGTGAGCACTTTGAGGTGATTGAGAGCATGCAGTATATTATAGCTGAAGGTTTGACATTTCAGCATATTTTCTGATACACAATTTTCTTGAATTACAGGTGATGATTTATATGGCTACAGTAGGAGAGAGATTAAAATATATTTTGATATGTTATGCTTTTTATTAAAGAAAAATGTGAAGGAATAAGCTGCTGAGCTCCTTATGAACTCTTAGCCAGGTTTCTGCTCAGTTTCTTAATTGTTTCATTACTGAAATGTCTTACCAGTATTGTACAGAAATATTTGTTATGAGTTTCTTCCCTTTTTTTTTTTTTGGTTTATTTCTATGTAACTCGATTTTGGTACAAGCTGGACCATAGTAGTGTTAGCTAAATGATAAGTATTGCTGAAATATCAGTGAAATAGATTCCCTAACCAAAATTTTCTAGGTAAAGTTAAAAACAAAAAGGTAAGCTCACATATTTGTTAGTACATGAACTTGAAAACGTGATTCAAATGTGCTGAAGTGTAAAATATAATGCTTTGTAATCTTTGTTTTCTTTTTCCGTTGAAAATATGTCCAGAAGTACTGTAGGTTGTGTTTTGGTTTGGTGTTTTGGGTTTTTTTTTGAAGCGCTTAGCACTGCTGTGTTGACTTCACCCTCAACTGTCACAGATTGTTCTGATCTAGAGCAGCAACAAGTGCCATGTCTAGATCTGTAAACAGTTAAAATTACACAGAATTCTAATTTATTATATGATCATTAATTATATAAATTTAAGTAATTGTGATAGATAAGGACAGATGGTTCTGATAGATGTTTTTGAGGAAGTGTTAAGTAGAACCACTGTAACTGCAATAAGATTTACTAATAAGAAACTTGGATGCTCTCCAAGATCTATTTTTGATCATTACAACATGTATAGCACCACTTTGTAGTGAAATACTGCTGAAAGCATGTCAGAAACTAACACCAGATCTAAAAATATCTCTAATGCCAAGAATGCAGATTTTTCAGAGCATGTTACTTCAAGCATTTGTTTGACCCTACTACTGGAAGTAATTTATTTTTTATTGCAGCTGTGGCAAAGCAGAAATCAGGGGAAGCATTGTGGGAGCTTCATGATACAGGAGAGAATTTGGTTGGCAGGGTAGAGACTGTGTATGTGGTTTTTGTTTGTTTTTTTAAATTTGCTTTTACAGCTTGAAGATTTAATAGAGTGACTATGGAATGTGTGTCTCTGCTTTCACTGCTCACATTATCTTCTAAAAAATCCTTCTTCGTTTGTTTGGGGTTTTTTCCGTTTTGCTGCCAGTTTGTGTCTTGACTTTTGTAAGGTTAGCAATCCAGCTTGTTTCTCTGCTCTAATGGCAGCAGTTCAGAAATTTGTGTAAAGCTGAAAATGGGAGAGGAAAAATGCAGAATTATGAATTGAGTATAGTGATGGCATGAACACACAAATGTTAGAGACTCACAGAAAGGAGGGTGGGGAGAGCAACTTCTTAAACATACGTATTCAAAACTAATAGGAATTGAATTGACAGAAATTGTGTTGAATTTGTAAATGTTACACTTAAACCGTAACGGGATTTTTATGTGTTGGAATTTTGGGGTTGAGGACGTGGCTGAGAAATATTAGGAATCCTGAAGCTGTTCTGAAAATAATTTTCAGGGTTAAATTCAGGATTCATAGAAAAATCATAACCTTGGATTCTTTGCAATTGAACGTCAGTTTCAGAGTTGGTGTGTCAGTTTTATGCAAAAAAAAAAAAAAAAAAAAAAAAAAAAAAAAAAAAAAAGAAAAATACGAACTCCTAATCTTTCTTAGCTGAAAATAGCTTTTCAAATGCAGTGAAAGAAATGTGAATGACATATGAGACGTGTTCAGAATATTTGACGTTTTGTCTATATAGCTACTCTTACTTTTTCCCAAGCTGCTCCTCCTGCTATTGAAATATATAAACATAAACTTGGAACTTTGGATTTAATAGAGCCATTTAGTTTCTGTATTTCAATGTCTTTATACAGACATTGGGGGTAATTTTAGAATCATATACTAAAAAGTTCTCTGGAAGTTTTTAATATTTGCTTAAAATAAGCTTGATTTAATTTTTAGTCTCTTAATAATATTAGTATTTTTAGTTTTCAATAACGAAAACTGGCCATATGTTTTTCCTTGTTATTTTCCTCTTCATTCTACTGTATCTTTGCATACTAGGAGCGGTACAGCATCACTGTTAGTATTTCTCCCACCCTTAAATATCTACACAAGAACTGTTGGTTGTTTGGTATTCAGTCTTGAGTTCTGTATTAATTTATCATAAAGAATTTGTCAATTGTTTCATCACCAATACTTCAATTTTATATTCTGCTGTTCTCCAATTTTGACTTAAAATCATTTTACTTTACATTTGCAGTATCATGATTTTTTCAGAACAGTCTGCTAGTTTCGTAAGGTCACATTCGCAAGCAAAGGAGCTTGCCTATTTGTTTATGTCCTTAAGCATCACTACTATTCCAGTGGAAGGTGAAGATGAAACCCAACATGTTTCTTTATGCTACATTTCGACAAAATCAGTTACCTTTTTTTAAAATGTTTTCCCCTCCCCCAATCCTTACTTTGTTATAAAAAAATAAATGTTTGGATAATTCGTAATTTACATGATTTTATCTGGAATGCTGCATATTTTCTCACTTTATACAAACTTCCCTCTGAACTGAACCAAATGTCTTTACTAGTCAATGAATCTGTTCCATTAATTGGCAGAATTTGAGCATCATTTTAGTTGAACCTGCTGTTATCCCTTATAGCTGTGTTACTTTATTGCTTTTCTTCCTTTTTGATTTTTCCTGGTGCTGTCAATAAGCTGAAATCTCTAGTTAGTTGGAATGACTGCATGTCCTTACTTGAGGATTGAAACAACTGGCATTTAGCTAGTCATCTTGTGTCTCGTTTTGTCATCCCCATTCTCAAGCTCTGATGACATCCTGCTCAGATGTTTTCTCATCTATTCTGGAAGCATTTTTAACTGTTTAATTTTGCATTGAATTTCCTCATGTTCACTTATGAATACAGTTTGTCTTTCCACAGAGAATTGTTTATATAGCATGCTTCTAATCAGATATTTAGCTGTTTTTCGAGGTATTTCTTATATGTCTCTAGGAGGTGCCTACTGATGCATATACTGATGTAGTATATGAATAATTGCATTATATTTCTTCTTGCACCATTCATTTCTGTTTACTTCAGTTTAAGCATTTGGATTTCATGTTCTTGGACTTTGAGGCCTTCTCTCCCTGCAGAGTTCCAAAATCCATACTATTGCAGTTTTTTATTTTCTTCGTTGCTTTACATAATGCTTTACTTCTCTGGTCTCCTTTTTTGTTTTGGTGAAGCTCTTATTTTGCTGTCCAACTCTTTCTTCTTTGTAAAAGCTTAATAATTTTCTTTACTGTGCATTTATTCTTTGAATCTTTTTCAGATAGTGTGTAGAGAGAGATCCTTATGCATTTAAATAGCTGAAATGCTTTTCAAACATCACCTTTCTTGTCTCTCACAGCGATCTGTTAAGCTGACTTCAGTTGCTCTTATGTTTTTCTTGGACAATAAATAGGCATGATCATTGCTACATGATACGATTTGTGGATTCAAATGCCTCTTGTTTTTATTTAGTTAATCTGATTTCCAGTGAATTCTGTATAATCCTGTGCATCTTTTTCCAAAGAACTTGGCTACTGGCAGTAATCAGATTTTGCATGTGCATCAAATTCTTTACCTTCGTCCATTATATCTTAGCATCTGGAAATTGCATAGTCAAGCATTGTTTGTTTGCTTCTGAGTTTTGAGCTTTACATTCCTATTACCAGTGCGCTAACATGATCTAAATATAAATATATATAGGAATAATTGTTGATAAGAGCTTCGCTTTCTTGTACTTTCCTGTTCATTTCTGTTAACATGTAGTATCATATCGCAGTTATAGTAGGAAATAAAAAACTGCTTGTGATGCTAAACTGTTTTTTTCTTGCCTCTGTGATATAATTAAGGTTTTCAGAGGAATATCTAGAAAGCTTGACTTAACTCATCTTTTTGCACTTTTGCCTTTCCTTTGGGCAAACAAAAATTTTGTCATGTTTCACCTCGTGGGAATCCCTTGAAACAGATAGGTCACAAAAATTATACAGAGGTTATTTAATTCTATTTTCCACCTTGCAGTTCTCTGCCCAACCCCATCCTTTTCAGGGATCTATTCTGCTAAGGCAGGAAACAAATGTTGAGTGGGCTGAGAGCAATCAACCAGAATGCTTAAAGGCAAAAAAGAATGTGATTCAGGCCAACTCTTTCCTTGTGAAGGAATAGAGTCTGCATACTCATTGGGAACTTAAGATGCCAAGACACCTTTATTCAGAAGTACAAGATGGAGATTACTGTAGGTAATCCTAGTGCTTTGGAAGAACTGGGTGGGCTTTTTGATCATTTGCGGCAGAACACATGAGTCTAGTGTGAATATTTGTCTGAGACATGGAAACATCTGTATTTCACCAGAATCAAAGAGGATAACTTTCAGAGCAAGGCGTGATTCTTTTTTTACTGGTAGTTTTTCCCTACTATGTTGTAAGCAGTTAGTAATTAACAAGTGTCATCATTCCAGTTAAGTACAATTAATACAATTTACCTTCCTGAAAGTCTTATCAAGGACTTTTTTTCTCTAGTGAAGAAGTTTTAGGTGTCCTGGAATCCTCTTTGGGTTTCTTGAAGTCCTCTACTGGAGTGAAAGATGCAGAATTCATATTCACTATTGACTCTGCATTATTTTTTTATATGTGGGTTAGCACAAATCTGTTTGTCACAGTGTCTCTCAAAAATCCTACATTTTTAAAATGTTTGGACAATGCAATTTTATGCCTGATAATTTGGTTGAGACTTTGATTGTCATTTGCCAGGCTGACTGCACTTTCTAAATTTCTTGCGTGACCGTACATGCAGGGCAGAAGAATATTGCTTCAAGCTGTTTGTCGTTCCCTGAAAAGAACAGTTAACTTTTCTGAGGGAGACGGTCAACTCTTCGATATAATGGTGCCTGCTGTAAGATAGCATGTTAGAATCACATGGAAAATTGTTCTACCTTGTAAATAATTAGAGACACATTTTTCTTTCCTTGGCTAAGAACTCAGCTATCCATGGTAAATCTCTCAGGTGTTTTGGAGCTCAGTGTAGTGATATACATGTATCCAGGCTTCCATCTGTACATTCACTCTTTCAACATGCTTGTCAATAGGCAAAGGCCTGGGAAATCCTGACCTCTCTATAGTTAGCAGCCCATATCTAAAATAGATACGTTAAATACCACCTATATAATAGTTTGTCTTAGCTGCCTGGATTTCTGAACACATTGTTTACTGATAAGCTATTTTAAGTTACTGGCTTGTTGAATGGAGGATGTAGGATATTTCTGAGTTCTTGGTGATAGTATCTTTTGGTAATATTTCTTAATTCTTTGGTGATACCACTGGAGCTTTTGCAGAATGTTTGAAAACTTAGTCTGCAAAGTGCTTACAGGAAGCCTGGTTTGGCATTTCATGTTCGCTGAAACACCCGTGACGGATGCTGACATTGGAAATGCAAAGCTACAGTTTTGGGCAAGTAAAAGACTCTGGGGTACTTCCACAGGGAAAGCAGTGTTCTTGGTGAGCATCATCCCCCACAGTGCTGCTGTATGTAGAAATAAACACTCAAGAGAGGGAAAAAAACCCTTAATTTTTGACTTGTTCTTTTTGCAGTTGTACTGTCTGCATATTCTTGTACTGTCCTGCAGATTCTCTTCCTTAGAGCTTTAAGAGACTTAACAGATCTCTAAGACTTGGAGGAACTGAGGCTGTGGGGGGATGCACATCATTCTGGTGTGCATCAAGTAGGTAACAGGGCTGGTGCATATGCTCTAGGTAATCGTGAGGCAAAAATTCTCTAGTTGGAGTGGTTAGCATCTTCTGCTCACAGCATGACTGTGTAATGAAACAATTTGAAAAATAACAGCTATATGTAAGTAAACTTCATTTGGTGCCTTGGTGTGTATCTCATTTTAACTAACAGAAAGGAGCCGTGTTCTGTTCTTTTCTGAAAAAGATAATCTCATCTGAGTTGACAACTAGCACTGTTTGTCAGACTGCTTCTTTAGGAAGGGGAGACTTCCTCAGTTGTTCAAGCAATTAGTGTGGATCTGTTTATTCTGCAGGTGTTAGGGGAGGTGTACAGTTTTCCAACAGTGTATTCCTGTCTTCATCTTTAGCCACAGCACTTTGGGGTTTTAGCAGTCTCTGTAATGTCTTCATCTGCAAAAAAACTTAAATTCTCATTTTCCATTCCTTTGAGAACATGTCCAGGATGATTTGCTTTCCGGATAGAAAAATTTGCTCCTTTGTGACTTAATATTGCCAGAGGTTTTTAAGAGTTTCATTTTGGACTATACACTGAAGTTTTAAGTGGCAAAAAGTGGATTATTGGACAATTCAGCTAGCAAAATATGGTGATGCTGTTTTAACATTTAATGTGTGAAAGCAGTTTTAACATTGTATTGTGACTGACTTTGGCCTTTTCCAAAGAGATGCAGATTGAAGTTGAAGACCTTCAGTATCTCTGTTGAATGTTTTTTCTGAAAGGAAGCATCCTAAAGGACGGTGTGTACTGACTGGTATATTTTCAGACAGTGTATTTCTGTGTGCTTTTAAAAATAATGACTGAAGCCTCTTTTTTAAATAGTCTCTTTCTCCAAAAGCAAAAGCAGCTCAAAATGAAGTACATCCTGCAGATTTTACCTGCAAGCTTTGGCCTTCTCTGGCTCTTGATGATAGCCTCAGTATTAATTAGAAAAATCTATTTGTCCCAAACAGTAAGGAAGTTAGATTTTTATCTGGCTATTCTTGTCTTTGCTGAAACGAGGCAATAATCCTTTGCGTGCAAGTAATCTTCTTTACTAAACAGCACTTGGATGTCATTTAGCAGCGTTGCAGTGGAAAATAAAAATCTTTTCCTTCCAATTTAGAAAATATGTAGTATTGTATTTTTCAAGAAAATAGTAGTGTCAAGCTTGGTATGAATGCTGTAATTTAGTAATTACATTTGCATAGCAGAATTTCTCCTGCTGTTCAGCTGGTGCTACTTCCCATCCTTCCCTTTTTATCCAGATTTATTTGTCGTTTTATTCTCTGATCATAGCCAAAAGAGGAGCTCTATTTCATTAGTGAGTCAAAGGAATGTATAAATTTTTATTAGTCAAAGAATGTTTATATTTGTTACGTTAGAGTGTATCTATCGTTATATTTTTTATATTAATATACACCACAATGTGTGTTTTTATTAGCTTGGAAACTTTAATCACTTGATTAATTCTTGAATTTCAGGAGGACTAGCAACATAACAATCATTTACAGATCAGGTCATATGTTTGTAAAGTGATTTGAATTCCAGTCTACTGAGGCATTGTTTTGCTTATACATCTGTATAAAGGTCTTTGGTGATGGTGGTTGTTGCTTCTCGGTGGTCTGTTGCTTCTCATATATCATTTGCATTGATATATGATGATATGGAAGACATAGCAGAAGCTTTAAAAAGTCTCTCCAGATAGAAATCTGACTGTTGTACTTCTAGTAGGAGTCTTATGATCTACTGAAACTAAGAGGAGTCGCTATCTTCTGATGTAGGAGTTCATTGTTAATAGGAGGTGAAGGAGGAGGAACTGTCCTTTTTCCCCACTTAAAATGGCTGTATTTCTAATTGTTTGTGGAAAAGTATCCATAGAGTTTCAGTATGTGCTTCAGCAAAGTTCTTGTGTGGTAGAGTTGGTTGATCATGAATGCATACTTCTGGTGCTTGAAGGGAAGAGTTTCTTAATGTAGAGTACTGAACATCTTGCATATCATCCCGTAAGTGAAAAATGCACTTACTATTAGAAATTTTAGAAGTACTAGGAAATTTTAGAAGGACAATACTTCTTATATTTTTCAGTATTTTAATAATAGAAATAAAAATAATATTTAAAGAAACATGATTCCCTAGAAATTAAGTGTATTTCTAATTCTTTCTTCAGTTTTGGAAGGATATTGTTGAGGATATTGAAGTTCGTGATCTAATTTCTGACAGAAGCAAATCTCAAGGTGAGACATCTTATCTTAATATATACTGTTGGTAAATATAGCAAAGGAAGTACTAAAAGTTATTTGTTTACTTTGTAGATATTCCATCAGAAGAATGGATTTGGGAATCCTTATTTCATCCACCTCGCAAATTGGGCATTAATGATATTGAAGGGCAGCGGGTACTTCAGATCGCAGTGATTTTACGTAATCTTTCTTTTGAAGAGGGAAATGTTAAACTTTTGGCAGCTAATCGTACCTGTCTTCGGTTCCTGCTACTTTCTGCTCATAGTCACTTTATTTCTCTACGGCAGTTGGGGCTTGACACTCTGGGAAATATTGCAGCAGAGGTAATGTGCTTCAAAACAGAACAATTAAAATATAATTTGATAAAAGCCTTACGTTAGTGTTAATTTTTTTCCTTGATCATTGGATGAATCAGGAAATAAATTATTCTCTGAATTTGTGAATAGCAATTTTCAAACAAGTGTTCAGAGCCAAAACAAAATTACAAAATGTATGTGTCACTTTGTTAAAATGGAATCACATGAAGAAGACTGATTGTATAGGGAGATAGAAGATATTCATAGTGTGTAATTTTCAGTTTAGTTTCCCAGAGAGAAGAAAGGAAGTTAGTCAAATTCTGCAGACTGTACACTAGCATCTTCATTTTATAATTATAACCGTTAGTCATAACTTCAAACTAGTACGTTTGAGAAAGGGGGTACTAGAGGGGTTTATGTCATGTGCAGTGGGCACCAGTAAACTAGTCATACGCTACTGGGTATACAGCCTGAATCATAGGAGGCATCCTTTTCGAAGAGATTTGAATATAATGAAATACACTATTGCAATATGTCATATCATTCTGCAGATAAATTGTATAGATTTTATAGGTAGATATGTTCAGGTATTTCTTATTTTAAAATATAACAGTTAAGTAAAATTGGGTACTCTCAGAGAATGAGACTTGAACTATTGGTCTGCTGCTGAATATTGAAAAAAAGATGTTTGCATTTACCATGCATCCAGCCTGTCTTGAATAAGAGAGAACGTTATGTATTATAATGTCTGAGAGGTCATGATTGAGAAGCAGAAGTAGATAGAAATAGGACAAATGTTTGTGGTAGCATTTGAGAAGGAATGTTTGTGGTTATTCATTCAGGTTCTGTTCTTTGTTGGATACTGGAATGTATTTGTGTACACTGTTGACTGCCTGGGAATAAAGTTATTTTCCTTATTCCGAGCCCTGGAAACTATACATTAGGCGGCTGCTTCAGAGTAGCAGAAAAGAAGCAGAGGGGGCTCAAAAGAAGCAGAAAAGGAGGAGGGGGCTCAAAATGCTAGCTACAGTAAAAAGCTCATAGGTTCTCTTTTTATCAACGCAAGTATCATTTACATGTGCTGCATTTAAATGCTTCTGAATCTTACATTTTGATATGCAGATTTAAGGATTGGAGCCATTATCACTATATGGATAATGTTGTTAATTTTTTTTCCTTTCTCATCAGCTTCTTTTGGATCCTGTTGATTTCAAAACTACTCATCTAATGTTTCACACTGTTACAAAATGCCTCATGTCAAGGGATAGATTTTTAAAAATGAGAGGTAAGATCCCTAGCTATTCTTGTTGTATTAGAATTGTAATTATTGCTGTTTCAAACTGTTCTGCATTTGTTCTTCAGGCATGGAAATCTTGGCAAATCTTTGTAAGGCTGAAGATAATGGTGTCTTAATTTGTGAATATGTGGATCAAGAATCCTATAAAGAGATCATATGTCATCTCACACTACCAGATGTGCTGCTTGTAATCTCAGCACTTGAGGTGCTATATATGCTCACAGAAATGGGAGAAGTGGCCTGCTCAAAGATTGCTAAAGTGGAGAAGAGCATAGGTAAGGGAGAAGAAAAATCTATTACTCTTTTTTTTATGTAGGGAAAAAAGAGACTTAATATATCATGTTCAATGGTTAAAAACGTGGCTTGGTTGTATGTGTGTGTGCAGCTTAGGGATTCCTATTAGAATAGGAAGTTTCACTAAAATCTGTGCTTTGTGTCCTCAAGAAATTAATGATGCTAATTACTAGGGCAGCTAAAACTTTTGAAGTCTTCTATTTTTTTTATGCCATGAAGTGTGGTTAATAAAAATAAATCTGCAGAAGCATGCAGAGGCTTGTTTTCTTTCAACACGTGGCAATTTTAAAACAAATCAGTATGTCCCAGCAGCATTCATTTGTCTTGTCCTAATGTCATTGTTGGTTTTACATTTAATGCTTTAGATACATTAGTATGTCTGGTTTCTATGGACATCCAGATGTTTGGATCCGATGCACTTACTGCTGTAAAACTCATTGAACATCAGTGCGTTAGCCAGCAAGGAGTACTTGATGTCAGACCACAAGTAATGGATCATGGTTCTTCACAGGCCCATGCAACAGGTGTCCCAGGTTAGTATCACTGGAAGAGAACATACTCTTCTACCAAATTTCCTATATGGCATATATGATTTTTGTCTTCTGTAGGTTTCTGATGAATTTACATAAATAAGTATAGAGTTATGCATAACATATGGTATCTTTTTCAGACACTTGTGCACAAAGCAAATATAAAGCTATGTTAGCCAAAACTGTTGTGAAACAAGCTTTGAAAGAATCTTTATATTTTTTAGGGCTTTTTTACTGAAAGTTATATACATTCCTTATAACTTGCTCAGTGGAAAGAAAAAAGCATCCATTCTAGATTTTTCTACCAATTTGCAGAGAAACAGAAGTCCGTTTTATATTGTGTTTTACACAGAATATTATTGGGCAGTAAGCAGTAGCATGTAGTATTTGATAGAGCTGCAGAGATGAGATAGACACACAGAATCATGCCTCTGTTGAAGCTGCTGAACAGCTTCTTGTGATGTTTAAAGCTTAAAGTGTTTTTCTTAGTTGTAAATTACATTTTAATTATGATTATTTTTTGCGGTTTTATTTTGAGGTTAAATACTGGCACTTTGAAAGTGGATGGCACAGCTAACTCTTAGGGGGAATAGCATATGTACCTCATTCCGTCTTTCCTGATTAGAAGACGTAGCAGTGTACCACAAGTGCACACAAGATGGAACACAGCTATTTGTGCTGGGGAAAATGGAGAATGAACCATTACTACTGACGTTAGTTTGCTTCTGTAAGCGTACCACAGTGAAAGTGACTGGAAAAGAATGCAACTGAGGGGATGGACAAGAATGAATAGAAATATCATAGAATCATAGAATGGTTTTGGTTGGAAGGGACATAAAGATCATCTAGTACCAAGCCCCCTGCCATGGGCCGGGACACCTTCCACTAGACCAGGTTACTTAAAGCCCCATCCAGCCTGGCCTTGAACACTTGCAGGGGTTGGCATCCACGGCTTTTCTGAGCAGCCAAATTCTTTACATTATATTTATTTCTCCTTAGGAATTGGAAAAATAATGGCTGTGTATTTTTCCTGTTCGGTGAAGTATTGCACCAATTTTAAATCATCCTCAGTACTTGAAATAGTCATTCACTAAGTGCTTACATATGATTGCACTTTAGTGGTGGCTCTGGCCTTGGCATGCCCTGCTTCACAAGGGTGAATTGTGGTGCAAATCTGTAGTCTGCTTAGTGCACCTTTGTGACTTGCCTTAGCTGGATCCATCCTTGCTTATAAACACAAGAGAAACTGTACCAGTGAAAGGCATGAAGTGCTTCATTCAGAAGAACAAAAAATTGTTTCAGCAAGTTTTTTCTGTTTTTCTTTCTTTTCTTCCCCTCATTCTCCCCAGCCTCTAGGACAGCACCACATGTTGCTCCACCACCAGGAATAGTAGAGATAGACAGCGAGAAATTTGCATGTCAGTGGTAAGTTCTGTAGTGGTATAGTTCTATTCAAATACTTTAATGAAGAAGAAAAACTAAGAAAAATGCCTGTATTCATATGTCACAGAATTTTCTAGCTTGCTTCTATTTACTATTAGACTCATATTTCTGAAAAGTGTAAAGCAAAACATTTCTGTCACTGCTTTGAACAAGTATGAAAGAAAACAAGCAGATCATTCACTCTTTGACAGTTGATACTTGAAATTAGTTTTCTCTTAGAATAGAATTTAATTTGATTTTTAACTCTGATCTTGACTATTTTCGTAAGTTGTCAAGCAGCATTATCTGTTTCATGAGTGTTTTCATCTGGTAATGTGCTCCTGTATTACTGCACTAATATAAAAGTTGTTACCAAATTTTGAAGCTAGGCCCTGCAAAACTCTCGTGGTCATTGTGAACGTTGCTCAAGTTAAAGGGGGTCAGAGCCTTTTCCATCCAAATTCGTTTGCTTTCAGCTAATATTGTTGTTCTCAGATATTTAGAGAGAGACTCTTCTGCCTGTGGTTCTCATGTAGACTGAGGATGATCTTTCTGAGCTGTTTGACTTTATGTAAATCTACTCACCTTCTAAATATTTGTAATAATTGGTTCATGATAGACACTTCCACCCCTGCTGCTTCACAGCTCATGTGTTCATCTGTTGTATTACTGATCAGACTGAGGGCCTTTAAGATAACGTGGGTAAAACTTGTCAAAGCTTAGTGCTTTAGGTCATGATTTAGTTAGAATCATAGAATCATAGAATCGTAAGGGTTGGAAAGGACCTTAAGATCATCTAGTTCCAACCCCCCTGCCATGGGCAGGGACACCTTGCCCTAAACCACGTGGTTCAAGGCTCTGTCCAACCTGGCCTTGAACACCGCCAGGGATGGAGCATCCACAACCTCCCTGGGCAACCCATTCCAGTGCTTCACCACCCTCACTGTAAAGAACTTCTTCCTTATATCTAATCTAAACTTCCCCTGTTTAAGTTTGAACCCATTACCCCTTGTCCTACCACTACAGTCCCTAACGAAGAGTCCCTCCCCAGCATTCTTGTAGACCCCCTTCAGTTACTGGAAGGCTGCTACGAGGTCTCCATGCAGCCTTCTCTTCTCCAGGCTGAACAGCGCCAACTCTCTCAGCCTGTCTTCATACGGGAGGTGCTCCAGCCCCTGATCATCCTCGTGGCCCTCCTCTGGACTTGCTCCAACAGCTCCATGTCCTTTTTATGTTGAGGACACCAGAACTGTACACAGTACTCCAAGTGAGGTCTCACGAGAGCAGAGTAGAGGGGCAGGATCACCTCCTTCGACCTGCTGGTCACGCTTCTTTTGATGCAGCCCAGGATACGGTTGGCTTTCTGGGCTGCAAGCGCACACTGCTGGCTCGTGTTAAGCTTCTCGTCAAGTATAAGTTTTACTTATACTTCCAGCAAAACTTTGATTGTATGAGGGAAGTGTTGCGGATCCCTGTTGGTCAACTGATGATGTTACCATGCTTCTGTTTGCACACTGCAAAGTATTACTAATGTGCACTGTTGAAAGACTGAGACATTTCACATTTAGACATTCGGATAGGGATACCTGGAGTTGGAATCACCACAGCTCAGTTTAGCGATCTGCAAGCTGATCTCTAGCCAAAGCTAGTTTTCTGGGGCATTTTTTAATGGAGTGGGAGATTCCCCCAATAGTAAAATGAATTGCCTTCACCTGCCTAGTTTCTGATGAGATCATGAATTACCTTCTGGTGCCACCTTCTCTCTATTAACTGTAGAGAGGACTGGACATCTAGCTATGTTAGTCATAAAGTTGTAGGCAAGGTGAAATTTGCACTCTGTATAAAACGTAACATAGAATTTTTGTCTGTTAAAATGGAGGTACCATGCTGCAACTGCGTGACAGAAAATACTGAAGCAAACCACAGAGCGTTATATCAGGAAGATTTGGAATGTCTGCTTTGTTTCTGATTCTGTGTGCTTCTGCAGCTGTCAGTGTTGAATGCTTCTATTTTGTCTTCTGGTTAGTCTTAGGTTAGTCTTAGATAGGAGCTAGTGAAAAATAAAAATCAACATCTAGTGCTGAAAATTCTCCTTAAATACTAGCTGTGCTGCCAAAACAAACAAACAAAAGACAAATTGAAAGCAGAGGAGTAGCCTCTGCCAGACATTTTCATCAGTGCGAATGTGGAGTGTCTTAAATCCATGTGAATTTTCATGGTTTGTTTTAGTCATTGCTTCCTATTGAGAGAAATGGGAAAATGAGTAAATCATAGCAGTAGAATTTAGAAAAGTTACTATCTCTTGGAAGCAGCAGAAAGACAAGGTATTTACACTGACCTTCCTGGGTATATTATTAGCCAGCTTAGCCTGAGTAGGAGTCCTTGTAAGGTAAGTGTGTGTGTCAGTGAAGTGCTAATCGCAGATCCCGTTTCATCATCACAAGTCCTGAATATCTTCAGTTTGCTGGTACCAGTTATAGTGTGTCAGCCTAATACGACATACCCAGCTGGACAGTCACTTGTCTGATGTGCGAAGCTTAATTAATAGCTAGCCTTTGTGTTATACAGTGTGATCTCAATTTTTTTAATAATAAAATTGTGACTCAGCTGCAGGAGAAATGGCATTATACTCACTCTTTACTGGCTATGAGAGAACACAATTTAAAGAACGTAATCATCTGCTTTTTCTCTTCTGAACCATCTGGTTATCTTGGGAGTATAGGACTCTACAAAGGAGAATGCACTATAGTTCCGAAGTGTTAGTACCCTATAGTAAATGCAGACAATTAAATAAATATTTTTATTCTGTCTGAGCCTATATTCTGGTGCTGGTATTTGAACATTGTGTGAGAGTTGTTACTTACCTCCATTTGCTGCTGAGGATAAACTGTTCCCATATGTCTGCATTGGAATAACAGATCTGGAAGAAAGAAAATTAAATTGATAGAAAATATTTCCTTCTTTCAGAGCTTCCTGGTTGGGGGTTGGATGGTCTCTGTGTTTGTGGAGAGTCTGTAGAAGATACAAATACTTGCTTTACCTGGAAATTGAACACTAGGCATACAGACATTCACCTCTGATTGAAATTTCTGTCGAAAGATTAGCTACCATTCAGTCCATCTTTTGCTAACACAGAATCATTAAGGAATAGGAACAGAGCTGTGAGGAGGAGATGTCACCAAACTGCATTTTTTTGGGGGGTTTGTTTCTGAATATACAATAAAAAAAGGCATGTGTAGAGACTATTTGCATATGTAAATAAGATGTTGCATGTAAAACTACATGCATTAGAGGTCCTATGTGTTGAATCATAAGCAGTGAGAAGGTGAAAGTATGGAACAAACATTTGACAAGACAGTATACTAAAATGCTATTTTCCATGTTGTGACAAGGTCTCAAAAGTCTCTGTGATAGAGATAGAAGTGTTTTAACAACCCTTTGAAAAGTATTCCCTCTGTATTTTGCTTCATAGTTTATTTTTTCATCGTCAGGTTGAATGCGCATTTTGAGGTGAATCTTGATTGCTCAGTCTCTCGAGCAGAAATGTACTCCGAATACCTCTCTACCTGTAGTAAATTAGCTCGAGGTGGAATCCTAACATCAACTGGATTTTATAAATGTCTGCGGTAAGACAAAAATCTGTGCAACAATAAAGAAGTAATTGTATGTGCTTAATACTAACCTGTAGCTTTAAATTTCTTTAAGAAGAGGTTTACCGAGTTCAGTTTGAAAAACATCCAGTTTTAGAATTTTAATTGAAACAAATGTTTAGAGAGTTTGTTTACTTTTATTTAGTTCTATTTCAGGATCTTTGATAGGGTTACTTCTCTGCTTGTGGTCTTTTTAATTCTTTCCAAAGTAGTTTTTGGAGGCATTGTCATTTTCCCTTAGCTTGTGTGAGGTCTTGGCCAACCATCTGGTGGGCTTGCTGGTCCCCAGTGATGAATACTCAGATACAATTGGAAAATCCTGCTGTATTACAAAGATGCAGGCAGTTAATCTGCGCACAAGAGCAGTTATTTGAAACAAAAACATTGTAAGAGGGTTGTGTTACTGTGTTTATTAACATAGATTTGTGTTGTGTTCGGCAGAACCGTCTTTCCAAATCATACAGTGAAGAGAGTAGAAGATCCAAGTAACAATGGTCAAGCACATATACATGTGGTAGGAGTGAAAAGGAGAGCTATACCACTTCCCATTCAGATGTACTATCAGCAGCAACCAACTTCGTCTACCCCAGTTGTCCGGGTTGATTCTATTCCTGACGTGTCTTCGTCTCCTTCGCCAGCAGGTTTTTAAATTAATTAAATATCAAGTATTTTGCACTGATCTGAAATGATGATAAAAGACTAAAGCTTTTGAAAATACTTTGAGGTGTTGGAAGTCAAGGCCACATGTTTTAATTGATTTTATTCAATAATGTTAGGAGTAGTGTTGCAGTATATACTTACATTTGACGTGTATCTCATCTTAGTGTCTGGTGTGTAATCCATAAACTTCTCAGTCAGCAGTCAAGCCCTCATTGCTGCACCATTAATTCCAAGGCAGTATGGCTGAGAAGAGAAACTGCTTCATACAGATTTACAAATTCAAGCCTTGGGTTTTAAAAAATTTGTTATGTTAATGTGTTTTGAAATAATTTTTGCTTCCGAACTTCTGCTCTGTTTATTTCAACAGGAATCCCGCATGGGCTACCAAGCGTAGGAAATCCCTATCAGAGGACCCCTATTAACCAATCTTCAACTTTGACAGCGACACAGATGTCTTTTCCAATTCAAGGTGTTCACACTGTGGCACAGACTGTTTCTAGAATTCCACAAAATCCTTCTATTCATACACAGCAGCAACAGAATGCTCCAATGACTGTTATACAGAATAAAGGTCCAATATCTTGTGAAGTAGTGAAGGCCACAGTAATACAGAGCTCTGTTCCCCAGTCTGCAGTTCCCGTTACTATTGCTGTAGGAGGAGCACCGCAAGCTTCTAATCAAAATTACAGCACTACAGGACAACAGCCGTCTGTTACTGTTGTTAGTTCTCAGACGTTGCTTCACCACCAACCTGTAATTCAACAACAGTCTCCACTGCATGCAATGGTACCAGGACAGATACCTTCAGGCACTCCTGTTACGGTAATTCAGCAAGCTGTACCTCAGGGTCATATATTTGGCAGAGTACAAAACATACCAGCATGCAGTTCAGCAGTTTCACAGGGTCAACATCTAATCAGCACATCATCACAACCTGGGCAGACATCATCTCAGCAGTCCTCTGCTGGTAACCAGCAACAAGATACAGTCATCATAGCACCACAGCAGTATGTCACAACCTCTGCGTCTAACATTGTTTCTGCCACCACAGTTCAGAATTTCCAAGTAGCAGCTGGGCAGGTGGTTACAATTGCAGGTGTCCAGAACCCACCGACATCTAGGGGAGGGTTTCAGAACATTGCACCAAAGCCTCTGCCGTCTCAGCAAGTTCCACCTGCCGTGGTACAGCAGCCCATGCAGCCACAGCAGCAGCCTCCACCACCGTCCCAGCAAAGCGTAGTGATCGTAAGCCAGCCAGCTCAGCAAGGTCAAACGTATGCACCAGCCATTCATCAGATAGTGCTTGCTAATCCAGCTTCTATTCCCGCTGGTCAAGCTGTCCAGTTGACTGGACAGCCAAACATTACTCCATCTTCTTCACCATCCCCAGGTCCGGTTACAAATAATCAAGTCCCTACAGTTATGTCATCTTCATCTTCCACTCCTCAGTCACAAGGACCCCCTCCTACTGTCAGCCAGATGCTTTCTGTAAAGAGGCAGCAGCAGCAGCAACAGCAACATTCACCAGCATCATCACAGCAGCAGGTACAGGTACAACAACCGATGCAAATGCAAGTTCAGTCACAACAAGCTAATACAGGAGTTGGCCAGCCTAACTCTGGTGAGTCTAGTCTAATAAAACAACTGCTTCTTCCGAAAAGAGGCCCCTCCACTCCAGGGGGGAAGCTTATACTCCCAGCTCCACAGATTCCTCCACCTAACAATGCAAGAGCTCCTAGCCCTCAGGTGGTTTATCAGATGGCCAATAACCAGGCACCAGGTTTTGGAGTGCAAGGACAGTCTCCAGCTCAGCAGCTGCTAGTTGGACAGCAAAATGTTCAGCTGGTCCCGGGTGCAATCCAGCCCCAAGGGGCAGTACAAACCGTACCCATTTCTAATTTACAGATATTGCCAGGCCAGTTGATCTCAAACAGCCCAGCAACTATTTTCCAAGGGACTACTGGCAACCAGGTTACGATAACAGTTGTGCCAAATACGAGTTTTGCTACTGCAACTGTGAGTCAGGGAAATGCAACTCAAATCATTGCTCCGGCAGGAATTACAGTGAGTGGAGCACAGACAGGAGTTGGGCTACAGGTGCAAACACTTCCAGCTACTCAAGCACCTTCAGCTGGACAATCACAGTGTACTGCTGCTCCCCCATTCAAAGGTGATAAAATAATTTGCCAAAAGGAGGAAGAAGCAAAGGAAGCAACAGGTTTACACATTCATGAACGTAAAATTGAAGTTATGGAGAATCCTTCCTGCCGAAGAGGAGCTGCAAACACCAGCAATGGGGATGCAAAAGAAAATGAAATGCAGGTGGGAAGTCTTTTAAATGGGAGAAAGTATAGTGACTCCAGTCTACCTCCTTCTAACTCAGGGAAAACTCAGAATGAGGCCAATCAGTGCTCACAAGTCAGTAATGGGCCATCATTAGAAATGGGTGAGAATGGAGCTCCTGGAAAGCAGAACTTTGAACAAATGGACACACAGGAAATTAAAAGTGATTTGAAGAAGCCCCTAGTTAATGGAATCTGTGATTTTGATAAAGGAGATGGTTCTCATTTGAGCAAAAACATTCCAAATCACAAAACTTCCAATCATGTAGGAAATGGTGAGATATCTTCAGTGGAACAACAAGGGAATTTGGATGCCACGCAGCAAGATACTGCCAAAGGTGATCAAGGGGAAAGAATTTCTAATGGGCCTGTATTAACTTTGAGTAGTTCACCTGTTGTAAGCGGTACACAGGAGGCTGCAAAACTGTTAACCCAGCAACTTAGTGGTACCAACACTGATTTACCTAATGGACCTCTAGCTTCAAGTTTGAATTCAGATGTGCCTCAGCAACGCCCAAGTGTAGTTGTCTCACCACAATCTACAGCCTCTGTTATACAGGGGCATCAAATCATAGCAGTTCCACACTCAGGACCTAGAGTGTCCCAGTCTACCCTGTCATCCGAAGTTCGGTCTACTAATGGCACAGCAGAATGCAAAACTGTAAAGAGGCCAGCAGAGGATAATGACAGGGAAACTGTTCCAGGAATTCCAAATAAAGTAGGAGTTAGAATTGTTACAATCAGTGACCCCAACAATGCTGGTTGCAGTGCAACTATGGTTGCTGTGCCAGCTGGAGCGGATCCAAGCACTGTAGCGAAAGTAGCAATAGAAAGTGCTGTTCAACAAAAGCAGCAGCATCCAACCACGTATATACAAAGCATGGTCACACAGGTATGTTGCTGTGTTCTTTTTATGTTAATTCTAACTGTGATTCTGACTAATGCTGTGAAATAATGCGGGTGAAAATGTGAACTCTCTCTCTTGCATAGTATTTAAAATATTCACAAAATTATGGGTTTTGTTCTTTCATGCACTAAAGTTCTAATAGTTTGCATACTTCTTCAGTGTCAGTGACAACAGTGGAATTTAAAATAGTTTGTAGCTTGATAATACACAGTAAGGAAAGAACTTCAGCTCACTGATTTCTTCCTTAAAGCATTAACTGTTCTGAAAACAAGAATGATTTGTTGCATGGTCTGGTAGAAATGTCAGTATTGTTCTGGCTTTTATTCTTGGTCATTGCTTATGGAGGGTTGAATGTTTTATTGCAAGTTAAACACTGCAGCTGCATCTGGCTTGCATTTAAAGGTGGTCTTCGAAGGCTTGCTTCCAGGGTTTCACTGCAGTCAGGACTTACAAGACAAGTGTTGTCTTGTAAATTTGTTGAAATATTTGTACTTGTTTATTACAAAATATTTGTAATGTTTATTGATAAAACAAGCATTGCTGGGGGGTTTTCTTCTGTTTGACAAACTTTGGAGAGGGCTTTTGTTCTTTTTCCTTGATCAGTGTTTTTTAACCATTTGGGAGTGGGTTATTCCTTAACACTGTACTAGAAATGAGGTTATGGCCATCATTTCTATGAGTATTAATAAGTACAGATAATAACATTTGAGATTATTGCAGTCTCTAGATTTCAGTTTTGTACCTGGACAGAAAATCCCTCTCCAGAAAGCATTCCTAACCTGAATAGGAACAAAAAGAATAGAATAGGAGGTCTGGCAGTCACAGAGTTGTGACAGACCAGAGAGAGGAAATGAAGTCTTGAGTGTACATTAGCGCATTTTGACCTTGAGGTAAAACAGGTCTTTTAGTTCTTATCTTCCTTGTTTGGCTGGTTGGTCGGTTTGTTTTTGATGAGATAGCAGATGTAGACTTTATGGGCTTAAACCAAGCTAGAACTGAAAATTCGACAAGTGATGGCTGGTGCAACTTCTTTTTCTGTGTCAAGCTTCTGCTGAAAGCTCTTTTGACTTTCCTTCATTTAGTTGTCAGAAACCAGGACTAACAGTTAATAAGTTTTCTTTCTTTGTATGCTTTACTTTTTTAAATGCCACACCATACAAAGTTATGTTCTTTAAAATGTCTTTGAGCTCCTTGTAAATTTTCACTCCAGGTTTTTTTCAGATATCTCTGTTTTTCTGATAAGTTATTTATCTTTGTTCTTACTAGAAATGATTTGGCCAAAATGAAAGCGTGTGTTGCAGCATAGGGACAATTCACTAGATTTTCTGTAGTGTGGCTATATTAGCTATGCCTTGCTTTTTACAGTGAGTGGTCTTCAGCTGTTACACAGCTTGAATTTCTGTTACAGCTTTGCTGAGGATTTGGCTGAAATGGAAACTGGTATGGCTATGTCTCTGGAATGGAATAAATATTATCTGTGGTTATTTATTCCCGGGACATGTGACTGACAAAAATTTTCAGTTATGTCTCAAACAGCTACTGAACTATCAGACTTTGAGATTTTTGAGAAGAGGGGAGTAATACAGTTAACTTTCATTTGTATTAGATAACATGTATCGTGATAATAGAGGGGAAGAAAAAAAAATATTTTCTGTGCTGATAATCTCTTTTTTTACACTATTATCACGATCGCTAATATCACGATCATTAATAGTTCTTACATTTTCCATTACCTGTACAAACAGAAATGCTGCCAGCTGGGTTTGCCATTCAGAACAAACTTGCAGATTAAAGTATCTTGGTTGAACATCTACTTCTAGGGAAGTTGGCTTATTCTTCTGTCTGCAGGATGCCCTTCCTTTCTTCAGAATTACAGGAATGTGGAAGAAGAGGAGTTAATTAGTTTTGATCTTGGTGAACGATCTAATTTGATAGCTGATTGCCTTCACCATTACAAATAGCTATTCGTGAATCATGTCTATCACAATAATGCTAATTGCTGACTTACAGTAGAACCCACTTTATAGTACTTTGTTCGGATATAGCGAACATCATAGTTTGGCGTAAGATCTTTAAGGATCTTTACTGCTCCTTTAAAATTAATGTGTTGGACTGAAACAGCTGTTCCTGCTCCCTTCCTCCCCAGGCTGCTGAGCAGCTGCAGTAGCCATTGTTTTTCTGGAAAAGCAGATGTTAAGCCTTTCCAGTATTGAGTCTGCTTTTAGGAGTATCTTTAAGACATCCAGAAATACTAAGATGAGCTCAGTGTGAGTTTTACTGATGACTTCTTTGTGGTTAGGCCCTATATAATCTCTGATTTTCTCCCTCCCATTTTGAGAGTCTTACTTGTTTGATAAGCAGCTTCTTGTCCCTGACTTTTTGAAGGCAGCAGCTCAGGAACACCTTTTCACTTGAGCATCAGCATTGTTTTATCCTCTCTGCAGTACCTAATTTGTACTGGCTGTCTTGCAGAAGAAATGGGAGAACATGGCTCTTTCTGCAAACAGTTTGAAATTTATTATAAATACAATCCAGTGGAGAAAAATGGTGAGGGGCAGGGAATAGGGGGTATTAGCTATGGCAAAATTATATAGCTGCTGAAGCTGTTAGTGTGTGATTTCCTGTTTTCTTGTCATCTTAAAAATTATTTTAAACTAGAGCTTGTATTTCAGAGAAGTGAGAAAGGGATAGAAGAAGAAAAATTGTAATAAAATTAAAACCCAACAGGAAGGCTGGAAAAGGAGATGTAGAGGACAGAAGAGGGAGGAGAGTATTGCTTATGCAGCTACAGCATGATTAGCTGTCATGAACTGTAAAGAGGAGAAAGGGAAGACGCTTGAACTGAAGATAAGACAAATAGGGGAGGAAGGGAACAGCAACATGAAAACTAAGGAAAACAAGAAAAAGAGTGAAATAATCCTTAAGGGAATGTAAAAGTTAAGATTTGCTTTATGATATATGAATGGTAGTTTGAAATAAGCTGGTACTATATGCTTGGGGGGAAAGATGTTGATTTTAATGGCCTACTAAAATAATGGCAGTTATATACTTGAGCTGTATATGCCACAAATGGCATATACTACTATTGAAATCCAGTTAGACAAGTACAGGTGTTGTCTGTGTATAACCTGTGATGATTCCATGTTAAGCGTCCACCTCAGCAGAACTCATTGAAAAATAACTACATATATACTGACTTTAAAGATTTTTTCATTTTATTTTTTGCATTTTTATAAAAAATTGGGCTGTGGGCATATGGGTTATGCCAGAAGAGGAACATGTGATACACACAGTGTTGCAATTTTCCTTCTATCTCCATCTATTTTGTAAGCTCAGGAAAGGTAGTCTGAGAGGAGACAGAATGGGCACTTCACTTTCTTGGCTTCTTTTATTTTTGTGTTCCTTGTTCCTAGATTATTGGTTTCCTGAGGCATTGTGCTGGACCAGTGGATGAAAAAGAGAGGAATGAGCAATTGCCTACCTGTATACTTCCTTTTCTCTTCTACTTTTTCTTACTCCTCTTCAAACGCCTCCAAAACATCTGTTGAACATAACCATGTTGGTTTCTCTCAGTTGGTGTGTGTTTTGAAGGAATGCTCTGATTTCATGCCAAGTTCCTAGAAGTGAGCAAATCTGATTTAAATTGCCTTATCTGGCTTTTAAAGTAAACACTTCCCTGCTCATCCTTGTCATCCCCGCATAAACAATGCGCACCCATTTCTCTTAAGGCTGCCCACTTGAAATGTGCTTGTGTGGAAATTCAGGTGGCAAAAACTATGTGAGCATTGCCTCAACTATTTGCTCCTGCTTTCTGTTGATTGGGAAGCTGAGAATTACCATGAACCAGAAAGCAGGTGTGTAGCTCCAGGAGGTGTAATTCATTCCTACCCACAGAGCAAATGAGTTTCTCAGCTGGAAGTACTGAAATACAGAATCTCTGTGCTTTTATTGCTCTTCACTTGTGAAACACACTACTGCAAGGAGATTTAAACTTCAGTAATCTAACACGAACAGAACAAATATTTTAGTGTCTACCTATTCACCTTTCCCCTCCCTCTTGCTCAAATCCTGCTGTACTAATTTTCAGCTTATAGGTTACTTTTTAGGTATGTTCATTATCGTGAAGCTAAACATAAAATTCTGTAATACCAACCTGTAAATCCTATGATACTTTAAAAATATTTTTACTGGTAATTAACTGTTTATTGTTGAGTTAAATGTATTTACAGTGGGTGTGCCTATACTAATGGTGGGAGAAAAAATGCAGCCTAATGCCTTTAAACTGCGCATGGCTCTCTACATGTCAACAGGACCCCCATCATGTTGGGGTCCTGTATGTTCTCTTGCTGGTGGCACACTAGGCCTTTTAAATAAAATGGGTACAGATCATGCTAAAATGAAGTTACCCATTAATACATAAGTGGAATGGCACCATTTGTTCTGAGAAATAGAGGTGGAGATAATTTCTGGCTCCAAGCCATAGGATTTCTTATCCTTGCTACACAGGGAGCTTGTGTGCCCAAATGGTGGAGCTCTTGTGCATGAAAATAAATTAGTATCTTTTGTAAACAGTCCATTCTAGTTAATAGAAAACTCTTAGCTTCACTCTTGGTTTTCAGGAGCATGTGGGACTTTCTCCCTGCACACACCCCACACCCCCCCCCCCCCCCCCCAGTATCTCAATCTTAAGTCACCCAGTCTAGATACAGAATCTCCTGCTTATTAAAAGTAGGCTGTGGTATCTGTTCTGTAAGTAGACTGTACAGTCACTAAGGGTTTCTGTTTATGTAGTTTTGAGAGCTCAGCGCAAACCCTACTGAGATAGGTGATGCTGCTTAGAGGTACCTTTTAGTCCCAAGACCCAGTGAGATCTGACTTGGAAAAGTGCTGAGCGGTGGCAGATGTAAATTATATAATGGAGAGGACTAATCTGATTACAAAAAGATGCCACGAAGTGCTTTCAAGTGTACTAGAGTACTGGGTGTTTGATTTCTTGAGGAACCTGGAATCATTAAATGTTTTTGCTAGAGGAAGAAATCCTTATGCCATGGGGAATTTTTTCTTCAATATTACATCTCCCAGAAAGACTTCATTAGGAAATATTAAATGTCTGTCATAGTTTTGTATGTTAAAGAAATAAGTGAGTTTACATAACCTTTGCATATCAGTACTGTAAACTAGGTAGCACATAGCAAGTGTTTTTAGGTACATTTCTGGAGAAAAGGAGTTTGACTTCTGAAAAACGAAGACTATACCTAATTTTAGTGATGTCCGATGTATCGTGCATTGCTTAATCAATACATAAAGATAGAGGAGGGAAAAAAAGAAAACAAAATCACCAGTATTTCTTATCTCTTGAAAGAAAAGAGGAAAGCTTTGAGATGTTCGATCATAGAACTTACATTTCTAAAATAAAACCTAGGAAAACAAATGTAACTGCTTTATCTGTTGATTCTAAAATACAGTCAGCACAGCTGACAGGCAAGCAAGAGATTAGACTTAAAAATACATGGCAGGTGTAACCGCCTCATGCTACAAGTTTAAGCAAAAATACTTTGCAGTACAGCAGTAATAAGAAAATTCTGAACAAAACCAATTATTTTGCACATTTCAATTTATCAGTTTGGCTTTTTTTTTTTTCCTCACCAAGAAAAAAAAAAAAGGTAGGAAAAATTGAAGCGGAAACTGAATTTAATTTCTTGTCCTGAAAATTTGTTTCCCTCTCTGTGCTCTTTCATTTTCAGCATGTAACATTTTGTGTTGTATATCTCAGATTTCCTTGTTTAAAATAAACAATTTTTTAATGAGATGGTATTAAACCCTTTGAATACCAGTAGGAGAGCCTGCCAGAAAAACCCTTGAGGAAAAACTCATAATTCTGGATTAATTGCAGGGTTTGCTTAGAATGGAGTAAATAATGCATGAACCACACATTGAATGATGAGAATTAAATGAAATACTGAATTCATTCAGTAAGCTCACTTTCTTTCCAACACACTAAATGAGACAGAAGTTCTATAGGGATAAAAAGTCGCATAAAGACCGTAATAAAGTATTGATACCAGGAGGCCAAGTGAAGATTGCAAAACAAGCTGTACTGCTGACACTTGATTATTTTACTTTCAGCTTCACTCTAAAAATGCCTTGTGAAAGGGATGCTGATCTTAAAAAACTCTGCTTGTGTTTACCTTTTGTTAAAAGATAATTGTGAAGATTCATTACCCAATCTGTAAAATAGCTTAGAGGTCTTTAGATGAAGATCATTGCTGAGTTCAAAATAATTAGCAATGGCTAATGGACTGAGGAGTCCTTTATTAACACAGATTAAGGCATTGTACAATAGTTGTGCTGTGTTCAGGAGTTGCTGAGTTTTGCGTTATTTTTATCAGGATTTAAGCTTGGATATGTGAAGTGTTTTGGTTTTGATGAGGCTTTTTTGCTGTCCCTTTGGTCATGTTGTTAGCATTGTATGATATGTGATAGTTACTAACTTGTTGCCTTGAGTGACTGTTGTCCACAGTGCCAGTAGAGAAGAGCAGGAAGAGAACACAAGATCAATATGCAAATGAAATGTTAGAAGTTGCAATTAATTGTTTGTTTCTTTACAGTTAAAGTCTAAAGCTATTCAGTAACAGCTGTAAAGACGTAAACAGAGTATTGTGTGCAACATTTGAAAGTGCTTCTTTTGGAATATTCTTAAACACAGATATGAAAGTAGTTTTGTTTGGTTTCTTTTTAAAGAGTGTTGCATTCCTTTTCTAACAGTAAGGAAGAAAAGGATGTTACTCTTCATTCCTAGCTAGTATTCAAAAGCTTAATTTTTTTTTATTTTTTTTTTAATTGTAAGTCATCTTTATAAACCTCTTGCTGGCCAGAGCCTTCCAGGAAAAAAGAAAGAAGAAAAACAGTATCCTGACATAAATACTATTCTGAAATGGGAAGTCCAGTGTTACCTGTTATTGGGAAAAAGAAGTAGCATAGACACTTGATTACGTTTTAATCTCTTTTTAGGTCACTTTTAAGATAATTTTTATTTACTGTTAAAAGAAGTGTCGTGTTACCCTTGCTCCCATGCAATATTTCATCTTTTTCCTTTCCAAAACGTTTATATTTCATTGTATACGGGTTACGTAGCATGTTCAGGCATTCTAGGCATGTGGTGTTCTGTATAAAAGTACGTGTGCTGGCTGGTTTTACAGGAGCTTGAAGAACTGTATCATTTTCCAAGTTTTATAGAGAAAATGGTATGACATAGTTTGAGCCTGCTGGTCTTTCATCATTTCTTCAGCATTGTTCAGTTTACCTTTTCTTTTAATGCACTCTGTAACACAGGCTGATATGTACTAATATGGCAGTTCCAGAATTCCACAGGTGCAGCACATAAAACCATTTCATCAAAGAACATAAAGCAGTTTTAGATGTATCAGTGCTCATTTTACTTCTTTTAGCAGAATTTTCTCCTACGTTTACATAGGAAAGTGAACTACTCCCTGTGCTGATGATGTTACAACCTCTTGCATTTGCATGTGTTTTTCTTTCCTTAAAGAACAAATAAAGCCTTTGCAAAATAATTCTGTCCTTTACTCCACTACTGCCCTTGAGCAATTCCTTTGCAGTTGTAATTCTGTATTTGAATTTGGGCATGAGGTTTCGGAATTTGAATATTAGAAGCTTCTGCATAAATACTGTGGTGTAAAAGTTGTATGTCCCTTGTGTTACTGTGTCTATTAATGCTTTTTTGGAGTTCAGAGTGTTAAAATCTGAAAACTTGTGGTGGATTAAAGTGTAAAATGAAAGACCTTTGAACAAACAGTAAACTGTATGTCAAGTCTTGAAATAAACCCTGTTTAAAACTGTGTTTTAACTTTTTCTACAGAGCACACCTGCAACGTCAGTACCAACAGTGCAAGTACAGGGCCAGCAGATCAATTTGCAGCCGCCTTCATACACTGCAGCAAGTCAGCATGCAGAGCAAATGAAAAAACCTGGACAGAACTTCATGTGTCTGTGGCAATCTTGTAAAAAGTAAATGTCTCCTTTATTTAACTACCTTTTACCAATATGTAACAGATGCGTGTATATAGAAGGTGATTCTACAAGTTCTGTCCATTCTGTTTCCTTAAGTTACTTTATACTTTGCCAGTGGGAAGAAGAAAGTGAAAAGTGTTAGGGAAGCCAAAGCTGAGATGGGGCATTGCAAGACATTTAACTGCTCTCAGTTACACTTCAGAACATAAAAGGAATATTATGTGGCTTTCTTGTAATAGATTGATTCTTAAGTAATAACTAAAATATTGTCATGTAGTTAAGTTAAAAAAAATAAAATCTAGTTCTGAAGCTTGTTCTGTGTTGCAAATATGAAAGTAGTTACTGTACTCCAGTTATAAATCATGTCTTGACATTTTCTTGTTTTCAGCTTTTAATCTTTCTTGTGTTTCCAGTTTTGCAAGGGCAGGGTGTTGCACTTCTATGTCCTGGTTGAAGTCTTATTTAGATTATGACTAATTTCAGTAATGATGATACCATTTGTGTGCCACGGGACTCCATTGTCACAAAAGGGAATTGAAAGCTTAGCCTGAAGACTAGACAGCAATGATTAGAATTTCTTGATTTGTTATTGATGTCCTTCAAAGAGAGGAGCAAGCTATCAGACTTTTGGATGTAGACTTACGAAAACATTATACTACCCTTGTTACCAATATGTATGTTTTGACACCGATTTTTTTAAAATAACAGGTTTTTGAATATGCTTAGTTTTCAGGGGAGGGTACAGATTGAGTAGACAAAGGTAGTTGTCAAATAGCAACTTGGAGAACAGTGGGAAAGATTGTGTAACATAGGAGGGCATGAAAAAGGGTTCATTGAAGGACAACATTGTTATAGGACAAGACAGCACGAGCATAAAGATGATTTGGCAAAAAGTGGACGTGTAGACTTTGAGAAGGTTGGGATGAAATGATCATAGAAACACAGAATCATAGAATGGTTTGGGTTGGAAGGCACCTTAAAGATCATATAGTTCCAACATCCCTGCCATGGGGAATGATGGATAAGTTCACATATTTAGAACCAATGGTGAAAATTAGGCATTTGAACAGATTTAGAGGAATACTGAAGGACAGTTAACCTGTAGACCCCTAAAGGTGCAATTTCTGTTTCTTTCATTCCTTACAAAGAAAATTCAAAGATCTTTAAGTCAATGAAACTGAGATAAGGTTCTGACTGGTACTGTAGAGATCGGGCACTTCTTGAATCATTTCCCTGTTTTCACCTAAGAAGTGATTATTGTTTCTTTGGTAGGTGACACTTCTCTATGTAAAAAAAATGCATGTAAAGCTTTACTTTTTACTTTATTCCTTTACTGCTGATAAATTTAACTGTAGAGCCATACTCTACTGGCTGCATAATAGATGCATAAACACCTGTGTTGGTACAAGAGTGGGTTGTACTGAGGTGGAAATGAGAAGCTGGGGCGGTTTTGTAGCAGAAGCCTTGTCAATTTATACCATCTTGAAGAGTTTGCTGAACTACAGTTTTGAAGCATAACTTAGTTCCCAAATTTCTTCTGTGTCTGAAGTTATGTAGAGCTGAGGTGAATAAGCTCATGTGAATAACATGGAATAAGCCCATGTCACGTGTGAACTGGGGTGTAAATACGTGCAGACAAATCTTGGGGCAGGAAGAGGAACAATACAATTATGATTACCTTACATTATTAGTGTTCTTGTAACTTTGTCTTAAAATATTATTCCAGTAGTTTTTCCTGAGACTCAAGGGCTGTGTGGCCCATATTTTACAAGTTGATCTATACATTTTATTTCAAATATAGTGTATTATTTCTCTTGTTTTAACTTCTCCTGTTGACTTACTGTATTGGTTTTTGTTCGTGATTAAGTTTCATTATTTTCAAAAGCCTTCAGAGATTTTTGCACTGATAAATTTTACTCCATGTGACACACTGTTCTTGTTCTTATGCTGTCTCTCACTTTTTCAAGTATTTATTTCAGTCCCAGCCTTAAAACAGTTTAGATAAGCGTTATACTCAGCGTTCGCTGCGGTGAAGAGAGAACCAAAATGTGAAGTTAGCATCTTCCTCAAGTGTGTGTTGTTTATTCATATTTCTTGAGCAGCCTGATTAAAAAAACAAACATCAAATCTCCTGTAGGCATCCTGCTTCTAACAGACGTAAAGAAAAATCTGGAATTGCCACCTGCTAGTGTAACTGTTTTATTTATAACTCTCAGTCTTGGCTGTTTTCATTGAGTTATTTAAGCAGGAAACAAGAAGATTCTTTGGGGTGGGCCATTAGTCTGTGTGAATTTCATATCCACTACTTGGTTTCATTCATGATGGCTTAGCAATTTTTTTCCCTAGGTATTAAGCAGGCAGGTTCATTGTAGTAGAATGGTAGAGCAGTGTGTCTTTCATGTTGTTCACCATTAACTGGAAAATTACGACAGGAGGCAAATTTGATACAGTATTTGCACCTGTTTCTCTAAGCATGTTCTTTAGTTTAGTTCTCACAATATTTAGCACTGAGTTTCCCTTCCAGGATGTATTGCAGAAGGCAGTGAAGGCCTTCAAAAACATTTTACTGAGAATCAGAATAAATATGAATAAATAAAATGTTTCTTTTCCTACTCACTAACTTGGCTGCTGCGGTCAGCAACATTCCAAGTGGCATGGCTGTGGGTTCTGCTGTTTGGGTTTTTAAAACCGAATTAGGAAACATTATACCAAAATTTTGAAATGATACTACAGATTCAGTAGTGTCTGAAGACCACAGCTGGGTCAGGCCCAGTTATGCAAATAGTTGTAATGATTGGCTGCTTGCAGATGTGTTCAGATAAGACTCTAAAAGGTGTTAGTCAGCATGCTACTTTGCATTGAGGATGTAACAGAAAGTAGGTGTTTTCCTTTGAAGTTCCTCTGTCTGCAAGTACTGCTGATTGTATTCAGCTTAAATTAAAAGCTGCTATTTGGTTTCACAGGTAGGCAGGAGATGTCTGCTCTTGAGTTGCTTTGTATTTAAAAATAAATTGGAAATGCTATTGAATCTCCACTGCCTGTCAAGTCAGCTATTAATGTTCTGTTCAGCAGCTGAACAGAATGATGGAGAAATTAAGTGGGAAATGAGACAACTGACCATATTCTCATGTATTCTTAGTACTTTTTCTTTCCTTTTTTTTTTTTTTTTTTTCCTTACTCTGTTCAGGTATTTCTTTAAGGAAAAACATTTTTTTTTCTCTGCAAAGTGGTAGTAAATTGGAGTCGGTTTAGACCAGTGATTGAACACGGAATGTATTATACAATGAATGAACCAACACAGCTTAAATAGCTTTATTTTTCCTAAAGCCTTGCCATGTTGAATAAAATGTTTTAAACAACATTTTGGGTTTCACTTATGCCATGAAATTTGCTTTATCCATGCCAGGATTTATTCATAGGTTTGTGCCAGGCTTAACTGTACATATTGACTTCCCCTTTATTATGGAAAGACATCTTGCTATCCTCTGAAACGTCAACTTTTGCTGTTGAGTCAACATACATGTAAAACATTTTATTTTCATTTCCTACTGTGGGCTGTCTGGACCAACAGCAAGAGGCAGGTATTTCTCCTTCCCAGCTTCCCTTCCCAGTAAGAGCTGACTGGCATGGAAAAGATGAATGCTTTTTAGGAGAGTAGTGTTTATTGCCTATGCAGAAGGTGATGGCTGTATTGCAGGTGGTTGTAGCAGTAGGATTCAGTTTATACCGAAGACTTATCTCTGGGTGGAATTAGCTCTTTGACACCTTCATGGGGTTCAGGCAACAGTATCTACACTTAGGCCTAGGTATCAATTTCAAGTATGTTTGCATAATGGACACTATTGAAATGAGCAGTAGGATGTGGAAAGAGGTGGCTGGATCAAAGCACCTACTGATTTGCTATTAATATGCTGAGAGTTCTGGCTTGAACTTGCCATAAGTGACTGTGGTGAGTTTAAAATGTTAACTGCATCCTTGGCTGCTTGTTGTAACTCTCTGATTGGAGGTCATCTCCCTCTTGGCACTGTTCAGCCCAGTGAGTTCAGTCAAACATCTTGATGCAAATACTTTTCTTGTTAACTGAAACTGAAATACTGGCATGTGAACCCAAGTGGCTGAGGTGGGCGCATGTGTTTTCGATAAGACTGCTGCACTAGTGGCATCTGTCCAGCAAGTGTGTGAAGACAGCTGGTGGTAATGACTTCCCAAATGGCAGTAGCTGGGTTTCTAGACCTCTTCTGTCCAAGCCTTAAGTGAGTGTTGATGAGTTGGGTTAGTTGTATAGAAACGAGCTGGGAGCAGCTAAGTATTTTGTTTGTTTTGGCCATTTTTTCTCTGTTGAAGTAAAAGATGTAATTTGTAACACTTAACAACTTAAAATATTATCTAGACTAAAAAAAAACCCCAAACCACTTTTGAGTCACTTCCTATTTTTGTTTAATTTTTTTTCTTTTTTAATACAGTGATTCTCCGTTACCATTTGATACACATTACAGTAATGATTCTTTTGTCTGCTTGACAGTTTGAAAACACAGATCTAAGAACTGTTGATTCACCAGTATTTTGGGGTGGTGTTCACAGTGAGCTGTAATTCTTCTGCCACTTTGAAATGGAAGAAAACCCTTGTCAGAAGGAACTCACTTGCAAGTGTTTTCACCTGTCTGTGCTTTCACCAAATAGAACACAGAAAACACAAAATACACTGTTGTATTACAGGGCCAGGCTTAGGACAACTTCATCTTTTCTTCATCTGTTCTCCATCATTCTCCATTGCAGAGAATGGGTCTGTTGGAATTAATATGCATTATTTCTTTGGTAAAGTATAAATAGAAAAACAGAACCATGGTATTTAAATCAAACTCAGCAAAATCATATTGCCATTTAATGGTAGCTCACTGCTAATACATGTACATGTTTTTCTTTCTAAAATTTTATGACTTTTGGTTTATCAATGCATGTCTCATTCCTGAAAGTAAAAACCATTAGGCAGTATGGGTTTGTGTTCGTGATATTTGCACTTTAACTGTAAAAAAACCCTTAAATTCATCTCCCCCCCTTTTTTTGTAGGTGGTTTCAGACACCATCACAGGTTTTCTATCACGCAGCAACTGAACATGGAGGAAAAGATGTCTACCCAGGGCAGTGCTTATGGGAGGGATGTGAACCTTTCCAGCGGCAGAGGTTTTCCTTCATTACCCATTTACAGGTGCAGATTTTCTTTTACATATTACTTCAGAAAATAGTAGGAATTTCATGGTGAATTTCCACTCACCTTTCTCACTGTCTTTTCTTTAAGCAGGATAAGCACTGTTCCAGAGATGCTTTGCTTGCAGGATTAAAGCAAGATGAACATGGACAAGCAGGAAATCAGAAGCCTTCCAATAAGTAAG
This sequence comes from Strigops habroptila, assembly GCF_004027225.2. NCBI lineage: Eukaryota > Metazoa > Chordata > Aves > Psittaciformes > Psittacidae > Strigops > Strigops habroptila. The sequence continues at coordinate 32,702,182 of NC_044279.2, forward strand.
AGATCTGAGCCTAATTAGCAATATAGAAAATAAGAATTAGAAATTATCAGAGGAATTTATGTATTTATAACTTGGCTTATCAGGTGAAAATTTTGTTATGTAGAATCTATAGCAGTAATCAAATTGGAGGTGCGTTACAGTAAGGCAAAATGGCCAAAAGAGCAAAAAGATTGTGGTATGGGAGATGTGGTTGCAGTTACCATAGAAAGAACAGGTAATTCTTTAAGGTATATGGTCAGTAATCTTTGAATATTGTTCTCAACATATTCTCCTGATTTTTTTTTTTTCCCAACTGTAGAGCCTTTTATAACTTTTGTTACAACAGGAAAGTGCTTGTAATCCAAGTGGAAAGTTACTTGTTGTGTACAGTTCAGCTGTTTCATTCAGCTGAGATGGATTGTCTTGTAGCTTGCTGTGCTCCTTCCAGTTTTGTGGTCTAAATTTGGGCTAATTTGGTCCAGGGACTCTTGTAGTATACTTTCATTTAAACAAGCAAACAAGATAAATACCAACTCCTTTGAGTCTTCTAATTTTGCGCTGCTACCTGGAGTCAGTTTTGGCTCTCCTCTTTCCCAAAATTATTTCAACCATCTGGAATTAATATTGGAGAGCGCAACCCTATTGCTTTGGGGTTGTGGGGATGGTTATGTTAATATTGGAGTTACTCAGAGTTCAGTTAATTGTATAAGTGTATTAAGACTAGGTCTTTGTTAGTAACCAACTGGAATCTCTTTGTTGCAAGCTAAAGATGTAATTACACGGTCCTAGGCAGATTTTTGCAGTCTGTTCTGTGGCTACTTATATTGCCACCAAGCTGCTGGAGGCAGCAGAGGAAGTCGGGTATGAATAAATTTAGTTTGGGAGTCCTTTTACTTTTTTTAATATAAATAAACTTCTTATCACAGACTTATGATTGCTTTATGGTGCCTTGTTTCGTTACACTGAACAACATTCAGACCTCTGAAAACCACAAAATGAAGAATTATGGTAATACAGTCTTTTGGTAAATGGGAAGCATAGGGCTGACAGCATCTACTAGCATGATGTGATCTCAACTCTGCCTTTTCAAAAACGTTCTGTCATACAGGTAACACATCCAGTAGCTATGTGTCCTCACAGGCTTCTTTAAAATTGGCACAGGTACTCATATTAGAAAAAAACATTCATACATCCCCTCTTCTGAGGCAGTGTGCACTAATTAGGTGGGGTTTGGAAAGTAGAAATCTATATGCATAACCAGCTCTTGCTAAAATATTGAGACTGCAATAGCACAGGATACTAAGAATGTGATTTTGGAATGTAAGTTGAAATAAGGGCATTTACTACTCAAAGTAGGATGGTTCGAGTCTCCCTGCCATCCCTTGTTCCTTCTCATGGCTATGCGCTGCTTACAGTGAGAGAACTAGCTTTAGTTTTTGTCTGATTGCATGGTAAATCAATTCTGTTTTCAGAAAAACCTAATTAATTTTAAAAGGGGATTTTTCAGATGAGTAGAATACAGTTGCCTTACAGTCAGCGGAACACCAGTACAGGAGGTGGGCTGGAACATAAGGAAGGGATGAGACCTTACTCTGTCAGCACTCACAAGAGTTAATGCACTCATTTTTTATGAAATCATGGAGGTTCCTTGTCTGTTACTTTACTCTGTCCCCTAATGTCTTCATTAGTCCTCCTTTACCGAAGAAGAAATTAACAAACAGGAATATTTTGACTAAATGTAATGTGTAACCCACATAATCTTTCAGTGCTGCTACAGAGTTAGCTTCACACAACTGATAAGAGCATCTAGCTACATGAGGAAGACAAGGCTTGATAATTTGCTTTCTGGAATCAGTGACTTGTCAAATGAAACCCTAAGCTTGCTCCAAGAGGTCACCTTAAATTGGCTTACATGGCCATGTTTTAAAACTGACTGCCAAGGTTTTGGCTTAATTTACTTTTTGTTGAGTCCTAGAAACTTGTCAGATACATCAGCACACACTGATAATCCATAATACTAAACTCTTCCATAGAGCTGAACCAACTTAAAAACCTGGTGCTGAGGTGAACCATGTGTAAGTCATCAACTTTGAGGCATTAATTAGGCCAACTTTCTTCACTTAATCCCTCACTGTTCAGTAAAAGTACACCTACATCAGAGAGTGCAGATAGAGTGTTACTGGTGCTGGAAGTAAAATCTGTGGAACACAGCATAACAAACAAGGGCCCATTCTCCTAATCATCGTTTCTGTCTATCGTGACACGATATGTACTTTGAAAAATCTGTAATGGCTTTTGCTAGAACCAGCTAGGCAAAGTTAAGATGTATTACAGAGTTGGTTGTATACTTTAATTCTATATCTCTTTGCTTTTACAGTTTTATTAACTCTTCCTCTTCTGGTTTTCAGAGGTAGCTGAATATTGCATTCTGGAAGGTCAGGTAGCACTAACAATTTATGTTGACTGTAGCTTTGTGCATTTGAATCTTTCTGGATTCACATTAGTTTTTTTTCCTTGTTGCCACTGAAGCAAAGGTGGTAGCATGAGCTACCCAAAATATTCTTCATGCACCATGTGAGTGGGAGGGGAGATAACTTTAAATCACAAGATGAATGATATGGTTTGAGGTTAAGTAGAATATTATTAAAATGAATTCAAGAATCTAGATGTTTCTTGAGAGATACGTGCTCACAGACACAGGACAGTCTGCAGGATGAATCAGGAACTTTTTTATCAACTTCTCTTTTTCCAAAATCAAAAAAAGAAGACAGTCTTTTACTATCTTCTTAATGGATTAGGAATACATTCCTAATTTATTGCAGCTGTCCCTTTTTCAGTATTTCTAGAATCAAGGCAGTATTACTTCAGTTTTCTGAAGTGTAGCATGATAGCTGTTGAAGAGAGGCATTGGGAACAGCCTCCATTGATGAATCCTTGTTCTTCTCAATACAAGGAAAACAAAACTGTTCCAGAAATTAAAAATGAAGATGATAATACCTTTACTGTTGTATTCAGTCTCCTATAAACATGTGTCATTGCCCAACAGTTTCATAATTCAGTCTCTGCCCTTCTCCATTTACTTCATAAAGGTTTTCAAACTCTTATTTCCATTCAGGGGAGGATGACAGCGTGAGCTAAATTTTTAAAGAGAAGTCTGTCTGTTACTACTTCTTAGATTTCTGTTTTGCGGTTTAAAGCCACTTACATGAACCCGTTTTGTAACTTTTAGCTAGGTTTCCTTGTTGTTAGAATTTCACTTTCTGAAGAAAGTCTCTCTGAATAGAGAATTCAAGTTTTATTCTTAGAACATTCACTTACAATGAGAGATGCCTAAATAATACTCTTACAGGCTAAAAAAATGGAACATACACATTTGATTCATATCTTTGCAGGTGAGCACTACTTGCATTTAATCAGGTTCTACTAGGGTATTTAAAGATTTCATAATATTATTGTTCAATATATTAAAGCATGGTGATCTTTTTCACCATTCATACTCCAAAACTTTCCTTTGAGATGTCATTATGGTCTTACTTATTTAGTGAAGTTGCATATTTATACATTCTAAATTGGAATTGTATGAGTAATTTAAAAGTTTTGCATTAAATAGAGCTTTGACTTCAGTGTTAATACTGAAAATTGAGAATTTGCTTCTGCTATGTTTATTCGTACCAGCTTTATAAAATACCCTGCTTAATTTATTAATCTCAGTCTGAAAGCTGTAGTAACAGGTAATTGGTTTTACAAATGTTTGATCCGTTTTAACAATTAGATGGTTTATGTCTTAGATCATAACTTAAATCATGTTCTTTATATTACTCCTCACTAACCACAGTTAATATGTATTTATATTGTCTTGGTGTTTAATGGTCCCAATGAGCTGTGTCAAGTTTTGAATAGCAATATTTTAAGGACATTCTCTGGTCAAATCTCAGGTGACATTTGCATAGCTGTTATCCCAGTTCCTGTTAAAGCCTGTGTGATAAAGCATTCCTTTAAATCGGTACACTTCAGGAAGTGGCTGTGTCATTAGTACACTATATTACTTTTCCATCACAAATGTCATGGGTGATGAGCAGTGCTTCAAGAAAAGTGTGTCTTCACAGAAAATAAAGCCCATGACTTCTGAAGGCTTTGCAGTAAGATTTATCTCTGTGGAAACAAAAGGCAAATCACGTATCATCACCCAGTATTAATGCATCTTTGTGTCTCTGTTCAGATGAGTTACAAAATTGTAAAATAAAATTTCAGTTGTTAATCTCCTCAAAAGTGGTGCAAAGCTTATTTTTATGAATTCTTTCTTTACTAATGTAGGCAGCCAGCTGCAGGGGGTGCTGCCTCTACTCCCAGAGCACAGAAGGCCATTGTGAATCATCCGAGTGCTGCCCTAATGGCATTAAGGAGGGGATCAAGAAACCTTGTCTTCAGAGATTTCACAGTTAGTATTGTTTGACTTAAGTATTAGATATTAATTGTTGCCTGCTACAACAGGGGTTTTACTGTTGGGTTTTTTTCTCTTTGCAGGATGAGAAAGAGGGACCAATAACTAAACACATCCGATTAACAGCTGCCTTAATATTAAAAAATATTGGTAAATATTCAGAATGTGGTCGCAGGTAAGCATTGCATGATTCTTCTAATACCAGTGGGCAATGTTGTTTCTGTTCTTTTAAGTACGAAACAGTAGGTAGGTGTTAGTTATCCTTTAAAAACACCAGTAGATATATTGACAGTACAACTTCTCTCTCAGTTCTGCACTGGTTAGCTCCCCACACAAGTTCTCAGCATTATCTTACCTAAGACAGTATTTGTGATCCAGAGTTTTGAAATGTGTCTGGTAAATTCAACAAGTTAGATTTTTGGAGACAGATGAGAGAATCGTTTGCTGCGGGTCTGGTTTTTTTTTTTTCCTCCTGAAGGCAGTAGTGCATGACTCTGAAAATTAATTCTTCTGTAAGCAACTTCCCATTTATCTCAACTGGAGAAAGCGGCGTGTGAGCTCTCACAAACACATTAATAAGTTGTGGAGTCACACACGGTTGCATTCCATACTTCCTGCCTCTCTGTTGCTTTCCTGTCCATACTTGAGTTAACTCTAATAAATGAGACTCGGTCAGCTTTCCTCTCACTTGTAGAAGATCCTTCAGTAAGTAAATAGACCAATACTGACATGTGGTGCTAAGTAGGAAATGTTCTTTTATGATGCAAAAGGAGTAGTAGTTACTTACTGTGCCATTAATCAGCGTGCATGCTGCTTCTGTTTTTTCCAAGAGCTTACAAGTTGAGTGTTTTTTTGGTTTTGTTTTGCATTGTTTCAGCTTCATAATAGCAGAAATAATGATTACTAATAAGAATCTATTAATTTGTCTGTCCTTCAAAACCTGTGTAGAGGGAGGAATTTCCTAGTTGTAGTTCTAAACAAAAGAGTTTTGGTGCTGGTTGTAGAAACTGTACTGCTGTCCTTTGCTACCTGACTGGGGGTTGAAATGAAGACAGAGAAACTCTTGAGTGTGTGAAAGGATGTTGGGAAATGAGCAGAAGAGA